>NC_063222.1:13113020-13738687 GCF_020740725.1 Corvus hawaiiensis
GGTAAACAAAGCCCTCAAAGTACAGTCTTCAAAGAGACTTCCTCAAAGAAGAATAAAACATTCTCTCTTCTAGTCCAGAAAAACCATAATTGTGACTCAATTCAGTCCACTTAAGAGTGTGAGCATTTTACAAGGAAATTGATATTATGGTGGTGGTGACAATAAAGAAGACCATCTATCCTTATTCTTTTCCCCTTCATCTGAATCTCTTCTTACTGCCTGAAGCTTTGCTGAACAGCTGACTACTTGTTTTATTAACAGAAGATCCAGGTAGCATCCACATCTATCTATACCTATTCAGCGGTACTGCAATACAAGGAACTAGAGACCAACACAGAGAAATAAAGTATGATACATAAATTAAAGCGCTTCTCAGAAAAGATGGATACACACAATTTTAAAGAAAATTGAGCGGTTCATAATAAAAGCATTAAATAAATGACTACTGAACAGAAAAATCTTTATCAGTTAAGTGTGCAATTTCAGGAACACTCAAGTTTTACTAACATGCTTCAGAAATGCAATGTCATCAGACTGCCACAAATGCCCTGCACCCAGGTTAAGACTACCCATACATGCAGGTAAAGGTTATAAAAGCAGCAGCAAAAACACTTTCACCAACCTCCTCAGGATAGAAGTACTGAAGATGACTAAGGGGGAAGACCGACTCAAATCCATCTCTGAAGGAGTCAAACTGTCTGGCAACACCTTCATTTAGTGCCCAGAATATAACTAACTGCAGGGAAAGGGAAAAAAAAAAAAAATTAAAAAAAAAGCCATTTGAACAAAGGAAGCATGCAGGGATAACTCCTGTACAAAAGAGTACAAGTACAGAAGCCAAACTCCAGCAGTCCAGCCATATGCTCATTGGAGCTACCACAGGGTGCACATTGATTCATGGAGCTGCTCTACAGCATTGCCTCATTCTGCCTTAATTCATAATTTAGATTACCCTTAACATGAACATCATGCAGAATTTAAACAACTTACTTGCCTTTGTTTTCAACAAAACAAATAAACAGATCTCAGAATAGCTGGTTAAACTGAACCTATTTAACAAAAGAATATAAAGTTAATCTGAACATTTGTTGTTTTTAGAAGCCTAACATAGGTGTTCTCTCTCTACACCATTTCAAAACGCAGCAACTGAAGCAGAAATCCATAGGGCATCATTGGCACTATTATCTTAATCTCTCCCGTGGAAATATATGGGTCCCTATTCTAATATTAAGTTTTTAAAAAGTAACTTTAGCCCATTTGATATATTAGGCAGCTTAATATTGCAAGAATACATAGGAACAATAACTTCATTTCAAGTTACTGGAATATGATTAAGAATCGTGATGCAAAAGACAGTAAGACACTAATCTAGGCTTTTTGAGTGTAATTCTTCTGTTTTGTTTTGGTTTTGTATCTGTAGTTACCTCATCAGCATTAAATTAGCTTCTAAAGTGGACAGCACATACTGAAACAACAATCAGTGGTGGGGGGAGGAAGGGCATATGACACAAATGAGACCAGAGTTCTTTTAAATAAATCTCCTGCAGCCAGTATTTCTCCACTAAATTAAGATATTTTACATGGCAGACTACAGGCCAAGTTCAGATTCTTTTGTCAGTCAGTGCTATTGATGATTACACTTGCCTTGGATATCCTCAACTCCAGCAGGAAACGAGGGCTGGTTATAAAAGCTGTGTTGTCAACACAGAACTACGAGTTTTAAAATGTGTTTAAAGCTCTGGTCTCTGGTGCTGGTTAAAGTCATCTATGGACGCATCTGAATAGGATTAAAAAGTTCATAGGTCCTGCTGGAGTCCTGAAGCAAGAATTTAACCCCATCCCAATAACTGAAGAGTTACTGGTTCCAGAAAGCTCTCAGATATGAAAGCTCATTAGGATCTGCTGATAAGTTTTCCTACAGAAGAGTCAGGCATTGAATTTCAGGCAAGATACATTCCACAACTTTCATACACCGGGTTTTTATACTGAAGAGGAAGGTAGTAAACACCAGCAGCACAAAAAACTCTTCTACGACATAGAATATTCTATGGCTATTCTAACAGCAGAGTTGCTTACCTACGATTGTGATTACTTTTTATGATCATGAACATGTGGTATAGTTAAGCTACACTGTATTCTTGCAGATTCAAAGAGAAGATCAAATTGCTAGACAAAATTCTACTACTGAAACTTTTTGTTCACAAATTTAGAACAAGCAAGGTGGCCCCATTATAGTACAGGGGAGAAGAGGGGAAAAAAAAAAGACAAAAAAATAGACAGAGAATAAAATCTTTCACTATATTAGTAGTTGAAGCAGTTCTACCTTTTGATAAAGGCAGCTCCTGTGGGAACTGTCCTTCGGGGAAAAAAAAGGAGATAGAGGGAAGAATGACATGAAGGCAGGAGATGCATGAAAAGCAACAGTAGGATATTCCAGCTTTATAAACTACTTTTCATGTTAATCCTCATGTAAGATTTTAATGAAAATGATATGTTCAAGAGCAGGGCAGCTGACCCACAGGGAGCTGTACAGGCCAGCTGATCAATATACTGCTTCTAAAATGCAATTCATCATACTTGTGATAGAGAGCACACTAATTTTCCCTCTGAAATCTTTTCTTTCACATCAAGTCTCATATAGTATCACATTCTTCCCATCTTTCCCCATCTCTTTTCCAAACTGTTATAAACCAATTCCCTTTATCCCTTTCTTAGACAGAAACAGCATCCTACCTTTGTTCAGCAGTATCAACCTTCTGTTTTTCTATGCCTTATGTCCCTTTTGATATAGGAATCAATACACAGATGGACTGTCAATTTATTCTGACATTGTTTTGTTATCTTTTCCTTACCCATTCTCTCTAGGGTTTGGGTTTTTTTTACACGTGTTTGGGGTTCTTTGGTTGACTGGTTCAGTTTTCCTTGGGGTTTTTGTTGGTTTGGTTTTGGTTTTTTGGACAAAAAAAACTACTGCACTAATTTTGACTCACAACTGCTGATGTTTTGCTAAGTCTGAGCCCAAAGAAGTTACACTACTATTACAGCAGTTCAAAGGCCACTGAGTAGCAGATGCTAGATCACTATTGCTAAAGAATTTGCTAAATCACTACTCATAAAAAAAAATCATCATCATAACCAGATGTGGAAACTTGTTAAAATATTCTGAAATTCCACTGCTCAAATGAATCCACTTACAACACTTTTTCTCCAAAAAGCCAAACTTCTCACAAACCACACTTTTTTATACTACACAATTTTCAAGTCAGGTGCAATTAGATTCTAACAGTTTTAGTGTAGTAATAATAACCTAGTACAGAAGAGAAGTGATAAGTAGGAAAATTATTGTTGTGCCTATCTCATGAGAATGAACTGAAATATATATGGAAACAAACTACCTGGGAGGAAGGACAAAGAATTTGAGTGATAGGTTTGCTTTTACATACTCTGAGATACTCCTCTAAATTGTGGATAGTGACCGGTGTATCTTTTCCCCCTTTTTTCAGCTCTATATTGGGAAACCCAGGAAGTGTGAAGTCCAGCCCTAGATCTTCCACTGAGCAGCCATTCATAGTCAGAGCCTCCAATGCATACTGTAGACTTTCTTTGGTCTAAAAAATTGGAAGTGAAAAACAATGAGAACAGTTAATTCAAATAAACTTATCCAAAAGTTATGACTTCTAAAGCAGCTTTGACTAAGCAGACATTTCTGTAAGAGTACTACCGTTAAAACTGTTGTTAAAAACATTAAAACTCCTTGCTTTCCTTCTGTAGTTTTCATACATAACAGGAAACCAAGACAAACAGATAAACAAGCTTAATGGATAACCTGGAAAGATCACAGGAGTACACTTTTTTCTAGCAGTTTTGGAATTCTGTAATATCCCAGAAGACAAACTATCTAGAAAATACTACTGGCAAGAAAAGGAAATGTGAAATATGCTATGGCTCAGAGGCTGGTTTTTCCTTAGGACAGTTAATGGCATTCATATTTGGCATGCATATTTACATTTTTCAGCTTTCATCCACCAGGTTTCAGGTTTTTCAAACTCTTGGGAAATTAAAAGCAGTGACCAAGGAGAGTGAGTGAGACAGTAAGGTAAAGAGGAACAAAGACCCACAAGCTTGCAATAATTTCGCTAGTAACAAAGCAGATGTATTAAGAGTATAAATTAAGTTATTACTTCCTACCATCTATTAACATTGGATGCTAGAAAAAAGCATGTGCGCCGAAGAACTTTTATCACTACTGCCAAAAGGAACTGTGGTATTTTCAGCTAAGACCAGATATCCTTGAAAAATTAATGTTATGTCTGAAAGAACCTGAATGCTCGTGCATGGTGACAGTTTGCATCAGTTCTGCATACAGCTCTTCAGTGAAGAGGGGAAAAAAACCCCCCTACATAAACAGCACTTGAATGAAAATCTGAAAATTTGACTAACCAACCAGTAAAAAATCCAAACCTTTTGACTATTCAAGAAGCAAGGACAGATTTTTTTTTTTTCCTCTGATATTTAAGTTGGTTAATATTTTTAAAGTGAACCAAAACAAGTTAGGCCAACATCCGGCAGTTTTAGACATTTCTAGACTGTGTTTAATCACACAGAAGAATCCCATAATGACTTTCTCATGCTAGACTTTACAAAAAGACTGTTTTAAAATTACTAGCCACTGATCTATAAACATTAAAACTACTTTGTATGAGAACAAAGTAATTATTGATATTACAATCAGTATTAAGCCCTACGATACATTCTGAATTACTGCTACTTCATAAAATCCAAACGTGTAAAGATGCACTCTTCTATTCTTAGGGTTACTTTCCCACCTGAGTTTTATCCTGTTCAAGTCTTTTCTTTTGTCTTACAATATCTTCAAGGTGATATATTGATTTGGCTACTACTGGATCAATACTGAACAAGTCATGCGAAGTCAAGGAAGTTTCCTGTCGTAGCATCCATTTATAAAAAGGAAGTCCAAGAGGAAGGTCCACCTGGAAACCAAAGCATTGAACTGTTTAGTATTAACTGTCTTCCAAAAGTCATCTCTTGACCAGATCTACAATACTCTCGTACTACTGGCACACACCAGAACACCATGTCTGAGTGGTTTTGCCTCAGAAATTTACAGTCAAGAAAACCCAAGTGACTGCCTAGTGCATATACATTAAAGCAATCAGCAAGCTACCAAGTAGAGTTAAAATGAGCCCAAAACATTCTTGAAAGAAGACTGGAGAGAGATTGCAACACATAGCAGATAATGGCTTTTCCTTTCTACAATAAAGTCTCAAAAGCCACTGTAAAGATCTTCAACCCTTTCCCCCCACGAAAATTAAGCTGCATGCCTGTTCTCTTCCCTGCCTTCCCCCAGACTGCCCTTACTTCTAGAGATGAAAGTAATACCGTTTAACTTTTATGCTTTTATCCCTCAACAGAGCTAGTGCTTTTATTTGACCCCTTCAGAAAAGATTCTCTATTTTATTCTCACCAGTCTGAAGTCCATGATTGCCTTGGCCATTAGTTTTCCCAGAAAGCGGAACTTCATTTTAACTTTTGCAATGTGAGCTGGCTTGGCTGTTCTACCAAAAGGAAGTGCAAAAAGGCCTTGAAGGTTATGAATGTACTTGGTACCTTCCTGGCTTCCTGTTGAGGAAGAAAGAAAGAAAAAGGAAGAGTTCAGTACTTACACTGCTAGTTTCTTTCAAGATGCAAGTGGCATTCAGATAATCTTAACCTAAATTTCTTACAGAAAAAAAACCACCAACCATATCAAACACACACAGAAACCCAACAAAACCCATGAAGATAATCACACACTATCAGCAGGCACATTATCTGACCACAAACTGAGGTGCTCTTTACGTAATTGAAGTCAACTTAGAATCAATTCCATATCAATCAATATTTATAGATTAGGTAGTAGAGTAATTACCTTTTGGATTGGCTAAAGTCACTTCTTCTCCCCTCCAAAGGCCTAAGTCTGCTCTCTGTAGTTCCTGAGATACAAGTGCATAGAACTCTAGTGTAGGGCCTAGGCCTGTGCCAACCTTCAGAGGACAGAGGGTGAGGGGAGAGGAGAGGGAATGCGATAAATAAGTAAATAAGTGAGTCCATTAGGTCAGTTTGAATATAAAAATCTCTACTTAGTCTGAGAAATATAATACATTATTTCCTATAAAGAAGACTGCACTGCAAAAAGCATCTAGAGAACCTAACTACAGGAACATTTACAACATGACAGAGGCAGCCTGGAAAGACCATGTATCAGAGGAAATAACAGTGGAGTAAAAGTATTAACCACCTAATGATCATATTTTAGAGGAAACACACACAGCTGTTTGCTTAAGAGTTAGAAAAAAAATGTGCTCTGCTGACTAAGATTGATTATGAAATTTAGATCAGAAAGAGCATCTCCTAGCAACTAAAAATCACGACCAAGCAGATTAGGGATAATGAAAGGATAAAATTCTTTAGCACCAGCAATGTGAAAGACACAGTCTGACCAAGCCATTTTATGAAAGTTGTAGCTGTTTGGTATTAATCTTCAGTAAAAAGGGGTTAAATTAGACTGCATTGATATTACTTACTTCATTCTCATACTGGATTTCCAACATGGCTCTTGAACTGCCTAGATCCTGCATCACAGATTCTGCCTGTTTCAACAGCTCATCTCTGTTCACAGTGCGCTACACATTAGAGAAGTTTTAAGTAGTGAAATTATGGCTTTAAGTCCCAGCTCCCAAGGCAGTTACAACAGGAAAAAAATCAGTTATGAATGTTTTTCCACCCCATGCCAATAGTTCCACAGTTCAACAATTTTTAAGTTTATACTTTGACATTACAGTTCTTGCTTCTATATGAAAACTATTTAGAATGAACGTAATCCATATAAAATGAGAAAAAATGCCTTACATTTATATCAGTGTAACTAACAGGTACTATTTTTGCCAAGAATATGGCAATAGGGCTATGATACAGCAAAGAAGTATTATCATGTGATGTTGTATACCTCAAACTAATATGTAGAGAAGAAAGTAGAATAAAGATGCTGAAACCCAAAAAAGCCCAAAAGCACTGGGATTCCTACATGTGGGAAGCTATATTCTTTTTCAATTTGGTTCTCATGTCTCCTTGTCTTTTTTCCCCACAGGTATCCAAGATCATATAGCATATATAGCAGATCTTATTTTAAGATAATATATCTCCAGATTCAAGGCAGACATCCAAGACTCCCTCCAATTTAACACAGTCACAATTTAGTTTTATTATGTTGTGACAGGTGATTTACCTTCCCAAAATACTAGGACAGTATTTTTGTTTATTAAGGGTCTAAATCCTGTAAATTCTTCTGAGAATCAAGCAAAACAGATCTACAAGCCAGTGTGTGGAAATATTACTAATGTTACCTAAAACTCTGCGTTCACTACTGGAGTTTAGCTTCAGGAATTACATTAGGGCCCCGCTGAGGCGCAGGCAGGCCGAGGGTGCCCCTCCTGCCCTCATGCGGCCGGCACGGAGAAGACACCGCGCCTTCTGCTGGGGGATTGCAGGAACTAAACCCACCTCCGTTCTTCGCTATACCACGGAACTCTGAAGTTTTACAGCTAAGTCTTGCTCACAATGATATTCTTAAAGACAATATAAAAATAAATAGATCCTTCATTCCATTTTAAACAAGATGTACTTACTTTTTTCCTGTCCAGTCGCGGTGCCACTCTGCTATCCTGAGAATCCGACTGATTGATTTCTGGATTAGTATCCAGTAGTCTTTGCATGGCTCGATCGCGGTCAAAGGCTGTCACATAAAACAGCATTTGGCGGGTATCAAATGGAAAGAAAAATGGGCTGCAAAGAGTATTGGATTAGTCAGTTGAGTTCCAAGCAGCATCTTTGACTATCATTTAGTTTAAAACATGATAAAAATGTAGTATGTCTGAAATTAGTGCTTTATTACCCCTCCAAAGAAGCCCTCCAGAACACACTTTACTTTAGTTACAATGCTTAGGAGCAAGAGTCTAGAGAAATGCAATATATGAAGGAGACAAAAAATTCCAGAAACTTTTAACTCCTCTTGAAAAGTAACTCAAAATACTTGAATGCCTTGATTGTGCAAAGTTTACATCAGAAACTAAGATTCCTTGTTCACTACTGTTCTACAATTAATAAATCTAACAGATCAAAGACTTAAGCTCAAGCTCCCATATTGGGCAGCAGGAAGACATGACAACCTGCCTAGAGCAGCACCACTATTCTACCTTCCACCATTTGCAAAAAATACTTTAAATAATCTGTGAAAGACTACCAGAGAATCTTCTTACTTTAAGTAATCACTTCCACTATTCTCAAAGGCATGTGTATGTTAACAGCGTGGTCCTCCATTGGCATTAAGTGAAAAGGCAGTTTTATTGAACAAATACTGCTACAATTCTTTAATATATGTTCGTGCTCATCATCTGTTATCTGGAATGCTTATGAAGGAAGTTAGAAATCTTATTTTTAAAATGAAGCCAAAGAGTTTCTCTAGACTACTTCCACAGTAAGTTGTCATCAGTACTACTGCAATTAACATGTTTGAAAAATCCAAGAATGTCAACTCTGATTTCTCATTCTTTCAAGTGGAAGAGCTTTACAGCTGGTACTCTGCATCAAGATACTACCAAGTACTATGTATATAGCTTTATAAAAATTATTTATATTCTTTTATCAGCAACAATAAACATATTTTCCTTTGTACCATGCTGAATATGCCAAGATAATTACAGTGATATGGTAAGAATGTCATTAAGCAGTTTAACAGGAGAAAAAACATCACCTGAATAATCAAAATGAACGTGATTTAAACTATGCAATATAGGTGTAAGCATCCATCCAAGTGTCACTATGTAACTTGGCAAGACTTCTGTGACTACATTTTGCACTCTCAGGAGTCCTGTAAGGTATGATGCACTGTGATGCCCAGCCAAGATTCCTACTGAACTGCAATTACAGACAGTAGACAGCAAATCACTCATACCATGTTTTTCCAAGTTCTGTCAGCCAAGTCGGGATGTTTCCTGTCATAATTACCAAAGGGTCCTGAAGCTGCCTGTTTGCTTTTGCTGTCAGTTTACTGTTGATAAACTCTGAGGTTGGAATTATCTCCTTGCAGACTGCATTCTGTGTTTAATAAAAGCAATGTATTTCTAGTTAGAGAAATGCTGAAAGAAATAACAAGTCTTTGTTAAAAAAGATTTTTAATGCTTCTAATTTGCTTATCATGGAAAGTAAAAAAACTTTCATTGCTGTTTTGTTCATCCAGCGTCTAAGACATGAAAGAAGGACTGAGTAGATTTTTACTACTAATTTTCTTTTAAGGAATAATGGTGGTCTTTCAACTTCAGGAAGGACAAAGCATGGGAATTGTGTTCAACACACTATAGAGAAAATATGACTGACTAAGAATTTACAGCCTTCATCTTATCAGGAGTTAAGAGAAACATGTAGGGGAAGATGGTAGTATTTGCATCATTCTGTCTTCTTGAGGGGGAGCAGGTGGGGGGAAAGGTTAATGGTTCTGTCCTGAACCAAGTATCAAAGTGATTTTAAAAGTGCTCTACTCACATCATACAAGTAATACCAGTATCGACTGATAGCGTGTAAAACTCTCAAAAGAAGAATAACATCTAGTGAGGGGTCTTCAAATGTTATATTTTCAGGTGGAGTAGATATGAGGTAAATTTCCAGAGGATTTAATACCGAAGGGCATACACCATCTAGCAGGAAAAAACAACATGTTAGCAAAACAATCCAATTGAAGTTTTCCCAAGATTTAATTATTAGGAGCCTAGGTAGTATTAGTCATGGCATTCACCTAACAACAACAGTTTAGTTAAACAACTCAGTAAATATCTTACTTTTAGTTTTAATATGCAGATTAATATACTTACTATTTCTATACTGCATCTGCTTTAAAAGAAACACTATAATGTTTGTAAACATTGTGAAAGTTCTGAAAGGACTGAGAGGACATCTAGCATATAGCAAGGTATTACACTCACCATGCCACAATTCATCATGTTTTTTAGAATTTCGAGGGGAGGTTTTTGTGGGAGCAGTTTGTGCTCTTCCTCTTTTACCACCAACACAGTCCTTATTACCATCTTCATCCTCTCGCACAGGTTTGTACCTAAAAAGTAACCGAAAGTTAAAAGTATGCTTTTAAATGCTACCTTGCAGGGAAACAAAAGCACTTTTAAAGGTGTTAGTTAGTTAGAACTTTACTTGAATGACAGTTAAAAGCAGAGAGACAAGAACACTGCACTGGGATATGATCCAGCCTCCGAGGCAAAGTATTTCACAGGGGAGAAAAAAATGGAGACCCTTCTGCTCCATAAACTGGAAGGAGAGAAGGCGAATGTATAAACAAAACCCCAAAATGATTGACATTAGTTAGGGTTAGGTTAAGTTTGGGGGTTTTTTGGTTGTTGTTTTGTGGGGTTTTATTTGTGTGCTTTTTTCTTTACATTTAAATGTTAAAAAGAAAGAGACTGCTGAACATTAAGATGTTCAGCATGGTCGTGTGTCAATGCTTCTTGCAAAGTATGGCCAGAGAATACATTCACCTTCACAGCAATCAACTGGGAAAATCAGTATGAAGTTGACCATTACTTGCATACTGCACATTCTCTACTGTTTGTGGTTAGTTACCTAACACTAAGAATGGTTTCTAGCAGGTGTCACTTAAAATTTCCCATTTCTTGTTCACCAGCTTTACTCATGAGCTAGAAAGAACACCAGGAGCCAGCAATGAATTCTTACTAAGTTTGGAAATTCAAAGCTCCAGTTTTCAAAGGGAAAAAAAAAGAGAAAACAGAGCGATATTCCCAATTTCTTGATGCATATACATTTAGGAAACTGGAGAAGTTATTCCTGGATTTCTCTAGGCAACTTACCAAATGGTGTGTGTTTTTGTCCAAATCCCAGCTCTTCCCAATGGGTTGCTTTCATCATCTGTAGATTCCCTCTCTTCCTCAGCTTGCAAACTGTACTGCCTGACTGCTTGATATACAGTCATATTGTATGGTAGCAAGTGATCTCCAATGTAAAACTGCAATCTATGTCTCACATTCCCTGAATTTAAGAATTGAGCAGCCTGAACAAAAAACCAAAACCCATACAAGTTAGGAAACTTGTTGCATAGCTTTTCTTTAGGCCCCTCCCCACACTGTGCCCTCCCCTTACTCCCAGAGCAAAAGCTTACCAAAGATTCATCTATTTCTTCATCTGACCCATCATCATCACTATCTTCATCATCTTCTCTAACTCTTCCATAGCCTGAGACAAGAGAAAAGAAAGACATCCTCATTTGCTTTTCTTCATGAAATGTAACAATGCTTTGGTACTCTGAATGTTATTATGTCTAGAACTTTAAAACAGTTCCAAAATGCATCAGTTAAAAACAGTAAGATTCAGAACTGCAAGAACAAATTTCAGTAACAACACCCAGCATCAAAACTGCCAAGTATAGTTTTGTACAGCCAGTATGACAGTAAAGTAGATTATACTTGTTAGTATTTTGACTGAACTGTTTACAACAGGAAGAAGTTTGTCCCAGAAACAGAAGATTCTCTATAGCTTTAGTCTCCCCTGTGAGCAAGATTTATTTATAGGTACCTTCCATTTGTCTTCAGCATAATCCTCACAGGTTTTTACAGACTCTACACTGTCAGGAGGAACTATTCCAAAAAGGAAAACACAAATGACACTATAATATATAAATACCTCTAACTACAAGGTATCTTTCAATGGCTTGTACCAAAGCCAGAGGATCAATCTTCACAGGGCCACCTTTCCACTGTTTCACATTAGCACAGTCTGGATGTCTTTGCAGTTGGCATTTTAATTGATGTGTATTGAAGAATTTTAAAGCTTGCGATCCTCTGTTAAGAGAAAAACTCAAAATAATTTGTGAAAAAAGTTGCTACACAAAGAATCTAATAACCATAATTGCATTAAAAATGCATTAAAAGAGGCTTATACATGCATTTACAATTTTACTTGTTCAGAGAATTATTTGTCAGACTATTTCTCTAAAACTAAGCTACAATGGTTTGGATAAATAGAATTAAAAGTTTTCTTTTACAAGAACACCAGAATCCAACTTGGACAAAATCTGGAAGCTACACGAATTGAGAGAAAGTCCAGCCTCAGGTCTGACTACAATATGACCTATACTGACCATCTTTGAAATCTGAAGTTGGTCAGCTGATGGCACAGGAGATTTAGAGCTGTGTTTACATGCAGTGAAACATGGATCAGAAATGGGTATGGAAAACGCAAGTACTCATTTATATGGTTTTTTTTCAATAAAGACCTGAAGAGAAATCCTGAAAGCTCCTCTGTTTTTTTCTTGCCAAGGATAGTTTATATACACGTTCCACCTCACCAAACTATCCATACTCAAAGCTAGCTGGTTTTATACAACAAGCCTCTTATTTCTTCTGCTTCTATACAGGTGCTAGTAAAAGCAAAAAAAACTTAATGCCTCAAAATCCTCACTGACATAATCCACATTAAAACCAGCAGTCAAACAATGCTACAGCAGTCTGGCTTCCTGTGTTTCATTTTCTATCAAAAAGAACAGCAACATTTTGCTTCTGTAATTAGCAGCTTTTTAATTTTGGTAGTTAGCCCACGTTTTACAAAAATAATGTGTATAAGGAAGCATTCTCACATTACAGAGCACATACTATTTGAAAGCCAGTATAGAGACACTAATTTCTTCTAATAAGAAATCAGTGTACTGCATTAATTCCCATTGATTTTAAGCTTCACAAAACACAAGTACTGAATTTTAATGTTAGGTTAATGCTGTAGTGTGAGGCTCCAAAACACCTAATATAATGGATGTTGTGTCACCATTAATGACAAAAAGATTCTCCACACTACCTTACTACCTGAGACACAGAAGACCTTTGGTATTTCTAACTTTTCTAAAGAAGAGGTTTCGAAAATTCATTTTCAATGCTCCTCCTCTCCTGCAGAGCTTTTAGCCAGCACCAGAAATACTTTCAAAACTTATACACAACCTCTACTGAAACAGGCTTACTGTTATATAATATGTGAAATCTAGTGTTGATTTACTGAAGCATAGAAAAGAAATTGTAGAACAGGTCTTTAGTTACTCAGATCTGTTACTTAAAACACAACTAACAAGCTGGATTCCAAATGTATTCTGTATCATAAGACTCAGGGCAGGTCTACAGCTATTTTAAACTCTACTGACAGGCAAGACTTATCACTTAATCCACTATCATCCTAGAGAACAGAACCTATATGAATAACAAAGTTTAGCACTGTAGCACACTCTCTGCAATTTATTACTCTGCTAAAAAACATCAGTGTCTAAGCAATAAATAGATTGTTTGTTTCCAGTGTTTGTTACATGGGGACAAGGAAGACATTTGGATTTTTAAAGGATAAATTTAGAGATTGCATTTAAAGTTACTCTATCACCCCCAATTTAAGTGAGACAAGTTTCAAGATGGTAAGTAAACATTTGGTAAAATATTCCATCTTCCACTGGAAAAAAAAAAAAAAAAACAAAAACAACTGTGTCATTGCTTTTGTGTTTAACAGGGTCAGAAGTTTCCATTACCTCCTCTTGTAATTGTATTTCTACTGGTACTTGTCCTTTTACTGTTGTTTGAAACAAGTTTTGGAAAACAAAAGCTTCCAACAAAACTGTTACCTGAGCATTAATCCTTACCTGCTCCCTGTTCCATTTCCACTAGGGAAGTCATGCACTTTAACAGGAAACTGTTCCATCTGACTGAGGCAGTTGTTCATTTTATGGACTAATGCCAACAAAGGTGCATTTTCTAATGGCTCTAATCTTCCAAGGGGCTCCTCTCCAGGAAGCTGAAATACAGTCCAGTCTTTTAGTTACCTGCTTGAATTAAACCATCCTAAACAATTTATACCATAAATTAAGAATCACTACTCTCACTGAAAGCAGCAGCAGTATCACGATGACTAAATGACACAAGTTTACGAAAGACTTGTTTCAAAGAATGTACTTTTCTCTCGTGGTTTCAACTGAATAGCCCGATTTTAAGCATTCGCCTTTAACCATGAGCAATAAGCTTTTTGGAAGTTTTAGTTATCTGCCTTCCTCTCTTCCACTTCACATTTCTTTCTTTAAGTGATAATATTACTATCCAAACTCTTTCCATATCAGCTTCTTGAAAGACAGAAACAACTTCTAAGTTGTTCAAGACTCAGATAATTGGCCATCTTGGCATTTTTTCCACTGCTGTGTGGAACTATCTGTAATTACAAGGTATTCAAAAAAGTTCATGACCTATAAAGACATTGAACAATGTGAAAGTTGCAGCTATACAACTTAGATATAAACAAAACATTCTTTCTGTATTCCACCTGTAAGGTAAGGTCAACACAGAACTTCTCAGATGACTTTTTGAGAAAGAAAATTTGAGAGAAAGACAACTAAGAATGCCAAAAAAAATAAACAAGAAAACTTACTGGAGAGGAAAAAAATACATGAAGAAATCTTTTCAATCTGATATCCCTGCTAACAGCATCTTTTTCACTTTTAGATGTCAAGTAAAGCAGCAGTTGTTTAACAAACCCACTATGCTGGATTTCAAATGAGGAGACGTCAGATTCCGAGACAATGCTACGGATTTCTACAAGGCACTCTGTTCCACCATCCACCTGAAAATCATGAAGAGAGTGTTTTACTACCTAGGTATTAAGGGCTTAAGAAATTGTATTTTTCCTTCTACTGCATGTAACAGCTCTAAAGGGAGAGGAAAAAAAGGGAAGTCTGGAATGTATAGTAACTCAACACAAGCAGCAACGCAAGGCAAATAACCTGAGGATAAGCACTTCTCTGTTCAAGGGGAGACATTACAGGCAACATCTACATTCTCTATTTTGCGAGAAATGCAAGGTCCCATTTCTGTCTCATGCAAGGTAAAGATAAGCTCCAAGTAAGGATGCTTTCTGTTTAAAACAACCAAACAAAACCCCAACAACTCAGATGGGTATATGTTTTACGTGACATTCGTGTGGGAGAGAGAGGAGGAAAAGTTTCGTCTTTTAATGATTGCTTAGATCAAAGCACAGAACACAGCTCAGCTCTTGTGATACTTCAGAAGTTACATGTTTAGATCACCTAAAAGGACCACAACTGTCTGAAAAGCAAGGCTGGAGTTCTTGACATGCTACCACATTCACCCTAACCTGTATTTCTTCTATCATTTTAACAAAATGCTGCTTCCCTCTCCTTCTTCCCCCAGTCCCAAAGTTCTTACTACAAACTGTATTGCTCTTTAAGAATAAAGTCAATCCCTAACACTAACTGTAGAACTTTTGAATGTGAAATAAAATACTATGCAAATGACACATTGCTAGGACTGGTCTTTTATCCTAAGTGGTGTGCGTCAGAGCTTACACACTCATTCTAAAAAATTACTTCAAGTCATAATGACTCATAAGGCAAGGCAAGGCAAGAAATTACTCCCCACCCTCCCCCCCCAAGTAAGTTTGCCACTTCTAACCTGGAGGTTGAGTTGTTCAGTTGCAGTGCAAAGTCTCTGTAATACATTTAGTGCAGGATTGCTTCCGTCCATGTTTTCAGAACTAAAGTAATGTTCTACAAATTTATGGGCTTGCTCCTTAATCCAGCCCTTAATTTTTTCTCTGTAAAGAAGCACACAAAAGACATTTAGCCACACTTAGCATTTGCATACATCAAATATTACAAGTAAATATAGCCTGAGTATAATTTACTCCATGTTAAACAGCAGTCGCAGAAACCCCTTTGCTTTTATTCCAACATAGTCAAGCTCTTTTCTCTACAGATCAATTCTTGCATTGTTTTTCTCAGTTCTCCGATTTTTCCCCACCATGCAACTTTAAACTATCCAGATGTTATTTTCTCTACCTTAATTTCTTCATTCTTTTTCCAGAATTATTTTAACTGTGGTTAACCTCCAACTTCTTTGTAGGTGCTACTTAATCACCTGATCATAGCTGACATCATGTTACAAGTATTGCAATTTTTTTGTGTGTACCTGTTATTGGAAATGGTATCCTTGGAAGCAGCCCTTGCAAGACCACTTACTCCTGCTGTTCGTGCTGGTTCGATATTATTACTGTTGGATTGTGTGCTTAATCTTCCCCATGTCTTAGGATTTAAACTTGCCAAGAAAGAAGATTTAGGAGACTGAGTAGTTGTAGGGCTTTTAGCTGGAAGAAGTAAAGAGAAAATTTAAGAGAATCAACAGGTTTATTACAGCTAGCTCTTTCTGCAGGTTATAAGCTTACTTTAAAAAGGAGTTGAAAGTATCATACTTTAAGAATTATTTACCTTGATTGTCTACTTTGTCATCATCTCTTGGAGGGGAATATTTTGGTCTCCTTGGCCCTCGTTTTGGCAGTCTTTTTCTCTTTAGAACATCACTCAGTCGTCTGTTAAAAATAAATGTAACTTATTTCCACCCATGAACATATTCATGCACACACCCATCCCTCAGTTTAAGATGCACCTGGCCAACTACTTCCTTGAGAATTGAAGAACAGGTTCCATCCCATAATAAGGACATTCCTTGCTTTAGGAGCAGGGGCCTCAACTCTATAATTGACAGGACAAACTCAATCCAGAAAGAAGGGGTTTTGCTGATTGTCATTGTTCTATTATGAGCAGCCAAATACAGCCAGAAGTGACACTAAACAGAGGTTTCTCATAATTTTCATACTTTGTGTATCCATGTGTTTGTTCATTTATTTGAATACACTTAGAAAAGAAAAATTCCACTAATGGCTACTGAATAAACAAACACCAATCAATATTGGATATTTAACACACCTCCCCTACAAAAGCCCAGAAAACACTTCAACAATTTGTGGCATTTCTACTCGTCAATCACCACACTTCACAAGTTCACATATTTCTATTCTTGTTTAAAATGACCAATATTTGACCTTTAAAATAAAAACAAACTAGTAATTTATTCCTACACTGTATTTTAATTCTACGAGTGTACAAAATTATTGCCTTCCAACAAAAATTAAGGATAATTTCTTTCTTCTCCAGTCTCCAGCAGAAAGGAATCATGTACCATAGCTCTGAAAGAATCACTGTCCTCAGCAGTTAGATGAGACTACGAGCTGTTGCTCTTGGCATTCTCCCAAAACAGAAAATTAATATCATTATGATATAACTATCAGGTCACTATTTCGTTGTTTTCTCTTTTAAACATTTAATATAAAATGAATCAAAACTACCCATTGAAAAATTCAACACCACTCCAATTTAGTTCTTTAGAGGAAAATACCACAACAAAATGCAGATGATAATGTGGGCAGCCCATGTCACTCTAGGCTTTTTTTGAAAAACAAGATAACAAAACCCCAAAAGAAAGCACCAAAGCCAGAGCAAACAGATTACTTTCCAGAAAGTGCACTTACCCCTGTGGGCTCAGATCCAAGGAATCCTCCCGGCTGTGCTGTAAGCTGGGAGAGCCCAAATCTGCAGCTGCATTGCTGGCAGCAGTGGCTGTCCCAGTACTTATTGTCGTAGTGGTACCCAGCGTTCCTGATCCATTAGTGCATACTTTTGGTGGGCTTGTTAGCAAAGCCTCAGACTCTGCCAAGTTTTTCACTTGGTGCATCACCCCTTTGAGAAAGAAGAAATCTTTGTTTGGTGGGTTGGTCTGGGGTAGGGGGAGCGAAGGGGGTGGTAGAGATGTGGTGGCAGCCACAAGGGTGTTTGAAAATGTAGAACTGAGTGTTATTTGAACCTCTGCTTTGACTATGGCAGTATTTGCTCACCCCACCAATCAACACTAAGCTTTAAAAGCACTCCAATCTTTTCTTCAAAAACTTAACCTACATAGTTTAAAAATAAAAAATTAGAGCAGTATGAACAGCAGCTGAAGAAACCCCAAGCACAACGACTAACACAAGGACTTCCTGCCAAAGATTAATCAGTTTTCTCCAGTAAGACTTCCCATGTAATTTCAGTGAGCCATCTTCAGCCTAAGTCAGTTCACTAGTATCTAGTGAGCCTGTACAAACTTGTTTCGGATTCTAAAAACACAAGCTTGTCTCCTCCAGAGTCTGGGTCAGCTCCTCCCATGTAATATGAGGGCAGCTTTCACAGATTCACCTTTATTATTCAAGAACAATATTCAATTTTTACAACTTGGGGAGAGTGGAGAGAGGGGGTAAAGGACTCAGATTCTCCACAAACACATTTTTAAAATACTACAAAAAGAGGTGAAGAGGGAAAAAAAAAAACAAACCACAATTTACCTTCTCTTCTGAAGTAAACACTAAAAATGTCAGGTAACTTTTGCATTAAAATCTCTGCCATCTGCAGGGCTCCAACTACTATCTTAAGGTCTTGACTCGACAGCATGGAGGCAATATGACTAAAACAGATAATTTATTAGAATTAGCTTTGTCTTTTTTTTGGCTGAGTTTTTCTTTTTAAATCAAGTCAGTTCATCTTGCATACACAGCACTGGAGACTGAAAACAAATTTTATAGTGCTTTTATCAAAGCTATCAATAAAAGGACTGAAACAGTTCTATTCCCACCTATATCACTTTTACCAAGTTTTAACATGGCATAAAGGAGTCTCTTATAAACAACAGTGTTGTTTGTAGAACTTGGTACTGTCTTTGAAAAACAATTTAGTTTATTTTCCAGCTGCATCCTCAGATCCCCAACTTTATGTGTAACATGTAGGAGAGGTTTCAGGAATAAAACCTAGCAGTTGAATGCTATGAGTGTCTGTTATTGCTCACATTGTATTACCTCAAAAGTTATCCTGCCCTCAGAGAAGTTCATAGGCAAGTTTTAGAAATCAAAAACCAATAAAGAGTAATATTAGACACTCCTAGTACACACAGCCAGACGCCACCTAAGTTTCTAGTAGGAATGTCTAGCGCTGGCAACTACTGCAAAATCTATGATACAAAAAAAATCCCTGCAGAGCTGGCAGCCTCAGCTTTTGGAAAATGAACGAGACTTTAAAAGTATAATTTTCCCCTTAAAAAGATGATTCAAAAAAAGTAACCACAAATTTGAGCTGTAAGCTCAAAATTAATTTCATTTGCAGCAGTTAATGAACCCACCTTGAAACAGCATGGTTTTTCAGCACATCCTTCAGAAGTTCAGCATCAGCAAAATAAATTATCCTAAGAATTGCTCTAAGGCACTTGTGTCTAACAGCAGGTCCAGCTGAAGAACTATATACTTCATAAAGAACACCAAACAATGTTTTGATAAAGGATTTTGCCAGTTCTGGGTCCTCTTTCATTAACTGTGCTCGAGCATCATCCTTCTTCAATTCCGAATGTCCACCTGTGAGAAAGTGCGCAACGCATCACTGTACAGATCTTTGCATCTCTGCTCCGATGACTACTTTTGTTAAAACTGATTTAATTCAGCTCTTGAATGGAAAAGATAAAATTCAAGAACCAGAAATCGAAGTGAGTAAGCAGGTACAAAACTTCCTCTTTTCAGGAGTTCAATCCTTTTTTCTTCAGTTTTCTTATGTATTTCTGTATAATATTATGAAGCCCTCACAGAGTCTTCATTAAATAAAAGAGATGTATCAATAGAACTGTTTCAGAAATCCCAAGCCAGGAACACACCCAGCTCCCTCCCAATTCCATACATTTTCAGCTGCCAGGAGGAGTTTATATGTTAAAAAGCACACATGTCAACAGTACGAGTTTTGTTATGAAGCTTTCTTCATTCATGTAAATCAGAATAGTCTGAAGTTCCAAAGAAGCCATAAGAAATGTATTAGTTAAGCAGTAAACTGCTGCACAACCCAGAATAAATCAGCCACAGCTAGAGAGCCCCGCTGTTTCCTGAGCTGTACTTACTAGTGTTTGTATTGGCTAAAGGGTTTGGTTTTCGCTGAATGGCACGGGCTGTTCCAGTATCCTCATTTATTTGCTGCATAGAGTTAAAATCAATAGTATAGACACGCCCAAGTGTAGACAGGCTTATCTCATCCTCACCAACCTGATGAGCTGCCTAAAACCAAGAAAGAGTTTAAAGTTAAGAAATCCCTAACAAACAGAAAGCTGTATGAAAGGTAAGAAGAGGGGTAACACAGTAGGAAAACAATGGCAGAAATACAGTAAGAACAGTGATTAAGTGATTTGGTGTGGCTGAGCACCAAAATAATGCAATATTACAGGAGGACATTTGAGGAAACTTGTGTTTCTTACTCAGAAAGATCAAGAGTGGTATTTTCAAAGACAGAGAAAGCACTCAATTCCTTATACAACCGCACGCAGATTTGAAAAGCATCATCACACAAATGTGTGGAATTACTACCTCTATTATTCGACTATCAATCCTGTTATATGGATGCCAGAGACCCCTGTCATCTCGCCATTGCCATATTGCACCATCTGTATTTTGTGCATTTCCTTTCTTTAGCATAGTATCAACAGCAAAGATTCCCTCTTTTGGCAGGCAAGGCATCAGTTCACTGTAAAGGACATTAAAACAATATTTTACTAGAAGTATACGATCAAGTCCATCTAAGCTGAAAACTGTTTGCCTTATTTTAGTGAAGTTCAGGATTTTAACATACCAACCAGACCCAAAACCTAGGACTGCAAGACTTACCAGATAAGAGAAGTAAGTTCATAAAGTTCTTGAGGACTTCGTGGAACAAGGTCAATTTGTTCTTGACAACTCCCATTTGAGGCTCCACAAAGGAGGAAGTGAAGCGTTTCTGCAATATCTATAAAAATTATTATTCATGAGACTGCCTGTATCAGACATGGATTTCATTTTCTGTTGGACACTACACAGCAGAGATAGTTACTGCCCAAAGCAAACACAGTGTGACAGTAGGACAAAAGTGTTTCTTTGAACACTAAGAAATGTGTTTGTTCTCAGGTCTGGGGTTTGTGGCTTTTTTGGGTTTGTGGTTTTTCCTTTAAGGGACAATTAGGGGAAAAATGCCACTCAATATACAAGACATAGAAGAAAACAGGGAAAGGTACAGGGCAGTTGAAGTGGTAAGTCAAAATTTATGAAATGGAGCAAAGAAAACAAGTGACAACTAAGACAGTTATACAACAGTTACTTTTGTTAATGTTTTCCCCTAGAAGAAGTATTTAAAGCACATGGTTCCCCCACACGGTAAAAACTAAGAAAAGAATTATTCAACTCAGGCTGGAATAAGAACAGTTTGTGCAGCTAATACAGACTTAAAACTAGGTGAGCACTGCAGTGACAACAGCTAGAACTAGGAAAAGTGATAAAAACCCCTCTGGATAAAAGTTTTCAACATTTTAACTAACCTTTTTATCCCAAGGGAAACACAGTAAGAAAAATTAAAAGAACAGAATCTTTATATAATCAAGCGCACAGAGGTCCATAATGACTGTAGGTATTAACATGAACAGGCCCCCTAGAACATGGAAGAATAAGAACTTACTTTGCTTCATAAGCTGGACTGCAAGTGTGGGGCAGTTGGAGCACATCAGGGAGAACATGCGCACCACCATGATGAACATTCCTGAGCTCAGGATAGGAGGTGTCACAACCAAGAGCTGCTGGATGTTTGTTAACAAGTCCTTGGAAGCAACCTGCTGCAGCAAGTTCTTCAGGAGAAAACAACAAAATAGAAAACATTAGTCTTTGAAAGGTGAGCCCTCATGAGAAATGGGGTGGGGGAAGAAGGAAACAGAAATGCAACCCGATCCACACTCTTACCTCTTCATGCTGGAAGTTGTCCACTAGCCGTGCAAAACAGAGACAAGTGCTTTCAACAGACTTTTTGTCCTGTTATAAAAAAGTTAAGTTTTGTTTGAATTGAAAATTTTTAACTTGCACTAGATCACCCTGTTATTTTGAGGCATTCATCAAATTTCTCCGAAAGAGCCAGTCTAATCACATTTTACACAACATTACAGCTCTGACTTTTAAATTCACTGACAGTCTAAACTGACTTCCTGATACAGCTGTGCTTCCTACATATTCCCTGGGAAACACCCCCCACTTGCAACACAAATACCTTTAAGGACCTTTAGAGATGAATAAATTAATCCCTAATATTCTTTTTGGATTCTGCAAGGAGGAAACAATATGGAAAAGAGCTAGAAAGCCAAAGTAACAGGAGATACAGATAATAAGCAGGAATGAAGCCTACTGTTCTACAAACTACATGAAGCCTGATTTTGGTATTATGCAGCACAGCCACCACAGCAAATCTAAAGACACAAGTAAAGACTGCTCTGAAAATAGCTCTAGTTAAAAGTTCAATGAAATGCTCAAAAAAGTTCAGCTGAACATAATAAAACACTAACTGTAAGGGTGGCAGAGCACAGGAAGAGGTTAGCCTGAGAGATTAAGTCTCCATCCTTGGAGATACTTAAAAAGGGACAAAAACAAAAAAACCCCCCAACAACGACAACAAAAAAAACCAAAACAAAACACCAACCAAAAACCCCCACAAAAAACCAATTACCACCAAAAAAAAAATTAGCTGGACATGCTCCTGGGCAATCTGCTCTAGCTGACCTTGCAGGGGAGCTAGGACTAGGTAACAGAGCTCTCTTCCAACCTCAACTATTCTGTTAAGAGCTAACTCAAGATTCTTTTCCAGAAAATTTCCACTTCAAAATTTCTTGAAATCTTACTTTGGTGGGTTGTAGCTTCTCTTCAGAGAGCAGGAATCAGTACTTGTCCCTACTACTGGTGAGAATGGTGCTTCCTGTTTCTAGAGTACAATCTAAAGCTGTCATTTGACAGAAGCTGCCTCAAAGATTCAAGTAGTCTTTCAGCAAGATGACGTAGGCAAAATTAAGAATAGCATAAGAATACACAAAACCATTACCTGGAAGCTTCCATGTAGTTGCATTTGTTAACAAACAAAATACTTCTCCTTTTTCATATTTTTAACAGGGATCTGCCAACCAAGCAGATCACCAAAATCTCTTTTGGTGCATCAGTCATTGTAAGTGCTCGTTTATGAACACAGCAATATTGCAGGATATGTAGCCCTTAGGAGCCCCTTCATTTCCGATAACTTCAAACTATTGTAGAAAAGCAGGAACTTTTTTTAAAATGCCATAAACGCTCCCAAAAAGTAAAATCAAAAAAAACCCCACAAAAATTGAAACTAAAGCTGTTCTGAGTTTAAAGTGGGAGAGAACCTTGCAATCCATTTCTTAAGAAAAAAATAAAAACAGTAATGCTGCTGGACTCCCTTCTTACTGATGTCCTTGTTCTTCACAAGGACTACAAAACCATTACTCATGCTTTAACTTAAAGTACCTTATTTGTCTTCTTTTATAAAATGTCATGTTTACAGAAACACGAAAGGTCCATATGTACATTGGGATATCACAACTTGACAGTATTGAAACCTAAACTCAATTATCCCCTTGCAAAGGCAAATAATACACAACAAAGAACCAGGTATCTGGGGACATCTTTAAACTGCTTTCAGATCAAAATCAAAACATTCCATTTTTTAACAGCTTCTTACCTGATGGGTTAACCTTTGTGTTAGCAGTGGCAAAGAGTCTGCCACAAAGTGAAACTCATCAGGCGTTATACTCTGGCAGCAGTTGGCAGCGATAGCTAGTGCATTCCTTTGTGCATTTATACTGAAGAATTCCAGATACAGCAAACAGTCTGCCAA
The DNA here is from genome assembly GCF_020740725.1 of Corvus hawaiiensis. Taxonomy (NCBI): domain Eukaryota; kingdom Metazoa; phylum Chordata; class Aves; order Passeriformes; family Corvidae; genus Corvus; species Corvus hawaiiensis. Next base: position 13,136,713 of record NC_063222.1, read on the forward strand.
CCCACCCTATAATAAAACAAGCATTTTCACTCTCAGTACTGCTAAAGTCACAAAGTTGTTTTATTTCATCTTCACAGAAGATCACCAAGATGTAGAGCTGGTAGAGGCAAAAATGCCTTGTTTTGTTTTTACTTACTGCCTGCAGAATGGCTTTACTGTGCCTGCGTGACAACATCTCCAGGGCTGTAAGCGCCTGCTCTGCCACATCAATGCACTGGATAACTTGCAGCTACAAGAAAACAAAAAAGCTCGTAGATCAATTTCTAAACCAATTTGCAAAAATAATCATCTTGATTAACACTGGGACATATAGCCTCTACTATGACACTATGCTAATGAAGCCAGCTCTGACCAAGCCTGCCCGTTTAAGGTTACCTCAGCCACAGAGCTACTCCAAGAGGCAACAGGTCATGTAATTACACATTTTGTATGTTTGCAACACCAATCCAACAAAAAATTCTCAGTGAATCAGAGAGCACTCTTCAGTAAGGGTGGGAGCAAAGATAAGCCTGGCTTTAGAAGCTTCTCATGCATTTTATATTATCTTGTAAGCCATGAAAAGAAGCCACCATCTTAATGGCATTTTCTGAAGTTAAAACAAAAGATAAGACCCGCTCATACTATTTTATCACTGTTTTGATTTCATTTTACCTTTTCCAAGAAGACAGGAATTGCATCTACCACTACAGCAGATGATCTGGGAAGTGCTTCCATCATGTATGTTAAGGCCCGACATGCATGATTCATCTATTAAATACACAGATATTTGATTTTAAGTTCAGATGACATTTTTATATTTCAAAAGCTTCTTAAATACTACAAACTACTTACAATGTCAAAGTTGTGCTCCATCTGCAGGAGTGTTATCTGTTTAAAAAAAAAAAAGCGTTGTTTGTTTAGAAAAATGTATCTAGGTATCATCACAAAAAGGGTACAGATCACTACTATAGCTTTTGACTCAGGATTTTAGATGTTGGTAGGAATTCCAAAGGAACCACTGCCTATTCTTGAGCTATTCAAAAGTTAATAGAACTATCAAAATTTAGCAAAACATCCTCTCAAAACCAAATAATAAGACAGATACACATTCACACACTTAGAAGTAAGACAATACAAATAGAGACGACTTAATTTAAGCAAGATATTGAGTGAAACATTATACCCTCCAATAGAAATCTGAGATTAAATCTTTACCAAAGCTGGTACAACACTCTTGACTGGAAATCCTCCTAACGTTTCTTCATTTCCCATAACCAACAGCTGGCACATCTCAATCACTGCCTGTAGTTGCTGACTTTCATCAGTGGCTTGGAGACCTTGTAAAAGCTGTTGAGCTTTAGAACCTAGATATCCAGAAAAAAATTTAGGAAAGAAGGTATTAGAAAGTGTTCAAGAGAACTGTTATGCTATACTTCTGCCAGAGTGGAAGACCAGAGATAGTTTGTTTTCCTCTGTATTTGTAGTTTCATTTCCTTTCCCTGTCATAAAAAGGGGGAATAGGGAAGGGACACAAAATCTCACTCTTGGCTGCCTTTCCAGTGCAGACTGGTCAGCACAGGGAGTCCGCCACACTGCTCACCACAGCCATCTTGCCAACCTACAGCAGGTGCCAGAACCCAAACCATCCCGCCTTTGTGCAGCAAAGGACTTTGCAACACCCCCTAGATAATACAGCACATGGAGCACCCATGAGACCCCATCCTCTTCTTGGCATGCAGTGTAACGGGCTGCCTCTGGCTCCCCTGGGAAGCCAGACTTGGACTAGATGGTACACATCTCATCCAGCTGCATAGTGCAGACCTGGTGCAACAAGTCTAAGGACCCACATTCTCACTGACACAACATCTGAATGAAATTCATTCTGTCTGAAACCTAAGACACTTTTGAAACTAAAACCGACATAACTTAGAACTGATATCTACTAATTGTTTTAAAGCTATCTTAAGCATTTGTTTAAAGCTAGCAAAAAACCCAAGGGGGTTGGAGAGGTCTTTCGTTAAGCAGCGCATCATGCAAAAGAAAAAGATAAGGAAGGGGTGAAAAGGCAAGAACCCTCCCTTCCCCACCTAGAAGGGAACATCAGATGCCCCAAAAAAGAAAAGCAAAGAAATACAGCTAAGGCAAATTTCTCTTTCTTATAGGAAGACAAGCAAATTAAAACTGTTGACCAGTGGTCTAGCACTACCACGACATACAAGTCTCCAACACATAAAATATTAAACTATGAAGCTAATACAAATATTAGATTTACTATTGGTTGAATTCTACTAGTCTGGAAGTGGAAAGAATTAAGTCAAATTAGACAAACTTTGCTTACTAGCTCCACTTCCAATTGTCCTGTGGAAGAGCTGCGACATCCGAGGACCAAGAGGGCCAAACAGGTGAGGAGGAAGACCCCTAGCCTCTAATAGAGCTAAAAGTAAACAGAGGATAACAGCCATTGTCAAAGTTTCTACGTATATTTTTAAAAGTTAAATTTTGTGATGTTATCATTTAAGACTACTAGAATTTTGGTACTTTAAGAGTTAGGATTAGATGACTGCAGCTACCTCGATATCAAAAAAACACCAAAAAGATGACCTTTAAGGAACAAGTAACTAATATTTTTTTGTATCAGAGCGTTAAAGTCCTTTACGATGTCACCCGCCGAGTTTCCACGGTTGTGTATTTCACAAAAGTAATCTCATCTATTAAACTGTTATAAGCCTAGAGCCAGAACAGCAAATACATCAGGCTGTAATTTTAAATCTAAACTCAAACTACATAGGATAGGTTAAGCTTATCTTCATGTTTTCAGGACCTGCAGGCACTACTAATCTGACAAAAAAATAACACTGAAAACAGGTTTACAGCTTTATTTGCTGATGAGGGAAGAACTCTTGCTAAGTATTAGCAGGTTTCTTTCTTGATTGATTTTCAACACTTTACAGTACTGTTACTTAAGCTAAACTAAGTGGGTGATTTTGATTTTTATTGTAGCAACCATGACTACTGCTGATCAATAAAATAATCATTAATAGTGAAAACCAATTTAGCCCAGTATTTCTGATGCATACCTATACTTACTGAGAACTAAAAGCAAGTGAACTGATACTGACAGCACTCATTTCCACATTAAATAGCTAGATTAACAAAAACCTGTCATTTGCAAGGGAGATCATGATCTCAGGACTCCCTGCAATGTAGTAGCAAAATCATTAGACCAGTTGCAGGACATGCAAACTGAGTTTATACCTGTCATACTCTCTGGTTTTGAGAGACCAGACTCCTTTAGCCCAAGCACAAAAGCAAGCATTTTAAGAACATTCAGATTTTTTTTGGTCAAAGCTTACAGCAACATGGGTATCAATGACAAGCACAAAAAAAAATTGTTATCCAGAAGCAGGCAGAGTACAGTAGGCCTAACCTGGCCTCTAAACTTAAAACATGCTTGCAAAGAGTATTTTTATATTTGAGCTTACACACTTAGTAAGACTGAGTTCTCATTTCTCTCCCCCCCACCTCCTCCTAGAAAATCAATAGTAGTGTATTACACACCATTTAAATGAATAAGGACACTATCCCACCCCCTTCCAGACATCTTGCATCTTTTGTGAATTAAGGCTTGAAAAACCCTACTTCAGAACTACTGTAAGCAAAAATACATTGACATACAGTGAAACAAAATACAGCCTTCCCACTGAATGTCATATAGAATTTGTGTAGGTATGGTTATTTATAGGCTGCTAACAACGAAAAAGGTAAATTAGTAACAACTTTTATACCTTGTAGTCTTCCCATCTCAGAATCATCTGACTCACTCTCTCCAGAAGTTGTCATACCTACAGCTCCAGCAACAGAACTAGAAGCTAAAGAAACGGTAAGAGATTAATACAGTTACAGTGTCTTTAAAGCCACAAAATTCACACCAAAGAAAGTCTTTGCTATCAGAAGTACACTCTGCATTTAACACTGCCACCAGCGAACTCCTGTACAACTTTCATTTTTAAACAGACCAGTCTAGAGGTCTAGTACTTCCCAAAAGCTGAAGAGAATGGCTTTATCAACACAAGATAATGAAGAAAAAAATACAGCTAGATCCATAAAACAGTTTCAGACAGATTTACCTGTATCCTTAATAAATGTATGCTTTTCTTAATTGAGTATTATGCTGTACTTAGTTTCCATTACTTTTTGTACTGATGTAGCCAGCTCTAGGTATAGAATGTTTAATATTTTCTAACATTCACCATAATTACCGAACAGCTCCTTTGTACTCGCTAATTAGGACAAGATGATAAAATTATCATCTAATAGGACTGTGCAAGTAACAATATTCAACTTGGTCACAAACTTCTCCGGTACAGACATGCTTGCAATTTCAACAGAAAATCTGTAGAATATTTATGAGTAGTTTCAACAGAGCTTTCACAGGTAAATGCATGCCTTCTGTATTCTGAACAGTTTCATATCTTTTCAGCTGGTGATAATTTATGTAGCATCAGCTGAAGTTACTTTTCTTAAAAGTAGTACAAGCTCAGAAACTAACATCTAGATTACTGGATATAGTTTGGATACTACAAAAAAAGTGTACCTGAACCATGTACCAAATAGCCAAAAAATCATAATCAAATGTAAGGGTCCCTTGCACTCAAAAACCTTCCAGCATTATTCACCAACTTAAATAATTTATCTTCAGAACTTAATCTATTTAATTGTTTTTAAATGCAAAGAAGTTTATACCAGCAACTATGCTAAAATTTCTTCAGTTGGAATTTCTTCTTACCTGCAGCTCCCTGGGGAGGCTCATCTGTTCGTGCAGCTGAAGAGTTGACTCCATCCTGGTTGTTGTCAGGATCAGCCATCTTCTCCTGTCGGCGAGCTTCAGCTGCTCCTCTTTTGCCCAGGCCAGAGCCTCGCCGACTAAAGGTTCAAAACACCAAAGTTTCAGACATTATGAACTAAGGTAAGAGGTTTATTAATGTAAGCCTACTAAAAACTACATAATGTTTATGTACATCACTACCACAACATTTCACAAACAAGCAATTCAAGTAAGAATCAATCTTCACAAAATTATCCAACCCTTCTGTACACTCCCTGTCCGGCACCATAGCAGTGATTTGTTTACACTGAGGCATTACAGACATATCCTTACATTACACCTTTCAAGACCAGGCAGTCTACTAAAATATAGCAGTAAAAATGAGCAAGCTTAAAGTGACTGTTAGTTATAAATCATATACACATTTGAGAAGGCCAGTGATAGAGTAACCATCTTTAAAGAAGTTCTGAACTACTGAAAGCAAAAAAAGGACTCTGATAGTCAACTTCGTTTTCAGTGGCAGAACAAGTTTGAGGGGGTGAGCTTATTTAGATTTGCTGTTGTAAAACACTACTGCCATCATCACTACAAATACATATACCTACAAAGTAAACAGTCAAATTCAAATGCACACTTGACAACAGAATCAAGACTTCAGAAGTGGTTTTTTTAATGGTGTGGAAGAGGGACAAGACGATGTGCTGGAACTACTAAACAGTCTAGGCACAATAACAAAAATAAACCTTGTTAAGGTCTCCTATGTCTAGTTCCAGAATATATGCAACTACAGAAGTTTATTGCATCACAGGACACAAACTCTCCCCTCCCACTTAATCTACCAGCTGTTTAAAATTACTAATTCAGGACTACTTCTCCTCTGCACCAGGAAGTACATTAAGTACTTAGATGCAGTTCAGATGAAACTGCTGACAAGCTGAGTCAGCTTAACAGTGCACCCTACTAAAACAGACTCCTGTGTGGTACCATGAAGTCTTATTTTTCAAAACAATCATCTATTTTACTATTCATAATGGACAGTAGTTCAGCACTACCGTCAACACAGAGAGTAGTGCTGAACTACTTAACACAAAGGAAGTAGTTCAGCACTACTGTCTGTCTTCTTACAACACCTCCCTAAGGACAGGATTACTTAAATTTGTGATACTGGCTTTGGCTGTTTCTCTTCCTTCACCTCCACAGCTGAGGGACTTACTGGATGTCTGATGGCAACAAATTCTATGTGCTGTTCATGACACTGGTGGTACAGAGTAATCCAGCAGGCCTGAAAAGCTACAGCTATTTTTACAATAGCCAAGAGATGGACAAGGCCAATTTTCATGCATGAAAATGATATGAATACCAACTCACTGTAGTAATCAAGTTCCACTTCCTTAAGTTTTACCTGGTGCTAGCACAGGAGCCCGTGGTCTTTTGCCGTGTGCTCCGCCGTAAACTGGGGAGCTCAGCAGGTGGTGATTCACTGCGCTTCTTTGTAGATTTTCTTAGACCTATGCAATATGTAAAGAATTGAGAGTAAATCAGTCTTTAAATACACAGCAGTTCTACAAAGAAATTAAACTTTTGTGTACAGGAAACCTCCATGATGAAGAACAGCTTCTACATAAGAAGCACAATAAGCCCACATCAATTTTATTCAGCTTACACTGAGCTGCTATACCAGTAAAAGAAAGGTTCAGGCACTTACTTTTTTCATTGAGTTAAGTAATACTAAACTCCAAGGTTTTATGTAGGCACCTTTTGCTAAACTATATACTACAGCTATAGATCATCTTTCTCATGTTAAACGGGTATCACGTTATGGAATACAAGGTATTATTTCCAAGTTCGAACACTTAAAAGAAGATGCTTTAGCCTTGAAAAAAAGAAACTATATTTCGAGAGGGAAGGCAGTGGTAGTTGCAATCTCAAATTTTAGTCAGTTTTATTCACACTAATATGGCTTAAAAATAACTGTCTTAAATCAGAACCATACTCCCCCTCCAGGAGTCAAGCACTGTCAGTGCTGAGATCTATCACATATGTATTATTTGTGTTCCTATTTCAACGACACCACTTCAGCCCCTCTTACTGTCATAAGGCCATCCTCTATGTAAATAAGCAAGCACATCCTCAGGGCTTTGGAAAAGGAGTTCCAATGCTTAATTTACAAGTATTTGCACTGTTGAAAACTGACCCAATTGATAACAATTTGCTCTAGGTGACAAAGCCACTGTTCTGGTAACACCCCACCAAAGAACCAGGTTAATCTTACACACACAAAAACCCCATGCAACACAACATTCTCAGATGATTCTCAGCAAGCTTACTATCAGGTTGAAATATCCAATGGCAGCTTCCAAAGTAGGAAACTGATAATTTAGGGTGAAAATTAAGAATTTTTATCAGGCCCAGTTTGACATTGCAGCGATCTCACAATACCTCCACAATAAATAAATATAATAGAAGACAACATCATAACACTGAATTCAGACGTATTACTAGAACAGATGTAAACAATTTTGAAAAGAAAAGTAAGATCACTGCTCCCTCTTCTGGCAACAAAACAGAAATAAAACATACTTAAGCATGCAATGCATTTGAGTTCAGAAGTTATCAAATTAGCTCCTATTTCCTTAATCCTAAAACATTCCAGAAATGCAGAATTGTGGTACTGAGGGATGAAATGATAACTATGCAGATTCTGACTGGATATTTAACAGAAAAGGAAAAGTGATCTAAACAGCTACTACTGATCTGGCTAACAGTGTGTCCTTTCAAACACCACAGCATATCTGACCCAGAAACACAATGCTGTGTGCAGTTACATTCCATGCAGATGAAGGTTAACCTGATATTCATGTATTTATCGCACACATGGCTTAGCAACTCAATAAATTTAGCAATCTCTAGGGAAAGAACAGTGTTCTGTATTTAAAACCCACCAAGCACTGAACTGAAGCAGGCCAGTCACCTGAGTTTCCAGATGGTCTATACATATAGAGCACACATAACTTTTTCAAATATTCAAAAAGTAGTGGTATTTTTACTACGTATGCTTTGAAACCAAAACTGTAAGTTGAAATTACCACAACACAATGACTCCAACCCTACTCACAGATAGTATATGTAAGACTTGGAGGTGGGGGGGGGGGGGGCCCAAGTGTGACAGGAGAAATCATAAGGTAGAGATACAAGACAAAACTCATTTGAAATGGTTGCAGAAGGATCCCATGCCATAGATACACTTCTCAAGTACTTGGAAGTACAAGGATACGTGAAAATTTCCCTCAGAGCTGGTTGTATTTTACACTAGAAAATGCATGCTTCAACTGGCACTAGGTATAGCACCGTATTACTCCACAGGTTTGCCCCACTGAGTTCAGACAAATACTTTCTCATATATAACACATGGAAAACTAGGTTACTCGGTACCTGTAACACTATGGTGAAATTCTAAGTGAAATGTACTTTTGCTTCACATTAGAAGAATAAATGAATCATCTTCATACAGTAGAGTTCACTGGAGGAAAAAAGGCATATTTTCATCCTTTATGTCAGCTTACCATTTACTACTTCAAATCTGTGGGTAGTCATTTTCATGTAGCCAGACCTAAATTAGGTAACTTCATATTAGCTTATTAATGGGCTATCGATGAGACACCACACATCCACTGTAAGTGAAGATTGCCTTAGCTTGTATCAAAACAGGATTTCTGCTAAAGGGAAGAGTTGCACAAAGCAGCAGAGCTAGCTTAACAGCTGTTGTTTAACAGTATGGCACATCCATGTCTTATTTTCCCCAAATCAATCTCAAGATGTACAAAGTACACATCTGACACACACTTTCTTGTTTTAGTATTCTGCCAGCCTGGTGAGTTGAGCTTGCTTAAGGGTCGGATGAGCACAGACACCATCAAGCAGTAGGGCAAAGATGCAATAAAATGGGTTGTCCTTTTCCATAAGTGGCATTAAATTAGCTGAGCCATCTTTTTAAACTGAATTACCTCAGAGGGTTGTAGAGAATGTACAGTTACCCAGTTACTGCTTGGTGAGTGAGCTGCAGAATACATCACATCCCTGAGCATCCAGAAGAGCTGAGCACATTTTCGCCTGCTGCTCAGGAACATTCTACTTGTCAGATCTTTCTACATGTTTCTTTTCCCAAGTCTTTACTTTTCTGTCTCTGAGCATCTACGCAGGGTAAAATTGAGCTTCCACCTCCATCTATTAATTTTATAGCTAAAAGAGAAAGCAAAGAAAATCTTCTCACAGCATGTTCCCTTCCTGCTGTTCAATGCTACTCTGCCCTTAAGAAGCTTTCTTAAACAATCAACTTCAAGTCAACCTTACCATCTGCATCTTTTGCAAATCCTTTGAGTCTTCCCAATACCGTAACTTCAGGATGGCTAAGTTCTTCACACTGAGCCTTCTTCCTTGCACTCACATTGTCATTAAAATTTGGGATGGTCAGCACAGCCTCCAAATTGAAGGGTAGTCCTGTGTCTTTAGCAGTTGCAGGAGGCTAAAAGTGGCAAGCATTCACCAGTAAATAGAGCACAACCAGTGTTCAGGAAAATGATATTAAAGATGCCCTGCGTATGCCTGATGGAGGAAAGCACCAGTCATACTGCCACAGACAGACAACAAGGGCTTTCAGAGGAATTAGTTTGATGTTCATCTCCAGAAGTTGTTTATTCAGCACTGTTTCTGTAATATACACAGCAATTGTCACAGACTCACAGAAAAGGCTGGGGTTGGAAGGGACCTTCAGATATCATCTAGCCCAACCTTCCTGCTAGAGCAGGTTCACTGGTCATGTCCAGGCAGGTTTTGAGTATCTCCAGAAAAGGAGACTCCGTAGTCTCTCTGGGCAGCCTGTTCTACTGTTCTGTCACCCTCAAAGAGGTTTTTCTTCATATTTAGATGGAACTTCCTGTATTCAGTTTGTGTCCTCTGCTGCTGGGCACAACTGAAAAAAGACTCTGGCCCCATATCTCTTGACAACCACCCTTGAAGTATTTGTATGCATTGGTAAGCCATGTTTTCTCCAGGCTAAACTGGCACAGATCTCTCAGCCTTTCCTCATAAGAGATGCTTCAGTCCCCTCATTACCTTCATAGCCCTTCACTGGACTTTTTCCAGTAGCTCCTTGTCTTCCTTAAACTGGAAGACCAGAACTGGACACAGCACTCCACATGAGGCCTCTTCAAGGCAGAGGAGCAGGATCAACTCCATTGATCTGTTAGCATCGCTATTCCTAATGCGCCCCAGCATTTTGTTGGCCTTCTTAGCCAGAAGGGCTCACTGCTGGCTCATGCACCACCTGTTCTCCACCAGGGCCTCCAAGTCCTCCTCCACAGGTCAGCCCCTAAGCTACACTGGTGTGTGAAATTACTCCTCTCCAGGTGCAGGACCCTGGACTTGCCTTTGAACTTCATTAGGTTCCTCTCCACCCAACTCTTCAGCTTCTCCAGGTTTAACTTAATGGCAGCACAGCCTCTGGTGTATTAGCCACACCTCTCACTTTTGTATCATCAGACTTGCTGAGGGTGCACTCTGCCCCCTCCTGCAGGTCATTGATGAACCAGTAGAACAGCACTGGACCCAGTACTGACTGCTGGAGAACACTGCCTGCTACAGGCCTCCAACTGGACATTGCATTGCTGATCACAACTCTCTGAACTTTGCAATTCAGTCAGTTCTCAAACCAATTCCTTGTCATTTACCTCACCCACATTTCATGGGCTATCAGGATGCTACAGGAGACAGAATCAAAAGCCTTGCTGAAATCAAGGTAGACAACATCCACTGCTTTCCCCTCATCTACTCAGCCAGCCATTCCATCACAGCAGACTATCAGTCTGGTCAAGCATTATTTCCCCTTGGTGAATCCATGTTGACTACTACTGACAACCTTCTTCTGTTTCACATGCTTAGAGATGACATGCAGGATGAGCTCTTCCATCTTTCCAGGGATGGAAGTGAGGCTGACCAGCCTATAGTACCCTGGGTCCTCCTCTTTGCCCTTTCTGAAGGGACACTGGCTTTCCTCAGGCATCTCTGCTGTTCTCCATGACCTTACAAAGGTGATGGAGAGTGGCTTAGCAGCAACATCTGCCAGCTCCCTCAACACTCATAGGTGCATCCCATCAGGGCCCACGGATCTGTGGGTGTCAAGTTTACCTAAATGATCTCTAATCCAAACCCCTCAAAGAAAATCAGGTTTAAGCAACTCATATTCAGCACCTGCAAAGACTTCAGAAGTAAGCTTCAGAATTAAAGCAGAAGTACAGGCTTTCTTATGGCAGACATATATTGCTTATGCCCTGACATCATCTTAGTTTGCATGCCAAGCACTCATGTTTATGAGTCAGAAGGAAAATACATTCAAACAGGCTAAACCTGAAATAGCACAGCCTAACAAATCAAAATAAAAAAATCTAACAACTTCACATTTAAGTGTGTTTACTCATCAGCATTTTTTTAAAGAATATTTTGTTGTGCAAAAGTTTTGAATGCAGCTGTACTGGAATCACTTATTAAGTCTGAATGTACTATCCAAGTCAAAACAAACTTAGTCAAACTTTCACAGTTCATAACCTAGAAAGCCCTTCATCTGCAGTTCAGAAAGGCAATCAGGAGTGATTTACTTGTTAGGCCTGGAATTTTAGACTTCAGATTGGCTCCTGTGCAAGGCTGCTCTTCAACTAATTGAGATAGAGTGAAAAGGGCTGCAGCAGGGGAAGGCAAGACAGCCTCCTGTCATTCTAATATTCCACCATTACCCTCCCTCAGTACCAACCCAGACATCCCCAGCTCTTACAGAAGCCCCACACAGCCGGTCACAACCATTAAACCAAGTATCTCCAAGCTAGCCATCTTACTGCCTCAATCCCAAGTCCACAGCTCCAAGGCTCTAACTACCATCACCCAAGCTAGCACTGTTACTCACAATCCCAAATAAACTAATTCAGAGCTATTTTCTGACTCTCTTCTCTCTCACCTTTGTCAAAACCCTCAAAGCCAGGAGTTATATATCATTTACACTCTGTGTTTAGGTTCATGTGGCTTTTCAGTGCCTACACCAATAACCTCCCTAGCCCCTCAGTCTCCAAGTATTAGGTAGAGATGTCTCAGGCAGGGACAGCTATCCTAAGTAATCTCGCTCTCAGCACTGTCCCAGCCACTCTTGCCAGCTTCTTCCTACTTAAGGGCCACAAGACAATACACAAAGGACAGCAAAGATTTCCCTAATAATGGAAACATAATTAAGGTTGATTTTATAGTGTTATGTAATCAGTAACATGACCCGATTTGCAACATTTAAGAAGCCCCTACAACAGATACAGCTTGAAAAGGACGTGAAAATAGTGAAATCACAACAGCAAATGAGAAGCTTGCTTTCTTCCTCTCTTCCCCCTTTCTCCCCGTGAAGAAATATTCAACTACTCAAATAGATGTGAAAAACTTTAGTCTAGCCTATTTTATTATTCCAACATATTCTTTAGTTGTTATTCAGTGATGTCACTGCTCTGTTACAGAGACTTCTGTGTAGAGCTTAACACACAAAGTCACCTGGGCTGGATTTAATACCTATTACCTATCCAGGAGGACTGGACAAGAAACCTCAGGGTAGTCTCCTCATTCTTCTCAAGCATGTGAAAAACTTCTACAAAGATGGCAGCCATGCTTCTCATTCTTCACTTCAATAGAGTAAGGCAGAGCAGCTGCTCTTATTTTTCATTCAAAGATCACAACCTCTAACAATGCTGCTTCTACTCCTTGAATTGCATCATCTCCACAAGAGAACAGCATTGCATTTATATAGACGTGACCAATCAGATGGGGCTTTGAGAACCTCATGCAGTGGAAGGTGGCCCTGCCTGTGGCAGGGGGTTTGGAATGAGATGATCTTTAAGATCCCTTTCAACCCAAACCATTCTATGATTTTGTTAGCCTGAATAATCCCCCCTCTCCTCCCACTTATTTTCCTAGAACCACTTCCACCCATCATTTTTTTCTGAAGTTTTTGCAGTTGTTACGTTTGCTTTTTTGTTTATATCCCACTAATACTATAAGCCCTATTTCAGACTTCTCCAAATGCGTTTCATAATATATACACCTACAAAAGCCTACTAAGTTTAAGCTTTTAGTTTCTACACAGAATTACTATGACTTCTAAGGGCTTGTTTCCAGGTAGAAAGGCATACACCTCAATTTCATCTAGATCACTCTTTGCCTTCCCACTTCAGAAAGCTCCAGGGTGTTAATATTTGTGTGAGACACAGCTTTCTTCTGTTCCCTTATCCTCTAAGGCTACTGGTCTGCTACAGAAAATAAATTTGAACTTACCCATTCTTTCTCAAAAACCTACCCTGCTGGTTTATTTTCTTCATATTTTCATGACGCTTCTCAGCATTATGCAAAATGTGTGTTTTGTTAAAACACAATTTCAAACTCTTTGGACAAATTTGAAGTATGTCACACAAGCTTTCTCCTTTTTTAGGAGACGACTAAGCTAACAGTAGTTATTATTGATTCCAAGATCACTTCAACCTGCTGTCAGAGAGCACTGTTCGAAAGACTGAGACTGTTTGAAAATATCACAGCTTAAGACTTCTGTTCTATGCTGAGCTCTTACAGTGATATTTGGCAATCAATGATATTTACTGGAAAAAGTTTTGCTGTAATCGATAGTAAAATAAAAAGGCATTTTGGACTTCCTAATATCACCTGTTAGTACTTTTCCCCTCCCTCAAATTGAAATGTCATCTACAGAAAATTACTTGGATCTCTATTGCATATAGAAGAATCTCTCACCATGCTTTGTGCCCCTTAGCAGTAACATTTTAGACACACACACACACCCCCCTACAGTCCCTACCAGCTCGGTTTTGTCACATATATTTCAACATCTTCTGGCAAAAGACCTTTAGCTCTTCTATGAACTGAAAGTTAAGTCAAAGCATCTTTCTCAGTACAGTCTTTGCAGTGACAGTTTAGGCTCACATTCTCAAAGCTGTTTTTCAAGGTACACAACACCACCCCCCCCACACCCCCCCCATTGTGCTATCCCACCATTCCCCTTCTCACTCCTTCATGAAGTTTTGTAACTTATCACATGAATTGCTCTCTGCCTTCATCTTCTTGTCCACTTGTTGGAGATCAATGCTTTCTCCTCTCTGTTCCTTTTCTTCTTTGCCTGTAGCCTGACTTAGCTCAGAACTTGTTGGTCATTCCCATTGTTACCTGACTTCTACTCACTTCCCTCTCCTTCCACCCTGTGCAAATTCAGAGTTTTTATTCTGGAATTCATCACCTGGCAGCCCTGAATCATGGAGCAGGTAAAAAAAAACAAAAAAAAAACCTTGCTGTAAAGTAACTCCTCTCTCCTTCCCAAATGCCATTCTTCATCTGTTAGGCTAGGTCATTCCAGAATCAATACTCCAGTCATGCACATTATCCAAAACACACCTGTTAAATTTAATTGACCTATGTTGATTATACAGGAAGACACCCAGTTGCTTTTGATTATTTCACCTATTTCCTGCATTAGTATTAGCTATGGATGTGTCCCAGCTGGGACAAGCTACCTGTGATCATGCCTAAGTAAAGGAACAACAGTAAGCAAGTTTAGGAATCCAACCTCTTACATCAAGTTTTAGAGAATACATGCAGTAAATAAATCATTCAGTACACAAAGGCAGCAAAACACATTTTTTAAAAAAAAATTGGTCAAGACAGAGCTACAAGCATATCTGCATACTAGCAAGCAGGTGCTCTGCTTGGAAACAGCCTACATTTCTCAGTGATCATGTTCAAGAACAGTAGCTGCTATTCAAACTCAGCACCTGAAAGAAGCCATACTTTGTAAGAACAACTTAAAAGATAAAGTGACTAATCCCCAGCACTACGTACACCAGATTTACAACATTACTGTTCTTAAACATCACAGATTCTCACAACAAGGAAAAATCAGGAAACTAAGTTTGAAAGAACAAACCACATATGATCTACTTGTTTTCCAGCATTTATCATTCCCACTTCAGAACAGAAGGCTTAAGAAAATGAGGGGGGGGGAAAATCTGACAAAAGGAATATAATCAATGTTTTATAACATATATGTCCCCATCACAACATCCAATTATTTTGCATGTATTTTATTTTGAAAATCAATTTGCAAGACACAGAAGCAACTTAAATTTACAGAACACTGACTGAACTTAAATAGTCTGCTTTAGCTGTAAATAGTTTCAGTCACAGCTTAACTTAGCAGAACATAACTAAAAGTTAATTTTTCTAGGAAGATCCCAAGCAGCTTGAAAAAAGGAGGATTTGTTTAGAAGACTTGATTTTAAAACATATGTGTTTATTCTTCCACAAAAGAACGACTTACTTGCTAGCTTAGCCTGTAGTCCTGAAGGTCCAGGTTTTGATGTCTCCGACTTGGAAGAGCCTGGTAGAGACAGTTTTGTTTTAGGGAGACTGACTTTTGGGCTGAATCGAGCAGCCCAGTCAAACTTTGAAGAGCCACCTGTTTTACTCGGTTCTTTGTCCCTGCTACTCCTTCTTGGACTGGGGCTGGATGCAGAACGGGAACGTCTAGCCTTACTCTGGTCCTTTCCCTGTTTCACTCTGGCACCCTGAGGAACAGTAGAAGAAGCAGAGGCAACAGCAGAAGAGGAGGAGGAGGTGGAAGCTGAAGAAGAAGAATCGGTGATGGTGCTACACCCAGCTTTGGCTGAGGTCACCGATTTTGAAGCCAGCTTGGAGACTTTTGCTGACTTTTCTTCAGTGCCAGTTGATTCAACTGATGACCCACTCTTTATACAAGACAGATTCTCTGTCCTTTTCCTTTTCTGACTTCGGGAGCTACCAGCAGCTCCACCCTTTCTGGTGTGAGCCTTGCTTGTTGATGGCAATTGTGTAGACTTGGGCTGCTCTTGGTCTGAGTGTCTTCTCTTAGATTTAGTATGTGGCTTGTTAGTTTCTGAGGAAGTTTCAGTATGTTGAAGTGCTTTGGGTTTTTTAGCAGAGCTAGGAGAATTGGTCCTCCTGTAATCTGGACTAGCACTGCGTTTAACTCCTCGAGAATTGTCTTTCTTAGGCACTTGCCCCGTTTTTTGCTTTTCTGAAGTATTGACTCTCTCCGGATCTTCTTGTGGTATTAAAACAGCAGATGAACTACAGCCTCTGTAGAAGTAAGCAGGAACAGCATTAGAGTTGAACTCAAGAAGCCTCACAGTTGTAAGAGTTTTGCATGCTAAACGTTACCATTCTTTAATAATAAATAATAAAGGAAACTGCATGTAAGAAACACTGTTAAGTTTACATTGAAGCAAACAAAAACCCCCACATGCTTGTATGAGAACAGTTATATCACACATATTTGCTAGCATAAAAACTAAGTAGATTGCAAAATAAAAGCACAATACACCACCTTTCTAAAAAGGAAGTTATAACTTGAATATATTTTACTTTTACATATATCAGTATGTCAAACTGATTAAATCAAACAAAAAAAAAAAAATCAAGCCATGAAACTTAACTGAATGTTTGAGAATATTAGTTCCACAAGAGAGTAAGGAGTGTTCAGTAATGCATAACTAGTCATAACTGGACTCTAGTTCAAGAAAGACTCTTAAAGAAAGGACAGTTTCTCATCAAATCTTTAAATTGATGTAGTGAATCACACACAAAAATGGCAAAATTCTCTTCTATGTGATAAAAAACTGTTCCAGTGCGTAGATAGTGGAAGCATATGCAGAACAGACACACAAAACCAAGATGATTACCCTGAACACAGGTCTACTTTAGTTTATTGCATGTTTCAATTCATACTGGACATTGCTCTAACCCCCTTGAGCAATCTTCTCCCAATATGAAGCAGAAGAAGGGGAGAAAGACCTTGCAAGTATTCCAGGACTAGTTATGCAGAAATCATTTCCTCCCCATCACTGATGGAATGCTCTTAGTTGGTGAATTAGAAAAAAAAAAACACAAACAGAAATTGAAACCCTGAAATATATCCAGTGAAAGCAATACCTAGATTAGTTAAATATCTATTAGTCACATGTTTTATAAGAACTCTGTATAACTCAGTAATTATACACAGTTTTGAAGTGCAGATAACACTAGTTAACATATGAATATGAAGCACAATTACCTTTTAGAAAAGTGTCCCTTGGACTGCTCAGAAGTAGTATTAGACTGCACTTTGGGTGTCTTTGAAATAGATTTTCTACTCTCAGGAGGGCTATGTGCCTTATGTTTTGCCTGCCCTAAATGTGACCTGTCAGTAGAAAGTCAAAACAGAAAGCTATCAGGATTCCAAGATACAGACCTGTAGGTAGAATATTGTTTATTTCTGGACCATTTACAAATATTAATTTACAGCTACAAACCTTTCCACATCAGCTCCTAATATTAAAGCAGCATTTCAAAAGAATCACCTGATGAAGTTACAAATCACTACCAGTGTAATTGTTTTGCAAAGCACACAATTATTTAGTCATTTTAAATGAATAAAACATCTTCTCACACCTGAGTTTTGCAGATAAATTCAGATCTTTCTGGTGTGCAAGATTACTGAATTATTCACTTAAGCATTAAGCTAGCACAGTAAAGCACAAGACTAGAGCACCTGTCAAAGATCTCAAAAACAGATATATACTCATCTACCTCAAGATTCCACGCATTAAGTCTTTATACAGTTATGAGTATTTACATCTTTGCTCTTCAGTTAAAAAAAAAAAAAAAATCAAGTGCTCAGAATGGGAATGCAGCCAGCTCCACTTGGTAGGAAAGCTCAACCCTACCAGTTATTTTCTGGCTGCAGATCTATCAGTTCAAAGGACTGAGAGCTGTTTGGTAACAGTCGAAGTAAGAGGAATGAAGAAATGCATACCACCAATGAAGGCAGTCAAATGAGACAGGAAACTTGCAATGTCAGAGACAGGAACGAGTTTCACATAGATAAGCTGTAAGAGGTCTTCTAAGCAGCATTCAGCTGCATGCAAAAAATGGTTCATTGTAGGAACTCTGACTGAAGGACAAAGATAATACTATACACCATGGATAAAATTTCAGACTTAAGTTACATCTTCATTTATTCCACATTTACCTTGAAACCCACTCAGAATCACCATCTGCAAGACTCAGAAGAGAGCGCTCATCAGCATTTAAAACAGGACAGTATAAATAATTGCTAAGGCAAGAGACATCTCACTTGCACTTCCCAGATAAAATGCACTTTTGACTCAGCTGTCACCTGGAAAACTTTACTGCACATATCCTACCTATACAGAAGCCCCATGAATCACTAACCTTCGAAAAACCTCAAACTAGTCTATTACTAATGCTGAAAGAAGCAATGTTTCAAAGTTAAAGAACTGCCAATTACATGGTCATATGCTATAAACCCAGGTCTAGATACCCTGTGAGATGAGCTCTGCAAACATCCTCAAAAGCTACAGAGGGTGGAGAGGAATGTGGACTTCCAATTTAAGTGTTCCGCTCCAACCCATGACCCCAAACATCACAAAGTTTAGGCCAATAGATTAAGTGGAAGTGGTAAGAGTTCCACAAGCTTTGAAATAGGTTCTCTTCCAATGAAATGCCAGTCTAGTAGAACAGGCAGAGCTAAGTATACTACACTGACCAGAAAGTTTCCCGATCCTCTTCAGGATTTCAACACAAACTTGAATCTCAGTAGAAAACAAGTACCAAGTCTAACCATAAGGATGATAACTACATGGTAATTTGCTTAGAGTCAAAACAAAATAAATACTGTTTTTCGTGATAACTTTCCTGCTTCTGAATTATTCTCATTTAGTCAGTTACTCAGATGAATGCACATAGACAGTACATGTCCAACATTTTCTGTGCCCCATCTAAGAGCATGACAGTCTGGAAAGATTAAATTAACAGCATCTTCTCCATACTCCAGTAATTAATTTTATTTATCATACTATAAGAAATCTTGTTTACTATCAAAAGCAAGTGAAATAAAAGTGTTATATCTTTAGGTCACAATAACAAACTCCATCAAGGTAAACTTGGGAATGTTTCACCTAATCCTGAGTGTTTGGATTTTCCTTTTCCCAACAAAAGATTAAGGCGTGAAATTTAATTTTCCCCATGAAATGTTTTTGTTATGGGAGTAACAGACATTATTACATAATTTACACTTGGCAGGAATCTTGGGTTTTATGTAAGCTAAACTGATCAGGATTCATTTATTCTGAAGTATATTTTAAAAGGTTACTTTCCCATAAAGATTTTTTGTTTTGCTTTAGATATTCACCAAACACAGTAACTGAAGAACTTTCCAACTAAAATACTGCTAAAGCAATACATGCAAAACATGCACTGAGGAGTTTCCACTTGTTTTAGGTTTCTCCCCTTCCATGTTTAAACGTTTTGGATTCTTACAAGATTTCCAAGGACACTTTCATACCAATGTCCAATTTGTGTGGACTATTAAAGCTACAACCATATCTTAGGGATCATGAATACATGCAGAGTATTAGCATCTGCTTTGCTTTCTTTATCCATCAAACTATCAGTACAAACAACCTTCTGTGCAAAAAGGTTACTCTAGAAACGTGACAAATGGGAAGTCACAACTGAAGAGAATTTTTTTCAAACCTACTGTGCTCTCACTTCTCACTGAGTTTAATCACTCACCTTGCATATATTGCAAAGAGAAGGTCCGCAATACAACGGCAACTGTGCATGCAGTAGCATGTCAGTCAAGAGGAATATGACATGAACTCTCCAAGTTTTATACAAGAGCAAGAAGATTGAGAATTTGATTACAGGATTAACGTAAAAAGCCGTACGCCAACTAAAAAGTATCATTCTCCCAATTTATACTAAAGTTGTAACAGTTTACTTAAGATCTCCTTAAAGAAGTTAACTCTCATACAAAGGTAGGTAGAATAGCCTGTAGAGCTCAGAATGAGCAATGCCTGAAGAGCAATCAAGTGCTAAAAAAGATACATGCACAGCTGGAAGGTTGGGGGTTTTTTAAGATTGTAAACTACATGTATATTTGTCCATAATCCAAGGCTTTTCACTTGTAACTTACCATTACAAGCTCTTCAGTCTTTTCCATTAATACAGTTATGAGCATTTTCATTAAGAATCTTCATTCCAGCAACAAGTGTTTTGAGAGACTGAGTTCCTCATTAATGACAAAAAATGATGAGCTAAATATTTGAGCTTGCGTTTGTCCATTTCCACTCTCAGGGGCCGCTCCAGAAAGGGGCTGCTCCAGAAAGACTGAGCTCTTGCTGGACCTTTAAGTTGTTTTGTAGGGGTTTTTTGTTTTCCTTCCCTCCCTCCCCAAACATAAAGACAGTTTCATAAACAACTCCAAGGCTTCATTCAACTGGGCAAAGCTGTCTGCTGATGCACATTTTAATACACAGGCAAACAAAGTTTAGAGTAACACACATACAGAAGTTGACAAGCTAACCACCATTTAGCTTGCTCTGTTATATAAACAGTATGGTGGAAAATGCCAGCCCTGAGCAAAACTATAATAAAGAACCAACTAGAACCTGTTCTCAGAGAGTTACTCTGAGCATATTCAAAAAAAAAAAAAAAAACCAACACAACATACCTTTTGAAGTTAGTTAATAAACAAAGTGTTTAATCTAAGTCATGTTCCTCAGCAGCTGAGAGTGAGAGCTATTAAATGCTTCCAAACAAAGTCTGCAAAAACCATCCTTTTACTTCTGTCAAAAATGAGATTAAGAAAAAAGCAATAGCACAGATGAAAAAATGCTGTGGAAAAACACCTACTTTCTCTCCTCAGAAATACTCCACTTGTCTTCCCCACCAACTCAAACATCATAATTTAGTTTTTTACAGGTCTTAGGTAAGTTCTTACCAGTTAACATATCACCAAGACTGGTCCAAAACCAAATCCTGTTTAGAACAAAAGCAGTATAACTGACAAAAGCACTCTTTCTGCCTATACCAAAATCCTACAAGCAGTCAACAACAATCTCATTTATCATTTAGCCTTCAATTCCAAATACACACGAACGTGTACATATTTTATTCCAAAACACTAAAATTTGCTTATAAAGTATCCTACTTCCATATATAACTCAACTGCATAGCAGTCACTTATGTCAAAGTGATATCCTGCTTAAATACTGATACTCCTGAAGATTCCATAAGACTAATATGCTAAAAGATAAGCACTGCTGTAATTTAATGCCACTTATTAAAAAAAAAAAAAAGAATTTTTTGCAGCTCTCGTAAAAAAGTTCTAGTACATGGGACCACTTCCATTACTCTATACCAACATAGTAAAACATTGCTCACAACTGAAAGGAACAATCAACTGCTCCATGTCCAGGAAAGATCTTATTGTGTGCCTCACAATACCACTTCCAAATTGCTCCCATTCAAAGTAAATCCTATGGCATGACTGGGAACTAAGCCAGGAGGGCACAATTCTTCAACACACATGGTAACAACATCAATATACAGTTGAGAAAATGACAGTAAGTACCTTCCACCCCCTCCTCCTCCCCCTATGAAAAGAAAGCTTCATTAACGCATCTGCTTTGGTTTACTGCTGCAAAGGGAAACTTTAGCATCATTATTGCTTCCTTACAAACCTGCAAGGAGTCATCCTTCAGAGGAGAGCACTCCAAGAGACACTTCAGACAAGGCTCATGCTGCACAATTATAAAGGTGCCATCATAAAAGTAATTCTAAATTAGGAAGTAAACACTAAACACTTTTCAAAATGGTAGTAAAACCAGTAAAAACTATAGTACCCACAAGAGCTGAAGTTCATCCAAAGCACAAAGTTATTGCAACATCACTACTGACAACAAAGTGAAGAATCACATTAGTTCAACTTCACCAAGGCCAATTTGTTTACATGCATACATGGGGGGAAGGAATGACACAACACCACCAGTTCACTGGTTTATATATCCCTTTTCAAATACAGACCCCTTTCCTCTTTTAGAGAAAAGCACACATCACTGTTACAGCGCAAACTGGATATAAACAGCATCTGTCTGTCTATACTTCTTTGAGCCTGGTATCATTGTTTGTATTTTTAAACAGATGCACCTCAAAATCAAACTCAAAGCTCCTACCAAGTTACTATGCTGAGTGTGAAATTGCTGGTAAAACTCCAGCAGAAAACCATTACAGGCATCCCCTGCTCATTGTGACTCAAGTACTGATGTTATGGGGACATCAAACAAGCCCAGTCTACAGGAACTTGGGCTTGCATTGTTGCTTCCAGGTTAAGCCAGTCTGTCAATACTCGATGTAACAGGAGGGAGATTCTGCATTTAGAATAGACCCAAGAGAAGTTTGGAATTTCCAAGGTCTTCATGACAGTGAACTGTAGCAGCTCAGCAAGTTAAACTGGCAAAGTTTTAACAAAAGACCTTTAAGCCGTAAAAGTATCAAAGATTATAGAAAGACACAGATTAGTACTTCAGCTTGGCAGCACTATCATTCTCCGGACTCCCTTTCTTAACACTTTTATCAACTAAGGTCTCTTGCATTCACTCCAGTCAGACCATAAAAGAGATCGAGGTAACTCTAAGGCTATTACAAGGCCATCTGGCCATAAAACACGGTTACCTTGGATTATTGGCCTTCACATTCAAGTCTGAAATTATGAGTGACAAACAGCATAAACTCTTCAAGCTCTCGTCACTTAATTTGTATTTTGAAAATGCATGCACCTCAGCCACAAGAAAGCTTTAAGAAAAAAGCTGCTGCATTTCCAGCATTGAGAAAGCTATTTATACAAAGCAGAAATGCAATCAAGTACACAAGTTCAGACAGTATCGAAACCTGCCCTTGCTCGAAGGGTTATGATTGCATATCTATGACCAAAGTGAAATAACCTCCAACTTCAGAAGGTGTGGCCCTTAAGTCTGCTTACAAACTTTGTGGCTAATTTTAGGCATGAAGCAACAACCCTCTACAGAGTCACATTACTGTCTAATTCCCTCTTTTTTTTTTTTATTAGGAAGGGGGGGAGTTGGGAGTTTTTCATCTTTGTATATTGGTTTGTTGTTTATGGGGGGGGGGGTAAGAAAGAAGTGGATCTAATAAAGTGGCTGAATAAAATCTCACACTGTCTGTACAACATCAGTAAGTAGTATGGATCAACAGAAGAAAATCTGTAAAGCAAGACAGTTGCCATTAAGGATCAGTGTCCACCATCTCTGCATTTCAATGATTTCTACTTCAAAGCATCCCAGATTACAACCACAAGTGACCAGCATACACACACTGCTCTCATAGATCACAACTTTCAATTCAGTTTCATCCAAAAAGATTCCAGTTCAAGTGCTCCAAGACCATTCCACATTAGCCAAAACACAGCAGGTGAGGATGACTGATTGGCTTCAAAAGAATATTCCCAGCTCCAACTAAAATACTAACATAGATATATCTCAAGTTCGCAGTTACTTGCACAATATTAGCGTATTATTGAAACTAGTCTTTCCACAGTTTGTTTATTCTAAGTGATTTCACAGCTGAAACTGAAGAGTTTCACTTTTTACTGATGACAAATTCAAGAAAAAGTGAAAATAAATTGTCTCAGTCATCCCAAAAAACCCATTAATGTAAGAAAAGGTGCATTGTTTTTTGCTCAGTGTTTGTTTGGGGTTTGAGTTTTTTTTAACTATAGCAGCCAAAGCAGTGTTTATCACTGGACTACACCAAGGCATAAAAAGAAAACTCAAGCTGTGAAGGCTAGACCCTCTATAATGCTCAGCAGCAGAACCGAAACATACTATCCCACTGCGTGCTAGATACATGGAAGGGTAAGTCCTGTGAGGTTTGTGTCCAAAGACATGCACTAGCTAGAAACAGTCATCTGAGAGCCTGTCTCTTTCCATGTCATCTACAAATTTTATAAGGACCTCACAGATCTATCTTACATTGGTCCTTGTAAAATAGCCATTTCTGCCCAGCACCTTATTAAAAAGATGCTGATGACGCTAAAAGAAGATTAATTAATTTTAAATTTTGTATTAACCAGCACGCTTTAACCAGGCCTCTTTATAGGCTATGCCAGCTCAAAATGCTTGTTCAGAGATGCAAAGGCAGGGGAGGTCCTGTTCTAAAAAAGACCCAGATTCAAAGAGGACTTTAAGCTTCTTTCATCCTCTTTACTTAAGCAAGGAGCTCTGGTTCTGATAAAGGTCTAACACAGTTTAAGAGTGCAATACACTCCTGTTCATGGAAGTCTGGTAAAAATTTGGTGAGGAGTGGAAGAGGTCCAGTCATTTAAGACAAGTGAATTCCAATCATTGTATGACAGCATAACAGATCACAATGCACCAAAACAATGGATGAGTGACTTTCTTAAAAGAAAACAGTGCTACCCTTAAAATTCTTCAGTTTGTCTGACTCGCTGGGGAGTTTCTCCCTGGCATTCTGCTGTAAAACCTGAACTAACAGTCGATATCTGAAGAAGAATTCCCCATCTCATCTCCAAATAACTCACCTCCAATTCTTTATTCTAGGGAGAGGTTTATTCGCCCCAGGTGAAGTTTAGTGTGAAAGGAAAGAGCTGGTAGGAAAATATCTAACTTAAACATCCACCAAGATGCAGAGACAACATAGAATGGGCAGAAGGGAATGAAGGGCTCACTATGCCTCTGTTAAAAGACATTCTCCAAAACCAATTCTAGCTTACAAAATAATCAGCTACATAAGGCAGCAACTTCCCCTAGTAATGCCACATCACTCCAAGGGAGAAGCCTTGTGTTTATCATCTGCTCTTCCCCTTGTACAGTAGACTAGTTTAGAGAATGTGAAGCTGCATAATTCTCCCTGAAGTTCCTTATAAGTTGGCCTTCTTCACCCATTCAATAGTTGTTCAGCTTGTTCTCAGTTAGGCTTACACTAGTAAGAAATACACCACATTAAAATGTATAGCCCAATTCCTTCCTAGTAAAAAACTTTTGTGCCATTGATGTGCAATATTTTAATACTCATCCCCCCCCCCCCCAAAAAAAAAGAAAAAGAAAAAAATCAAGCCCAAGGTACACATATTCAACAACTGCACCAGTAACATATCTGAGGGAGTAGAATATAGACAGATTTGCCTACCATCATACTACAACCTTTCTTCATTAGACTGATCTTTTAACAAAGTTAAAGAAACACATATCCATACAAGCTTCACTCATGGCAGTAATAATACAGTCATGCATAGGAAAGTTTTAAGAATCTTCTTTGTTCTGCACTGCAGAGGCAACCACTTAAATACAATCCGGTCCACTTGCTCACTACATCAGGCATATTAAATGATGGCAAACCTTTTTTTTCTTTAATTATTCAACAGCTGCACAGGATTTACATGCAGTGCAAAGGTAACGGAGTACCAGTTATTCACTCTTCTAGAAGAGGAACACAGATTTTCCCAGATTCCCAGTAACAAACTCTCCCTGTCATCCCCCTACCATATTTTTAGTATCAGTGGAAGAGAGAAAGGGAAAGAATTTGTACTACCTGTGATTTAGGGAAAACAGCTTTTTCTCCCCTATAGCTTTACTACTGCTATTCTAGCTGAAAATATATGGCAGTGAATTATCCATGAGTTTATCTCACACAAAAACAGTACAGGTAGCATTTCAGGGGTGAAAAGACTTTATGCAAATTTCAATGCTTGGATTGAAGGGTGGAAAACTTCATTCTCTAAATCACATCAATTTCACCGTTATACATTTGAACACACTCATAGGCAGCAATCATACCTTCCTCCTACTGCGTCGTCTTGTGGCTGGGCCCCGGCAGTGTTCCTCTGTGAACGTCGCAGTGACCCCCCTGGATTGTTATTAGGCCGGTTGGACATTGGCACCTCTCTCCTGAAGGGACATACCCTTTCTAGACACTACCATTCACTGAAAGACAAGAGAGGAAGAGCCGTAAGACATGTGGCATGAAGACTCACTGCCACACCCCCAGAGGTAAATGTAAAATGCTACTGTTTAAGCAAAAACTGAAGACAAACTTTTAAACAACTTTTAGTTAAAAGACTCATGGACAAGGTTCTTCTCAAGAAGATTTAGAACCTTAATACAGAGCAACCAGACTTTGGTATATACAGCATATAGATGATCTACTGGACTAAATGACCTTTAAAGGTCCCTTCCAACCCAAACTACAAACTCCTCTGTGATTTTGTGATGACACCTTTTTTTTTTCTAGCAGGCTTCTCTAATCATAAGGAGACAGGACAAGGGCACTTTAGGAGAATCTGTGTTTATCAACATTAAGGAAAAATTCAGTGCCTGATAAACAGCAACAGTATTCAAGTATTTTAACTTTCATTGTAGGAGATTACAAAGCCCATTTCAGGAATAAGCAGCAGTATTCATAACATAACTACAGTGCTTTCCAAACAGCTTCTTTCTCTAGTCTGATTTATGCAACTTTCATTTGCATAAGGCAAGATATATAGTCATTCAGGAAAAAAGATCTAGCTTTATAATCAGGAAGTTTTGCTCATGAGAGCTAAATTAAAAAGTATTTGAGACAGAGGGATTAATGAGTGCACACTATTTTTAAAAAATAATCTATGATGGCTTTGTATTACAACTTGTGGAACTGCTTTGTGACTTCTAGAGGTCTACAGATATTATTTTTGTAGTTATTTACAGAAGACTACCATAGCCCCCAGCCACAGTCCTCAGGAACAGACATATTTCAAGAACAAGCCTCACTTAATTCCTCAATGAAGAGAGGTGACTTCTGTATCCTGTGCTAAATTGGAATTTCCATGTAGAGCATAGCAACAGGACCACAATCAGCAAATCCAGTTTTACTGTTTCTAATTTTGTGGAATCTGGTAAAAAAAAAGGTATTTGCAGGGGAAAAAAAGGAAGCTGTAAAAAGAAAAGTAACTCAAGTTTAAGAACTCAGTACTCTATATGCTGATTTGGTACCTATTATATCTAGGGCACAGTAAGCAAGAAGTCTGTCATGGAAAAGTTTAAAACGCTGCAGCTTCAGATTCAAATTCAAATGTCTCCAATGAAATAACTCTCAAGATCTGGCATTGTCAGTGAAGACAGTGAATAGCTGAACATAATTGTCTATTCTTCTGAAAAGGGCCTATAGAAGTGAACAAAGGGGACAGGAGGAGAAGGGAGGGCAAAAAAGAATCCTAAATGACACAGTTTTACTGCAAGCCATAAGAAACCAGGCATATAAACTGGTATTATGCAAACCATTACCTCACATATGATGCTAAAAGGAACATGTATATCATCAAGACACTTGCACAGTGCAAGAAATTATTTACCAGGATTCTGCTAGCTCAGATTCAGTCTTGTTATACTGTAATAATACAACCTAATACTGAAAGGTCACACTTAGCATGCCAGCAATACTTTAAATATTTCCAGGAATTGAATACAAATACAAGTTAGGCAGTAGAATTGCTCTCCATCCTAATCCAAACATCACAGAGTCAAAAGCATCTTTTGGAAGTTTTTCATGTTCTTTGTACTATGAGGACCAACACAGCAGCAAACAGCAAAAACAGAAACTAGAATTAATAAACAAATCACTTTTACCTTCATTGGTTTGGTTGGGTTTTTTTTTTTTTACGTTTGGCTTAGGAACTTGAAAGAATGTAAGTAAAGCACAAAATACACAATCCTACAACATATAGTTGTTTGATGAACCTCTTAGCTAGAAGTCCTGATGACTAAGTTGAGAAAGCTATAAACACTACTACTACTAAAAAGGTGAACTTTCCCTCTTCACAATTGTTTCCTCTTATTCTAACCCCTTAATCACAGCCAATATTCCAACAGAAACTTTTAAAGCTTTTCAGTAACATGTAACACCATCAATCTACAACTTCTTATACTTTAGAGCACAAAGAGATTTACAATGAAACAGAAAAAGCTTGCAACTGCTGGAAATCATGGCAGCTTGCTGATGTAGCCAGATCAGTCAAGCTGAGGAGATCGCCAACTTGAAGCACTCTCTTCAGGCTAGCAGTGCAAGAAAGCCGAGCATTACCCAGGCTAAAAGCTGACCAAGGGCCCAGCACTACCCAGGGGGTCCAGCTGAAGTCAATCACAGGCATTGTCAAATGTTGTTGCACATTCTCTTTTTATTTCCTTGTATTCAAACACCAAATGAAAAAAAAAAACCAAAAAACACCTCCTACTCTTAGAAATGAGGAGCATTTTGTGCATTTTCTAGAAGGAGGGAGTAGTGTCCCCTTCTGCACAAAGGTCAGTTGGCATTGAAACTGTAATAATGTCAAACGTTCAGTCATACTACAAAATCATTGCCACAGAACTACTGTCTCATCTTGTACCAGTTAAAATGTGCATTCCAGCAGGTTTCATTCTGCAAGGAGCAGTGCTCACTTGGACCTCTGCTAGGTTAACCATGTACTTTCCCACCTCGGGTCAGAAAATGGGCTTCTCCACACACCACCACAAGAGTCAGCTAAAGAAAACATCACACAGGCAATCCTGGCCCTCCCTAGGGAAACTTTCGTTTAATACTGATCTATCTGGGTGTGCTGGTTTTGTCTGTGATTGACTTGAATTTACTCACAGTGGCTGGTACAGGGCTGTGTTTTGGATTTCTCTTGAACACAGCATTGATAAGAGAGCACAGTGTTGATAATACAGATGTTTTTGTTATTGGTGAAAAGTGCTTACACAGAGCCAAGGCCTTTTCTGCATTTTGTACTGTCAGTCATGCTGGTGAGGAAGCTTGCGGTACATGGGATATTGGGAGGAGACCTAGCCAGGAAAGGTGACCCAAAATGACCAAAGAGATATTCCAGACCACATGACTTCATGCTCAGTATATAAAGCAGGAGGCAGCAGGAGGAAGGGGAGAACATTTGGAGTGATGGTACTTGTCTTCCCAAGTCACTGTTACCATGATGGGTCCTGCTCTCCTGGAGATGGCTGAACACCTGCCTGCTCATGGGAAGAAGTTAATTCTTCGTCTTGCTTTGCTTATATGCACAGCTTCTGCTATTAGATTGTCTTTATCTCAACCCACAAGTTTTCCAGTTTCCACCCTTCCAATTCTCTTTCCAATCCCACTGGTGGGGGAGTGAGCAAGCAGCTGCCTGGTGCTCAGTTGCTGGCTGGGATTAAACCATGACACAGGGTTAGCCAGATACTTGAAGTAGTCTGTGTTTAGAAGTGATGTAGCACAATGTGTTGTCATACACATGGTATTTTCAGCTGCGTGTAAGAATGAAATGACAACTGTTTTATCCTGTAAGGCCTCTGCCAAGTCAAGATGATGCCCAGAGTTATCTTCTATATTGAAACCTCTCGACTTAACTGCATTTCTTACTGTGTACTTGTTGCCATATGACTCCCAGTTTGCTTTTAAATATAATGCAGCTTCATGATTCAGCTGTGACCTTTGGCATCGAAACATTAAGTCTCACTGCAAGCCGCACAATACCATAAGCCCAGTTAGTCCAGTAATGAAGAGATATTTTCACAACTGTGCCTTCCACATCCTGAAACAAGAGAAGAGCCCAGAGGTTCCTAAATCAGAACTGTTCTCATTCAGACTTGTCCCTCTGAGTCTCACTCCAAGCACTTGGCTTCTTCTTTCCCATTGTCAGACACCTACATTCAAAGGAAATGTGCAACTCAGCAGAGATCAGCCGAATGTGCCAGTGCAGTCCTGCCAGATTTTAAGACAATTTCCTCAACTACACTGATTCTTCCTAATACCCACAATAACAAAAAGCTACACCCATCCATCAGACCTCCATGCTTCCGCAATAGACAATGCTATTTAAGAATTTTTAAGCTCAGATCCCCTTCTAACAAAGTTATCTGCACGCAAGCCTTTTTAGTTGATGTTTCGTAACTCCATATTCCTAGCTATGATGATGCCAAAGCATGGGCTGCAGAGGGCTCTCATCATAAGCAGACTCCTTAGAATGAGGATCAATTTCAAAAGCCAGCATTTCCAATAAACCCATGACATATCTTCTGAAGCCATGTAACAACACTGGTATCTAGTGCTTATTATGCTACATAGTATTCTTGAGTTTTAGCAAACACTATTTGATTACTATTTAGAGTAATCTTCATTATTGTACAAGAAAGCAACTAGAATTAATTTCTGTAGACCTAACATACCCATTGCAAACACTATAGCTAATGTACAGTCAACGTATTGCTTGGAAAGGTTCTACAGGAACACAAGACAAAAACCACCTGTTAACTTGCAGTGAAGCCTTCAACCTTCTTGTGCAAAAGCTAACAGGAAATGACTAACATGCTTCCATGTTTTTGAAGCAAACTGGGAAAACAGAGAACGACACAAAAAGCCCGTACCAGCCTTTACTTAGCATCCAAATCACTCTGAAGGATACTAAGAAGTGTAATGTAGCAACCCTGACATAGCCTACAGTGAGAAAAAGACAATGAGTAAACTGAAGGACTCCGGCATGCTCTAGGGCTGCAAATAGGGTAACAAGGCAAACCAGTAACAACAACTAAAAAATGAGCTGAACTCTTCCACAAGGGCTTTCTTAATCTACTTGCATGAGCTCTAAAACTTGTTTGTTTGGGGTGTTTGTTTGGTTTGGATTTGTTTTGGGTGGTGGTTTTGGTTTTTGTTTTGGGGGTTTTTTAAGTTCTTTGCAAGAATCTTGGTAATGCAAGAATTTTTTCAGACTCTTGCACTCTCATGAGTATTTTGAGATATGCCTAGCACCTCTGCCTATAATGCTCCCCTATAATACCTATTATCTGCTTGGAGTTGAGCTAAGTACACTGGTCAGCATCCTTCCTCTCTCGTACTTTAGCCCAAAAAAATCCGTGCTTTATTTAATGATGCTGCAGTAATCCAGCTCCTCAAAATTGCACAGACTTACTGCCCTGAAGTCATTATTAGGCAAAGGGGGGGGGGCGTAGGGGGGAGAGAACAAAAAGACAGGAGGATGTTTATATGCCTTGCAAGTTCAGAACATTTTCTTCCAGCATGTTGCACATCTTGCCAGCCAGAACCCAGAGTTCAGCGTACGTATCAGAAAATATTAAGCCTAAGACTTCAGATTTGTATTCACTTACTTCAATGTAGACAACATTAATTTAATTGATCAGCTGTTTCTGTGATAAATCTAGTCACTTAAGACAGAAACAACACACTAAATATATAAGCATACAACATATTTAAGAGTTCAGACTTCAATTGTGACTACACTTAAGAAATTACTGCCTACGGTTTAGTAACTGCTGAATTGTTTCAGACTTACATCATTTTCAACTGATGTCAGCTGCAGCATTTTTGCCCACTGTTCACAAGGTTCTCCTCATTTACCTGCAGACATACACACCTATTTACTTGCCTGACAAGTAAGCACTTGCAAGTACTCAATCACTAATTCTACTTCAACAGCTGACTTCAATTAAGATGACTTTTTAGTCCAGGGAATTGTCTTAAACTCCATCTTCTGCAGCTGATTTTGACACAATATTCTCCCTCCCTACACTCTCCAAATTCAAGAGTTATTCAGTCATCCTTGTTCTTTTCCCACTAAGGTCCTCACGTTCACACGGATTTTAAAGCTCCACACAGGCAGAAGTTTGTGTTTTCAGTTTAGCAGTCTCTTGTCCCTTCTGGTTGTCGAAGTAGCTCATGGAAGAATTTTAGGGAGTGGATACAATACCATACTGAAAACTTCCTAGAAACATTTTCTGCAATGTCCTAAATTCTCATCACCCCTCCCTTCTTCCTGACAGTAAACTTCTATACACAAACAAGGGAAAAATATATTTCCCCATGAGCTGCAAGGTGCTGTAAGGCACAGTAAGGTGTATGCATTTAATCTGTATTCATGCAAATCTTACATTATTCAGCTGCATGAAACCATTGAGCCTTAAGAAAATAACAAACTTTTCTTCTTTCAACATAGGAAGACCAAGCTAACATTTAATTTCCTTATCCACTTCCATTTCTACCTTCTCTCCATGAATAGCCATAAGTTGTCTGCGGGATTCAAAGATGCCAGAGTACATTAAGGCTTCCCTGATGCACT
The DNA here is from genome assembly GCF_020740725.1 of Corvus hawaiiensis. NCBI lineage: Eukaryota > Metazoa > Chordata > Aves > Passeriformes > Corvidae > Corvus > Corvus hawaiiensis. Next base: position 13,168,587 of record NC_063222.1, read on the forward strand.
GCATCTAATGTAAAACTCACATGGTGCCATTAATCAGAACAACTTCCTCTGATACAGAAACCACACAAAATTATATTGAATCACGTATTAGGCTGGACTGTATTCTTTTTGTATTTTCTTTCTCCAAAGCTAGAGAAGAACTAGAGAACTACACACACAGAACTGCATGCACAGACACCCTAACTAGAGCAAATTCAGTACATATATAAAAATCTCCAGGACAAACAAGATTCTAATGACATAACATTACTTCATTGCTACAAAGACAGACAAGCAGGTCTCAAGGAAGTTTCTTCTGTAAACAAGCATGTACAGCTGTAAGCAAACAGATTTCTACAACTGGCACAAAATTTCTACAGATTTATATAGTTGCATCACTTTTGCCACTTCTTTTGGAAGACATTAATAAGGTATCGATGGGAAGACAAGCAGAGTTTAACAGCATTCAGAGGGAAACTTCTCTTCAGACCAGAGGCTTTCTTGATGCAGAGTTTAACTGAAGTACAAGAGTTAAGTCAGAATTATTTTAAAAAGCCTTGACTGGAAAGAATCTCTTGAGATTATATGGTCCAACCAACCTGCTGAAAGTAGGACCTCAAATTACATTAGACAGTTCTCATTCTGAGAAGTGACAGTTGCCAACCATGATGACAAAACACAGAGCCCTGAGCAAGAGGTGAATCACAAGAGCTACCCTGAACAAAGGGGAAAGGGAAACAAAATCACATAGTGGGGTATCAAAGCATCACCATATATAAAAGCATGCAAAGAAGACACTAACAAGAATATCAGAAACTTTAAAAAGTCATGCAATAGATGTTAGTTCAAGTAACCTGAGTTCTCAGATCTGTGTAAGATGTACACATACCCAAGGACACAAACCCCATCCCTTCCAAAGACAACTGCTCTGAGAGAAGAGCTAACTATGGCCCAGCTCCTCATTGCAATCACAGAGCTCAGAAAGCCCTCCCTCCCCCCCTTTCAGTTCCTCAAAAGCACAATCCAGTAACCTGGACTAAGAGGAGAAAATAAGACAAACAGGCATATAAGCTACAAACTTCAAAGGAGTCCAGTCTCTGAAGATTATAGATTTAGGACCGCCTCATATGCCCATTTTTACACTGAGTAACTTTAGACAATACATATAAGCTGTTAGCCAGAAAATATTTTTCCAAACTGCCAACAAAGAGGAGAAAAACTTCAGTAAAATATTTTTCCTAGATTCATTTACAGTGGAAGAGTTATTTTTAACTCAGCTTCTCTGGAATCACTGAATGATTTCAACATACAGAAAAATAATAAAATAAATCAGTCAAGGAGCAGGAGTTATTCCCTCTTCCACTGACTTTACAACAAACAGCCATCAGAAAATTATGGCAAACTTTGGGCCTTGCTGCGTTAGGAAGTCAGCTTTCCCTTTCCCAGGCTTTCAAGAGCTCAGTCTTTGCCTATCCTTTTAGCCAAAGGAGTGGCAGTGCTGGAGGCCACCCTCACAGAACAGCGAAGTGAGTGACTAAGAGCCTGAAAGGATGTACCCACCAGATAAGTCTCTGGACTGCATTTATGTATACATGTCTAATGACAGAGACAAATGGGCATGAAAGAGGAAGAGAGAAGAGCAAAAAAAAAAATCTTCGTGATCTCATACTGGTACCTGGCAGTTCAAATACTCATTATCTGCAACTAGAAGATTTACAAGTTCCCACAGGTGATAAGAACACTGAAAACACCTCTGAAAAGATGCACAGCACTACTTGCTAGAGGAACACCCAGGTTGTCAGGACTGTGTGATTCAAAAAGTCATCCATGCCATGACCCCAAGCAAGCAAAGCAGCACACTTACCTACTGACTTTTGTCTAGTGAGAGGACTGGCAGATATGAGAGATCAAGTATTGTTTAAGGAAAAACCTAAATACATGTATCACATGCTCCAGTGTTGGTAAGAACCCTTTTGTGACAATGACTGAATTGCAGAAGCTGAACAGTCTCCCCTGCTTCAAGCAGGTCAATTGAATTTAAGTCTGAGACTGCAGAGACCTTTCACTGAATCTGGTACGGGAAAAGCAAACTAAAGACTTCTTCAGGGACCCGGAAGAAACTTAAAAACTTGTTCCATTAAGATTACAGAAAACTGACACCCATCATTACTTTAGAAATAAAACAATGGATTGGCTTTTATACCACAGTCAAAACCTCAATAAGTCCTTCTGGGCTGTGGAAAAGTCAAATTGAAATAGCAAAGGGTGCACTACTCAAAATTACAGAGAAGTTCAGGTACCACTGGCAGTCAACAATACAACTTACTTATCAGCTGAAGAACCAAGAGAAACCTACGCATGGAAGGGAGGGCCACAAAGTAGCTAAAAAAATTTAAAAATTAAGCACCCGCAGAGGTTAGACAGCAGAACATTCCCATGCATCTGAACAGCTTAAAGGAACAAAAAGAACTCAAGCCTGTAGAGGCTACAAGGGCAAGCTCAGGTATCTCAGGTCTGATTGTACAACTGGTCCTCCCAGTTCATGGTACACAGGATCCATAGCTTCATTTCATTACTGAAGAAAAAAAATCACCCTATTTGTGCACTAAGAAATTAAAACCAGGTCTAAATCTTAACTGAACTCTTGCAAGGTGGTTGAGGCGGCTACCTAACATTAAGACAGTAAAAACCTTTACTCCTATGGTCCTTTTTTTAGCTCTGGAAAAACAAACTGCAGTCTGAGGAGAAAAATTAAAGGAGTTGCATGGAACAAATATAATGGTCTCTTGAGGGCATCCCTCTTCAGTTCTGCCACATCACTGCTTTCTTTCTCTTATGTTCATCAAGGACTGAAATATTACAATTTGTATCACTCTGTGGACTGCACTTTGGTTCACAAAGCAACACAAATGTCAGTCAGATCTTTGATCCTCATCCAAAGGAGAAGTTAGGAAAAATGAAAAGCATTTCAATTTTTTTCTCTTGCTTCTCTGTAGTTCTACATTACGTATTGAAAGCATTGTCAATAGCAACTATTCCTCTTGTTTTTGAGTGCATCAGTAATAGAGTTAACAATAAAAATAATCTCCTAGAACATTTACTCACTACTTCATTCAAAGAATTTGCCCTTGTAAAAAAATTCAAATATCAAAGTTGTTCTTCTCCAAAAAAACCAAATTTGATACCTTTCCTTATCACTGTTTGAAACATGTCCAAACTCGCTCAGTGTAAGTTTTCCTCTAGTGTATGGTTTGATTTGAATTCATTAACAAAGGAAGGGAATGCTCTCACTGTGGCAGAGGGCCAGGACTCAAAGCTTCAAGAAAATACTTTTGTGTTTACAACACCTGTAGTTTCTCAGTCTGAATTCAGTGTTCTATATTATTTTGTCTTTTTAACCACCTAAACATAAAGTTCTGTTGCATAATTCAGTCAACTCTGCAGCAGTTAAATTTTTTACTACAGAGATATAAAGATTATCAAAAGCATAAGAATCCAGAAACTCTTGAGTCAACAATCTATATCAAGGAAAAGAACAGTCTGATCTGGATAGCTGCAAGTCAGACAGAGATAGCTCAGCTTAAGAAGCAGCCCAGAGGTATTTAAGCCACGTCAGTAACACAAAAGATTTTTTAGACCACACAGAGAACAGGCACACACAAACATAGCAAATGTTAGCTGCAAAATACTGAACCACGTTTCATATCTTTGTTGACAGATCTTTTTCCCTTTTAGCACAGCAGTGGGAAAGAACACAAAAGTGAGGAACAAATAGGTTCAACATTTCTTCCGTACACTTGTGTCACAGAGCAAAATTTTTCTGCCAAATCAGTCCTACAGCAAGAGCTTGACTTCACCTCTACAGGACCTTTAAAACTACTGTTACATACCGACAACCTGCTCCAAGCAAAGTCTACACTACGAGAGCCTCAGGATGCAGTTCTGCTATGTGGTCTTAATAAAAATGGAGTTTCAACCTGCTAATAACAATGGAAATAATGGCTCTTTTGTTTTTTAAAATTAAACAAAAGCAACTCTCTCCAACAGAAAAGAACATTTTCCAACAGCCAAATTATGACCAAAACTTTGCTGTTTGTACACAGAGAGAACTCCATTTCTTGCAGACTTTTAACAAAAAAAACATACTAAGCAACAGAAGTAAAATCTTACCTGATCTTCATTTTCAGCTTCTCTAGAAACCCTTGTTAAGTAGGAGCCAAAAGTCACTATCTGTACAGTGGCTTAAACTTTCACTAACATCATAATAAACAAAAAAAACCCAAAACCAACCAACCAAAAAAAACCCACACAAACAAAAAACACTGTCTGGCAAGAATGAAGGAGAAGACTCTATTCAGTTCAATAAGGAACTTTTACCTTCTGTGAGACAACATGAATCAAAGCACAGAATCATTCACGAAGCGCAGATCAGTGACACTGCCAGAAGAGAAGGCAAGCTAGAAACAGGTGGTCCAGCTAAGACGAAGTAAAACAGGTGTAGCAAAGTTAGGAGGGGGCATTTATTACCAGTGAAAAAAAGAAACAAAATCAGCTCAGTGATTTGTACAAATTTCAATTTAGTAGCTTATTTCAGTACTTTTATGCAAGTGAACCAAGAATTACTCAAAACCATCACCCACTCTAAATCTGCCCTGCCCAATGCTTAATGCCCAGCTGCCTTCGAGCTGCATAGCTCCATTTACTTACAACACTGAGTCTGAACACAGAAACCTACTGCTCCAACACCGAGCCTCTTCCCTATTCTAATTCCATAGACCAGATGGTGCCTTAGTTGCAGTTGGCCATTCACCTGCATCTGGCACACCACAGCCCTTAAGCAAAACCAAGTGCAACAGCACAAGACAAATACTGATATGGTACACAGCCATGTCCTACCTGTAGAGCCTGTTAGACAATACATGCCCCAAGTTGCAGCATGGAAGGTTTTCTGAAACCTGCCAAATTCAATCAACTTTTGCCAAGCTGTCTTAAATTACTGAGAGACCTAGTGAGCTCAGTGGCTAGTAAAACATGGTTTGGTCACCCGAAGTCTAAATTAACACAAGATGATCTCTGCAATCTCCTAGAAAACTGTAAAGGGAAAGGCAAAACCAAAGCAAAAAAACAAAAGCTCAGAACTTCAATTAGCCACTAGACTGAAGGAATTCAGAGACTAGATGTTACAGAAGTTACTGCTGGAAGAAGAAACAAAAACCAGTTGACTTGTATATGTGGATTAGAAAAGTGTGCCACAGATGAACTCAAGACCACAGGTCTAAAGGTATTATGAAAACATGATAAAGAAGGAGGAGACTGGGTCATTTTGTTAATATTCAGCTTCAGCTCTAAACCAGTCTACAAAAAACTGTTCAGTAATACCCACATGTCTTAAAGAAAAAAACTACCAAGATAAAAACAAAAATTCCAAGAAATAACTTATGTTTCCAAGGCCAGGTAGAAGGTACTCATCTGTTTACTACTCACTTAAAATGGGCCCTCAGATTTTTGCATCTTCAAAATATAATTTAGACAAGTTTGGGACAAATCAGGAGGTTTTCAGGAGTTTTCCTGTTGTTTTTCTAATCACTGATATCTAGCACTGACTCAGGCTAATGGCTGTTGAGGCTTCCTTTCCCACACTGGCTCAAGCAGGTTATGCTGTCCTCCTGAACAGAGACTTCATCCAAATGCTACACTAAAAAGGTCACAGACCTAATGCATAGCAAGATTCCTACACCACATGACACAATCTGGGAAATGGTTTAATTGCAGTTGTTGAGGAAGAAATCCAATTAAAACAGGTTAAGTTTCCGGCTTCCTCAGCACTGGATCTGCATATGGATCTTTTGCTATCACAAGAATACTGTAACAACAAACAAAGGGATTAAAACACATCTAAGTGTTCTAAATTGGGCAGTGCTCAAACCAGCAGCCCCTTGGAATTAATTATGTGCCACAGACATATTTTCTCAACCACAGAAAAAATTATACATTTACATTATATCTTACAGTGATGTAATTAGGAGCAAGCTCCAATATACATACCAAATTACTGACACAGGCACAATTAAAGACATTTACCTTGTATGAAACCATGAACCAAACTGTCTACCAAATATCTGTATAAACAGAAAAAGTTCTTTGTAAAGCTGAACAAAAGGAAGTCACAACCCAAGAAACACCTGTTAAACACTAATGATTAAGCTGTCTTTAAACTGATCCTATCAATGATAGGATCATGACTTTACAGCATTCAGAGCTATTCTTTCATGTTAAATACACAGAACAACACACAATATTAGCTTCCACAACTGTATTTCAGGAAGGTTCAAATTTTTACAGTCATGGAAAAAGCTGTCAAAAGCTAGAGCTTTATGAAGGAATTAAACAACTTTATGGCATGCTTTATTGCCAAGTGTCTACTCCACTCTGCACATTTACACCTTCTCAGTGCTCCATAAATAAAACAAGGGAATGTTGTAGGAACAAGGTATTGTACAGGATGTTGAACTTGAGCAAAACTAAACATTAGAGCTCTTTCAAGTGCTTTTTAGCAGGATGCCAAACTTAGTCTCAGTTTTAAACTAGACAAGAACTCATCATCACCAAATACACACAAAAAAGTCTGCTACAAATTCCTCTCTTCCCTCCCATATGCATAAGTACCACCAGGACTTTTTTCTGCTTTACTTCACCAGTGATTATTACCTCATCTTTCCCAGGTTACCCACACACTTTTCTTGAACAACTGTAACTGTACCCATATGTTACAGCTCACAAGACTAACAAGCTAACACTAATGAGGCATTTTTCCTAGGGTCCTAGCATGGCCAGGTTTGTCAAAGCCTGAACTCCATGTCAATAGTCAATCACTTCAGAGTTGGAAGAAAGGTTCCTTACATTTCTGCCAACAAGATGTTCCAATAGGTACTGCCTAAGTCTGCTCAACACTTTTTGTTATTTTCCAGCTAAACTGCTGCTCTGATGTACTGATTCACAGACTAATACAGAACACTTATCAGAACACAGTCTCTTCACTACCCTGAGACACTCAAAAGAGCAAGCAGAGCTGTAAGTTTTCTATAGCTTGATCAAAATGATTATTTAAGAAGTAGCTATTACAATAGCTGGTTTGATAAGCCTTTGCTCTTGCAATTTGCTCCGTGACCCAATCAGAATACTCAAAGAGTTGTCTCTTATACAGGTGACCTTTCATCCAACACTAATGACTAACTATGCTTTATAAGCAAACCTACAACCTACTGCCCCCCAAACAACACACTAATTTTGGCCTTGTCTAGGACTGAAACAGAAAATGGTGAGAAAGAGAGGAAAGGAAGACAGTGCTTCTTCTAAGTGCTTTGTGTATACATCAGTGATATAATACCTTGAAGCAAACAATGCATCCATCGTGCTACACTCCTAAAATATGTTTTAGCAAATGTGAAAATAGTCCCATACTGTTAATATGACATTGAATTGGAAGCAAAGTTCACTCAACTCTCATGCAAGCTTTCTTGTCTTTCTGGTTTGTTTTCGTGTCTTAGGTTTTTTTCTTTACGAAACATCCTTAAGACACTCCAAAACTACTCCACATCATCCTCTTTACTCTTTATTATAAGCCACTTAATAAAATGCACCAGTAAGGAAGACAAAGAAAAGGATATTTAACTGGAGAGAGCAGCTTCATCACGGTTCAAGATAAAATAACTCTTTACAACACTTGAGTAAAAAACACAGAGAATGGAGTGGCTTCAGCGAAAGATAAAAGAATATGAAATAGGCTTGTAAAGAAAGAGGGAAAATACCTGTAGGCCCAGAGGTGAGCCCAGTTTCTTCTCTTCCCTCTGCACAGTATCTTACATATCAAATGTAAAATGTAGATATTTCCTAAAGGCTGCAGCCTCTCTTACTCTTCCATCTATTTTGCAAACCAAAGATACTCAGCTGGAAGCACACACAGCCCCATCCCACATACGATTAATGAGCAAAATAGCATTCTAGTAATCCCAGTATCTTTACCACCTCCATTTCCCCACATCATGTCTTGCAAATACATCTTTTCTCCCATCAACTATTTCCTAGCACCTCCAACCCCTATTAGCTACCAAAGACGCCAAATTATTTGCACTAAATTTGGATCTTTATTCTATGCTTTTCAAACTTTATTTGCTTGCTTACTTTGTATTTAAAGGCCCCCCTGACAGAACAGTTTTGGGACACAGACACCACGTACTGCTATTTGAAAACAGCCTGGTCTGTCCAACACAAATTTCTTCCACAGAACTGAAAGCTGATTAAAACACTGCTTGCCAAACATGCAGTTATCTATGAAAAAAATAGCTGAAACTATTTTCCATTAAATGTCTATTTTGTTAGAAAGTGGAGGATATAAAGCATCTAACACTGAATTTTCAAAATGGAAGTCTAGAGTTGTTTTTTCTTATATCAAGGGTAGCATATGCCACTAGCATATTATTAACATGGTAGTATTTATTATATTAAACAGTTGCATGATAAGAGCCTGAAAGTTTCAGAACTGCTTTTTCATTTTCAAGAAAACATTTCAGATGTGGTATCACAGTCTGTGTTTTATAATGGATACTTTTTGAATTAAAATTACAGCACAAACATTCTATACATATTCAAGTATGACAGACGTTCTGAGACAAACACCTATTTGTTTTTTGGGGTTTTTTGTAACTCCATTAATTCTAAGCTAAGTGGTGATTACACTTCCTTATACTCTTCATACAAGACTTAACTCACTACTGAAGTTACAGCACAGATTAAGGAGAGAAAACAGGCCAGACTTGAAGGCATTAGAGCCCTGAGTCTGCACTATGCAGTTGCTCAGGTGAGCTCCATTATATCTCCCAAAGAATACCAAGTACTGATGGAAGCTAAAAATTCCAACTACATTTCTTGGGAGACATCCTAGTGAGTGTGGTCACCTAGACAAAATAGGAAAGCAAGTTAAGTTGCTCTAATCCAAACCTACATGGAAGTCTTGTGTACTTCACAGAAGGCAGTTTCCAACTATTACATGTATTTACCCAAAGTTCCACATACCTCAGTGGGTATGGGGATAGAGTACAATCATTAACTGCACTACTATATGCCAATGCAGACATTTTCATGCTAAAATTCAGCATATGAAACTTAGGGTGTTTGTCAAAAATGTAGACTGCATCTGTACAAGTTGATATAGACAATTTAAAACCTGACACTTTGATCTATCACCGTCACAAGTTAAACTTTTCAAATTCTGCTGAAGCAACTTGAAATTACATCACCTTCTCCCTCCACTCTCCCACCAAACACTACTACAGTCTAGTCAAATAGAAAAAACAAAACAGTTTAAATGATAGGCAGTCACAAATTTGTATTTTCAAGTTATTCCCACTTCAAAGCTGGGCCACCAACCTTCCCAACAATACAGCAAACACCCCAAGAGTGGATACAATTCTAGTTTGTCATAATCTGGAATACTACTAAGTAGTAACAAACTACCTCGATTTTGGATGCATCTAAGCTAAACTTAGACATTTAAATCACTATATTCTCCCACAGGTTGAGCTGCTGCTTCTAGCTGCCACAGGTCTGGGCTTGCACTAGTCACATCCTGCATTTGATGGTGTCAACAGAAAGCCCAAACCCTTCTGAAATAGGCTTTTTAACCAGGTAGATCATATAAATAAAGCAAGGATAGAGGTTCACAAGCCCCAGCTCAGCTATGTCTCAGAGTTAGGCAAGAATTTGAGCAAATACAGTAGTTTGCATCTCCTCTACTTGTAACACTCAGTGACCTCTGAGCAGCATTCTTGAATCCATAAGCACAAAACTCTGGGTTCTTGAACTCCTTGACTGTCATTCAAAGCTTAGGCATGGCAGGTTCACATCTTTAGAATATCTTCCCTTAAGGGACATAAGCACACAGATTCCCATGGGAGCAACTATCCCGGTATAGCTGTAACATTTATGACAACACAGCTAGAATCAGTGGAATGAAAACTCAACACTTGTACATACTTATGCACTTCATTTTTTCTCCTCCTTAAGTTAGCCTTTAGCTAACTAGGTATTTTACACTAAAATCAGGCATTTAAAGTCCTCCAAGCTAAAGAAGTACAAAAATTACAGTAAGGAAAAATTCTCTTTACTTTAAAAAACAAACTACTATTTAAAGAGATACCCTTAGTGCTGACTGTACTTCCAGGAATAGGCCCTCTCCTTTCCTGAGGAACAAAGTCTATTTTTTTCAAATATTTTCACAGGACAGCGTACCTTCCTTCTCTATGTCAGTAGTGTCATGACACTTTATTTCTTTACTCCATGAACTTATGTAGATAAACATTCTCACTGAACCAAAGTTTCAAAGTTTAGCAAGAAAGTACTCTTTGATGAGGACTACAACTTCCATCCAGTTGGTTTCAAAGCTGTGTTACAGCAACCACACTCGAGTAAGAATATTCTACCATTCAGACATAACTGGACATAAAATATTCTCAACTACTCTGAATGCACAGTCAAAGGCCCAAGGTTTTGAAAAACAACTGAAAATTAGGTGTCTCTCTAAGCTGTGGGTGCTTAAACATTTTTAACACTTGAAGGCAGGCAATAATGTTTAACTTGTAATGGTATTAAATCTTGAAATCATACTTCAGTAATGACAGGACATCAATAGACTCCAGATGCAAAAGGCTTTGTTTTTTGACAGTAGAACTCTGGACACTTGCTACTATTTCCAGGCTCACAGAAGAGAGGTCATTCATTATTTTATTTCTGTTTTGTTAAACCCAAAACTATTTAAACAACCAGTTGCTGTTAAGTGGCATCCAAACAGAACACATCATTACACAAGTTTAACAGAAAGTATTTGTAATGATGGAAGACTATTACCCATAGAAAAAAACTATGAACTAAGATGAAAGCTTTATTATTATTACAGCCTTGCTTATTTCCAAATAACTACACAGGTGATATAGTTATCTAAACACAGAGCTGTTCCCTCAAAACTCCTCATTTTCCAAAGTTATCAAAACTTATAAGTTCCCTTTTCTTTCCTCTGTCCCTCTCCCAAAGCAGTAAGGATCCATCAAAATACAGAACAGTAAATTATTCTAATGAGACACTTGCAGTGCTGAGAAGTACAATATTACCACTCAATATGGAGATGCTGTACTTCAGTACTGAACCCGAAAAGCATTACTGTAAGCCAAACCCCTGTCAGTTGACCTAAGCATCAGTGACTACATGTTCCAGTTCCTCCCAGAGTGATGCTGGAGGGGAATGGGAGAAGAGGTGTGGAACCAATGCTTAGGTGTATACACCATCAGAGAGTAACTGAGAATTCTCAGTGCTTTTGTAAAAATCGTGTTTATCTGGAATACTCTATCCCATCACAGTGGGCCTCGGTCAAGAGACATGAATTCCAGCCAAAAAACAGAAGGGTGATCTTAAAGAAGTTAACTAATAAAACCTGTATTATTTAACCTGGCAACAAGGCTGTAAATACTTTCTGTAAGTGCTAAGAATAAAACATCAAGGGAAGAAAATAGAGGATAGTATTGAGACAGTTAGCAGGCAAACAGCTATGAGAAACTTTCATGCTGCAAATAAGATGATCCTAGATTTTGAGAAATGACATGCTTAAAGAATATCCCAGGAGGACTCAAGAATTAAAAAGGCAAGTGTGAGGTCTCTTACTAAGCCTACTCCAGGAGAGTGTTCACTGTCCTTACAGACAACTAACAAGTTCTGTTGTCCTACTATGCCTACCAGAGACAGGAGATGCTCATGCTGCTCAGGTAGAAAAATCTCTTTAAAGGCCCAATTCCTACAGAAAGCTAGTCCCCTCCTTTGGATCTTTTGGCTAAGGAAGTAACTAGAACACCATTCTTGTTATCGTAACAGCCATTCACTTTCTCAGGTGTAAGAACTCAGAGAAGACACAGCAAAGAAGCAAACACCTGTATTACCTACAATTTGTGAAGCTTTTCCTGTCCTTCTTGTCCCATGGCACCTACCACTGAAGCTCTGTTATGACTGAGGAGAGAAAACTTGACCCCACACCTTCTCCTGGGAAGGAGAAGGGGAGGCAGAAGACAGCCCTTCACAAAGCAAGCTATTGCAGTAAGCAGCAAGTTCTAGGATTTAAAAATAAAAAACCACAAACCATATACCACACTTTTGGATAGGGTTAGTCTGTGCAGAGGTTGTTTATCCAGCTTGATCCTTCTATTGCTGTGTCACTCTGTGCCCATATGTTCATGTTTGATATCTGCCACATTGGGGGGGGGGGGGGGGCCAGGGGGGAAGGATTGGGTGGGGGAGGAAACTTGCCAAAGTTAATATATTCCAAAAACCAAACCAGTTATTCCATTTGTGGAAAGAGCTCTATGTAGAACTAGCAGACAAACATAGGAGTCCTATGAAAGTGCAACAGAGAAAATTTGTAATTGAGTTGCTAACATCCAATTCAACTGGTATTTCAGAATGGGTTACAGAAGAGAGAAAGTCAAAACACTAATTGAACTCTGCTGTTAGATCAATTAGCACTATAACCTGCTATCTGGTTTTGATTTGTCATCTTACTGAGCTGACTTTCCAAATAGTCTGATGATATTTTGGTGAAGGAAAACAGTACTGCAAATCTGTGAGTCTACAGAAGAAACCAATTCCTAGCTGAAAGGGGAGCAGCTTTTAAGTTAAAACACAATATACAATTTGATGATGCAGAGTGATCTACTTGGCTTACTTCTGATAGAAGTTTTTAAGATGCTCCCACACCACTAAAATAGGGTTAAAATTAATTGTATAATAGCACAGTTGAGTTCTAAAAGGGTTTCCAGTAATTGCAAGGTAGATGTGAAACTGCAACAAAACAGATGCCACAAACAGAAGCAACACTAGTTTAGAACAGGCAGACTGCTGAGAACAGGTTGAGGGAGTTGATAGTGTTTCTGGTGACACTACAGGTATTACCAGCAGGAACCATAGTTAGCATTCAAGTGTGGGATCTCAATCTGATATAAACTCAAGATTTCGTCTGAATGAAATACATGAATTAAGAAGTTTTTCAAAACAGATGATACAATTGTTTATCCACTGACTTGTTACTTAATAGGAAACTACTTTATTTAAACAAGAATAGTTTTAACAGCTTTTGACTGTCTGTGACAGAAGCAAAAGCCTGGTAACACACAGGGAATATACTTTATTCCAGGCAACCTCTGGAAGCCATGAAGTATAGCAACAAGTGTGGTCACTGCATTGTATTTTGAAAGTGACAGATTGAGATTACTTTGCCTGTCACTTCAGTGGAGTCTCACAGGCAATTTTACATTTAGTTTAAGTGTATTCCCAAAAATTAACTCATTGCTACATTTCTATTTACCTCAAGTTTTTACATAGTTCTCAGGTTCTAGCTTATTTGAGGTCTTCTCCATAAAGCACAATGAAGTTGGAATTTTCAGTGCCCATTCTGTTCCAACTCCAGTTTGGTTTGGACACTATGTCAAGAACCTCTAAACTATAAAAAAAAAGTATGGCCATAGTGCTCAAATATCTCAACAATAGAAGGCATTAAAGTGGTACCATTCCTTCACACAGTAAATTTCACAAAATTCATCTTTCCTCTTCACAGCTAATCTGAAGAGAGCTCAGTTTCCACCCACTCCATGGAGCATTTAAATCTGCAGACTGAGGTTTGCAGTGGCATTTTCCTTAACACGCTTCTTCCAATTCTAGTTACAAAGTGCTGGTGAAAGTTCTGAGGGGCTGTCAAGAGCCAGGTACCCAGCATGGATACATTCAGTTTCAAGTCTACAAAAATGCAGCAGAACTATATCAACTTAAGAGCTGCCATACAGGAAATTTGACAAATGCCTATTTGCTATCTTACTTTTGGCAAAGGAATATATTTGCTGTTCTGCCAAGCTTCTTGTAACTGAGTAAGGGAGTGAAACTAACTTCTTTAATCTATATTCTTATGGTATAATGTGGGTCCTTATTTTTATTACCAGTCTTTTATTGTAGAAAATTATCTGCTAAATACAACAGACAGAATACTACCAGAGTAAGATACGGCAGCATCCACTATCACTGCATAAACTTGAAAAACATTGTGGAACAGACTGCAGTAGATCTTTAAAGGACAAGCTTTAACACTTGGAATCCTGGCTTAAAGCTTGCCAAAGTTATGCAGCTCCCATCCCTTTCATTAAATGAGATTCAGCTGAAATTATGTTTTCTCCAGCTGTTTAACTTAAAGATCTCATATATACCTACCTAGCAATGCAGCTGCTTCTCAGGTGCTGTTCACTCAGACTTATTGACACAGCTTATGACTGTCTGCTGTCCTTGTTCAGCTGAGCTATTTCCCACCTTCCCCTCACCCCTGTACAATGGGTAAGTTCATCAAGCCATCACACCTGAAACAACTGCAAAGCTCAAAACAAGTGAAGTCTTAAGGAGAAATTACAGTTTCCAGTCAGTAAGTTGGTTATTAATGAAGTATATCCTTGAAATAGAGGAAGAAAACACTCACTCTCTAAGGAAGGCAGAGTTCCAAGTTTATATTCAGTATACAGCCTATTAATAAGAGGCCTCAGTTACTTTCTTCATTAGTTCTCTTTAAATGCACAGCCACATCTCACCTGTGATCAGAAGATTCAGTTACATTGCACACACCTTCCAGGACAGGACACTCCATACACTGAATAAGCTAATTACATAAGGGATTTGACATTAGAAGACACAGAACATTATTAACTTGGATAAGATGCCAACCTCTAGCCCTGACATTAACCACATCTTACAATATTACCTTGTCCAAAAATACACATCTATTACATGCTTCACAAAGGCATATATGATGTAAAGAGAGCTTCTCCTCACTAACTGAAGGAGTTAAAGTAAGTAACTAATCATTACACCAGTATCAAGGACATGTAATTCAAGTCTCTTGATGAGTGGGTGGGATGCAGGTGTGTGTTTTTCCTTTTCTTTAGGACTGGAAGGAAGGAGGAGGCATGGGGGATACTGGAGTCCACCATAACTGGTGTTACTATGCATTGTTTCCATCTTTCCTTTTGTGGTGCCTCAACTCATTTATATTGCTCCTGCTCCAAAAAAACCTCATGTTTTCAACTCAGAAGGTACTATACAAGAGTGTATTTCTGATTTCCACATTTATTTACCTGTACTTTTACATCGAAGCAGCCTTGGACTAGAGCAGAGGTACAGAACAGACTTCAAGCACATAAAAGCCCACATACACAGATCTTTTCTCCTACCCAGGGCTGGTAAGACAAACTATCACAAGTTCAAAGTAAGGCAACTAAGACAGACATGGAGAAAAACGAGGGAGAACAAAACAGCATACATGCTTTCTAAAAGCAAACATAGCATAAGTCTAGACCTAGCTACCTAGGGGCATGAGTTTCTCACAGACCTATTTTTTCCTAATAGTTTTACTGCTAGAAACTACACCTCAAAATCAAGGTAAAAAATTAGAGTTACTGACCTGCATTAATAAAAAATTGGTATTAACCATGCTTCAAACAGCCAGCCACAAAACTGAAGGAGGTGCACACTGCTAGTATTAAGTCTAATGCCCATCTCAGGGCTTGAAAGCCTTCTGAAAGTTTAACACCTTTGTTCCCCAAAAATCATACATACATCAGAAAATAAAAAACACATTTGTATTCTTTTATTTCCAGCTTTACAAAAGTCTATCAACTATTTGCCCTTCTTTACACTAAGTTTACTTATTTGGACTTCATGCAATACAACACAAGTTGCTCTGAAAGCAGAATAAATGTGAAATACACCTTGTCTTTCAGATCTTAAAAAAAAGCCATCTTGTTCAAAAAGTACCAGGGACCTCAGCTTCCATTTTGAAACACCAAATTGCTCCCTACAACTCAAGGTTCGCATTCCAGAAGGTGACTCAGACCCTTTCATACCTTTTATGAAGGTGAGATCTTTGCAGTTCAGCATGTGCACTTTATTGAGGACACTATCAAAGCAAATCATTCAGAAAACACAGAGAAAATGGGATTTTCCCCCTAGTCCCTGAGCCAGCAGGGTATTACTACACACTAAGAGCATCCTTCCACAGTTTCTTCTCCAAACATACCTTTGTATGTTCATAAGATTTGGGTTTTTTTTCACCTTCCTTATCACTCAAGAAAACGGAGCTCTTTTTATCAGGTTGTGATCAATGGAAAACTATTTATTCAGGAGTAGAAGAAGTCAAATGTGAGAAGGGCCAAGTAACTTCCTGAGGTCCTTCCCAAACTGGTTTACTAGAAGAATCCTAACAAGAGAGGCTTTTCTGGAGCAACCAAGGGCAACTATGGCTTGAACATCATTGCTAGTATTTCTCATGCATCTTCAATATTGAAGTCCAGTATTAAACTACCATGATTAACTTTTTTGTTAATACACCTAAGTTTTCAATTTTTCCTATATTAAAGTTTCCCCTTCCAGACTGGACCATCTACTGCTCTCATGGCAGCTTTCTGCCAAATTTGTACTGAGTACCTTCATGAGTCAAGTTAGACTGGCAACAGTCAGTACATTGCAAGACAAGCTGTATTACAGACGGGGAGAGTAAACAGATTGGTTCTGTGTCCTTGAACCCTGGCTGCCAGACAGAATTGAAGGAGAATATGACTGCATTTTTACACAGCTGGATTCTACCAACTTGATGGCAGGACAAGGAGAACCACTGCTCCTCAAACTAAACTTCGTACTAAAGCAACCATTGCTGGCACCTGAAAGCAGGGAGGAGAAGCCAGTTGACTTAGTCCTGTCCTCCAGAGGCACTCTATATTTGATACATAGCTAAAATTTCTTTATTTTCAGAAGATAGCTTTGAAGCATGAATTCAGCAAACTGTTTTGTTAAAAAAAAGACATCCTGAGACAAGTGGCTACATACAAGCATTTTTTTCATTATTGATCACCACTGAGAACTGCAAATAGTTTTGCTCCTTGAGAAGCACTTTATTTCATGCAAGCTGAAAAAAAAATAAATACATCAGGAAGAAAAAAGTTATTATTTTTGCAGTTACCAACCTCATGTCCTACATTAAAACTGAGCTATTAAAACTCTCAAGAAGTTGCTTCGTATACTGTCAGAAATCTGTTGTGATACTATACAGTGATTAAAATATTAAGAACACATTTAAAATATTACTTCGGAAAACTAAGAACACTCACCCAAAGCTAGTATATTACTTTACAAAAAAAAAAAAAAAAAAAAAAAAAAAAATATATATATATATATATATATATATATATATAAAAATAAATAAATACATCTGATGTACTACTACCTTCAGAATCAGAACTGAATGGGGCAGTGACAGCTTGATGAAAAGAGCATAACAGAGCTCACAAAGTGCTTTTTAGGGAGTGTTACTAATTTGACAGGTGAGGAACAGGACACTGACCATCCACGACGCCAATGGGAGATCCCAGAAACATGCAGGGTTAAGTTTTTGCCAATGAAATAGTACACCATGTTGTACAACTTTGGCATTTGAGTATACTTTGTCACAATAATTTAGCCTCAGTTTGACAAAAGACAGATCCATGATCAAAAGTGTTCTACATGATGCTTACCAATTAGTTTGTTAGAAAATATAGCATGGCCTATAAATACAAGATTAACACAGATAGCTGTGAGATTAATTTAGCTGCAAATCAGGTACACACATGTAGTTTACTTAATAACTTTCCTACTTTTGCTTCAGCTTCATCACTTAGAAACAAAAGGAATTTAGTCAGGTTATGTTTCTGGATTGCTGCAGAGTAAGTAACTATACTGGGGATGTAAGGATCCACATGGAAATTGATCATGTGTCCATTGATGGCATTAAAGCCAAATGCATTATATTTTTGCTACACTGCTGCAGAAAGAATAGTGGTGTTGTCACCTATAGCTTTAGGCCTCAAATTCAGGAATGGTTTTAAAAGCACAAGTTTTCAATTACGGTTTTTTTCTGTAATATTTATGCTCTGGGTTTGAAGACAGTCAAAGTACAATATAAAAAGAAAACCAAAAACAAAAAAAACCAAACCAAACCAAAAAAAAAAAACCACACCAAACACAACTTATGTGCAATTCCTGATTAGGAACGACAGCTTTGATTATTCATTTACTGGGAAGATGTAGAATATTTCCCCTAATGGTCACTTTAGCCTGAAGAACTTTTGCAAGACATCAAAAGACTCCATTTTCATAAGCTCTTACTCAACAGGTTGGCACTCCTGCTGAAGTAGATCTGCTATATTAGTAAGTAGTAATGTCACACTGTGGCTGACCTACAATTTTTCTATTAACAGCTGAGACATGTTTAGGTTCCTACCTATGGAACCATTTGAAGACTGAAGACTTACAGGTTGTTAATTCAAGTTTACTACTCATATTTTTCTCAGAAAGACCCTAAGAACAGAAAAAAAGATCTGATTACCTAACACAACAATAAGATACACCAAACAATAAAAATTAAAAATAACTTGCGTTTAAGATCAAAACAACTGAGGCACTCACAATCAGCTGCATTTCACAAATATAGAAACTATTACAAGTTAAAAACAAGTAAATTTCCAAAAACTTTAAATATTCTTTACAGAATTTATTCACCAGAACATTGGTTTTAAACTTCTTAGTTCAAATACAACATATTTTGTTAAAATACCAGCTGCAAAAACTGAAATACTAGTATTTTCATAAGTATATTTAACTCCTATCAGTATTTATTAAGTAGACTACCAAACAATAGAAAGCTATAGTTATTTTTCCAGTGCTTTCATGTCCATTACGTTTATTCTTACATACATAAAATGAAACTTGTTTAAGAAGTTTTAGCTTAATGAAACTCTTAATAATAAATCTCAGAAAACTCAGAAATCAAATACCAAAAAAAAAAAACACCAAACCCAAACCAAAACCCCAAGCCTGTACAACTAGAACTCTAGTTTTCAGAGTGGAGAACTGGGAAGAAGAGACTACACCAGAGATAAACAGAAATAATCACAGCAATGCTTGCTAGCTTTTAATGTCTTATGAAAGTATATCCACAGTGACAGTTCCCATAAGAAAATACTGAAAAATTAATTCAAGTGCTCAGAATTCCTTTTCTTTCTCATTATGACAGATGTACTTCAAATTTATCAACTGGTAACTACTCAACTCCTCTTTCTGACAACCTTTAAAGCACCAGGAAGCTCAAAATTCATATTACACACAACACAAACTGTGGAAGTTACTCTGAGTAAAGTTTTGCATTACAGTGTTAGAAGCTCTGAATCAATATTATTTCTGCTGAACAAGGCAGGAAGAAAAAAAAACTGAACAGTCTTTTTAAGAAAAAAAAAAATTGATTTAAAATAAAAATTATTACTGCATGGCTACACATAATAAAAACACTTCCAAAACAAACTACACACTCTCTGAAAGCATTCCTAAGTTCCATGCCAGA
The DNA here is from genome assembly GCF_020740725.1 of Corvus hawaiiensis. NCBI lineage: Eukaryota > Metazoa > Chordata > Aves > Passeriformes > Corvidae > Corvus > Corvus hawaiiensis. The sequence continues at coordinate 13,188,064 of NC_063222.1, forward strand.
CTTACAGAATAAATTTAGGCCAGTACCAAGCACTCGTTTCTTCCCCGTGTGTAAATGCGACACAATCAGGCCTCACATGCAGGCCTCTCTCTCCAACACAGGCAGGACCTTTGTTCGATACGTCGATGTTTTTCCCTCAAAGCCCTTGACATAACTTTCCATTCTTTCCCCTATTATTTTCCGGTTCCCCGTCTAGACTTTGGGACTCCCGAGCCGTGCAAACCCCCGCCTGCCGGAGAGCCCGTGCACTCGGAAGGGGGAAGGGGGAACAATAAAAAAGTTGGACACAGGAAGACGGGCCTGCAGGTCTGGCGAGAGCCCCGGCCTCGGTTCCTTCCCTTCCCCGGATCACCGGGGCAGCAGTCGGGAGCCCCAGTGCCACCAGCCCCCCCAAACTCGTCCCACTACCCAGCCCCCCGGGAAAAGGGAAAGAGGAAGAGCCAGGCAGGAAAGGCAGAACCCAGCGTTTGATCAGCCTCCAAGTACGACGCATTATGCAAGCAAACGAGAGGACCAGGCAACTTGCTTCTTGACTGAAAACAAGAAAAACATCAGCTCTAAAACATTTAGCTGCGAAAATAATCCCTTTCGTGGGCAGCCAGCTTTGTGACTCCGACCCCATGGGCGCCTCCGTTTTCTACCCACCTTCTTCCTCCCCCCAAAAAAGCTTGTGAAATATGGACGTCGGCCGATTGTTTAGCATTTTTACCGAGCTGGGCAGGAGGAAAAGAAAGAGAAATTGCTATTTTTTCCTTTAAGATAGTCCATAGCTCCTTCAGAGGAGGAGAAAAAAAAAATAAAGGGGGGTGGGAAAGAAAGGAGCACTAGGGAAAAGGGGGCCAAGCGGAGTGGGGGAGGGAAGACGGGGAAGGGCATCGAAATCGGCACGGCAGTGTCAACACTGACACTGCCCTTTTGTATCAGCAGCCACATAGGGCCCGCGGAGGGGCGGCCGCGCTGCCGCCCCCCCTCCCCGCCAGGCGACCCGGGAGAGGCAAGGTGGCCCCAGCACCCCCGCCCGGCGTGGGGGAGCGAGGGATGTCCCTGCAGCGGGCTCGGGGACCTGGCCATTTTATCAGCTTCGTTTCCACCCCTTCCCTCCACGGCGAGGGCCCCACTCCACCCCTCCGGGCCGCCCCACACACTCACCAGTGCGGCGCCGTGTCGTTCCCGGCTCCCCTTCGCCCCCCCACCCCTATCTGCAACAATGCTCCGGGATGGCGCCGCTCCCCTCCCCCTGCCCCGGGCCGCCAGGAAGGGCAGCTCGGCTAATGCTAGGATGACACAACAGGCCCGGCCCGGAGCCGCCGAGGGGCCCAGCGAGCGCCCCGCCACCCCGCGCCCGACCCCCCGGCGCCCCCCGACCGAGCGGAGGGGCCCCAGGTACCTAGTTTGTCCCGGTGCGGCCTCCGCAGACGCTCCGTGCCTCCCTCCTCCCGGCAGCAGCCGCCTCGCTTCCCTTCAATTATCAGCTGAAGCCGCAGCACCGAGCGACGCCTCGTCCGCCGCCTCCGCCGCCGAACCCCTTCCAGCGGCGCGAGGGGGAGGCCGCGGGACTACTTTCTCCTGGCGCCGGGGCCCCGCCGGGGCCCGCGCGCGCCCCGGGCCGGCGGGCGGCCCCTGCCCCGGCTGCCGCCCCCCGCGCAGCCCCCGCCGCGGCCCGGAGCGAGGCCCGCTCGCTGCGCTCGGCGGAGCCGCGGTCGGCGGTCGGTATCCCTCCGCCGGGGTCGTCACCTCGGGTCCGCGGGAATGTCCCCACTCCGGGCGGCCGGGGCGCGGCCGGGGCGCGGGTCGCTGATGGCACCAGCGGCGGGGGTCAGACCCTGCCCGGCACCGCGGGACCGCCGCGGCTGCTCCTTTAAGAGGGGGCCGGGCTAGCGGTGACCCCGCGCGATGTCCGCCCCTTCCTGGTTGCCATGGAGACCGCTTGCCGGCGTCCCAAAATGGCGGCGGCGGGGCCGCCGCTTTCTTCACCGCCCGGAAGGGAAGGAAGACAGACCGGCGGCCTGAAACGACAGCGGCTTTAGCGAGGGCTTGCCCTTGGGGAAGGAGCGTCTCCATGCCTAGGCAGGACGGGGGGCCCCGTAAACCAGGAAGCGGCCCTGGAGGCGCCACCAGTAAGTGCCGCTGGCCTGGCCTCCCGAGGGCTGGGTTGCGTGAGGGCTGGCTGCTAAAAAGGGTATTTCCAGGCATGAGTGAAGACGAGGAGCCTCAGTATGTGGGAGATTCCTTCTACCTGGACTTTCCCGAGCCTGTGGGATGCGGCTCTGGGTGAGGAACCAGAGGAAAGGAGGAAATAAAAATCTATCAAAATGGTGAGTTAGTAGCCTTGCAAAGTAGTGTATGCACATCGTGATTTTGTACCCTTAAAACAGACGTAAGTACTCTCAGAAATGCCTCACAAATAAATGTGGTGCTACATTTAACGCAAATAAACAACAAATCCTTAAGTACTCCTTCTAAGAAAATGTAAGTTTAGCTGCACTTTCAGGGTGATCAGACTTAAGGCAGGGGAGTAAGCAATAAACTTTTCTGAGAAAGTTTTTTAAATGTCTCACTGGAACCAAAAAAAACCCCAACATATTTTTAAACTAGGAGGAAGTTTTCAGTTTTTTTTCATAAAGTAAACAAAAATAATGGGCATATGTACTTCCGGGGAAGAACTACTGCACAGTAACTGGGAAATATGTGCTTTTCAGTAGCTGAAGTCTTGTAGTGGGCCTGTCCCACTGACCCCATAGGAATCCTATGAGTGCTCTGCTTGTCTGTGGAATGTGATTGAGTGCTGTAGGGTCTTTGCTATTCATTTTTGCACTCAGATAATAAAAATAAGATGGTTCTTCTTATTATTACTGTTGTCAGGTTTTTGGTTCTTGTATCTGTTTCCTGTCACACACTTCAGGTATCTATTCTTGGGTGTGTTTTCAGCTGCCCAAATATATCCTGAAAACAAACCAAAGTCAGTTAACATAAACCATGCAAAAAAGCTTCATAGCTGTCAGTGTAAGTAAGTTCAAATTTTTCTGCAAATGTTCATTGTACAAAGCATTACCAGGAAGTTGGTGTCACTGAAAAATAATTGGTTTGAATTATTTAAAAAATTCAGCTTTGATTTTGTGGCAACAAGATCATTTGAGTATTGTGCAGTGAATGTATGTATTTGAATATATCACTATATTTTCTGAAGCTAATGATTCCAGAAAAACTTTGTCATTCACTCAAATTTTAAATTCAGTACTCCTCAAAAGACCTTCACATAAGCAGTGTCTCCAGGTTTAACTTCTGTACATGTAAAACTTCTAGATGCTAGTTAACCTTTCTACAGGCTGTGGAATCTCCTGAGAGAAGACCTGTGTCAGAAATAGCAATTGAAGGTATGTGCATCACTGATGTTCCAAGTTGTGTCTCATGTAAAATATATTTAGCCATCCTGTGTTAGCATGGAGGAGGCCTTGTTGTTGGTTCATGTTCCCCGTGTGCTAATTTGCAGTCTCCTAATAAATAAGAGTCTTTGCCTGAAAGGCCTCAGTCTAAGCCTCCAACCAAGTATATGGTTACATGAATGCTGAAACCTGCTACTTTGAATAGTCCCATTCTTGGAAGTGAGTGGTTTCAGAACTGTCTGTTGTTTTTCTTTAAAAGAAAAAGGGGAGTTTGTGGCTGCATGGTGGATTTGTATGTAAGCTCCCATAATTCTGTCAAGTGTTGCCCTTCTTTGAATGGTCTACTTGGGCTTTACGTGAGCAGTAAATTCATCTCTTTCAGGATGAAGTTATCAATTTACTGGGCATGTCTTATAAAGCTCCAAGGCTTGTGGACCTGTGGTCATGGCCAGGATTTCCAGATATCAGCTAACTATAAAGTCAAACTGTCACAGAACCAGAAATCCTGTACAAATACAGAAGATCTTAAGAATGTGTTAGGGCAAGAAACCTAATTGCATAAATGAGCATTTACAGAATACAGTTCATCCAGCTGGATTGTATGGAAGGAGAGATCTTCCGAGCCATCAGTGAAATGATGTAGTAGCTATTTTAAGTCAGCAATCATAATTTTACAAATGCACAGAAACGATTCCACGTTTCCCCTGCGTGGGCACCTGCCAGTTCCACTGCAGAAATGTAAGACTGAAAGAGACAACTTCAGGTCATCCAGTCCCAGTGCCTACTGTTTCATCCAACCACATAATAGATCCTCATAGGAGAAATGGGATTTATGTGTTTCAAAGGTAGTGACACTTTTTTCCTCTGCTACTTCACACAGAACAACTGCTCCAGATCATCACTTCTCTGATGGTTAGAAGTGCAGTTATGCAGATTAACTTACATGCATTTTGTTTGGATATCTTGTGTGTAGGTAGCAATGCTGTATATGTGTATGTATATATATGATATATTGTATGCATTTAATAAATATGTGCTCTGGATAGGGCTTGTTTTGTTTTTTCAGTCTCCACTTGTGAAACAGACTCTCTGCTTCTTGGTCACTCTCATATCTTTTCACTGCATCTCTTCCCATTAGTACTTTTATTCTTAATCATAATAAGCCTAAGAAGTTCCATGTGCAAAAGCATTGTTACTTCCCCATGTCTTCTGGAAAGTCCTGGGTGATTTAAATTTTAGGATTGTATTTAACTTTCTCTACCAAAATCATATTAATGACTCTTTATCATCCTTCAATTAGTTATTATTCCAATTTCTCCTGTCAACTTTTGATTTATAACTTTTTGGTTTATGGCAGAAATTATTTCCAAATGATGAATTTGCCACTTGTACTTCTCAAATTTTATTTTATTAATTTGTTTTCTTTTTCCTGTCCAGGACTGTTCTGAGTTGTTATGAAGAAGAAATTGGTGTACTTGTCAGGGTAAACATAAATAAAAAATGATTCTTGGCCATAAAATGTGTACTAGGGATCCTGCTAGTATTCATGGGAATGGTGAATAGTTTTTGTTTTGAGTGCATGTAGTGTTACATAGGATGGGAGTCTTTTTGTTCAAGATTGACATGAGGGATGGCAAATTGTTTCACATGTGCCTTTCCATTACCTTTCATTGTAAATGTTTTTCAATCTTGAAATGCCAAATTAATATTTGATATGCCAGTTATAATTTGGCAAGGTTTATCACAAACAACAATAGATTTTATGTGTTTGTACAAAGCAAGCAATTAATCCTATGGCTTTCAACATTAAATATAAGATGGCTTGAGAGAGCCACACAAATAACCAACATTTCTTATAAATTGTGTAATAGATGATAAATACAGGTTTTGAAAAGTGCAAGAGAGGAATCCAGATGGTGGGGTAGTGTAGGAAAGATCGGTCGCTCATTTTGGTCAAAAAAGGAATATAGACACACATCCCCCACCCCCCAAAAAAAGTCTGGTGCTTAATCTGCTTATAGGGCAGGCTGATAACTGGAATGATGAAGCTGGTAACAAAAGAAATGTAATGGGAAAATGATCCGCTCAACATGTAATTAATACTAGCATCTGTCACCATTTAATGAATGCTACACTAATCAGAAGATTTTGTCACGTTAGTAAAATGTTCAGCTACTTACCCTCAAAAGACCAGCCTGGTACGTTCACAAGGCTGCCATTGTTCTGTGCAGTATTCTACATAAGATCTGCTCCTGTAACAGCCAGGATAACTGAACTCTCTCAAATATGGAACTGCAGAATTGTGTGTTTGGGCAGAGGTCAGCATCTGGGTTCTCTATAACAAATATACACAGGACATGTAGATGAGCAAACAGTGTAAGTAACTGGGCAAACAGTCCTGATGAATGTTCTTGTTCTTTACCCCTCATTGCTCCTATTGTTTAGTGTTCGCCTCTACATCTTCAATCAGTTTCTGATTAAATCAATACATTCTGAGCACAGCAAATTATTTTGGATAATGGCTACTACACTATTTGCTTAAAAGGTCCTATAATTAGTTGTTTCATTTTAGAAATAAAGGTTTTTTTCTGGCTTTTTTAGTTGTGAGCAAAGATTATGAACCTACAGCACTTAAATCTTTAAGAACATTTTTTTTAAAGTCCTTTTTCAATAAATAACCCAGTTCTATGACTGATCTCTGTAAGTCCTACACTACAAAAATGCAAACAAACAAAAAACCACCACCACATCAACAACATAACCCAAAAAAATTTTTTTTAAATTAAGAAAAAAAAATAACACCAAAAAAATCCTCACACCAAAACAAAAAACCCCACCAAATTACCATTTTCCATTTTAGGAGACATTAATAAATGATCGTTGTAGTGGTTGTGGGCTGGCTGATTTTCAGTTGTGAGTACCTTCATGCTTTATTAAACCTGCAAGGATACCTCGTCCATTTGGGAAAAAGGTACTATAAAGTTAACTGCTATGTCTTGGGCTTGTTTTTAAGTCTTTATGATAACATTTGATATGTAACCTATTTGATTGACAGCAGATGCCATTCGAAGTGCTTAAGCCAGATGGATGGAGGGGGGGGAGGAATTAACAGATGTTCTAATAGGCATTGAGCTGAAATTAATTTCATGTTACACAAAACAATTTTTTGAAAGATAAGTCTTATTTTAAGTAAAGATTTGTGGGAGATGAACCTTTTTCAAAATTCTACTCCTTTTTTTGCATTTGAAACATGAACGATGCCAGTTATTACCTACCTGGACCAATTCTATTCAAGTCTCTTCTTTGACTTTTCAAACAGAGATTTGTGTTCTTAACAAAAAAAAGAGCATAGAAATTTCTCAAGAGGGAGTTTAAAAAAATTATATTTTTATTATGAGCTATTTGTATGGAGGACTTCAACTGCATAGAACTAGGAACTTCTTGTTGATGTTTTAAATTAGAAATATTTCAAGTATAGCTTGATGAGACCAGGAGAAGGCAGCCATTTTGTACCAGCTCAGGAAATGCTCTGCTATGCTGAAAAGGTATATTTCCAAAAGAATCAAACATTTTCATGGTAATGGTATTACACAGTATTAAGCAGTAATTATCAGGAGAATGTTTGTTAAGCCTAAAATACATAGGGAAATCTCCTTTGCATTTTTGCTGTCTCTAATTCAGGCATCAAAGTAAACAGTAGAGCTGCTGCTTGGAAAATGGAGACAGTTTCTCTGGGGAAATAATGCTGCACTGGAAAAACATGAATATTGTTGTCAGGTGTCTGTCCAAAGCTAAAATAAGTTGATTTAGCAGTGCCGTGACGTGTTGTGGTTTGGATGCCTGATGGTACCTCTCACTTCTTCCATGATGTGCCACCTCTGAATGTATGCAGTGGCTAGATCTTATCCATAAGGTTTTGGGAAAGATTTGGGAATTCTTTGGTCATGCTGCAGTATTGAAGATGTAATACAGCAGAAGAACTGACATAGGAAAATTTGGACTTTTAACAACTGAAATGCAATTTGTGATGTGTTGCACTGGCAATGCTGGAATTTCAGGGCTTTCCTTATTAGTGGAGCAAGATTTCTCTAAAGAAGGCATCACATACAGCAATGTAAATGGTGGGTTTTTACCTTCCCAGAAGACTCATTTCTCTTTTTTGGAAGGTGGTTGTTTTGGCTTTTTTTTCCCCACAAACATTACCAAATGCTTAACTCTGTGAAACATTCATTTATTGATTTGAAATTAGATATATAACTGATATAGGATGATTATTACTTGTGAAGTTGAGTTCTTAGTTAACCCTATGATAATGCAGTGCTGTCATGTGGGTTTATAAAATTCTTTTTCAGTAGTGTTTGAGCTGTCATTTGAAGATGTGTTGGAATATTCTCATACCAGTTTCAATTAAGGTATGTTAAAGATGATAAAGTAATCTTAGTTAATTCACTATTACTCTGGTTTTACTATATCACTGGTAGCCTAGAGTGTATTGGGTTTTGTCTACTTACAACTAGTCTTTAATATACAGATAGCAGGATCTCACAGAATTGCAATGTTTAAGCTCCAATTTTGAGTTTTATGCATGGTTTTAATATTTGTGGCTTTCTTTAGAAGTATCATACTTTATCTAGTCCTCCCTGATAAGGATGATTTTCAGGTCATGAAGGTGTAATAGTTTCTCAAGGTAAGCAATCACGACTACTTTCTGCTTAATAATGTGAACATTTCTTGCTGTAATCAAGTGATGTTCACGTGTTCATTATTGCTAGTGTTTGTTCTTTAGAAACAAAGAAGACTGAGTTATATTTTTTGCTTGCCTTACTTAGGTAATAAATCCTTATCAATCTTGTTCTCTGTGTTGGGATACTTCAGGAGTAATTCTACTTTTGTGTTACCAAAGGTAAGTTTGTGTTCTTACCTGTTGTCTTGTTTTCTTTTTTCCGGCTTCAAGTTAGAAAAATAATTATTTCTTCTTTTCTTTTGCCTTTATTAACCAAGAGCAGTCTACATTATTTCATTTTCCATATACACAATAGCATTTATGATGAAGAGCTATCAGATATGTTTACTTGACTAGGCATACCATATATTTATACTTCTTTCATTTATCAAAAGTAATTAAATGCACTAAGCAAAGTGTTCAAGGGAAGGAAAAAGGCAAGAAGTGTAGAAGGCAAAGCGAGAAAAGGTTCAGAATTTTTATCTCAAAGTGAGATAGGCTATGAAAGTCTTATGTAAAGATGCACCAGTGAAACCTAAAAATTATTTTTAAATGAAGTTGCTGGTCTAAACTGCTCTATGGATTTTTATTGTAAAGATTTGCTTGATTTTGATTGGATATAAACTAAATCAGTTTGTGTTAAACTGAAATAAGCCTGAATTAAACCAAAGTAAAAGTGCCTGCAGCTTTTGGATGGGCTTCACTAAATTAGATTAAAATTGTGCACTGGGTACAACCAGTGTAAACATCATTTTTTGGCTGAAACCTGAATTACACAAATTGTCTGAAGAAGGGTGGGAACTAGAAGAATGAACACTAGTGCACAGTAAAATTATAAAAATCATTGCTGAAAAACTCAATACTGTAGAAGCAGAAGCCTGGGAGAGTGTCTGAAGCCAGAGTTCTAAATAACAAAATAGGATGATAATGAACAATAGAGTGAAAGGAATAACAGCAGATGGGGATTGCAGGCAAGAGAAGCTGCATAGCTGGAAAGCATCAAAAAATCAAGCAGATACTTGTGACAGAAAATGCAATATATGTTTTAGTATATGTACGCATCAAATTATCACGACAAATGATAATGATAGACTTCAGCTTTTGCTAAGTTGGTGCTGCAGCTGAGTTGTACAGTTGTTTCCTCCTATGCAGTTTACAATGAGACTGAAACCTACAGATAACAAATGTTAAGTTTCATATAAAACGAGTAATTAAAATTGGACTGAAAAAATCCTAGTGTTCCTGTTTCCTAGAATTTGGTTCCTTGATTTGAGGTGGTATTAAAGCTGTAAATAGACAGCAAGGGAACTTTGAAAAACACACTGATAGTGTTAGTTTGTTCTTTAAAAATGTGATGAGATTTTAGGGGCAGTGCAATAGATGTTTCTCAAAATTTAGAGTAGGAGATGTCAGTGCTAAAAGTGAGCTGCCCACTTAAGAATATAGGAAAACAGTTTTCAGCAGATATTAGATTAAACTGGTGGCAGATATATGCAAATCAGGAAGATAAGAAGTATCCAAGAAGAGAGCTGTGGGATGATTTAAGTAAGACTTCATTTGTAATAGAAGAGATTGCCAGTTATATGTACAGACCCTGCTAAAAGAGGTGCAGATTCCCTAAAAATTACTTTGCACTGTAACACTGCTGTACTTCAGGACATTTTATACAGATAGCAGGAGTCTGACTGCTCTGTTTTGTTGTTTGGGTTTTTTTACTCTAATAAAGAGGAAACAAACTCAAGCTCAAAAAAAAAAAAAAAAGGAAAAAAGAAAAGAAAAAAAGAAATTTAAAGCATAGACTTGACCTGAAATTCCAACAAGGAGTCCTTGAAACTGAATTAAGAAGGACAAAACCAAAAGAAATGGTTTTAAATTAAAACTGTCAGTGTCTTACCCATCTAGAAAGGAATGTTATGTCTTGCACTTAGCTTGCATCCTTTGTTCTGTTAAGTAGTGGAATAATCTCTTTGTGGCAGTCTGATCTAGGTCTGCCTGTTTAATCACATTAATAAATGGCAAGTATCATGCTCATAATTGAAGACTCTGATCCTCTAGAGTAATATTTTATTCCCTCTGATAGTTTTGCTTTCCCTTCAGCACATCCCCTCCCTTCTGCATTGTCTCTCACTCTTGTATTGTTTCTCTGATCTGTGTGCACAAGTCTGTATAAAGGTAGACCTTAGCTTCCAAAGCACCTGTGCTGTAAGCAGCTATGATAAACTGCTTTACCTACTTTTTTTCTTACTTTCTTCACTTTTTATTTGTTCTCTCTCCCACCCACAAGCTCTGGGAAAACCAAGGAAGAAAGATACTAAAATAGGAATAAACCAGGTATGTAACTGAGAGAAGGGGAGGAGACCATGGCAAGACAACAGATTTTGTGCTACTGCATTCCCCAAAGGAAAAGACAATTATTATTTCCAAGCTTTTTTATTATATCTTCCTCCTGTATTTTACTAAGATGTTCTTCAGATGCTGTCAGTGGGAGCCTTTAGTAGTCATGCACACACACAGGCAAAGCTTATCCCTTGGCTTAAGTGGGTTGATGTTTCTGAGTGTGAGTGAAGTGATGGAAAAATTATCAGCTTCATAGTTGCTACATGTGAAATTTTGGAACTGAGACACTTCTCTTTTTCTTCATGAGCTTGAAATATTTGTTAAAAGCACTGCACGAAACAGTTTGCCTTTACACCAGGAAGTTATCTTTTTTCTGTGTCATTGTCTTTACCTCTGTACTCTGCTCCAGTCACTGATGTATTTTTATTTGCTAACTAAATTGTTTTAGCTTTTCTTGCTATTAATAGTAATACTTTTTTTTCTCCAAAACCAAAGCAGACATAGGGAAGGGAAGTATGTGGGTTTGCATGATGACTAACATGGTCCTGAGAAGAATATGTACAAACTTTCAAGTACACACTGTTGTCCAGAATTTCAACCCAATGATGTGTATGAGTTTTTCTTGTAGAATAGTTCCTTTAGCACAGCTGGGCATTACACTTTAGATTCTTTGGCATATATGAAATGGACATCTCTTAAAAAAGACTGAAAAATGGACAATGTCTAGTAAATGCCAAAGAGACCTATTTTTTCTTCTCATGAGTGCACATCAGAAGACTGTAGAGATGTAATCCTATCAGTGTAGACAAAATAGTAATTTGTATAATTTCCTATACTATAGCAAATGCAGATGTTAGCATTTTGTATCAGTTGTCAAATGAAGCAGGGACCTTGTAAGCCCTACCTTAAATTTGAGAAGAAAGTTAATAAATTGCCAAAAGAACAAAAAGCATCCGATTTCACAGACGTAACAGGCAGCAGCTAGTACCTATTTGATTTCCTGTTGTTCATCCCTGAAATGTGGAATGGCACCAGTGCTTTAGTTTAATTTCAGTTTGGTGGACTCTTGCACTATTGCACCCAGATGTGTTTCATTTTTTTGTGTTTGCTCTGAAAAAGTTGTCCTTCAAAGACTTCTTAGAACCCTAAATATGTTAAGACTTAATTAACTGCTAACTCTTGATAGTCTGTTTTACTTTCTTTTTCAATGAAAGAGGTCAAACCCTGTCAGCAATTTTGAGCTACATACCGCCACCAGCCCTGAAACCAGCGTGGTCCTCTTTTTCAGGCTGCATTTGCTGGTGTGCACATTCTTGCATATTAACCAAATCAGAACTCTCAAAATAGTCTGCTTTGTCCAGTCATATATTTTCGTTACAGAGTCTCACTGGTTTTGGAGGCAGGAAGGAAAAAATGATTCTTCACAAGATCTACAAGATCTACATTCTTGCTTTTAAGTTAATCACAATATGCCATTGTAGCCTCGCATGAAACAATTGCCCGTGTATGTTACCGTTCCACAGCAGCTTATCCCATAGGGATCAAAATAGCATTGGCTTGAGCTGGGTCAGTGTCCATGCCTAAGGATAGCCTCACTCCAGCTCTTTCTAAAGTTATGAAACATTTCATTTTAGTTCTTTTGTAAATACCTGTCCATTGCCAGTGCTAGCTGGTTCTATAGTTTAGACACAATACACGGTTACCTTTTCTTGGTGAAAATTATGTAAAATTTTAAGGTACCTGTTTTGCATTTTTAAAGTGACCTAGAAGCCTCAGCTTCATTCACTTGCAGAATGAGCATAGCTTTGTCTAAGCCTGAAGATTTCTGTTGTGCAACTCAAATTTTCCTTTATTTCTTATGCAGTCAAAGCTGCAGTGTGGATTTAAATGCAACTGTATGAAAAACTTCACTATAAAGTAAAAAAATCCAGTACTATGGTATCAGCTTCTCAATTAGATGCAACTATGTTAGAGTCAGAGTAGAAAAAACTATGACAAGAGGGATGCCTTTTTGTAAATAAAATTGCATGTAAACTAACAGGGATTGGAAAGATGAAGGAAGCAGCTAAGATGGAATTTTTTACCAATTAATTTCAGAATTTAAAATATTTATCTAGTGAAAGCATTTGACTTAACATGTTGGAAGTTGAGCCTAGATTTACAAATTCTTAGGCAACAAATTAGCAAATACTGGCCTCAAGCAACCAATTAAGTGAAAGATGCTTAGTTATACAGATCATGATTTTAGAAGTATCTAATTTAATATATATTTATCTCCTTTATTATATTTCAGTAATGCTGATATTTATTCTGCATTTATTTTGTAAAGATTTACATGAGGGTGAAACGGGCAATTTCTTAACCAAAGTACATGGAAGTGAATTGTTTTAAAACCAATAGATTCATTTGAAATTGTAGTAAAAATGCAACAATAGTGTGCAAGAGAAAATAAGATAAAATGATAAAATGAGTCATAGAAGAATTTGAATATTCTAATTTTGAAATCAAAATTTTAAGGTCTCCTCCAATCTACAAAACCCAGCCAAAAAGCCCAGGTTGTCTTTTTTAAAAAAAAAAACTGTGGAGAAGTAATATAGTATGGGATAAAATAGTCTGGGAGAAGGGATTTAGTAGAGATAAAGTCATTAGGACAACTGAAAATGTGACATTTTCTCAGTAGAAGGCACAATGGCTTCTTCACTGCACAGTGGAATGAGAGCTTGGATTGTAGTAACAAATCCAGTGCTGAAAACAAAGACTGGGGATTTAGGTCATTCACCTGGGACAGAGGAAAATGTTTTAATCTAGATCTCCTGAATCTCAATGTTCTTTTCTGGATTCTGGAGTCACCTTCCTTCTCCAATGAATGTTTAACTCTTTAAAGGAGAACAATTTAAGGGAAAAATTAACCTCCATATAGTCTGTAATCTGAGAAATTCTAGTTCGAGTTACTAGTTTTTAGCAAAGCAAAAAGCTGAATCTGAAGAAGTTTGAAATCCTAAAAATGTGTACTGGGGAAGGAAAAAGTTTCTCATATTTGCCTTTGTGCAGGGTTTCACAATTCACACCGTCTGTCTTCAACTTCCCCCAGAGGTTTCTTATTATACAATATGAGTCTGACGTGTGAGACTTGTCTTTACTTCTATAGCTTCTAAATTAGATTAAATTAAAGGAAGAATGAGACCCACATCCTTAAAAGCTGTCTCACCATATGACAAATTTCAAATATTATTTTCTCATACAATGTAAATAGTTCTATACTTCTGGTAATCTACAGTTCAGATTAATTTTGGCAATAGATATTTCCTAAATGGTTTATTTTTTGCTAATTTTCACTTAAATATTTTAGTAGCTTTATTTGTTTAAAAAATCGCAATGACTTTTTACCTGAAGCCTTGTTTGGTTGCTGCTGTTTAGATTTGGGTTTGCTTTGGAATAAGCAATGTGGTGGTGAATTGCTTTACCGCTTGCACCTCCAAATAACATCAAGAATGGAATGTGTCCATGGTAACCAGGATGCACTCATAACACTTTCCATTCTTCATCTTTTAATCTATGCAAGTAGTATAGTATTATAAAATCTATGCAATATTTTTATTTGAAATAACCACATGCTAAAAAATTACCAAGGTAACTGCAATTTGTCCTGCGTATTTGTACATAAAGAAGTTTTTTAATGGAATGGTGCTATTGGCAGTTTGTTTCACTGTAAATCAAAGAATAATGTTTCGAAAAATCCCAGTGGCGTTCAATAAAATTACTTTAATATTTTACTTTTTCTGTGCCTCTGCATGTTGGCATGTTCTTTCCATTTTGGCAGATAGTTCTATAGCAGTGTGCTTTGTGGTACAGCAATTAAGAGGAGGAGATATTATGGATATATGTATTTCTGTAGGTTTTTTTGAAATTACTATTAAAACACCTTGGAATTTATACAACAATAATTTGGAATTGTACAAAAATACTGCAAGAAAGTAAATTTTTATACCGAGATTAAAACTTCTGCTGTAATGGACAGGTGTATTTCATTTGCAGAGTATTGACTTATGTTCTGTTTTAAAGTTTGTTGGATTCTATAAAGATAAAAATCTTTTTCAAGAGTCTAAACACACATGCCCACTCTAGTGTTTGGAATAAATATGTTTTTGGACACTCAAATCTATTTAAACTTGCATTATAGATAAATTCACTCATACACACAAAATAATAAACGAAAAGTATATAGAATACTTACTGTGAAAAGTCTGTCTTGCTTACGGCAGTGCAGACTTTCAGTATCTGCTATCTGTGTACACTTTGTTTTGTTGCACTGTATATCACAACTGAAAAGTATTGATTAATGTATTTTATAACAGATCCCAACACATTGTAATCTGTGGTGCAACACTGCTCTGCTTTTTTAAGAATTAGACTTCTAAAATTGTTTATAGTTAATTGCTTTATCACCTTATAGATTTAATCTGTAGAACATTGTTAGGTATTCAAGTTCAAAAGTTTAAAAGCAACAGTTATCAATTGTTTTTGGTAAGTGGTTTTGGGGGCAGGTACCTATTTTCTTTTTCAGTTACACTTGGCATTTTCATGCTGAGAAATGGGTTTGTTTGGGTTTTTTTTTAAAGAAATGTCACTTCCAACAGTAACATGAAAAGGCCAGGAGAAAACCTATTAACCAGGTTCCTTTTCTGCTTTAACAGTGGGGTTTTTCCCATATATACTGTATTCTTGTGGACCATGTTGAAGGGTATGCAAGCTGAGGAACATGTTAGAGATGTCTTTTCTTTCTCCACTTGGGTACCAGTTTTATTTTGACCTTATTCTCACCTCGTGTTTTCCACAAATAAGAATGGAAGTAGCCTTGTGCGCTGATTCTCCCTACACTGCTAGAGATAAAAAGAGCTTTTGGAAGTACAGTACAGCATTCACTGTCCTATTATCCCTGTGCTGGGCTGCAAACATTCTAGTTCTAAAGCCTTCCCAGGTAGTAACATCATCTGTGGAACAGAATGACAAGGGCTTTATAATCCCTTCTGCGTTGAATCCCCATATTACCCCTCATATATGAAATGGTGTTATTTTAACAACATTGCAGAAATGTTAATTCCACTGTGATCAAATGTTTCAGTGGTATCATTTATTTTTCATGTATTTAATTCCAGACTGCAGTTTGGATGAGTATGGGCTTTTTTGCCTTCAAAGATGCAACTGTTTCACTGCAAAAGAATAAAGATTGTGTATTGTAAAATAAGATGAACTTATGTAACTGAGTAAGACTTTTTCCTTTTATTCACATAATAAGTTTGTTTTACAGAGTACTGTGGATATCTCTGAGCATTAATCAAACCTATTTTATCAAAGCTTCCCCAGTACTTGTCACTGGTGGCTGCACCTCGAGTACTGTGTCCAGTTCTGGGCCCCTCAGTTCAGGAAGGACGTTGAGATGCTTGAACGCGTCTAAAAGAGCGCAACAAGGCTGGTGAACAGTTTGGAACACAAGCTCTATGAGGAACAGCTGAGGGAGCTGGGGTTGTTTAGCCTGGAGAAAAGAAGACTCAGAGGTGACCTTATCACTCTCTACAACTACCTGAAAGGTGGTTGTAGTCAGGTGGGGATTGGTCTATTTTTCCAGGCAACAACTGACAGATCAAGAGGACAGTCTTAAGCTGCGCCAAGGGAAATTTAGGTTGGATGTTAGGAAAAAGTTTTTTACTGAAAAAGTGATAAAGTTCTGGAATCGTCTGCCTGGGGAGGTGGTGGAGTCACCCTCCCTGGATGTGTTAAAAAAAAGATTGGATGTGGCACTCAGTGCCATGGTTAGTGGAGATGGTGTTAGGGCATGGGTTGGACTCGGTGATCTTGAAGGTCTCTTCCAACCTGGTGATTCTGTGTGATTCTGAGTGTGATTTTATATGCATGCAACCAGATATATGATTTAGCAATTCTGATACCCCATATAATGGGGTTTATCAGAATTGGTTATCAAAATGGTTATCAAAATGATAAATTTTAACTGGCTGTATTTGACATTCAGATGAAGATGTTAGGCATTTATTCAAACTTATTTACTGTTGCTGTATATGAGATATCAACAGGATAAAAGAAAGGCTTGAACAATACAGAAATGATTGGTTGTAGGCCTGCCTTAGCAGATCATCTGCAATCTGAGCTTTAATTTGAAAGTTAGTGATTATACTGAATGTAACTCATTGGGAGTTGCAAATACTTAATGCTCAACTTTAAAATCTACATTTTAGCACTGAAATACCGGAGACGTTTAAAGTGAAATTTGATATTGAGAGATGTAAACCACTGTTGTCAGATCTAAGATTTGTAATAGTAACTGTGTTTTTCAGTCAGTATATATAAGTATTGACAGTTAACTCGAGGCTTGCTTTTAATTTTCCTTTTAGGCATGCCAGTAGAAAAAATAAAGATCTATGGAGTATGGTTTTTTATATGCACCTGTACGTGAGTGTGTTTATAAATGTTCACCTCACTAATACTCACATTTGTCAGTTTTATCACTCATGTCAGGAACCTACCTACAGGTAAGACACTGCAAAGTCCTCACTTTTCTCAATGAAATGGAAGGAAACAAATCAGATTAATATTAGTAACACTGGAATATATGGGGTTTTTTAACCTTGTCTGCAACCGCAAGTGAATTTTACTTCTGGCTTGGAGTGTGATCTTTACGAGCAACTTGTGTGAAGGAAGAAACATGATGATGATTTTCCTCTCCTGAAGGCCCAGCTGTGACAGCAACAAAAAGAAAGTCAATATTAAAAGCTGACATGCTGTTGAAGCACATGTGTAATGTTTTAAGAGAACTCAGGGAAAATTACTGATAGTGAGGGCCACTTATACTCCATCATTTCATAGCTATCTAGTTTACTATTCACGTTAATTTTTTTGTCTCAGTTGCATGCTTTGTAATGCAGATTTTCTTTTCTTTTTCTGTCTCTGAAAATGTGAGTTTCACATGTACATCTGGAGGGCTATTGCCAGAGTTTTCAGACAGTCTTAAGTGCTGAGCTTTGAACTGTCCTATTAGTTTTGATTTCTACAAAATGTTAAAATCGCAGTTTAACTTCTAAGCTGCCACTTTTGAATGCCTGAGCAGTTGGATGGGTATTTCTACTTAACCACATAATTTAATGCCTGATACATTGTGATCCTATGAATAAATGAAAAACAAAACCAGAATGTTTATAGTCTTGCCAGTTGAGATGTCTTTAAGTGCTTGTTTATTTCTATGAACAATTTGCATGCAGGGGTTGTCAAAGCATTTTACACTTGTTGCAGGTACATTATGGGATGTTTATTGTGCCTTGAAGCCGCTGGTAATGTAACTGGTCTGATCTTTTAGGAAAACTTTGTTTTGGGACTGTAGTAATATTTACACAACCCAAACCCTGAATCTGAGTAATATATTATTTATCTCATGGTACTTGATATTAATTTTCTTCTTTCACAGTTACAGGTAATTTTCAGGTGATGGAAAATTTCACTTAGGAATGAATTTCATTGTTTAAGACCAGAGAAATTTTAGAATCCCAGGAGGATAATTTTAATTACAAATATTGGGTGGCATAGAACAGAATAATCTAGCAATATTGTTCTGCAATAACTTTCATGAAAGATGTGATTGCTTTGGCTAACATACTTTTTCCTATGAATTTATTAATATAAATTAATGTATTAATAATGAAAAATCCAAAAATACATGAGAGTAAACCTAAATATATGATAAATCCTAGCAACATTGATAGTTTCACTGTAAGACAATGACAGTGAAATTGCAATTTTAGCAACAAATATAGGCCAGAAAGCAACATTCTTATGGCTAATAACTCATAATCCTCTGTGCCAGCACATTTGTTTCTACGGCCATGTTGTGAGCCACCCAGATTTGGATTCCCAATCTGATTTGACACAATCAACTGCTAATGCAACAGGTGATTGGGACTATACACGTGCAAAATTCCTTTAGGAGCAGACAGCCAGGAAAAGAAAGGCTGTGGGGACACCACTAAATTAACCTCAGAGATAGACTGGCCACTGAGAACATCTGAAATAATGATGCATTTTCCCAAAGTTCCATGGAACTGTGTGTCCCAGGTAGTTACTGCTCTGCATCTTCTTATAATTTTGGTAATGGATTAATTTAAGGGGTGGTCATGTCACAAGATACAATGTCATGGTTCACAGAGGAAACAGTCTTCTGAAAATACTAAGCCTTAGACACCTCAATTCAGTAACTGCTGGGGATAGATGAGATGAGCTATGGTCTAGTCTGGAAATGGAGAACTTCATAACGGCACCTGCAGTCTCTTTTGTAGCTTGAGACCTGATAGTACAAAAACCCCTTGGATTGGTGAGATCTTGATTTTTTAAAATAAACTGCTTTTGTATTCTGATTGTGTACAGACAAAAAAAAAATATTTACAGATGTGGCTTCATGTTTATCCTGGTTTTATTATGAACTTGAAAAGTGTCATTTTCAAATTAAGTTTTGTTTTTCTCATCAACAGCTTTGGTAGACATCATCTTATTGAATCATCATCTCATTTAATCATCATTTTATTTGAGTAAGTCGTCCAGGGAGGTGCTGGAATCACCGTCTCTGTAAGTGTTCAAGAGGTGTCTGGATGTGACAGTTGGACAATGATTTCAGGATGATTATGGTGGTGCTGGATTGATGGTTGGACTGGATAATCTTGAAGGTCTTTTCTGGCCTTGGTGATTCTGTGATTCCATGATTATTTACACCTAGGTGGAGGAGGTCTGCTTTCCCAAGAAGTATATGAATCTTGGGAAAGAGGTATGGTGGGAGGGGGCAGGGTACAATTATTTATCTCTTTTCAAGAATGAACTTGAGTGGATCTTCACTTAGAGCCTCAGATAGGACCAACACATTCTCTGTGCTTTGCTTATTAAAATCTAACACTTCCTACAGCACAAGTGAGAGATTTTTAGCCCTGCTGAGTTCATGTGGCCTGCACTTCTATGTTTAGGTTTGTGTTTGTTCGGTTTGTGTTTCTGATTCCCTGTTATAACTTTTGCAACTGATCAATTTCAAGTCAACTTGGTAGAAATAATACCACCTCCTTAGGCTGCTGGATAGGTCTGCAAGTGAGCCCTGTTCCATGGATGGAAAGGCTGCACATTCTGAGCTCAAGTGACTGGATATATGCACAAGCCATGGAAAAAGTTTCAATCAGCACTCACAGTCCATGACAAAACCAATCTTTAATTCCAGTTATTACTGTTTGTTTTGACTAGAAGGGGAATGAGTATGTCCTGAACTGACAGAAAATGGACTGCCTGTTGAACTTGGCTCAGGCTCAGAGTCTTTAAATATGCTGGGGTTTTGCAGTAGATGATCCTAATTGCTCCATTAGTTGAAGCAAAAAGTTGTACCACATTTTAATGCATGGCAAAATTGATAATCATTTTTTTAAAACTTGAGCTTTCAAAGAAGTAGTCTTCTATAATTTTTGTTGACCTCTTTTTTTAAATTTGTCTTATAAAAGTAGATTTGATATGTGAATAAGTGCTGGGGAGAAGGATTCTAGCTTTTTGGTTTTTATTCATTGCTTGTAGTGTAAGGTTTTCCTGCAGCATTTGATATTAATATGATGTCACAATGAAACATCTGTTTTACGTTACGTGGATGCAATGATTTAGCTAATTAAATTATTCTTAGCAAGCAGTTTTCTACTATTATTCTGTGTTTGTAGTAGGTTACAAATAATTCAGTAGGTTATAAATACGATCTGCCTGCTTTTTCTTGAAAAGTCTTACTGATGGTTCAGAGGTTTCCTATCCTATAGGAAGTATTGAAAGCCACAGTTACCATTCTTTTCTAAAATGTAGTCATTTCTTCCTCCTTCTAAAATTATCTCTAAAATTGAGGGGTTCCCCTCTATTTTTTATTAAAATTGTAAAATAAAATAAAGCTGTTTTCTTTTTAGAAAAATGCTGACATAAATAGGAGTATTGCAAGTATAAATTACTATGTTTGTGAGTTGTATTGTCATACTGATATTATTTCTGTCCATAGTTCTTGCTGTTCCACACAGTCAGATGTTTTTACACCTCCTCACCTCCTGTTAAGAGCTTTGCTGCTCTTAAGTATTCATGTATTATTATTTTTCTATTAATTCTCCATAAATATATGTACATATATATGTACACTGGAAGAAGAGATATCTATATTCTGGAATAATATTCTAGTTATCTGTACTGATTTATTTGCTACCTGTGGGTTCAAATAAAAATCTTCTCACTAGATCCATGGTTTGCTGCTAAATGCCAGTAAAATGTTTTCCTGTCAAGTATTGGTATTTCCTGTCATTGTCTCCTGGTTTTCATTTCTAATATTTTATCTCTTTTCATGTGGTTGGGATTTTCAGAGAATTTTTTTATAAGGTGCCTGAACATTACTATTTTACTAAATTTATAGGAACTACCATACAGATGTAAACATCCATGTTTGTTTTGAGATGTTTTCTGTTCTTTTTGGGAAGTGAAATAACATATCATTAGTTTATTTTCATAATTTCATAAAGCCAAGAGGATAGAGCAAGGTTTTGTATTTGGTTTTGCAGTGATGGAAAGTTAATTGATGATAGTGTCAAGCGAGAGAAGAGAGGTCTGCTTATATTTCAGGATGAGTGAACAATTAGTACAAGTCATCAAATGTTCTCCAGCACTCGCAGAATGAAAATTTCATTGAAAACTTAAAACAAATTAAATACTAAATATACTTTTAAATAGCCAAACCAGATCACACTATTATTTCCAGAAATAAATAATTTCAAGAAAAACTCAAATATTTGTGTGGTAGCCTGCTTGATCATTCAACATGAAATAGATGTACAATGCAAATATTATCTTCATCATTCCCAGGATGAGAAGATTTGGAACATTCTTACGTATCAGCTTGAATTAGATCAGCCCAAACATTTTTAGTTGACTGTGTAGATCATTTTGTACTTGCATAAGGAATTTGAGAGAAATTAACAGCTATATAGAACTGAGATGCTTGGAACGCAAAAAAGCAAAGGAGAACTGACAGCAAACTGATTCTGCAGTATGATCCAGCATGGAAAAGACCACTGCAGGACACTGGGCTGCCTATCCAAAGACATGAAGGAAGATAAGGTGGCAGCTTCCTCCCATATAGTTACCTTAGGAATACTTGGGGGAAAAAAAAGAAAAAAATCTTACCATCTTAACAGTAAAATCATGTAATTTCTGAAGCTCTTTCAAAGGTATTTACATAAGCTTGAGTTTTGTAATTAATCTTACAAAATACTTTGGAAGGAAAACTGCTGCATCAAAACAAGCCAGTAGTCAGTATAGTTTCAACTTCCATGAAAAATAAGGGAAAAAAAATCCTGTACAAATCTGGATGACTACATTCATTTTGTTAGATCTTAGGAAAGAACATGCAGCTTCAAAATGTACCACTGATTGTTCATTAAAAGTGTAGCAAATTGAATTCAGGATTCTGTTTTATAGTGAACCAGTAATTTTATTACAGCAATTTGGTAAAATAGATAAGTGATCTGAAGAAACAGTGTTCAACTCAGAAGGCCAAGTTCAAAGTTGGACACAGAAGCAGAAATAATCAACTGACTGCGAGATGGGCAGTAGCTCACTAGGTGGGTGACTTAAAAAAAGACAGTTTGGTGTTGTACTGGATCGCAAAGGAATGAGTCAAAAAATGCCACATCCCTGAAGGGAACTGCCTTCAATTTCATGTTGGTTTAACTGTACCTATGTATGATAAGAAGCAGAACCACAGGGACTCATGATGTCAGAGCCATCATTATTTTCCCCAAAGCATATGACTGAAGTACTTTTTTCAGTTGTTTTACTAACCTCCCTCTGAGTAAATAGCACAGTCTTTACATAAAAATCTGTATGTATGTGGAAAAGTGGATCCAAAAATTAGTCTGGACATTCATGTTAAATAATATTTCTCTAGAAAAGCATAAAAAAAGGAGCTGCTTTTTGTTGGATTGTTTTGTGGTTTTTTTAAAGATGTACCCAAATAACTTGACATTACTGGAAAGAAATTTCAGGCTTCTACAAATCTGTTGTCTCTCAGATTTGGTTTCATTTTTTTCCCAGTTCAGATTGCTGTAGTGTTCGGTGCCAGAGTTCTGGAACATCCTCAATCTGTGCCGAGGTAACTGTGACTTCCTGGAATGGCTTCCTGTCCCATTGCTCCTGTACATCATTTCCTTTCTGGAGCTTGAAGATATTGCCAGGCTTTCTCAGGTTTCACACAGATTTGAAACAGTAAAAATTTAAAACCCCAAAAATTCAAATTGAAATTGTTAGCTTTGTTGTGCAGCCTGTTGGTTTTGATTCATCTCATTGGTTTAACATAATCATCAATCTGTCTGCTTTACTTAAGACAACAAGTAAATAAGGATTGGTGGGTTTTTTAAGACAATAAATGTATCAAATTGAATGGGTGCAGTAAAAACCAGATCTTAGAAAGGCTGTGTTTATCCTGCAAACTTTTGTTTTACAATAAACACAGTGATCCAGGTAATTCCATTGCAACCCATGGTGTTACGCACTACTTCCAGAATTAAGTACTGGAAATGTGAAACCTTTGCTTTGTGTTATGATTCATATTATTGTAGTGCCTAGAAACGTCACCCACAGACTGGGATCCCCTTATGCTGGACTCATTACCAGACAAAAGTCATTGCCATTCCTTACATTTTATGTCTTTGACAAAAGACATGAGCACAAGGAAAGATAGTTTTTTCAGTATTTTTTGTAGACTTTGCAGCAAGGAACTGTTAGAGGTGACTTTTGCTTGCTTGTTAGGAAGCTCTTCCCAGCTCTCTGGAAATTATGGGAAATAGTATGAACATGTTGAATTGAAACTTTAAAGAGTGAATAACAGAAGTTGCCACTATTGGACAACTGGAGCTAAGGGTAACCTCTCCATGCCAAATGAGGCGTAAGGAATTGGAAGGATAGCCTGGAAGTTGCAGGAGAATGAGGGGCAATTTGTTGGTGCAAAAGAGAGAAGATGTATTGGAAAGGCCTTTTGGAGGTCAACTGTTCCAGCTCTCCAGTCTGTGCAGGGTCAGTAAATTGGGATGGAAAGCTAATACATTCAGAGCTATGATGTAGGAAGCTTATTTCTATGGGTCTGAATACCTCAAAATTGTATATTCTATCCCTATCAGAGTCAGAGAAAAGGCTGCTTTAATAATTCAGGTAGGAGAGAAAAAGATTTTAGCTTATGGAAAATAAGAAATGTTTTAAAGAGAAAAATAACTTTATTTGTATCCCCAAGAGTGCTGTAGAAGCCAAGAATGAAGCCTGTCAATTTATGGGTGGAACAATTAATGAAAACATAAGCAACAGTGAGACCTTATGAGGAAGTTAAAAATGGGTTTAGTTCTCTGGATTCTGCTGTGACAACTGGATATGCTCTGAAAGACTTCAGAGAGGCAGATTAAACTTGTAGTATGGAGAGTGGGACATGTCTTATACAGAGTGCATTTCACGACTGTATCAGGATGAGATTGCTCACAGGGTTTGTATTATTTTGAGGCTATGTGAGACAGAATTTCAAGAAAAGTTCTGTGTCAGACTGGCAGATCCAGAGGACAGGGCTGTGCTGATGTTCCTGTGGTGTGGCTACAAAGGCGTTACAGATGCTTTAGTGAGAGTGAGTTCAAGTAAGCACAAGAAAAAGGGGATGGGGCAAAGAAAGCACAGGAGGAAATGGCGAGACAGGAAAATAGAGCGTGTTGTTAATTTAGAGATGAAGGCCAGATGGGAGTAGATAAGCTTGCTGAAGTTCTGGGCTTTATTTCAGTTTGAAGATAAAGCAGTTGATATTGTGATTGAGGAACAACTGAAGGGAGAATAAGGGAGTAAAAATAACTAAAGGAGAGGAAGAGAATGGATTGAAGAGAGACCAGGAAATTATTTGTCAGTATATTTGGAATTCATCTATCATTTGCAGAGTGTGAGTGGGGTAGGATAAGGTACTGTGGCAGGCAGTAAACTTTTTATTAGTTTAACACAAAGCCTTGGGTATTTTGGAATTTAAAGAAATCCTAGGAAGAATTAAGTTGCATAATAATAAATATATGATTTTGGCATAATGCAATCATCTATTAGAACTAGTAATGCCACGTTCCCTTTCTCTCATTTCAGCAGTATATTTAAGGAATAAAAATTTGCCCAGATAATGTGAGTTTTCATTTCCAGACTAATTTATGTGTAGACTGGAACTGGTGCTCTCTGTGGAATTACAGAATAGCATATTCAGATTTCTGAACAGAGGAAATAGAACAGTTTCTGCACTCAGGACTGGAAAGTGGAGGGTGGGAGCTCTGTGTGTCCATCCCGTGCTCTTCATCCTTGTAGGCTGAACTCAGCAGGTATCTGCATTGTTACCCCAAGCATGGCATTTCTCTGACTGTAGTTGTGAGCATAAATCCTGCTCTTCAGGGGATGCAGATGCTTTCAATGTGCATTTCAGAGTATTTTAAATTGTTCACCAGGTACTATACTTATGTCCTGTAAAAGAAGCTCCACCTCAAAAGAAAGAGAAGTCCTAACATGGACACCACCGTGTAAGCACAGTGTGTGTTTTCCTAGTATTCTTCCAGTGAGCTGCTATCCTGTGGTGGGCACGAGTCGAGGGTGGGATTAGTTTCGGATATTTTGGACAAGCCCTTCCTCAAGCTCCAGGCGCTGCGAGGCGATTCTGCCGCCAGAGGGCGCGCAGGGGCGGGGCGGCTGTCACAGCGCCTCGAGAAAGCCACGGGAACGGCTGGGAGAATCCAGAGCCAGGGAACGGCTGGGATAACCCTGAGCCTCAGGAATGGCTGAGATAATCCAGAGCCACGGGAATGGCCGGGACAATCGGCTTTGCTTTTCTTCCTGTATTTTTTTAATAGAGCACTGTATTAGGAAATAAAAGTATGCAATACTAAAAACCAGTCTACACTGTTTTTAACTTCATGGTCTCCATTTTTCATGGGCAAAGCAGAATGGCAGGAGGCAGGGAGTAAGCAGAAATGTAAAGAAAACTTTTAAAATGTTCCTATATTTTCATTTCAGCACTTAAACAGCATTTTTTCCCCAATGATCTCTGCTCTTCCTCTGCTACAACGTGCTAGGATGTTGTGTGTGCCTGCACAAGAACAACCAGGACCACACGTGCTCTGAGACAGCTTTGCTGTAGGCAGTGAGTGAAGCAGTTCAAAGTATCCAGCTACACCTGCAGTGTGTAACACAAGTTACACCAGGACTTGCGCTTTTCTATTTCTGTTATCACTTGCATTGGAGTCATTGAGTACAGCTGCACTTAGGCTCCTGCAACTGCACCTGTAGAAAAGTGGAACATTTGGGGGAAGAACCAATAGTTTCTGTGTTGTACAACTTACAATGAGGAGATAATACCTGACACAGAATATCTTCCTAATTTTTTTTTGTGATGGTTCTGTCATCTAACAAATTACATCATTTTTTCTTCCTCCTTATAATATTTTCACCTGATTCTGTTTATGGAGTCATTCTGGAAGAGGGAAGCATCTCCTGAGAAACAGGCTTAATCCTTACAGTACATCTGAAAGTTTTCTAAAATTGCATTTCTGTTCAAACCCCAAGGCTTCTTTTTCTTACCTTGAAAACAGATTTGTATTTCTGATGCAATTTCTACATCCTGACAAATTTTTTGGCATCAGCTTACACAGCTTGGTTGATTTCAGAGCAGCTGTATGAATTACACACCAGGAAAGTATGTGGCATTACAGCTGCTTTTAGTGTGGCAGAAAGGCCATGGATATCATACCAAAACCAGCTCTCAGATTTTTCACAGAACATGTGATATCTTGCACTGACAACACTGGGCAAAACTTCTGCTGATGTTCTGTGAGTTTTAACTATCACTGCGTCTTTCAAAATGCATGGGCAGCTTGCACTGCAAGTGACCTTCATACAAGGCCTCTTTGCTGTCTAAACACATTTTGTGTAGTAGAATAATCAGCAGCGAGTAAGCCAAATGATGATTTTAAGCCTCTACTTTCTCTTACAAGTAGCTATGTGACAGTAATGTGCTCTGTGAAGATCTTGTGGAGAGCATGTGTGACACAACCACACCTGAAATGGAAGAGCCCCCACAGGAAGTGGGCTGGGAACCTTCACACGTACAAATGCCAGCTACAGCTGCAGCCCCAAAGGAGGCAGAAGCAATGTGCTCAGAACAAAAACCTAACTGACTAAAGGTGCATTTTCCATTGAAGCAATAGTTGCAAGGCCTGGCTGTTTATTGGGTCAGACACAAGGACTTGTCTTCTTTACTAGGAAAACAGATTTTTTTAAGGATTGAAAGAGAAAAAACAAAATATGCCCTACTAGGAGCAACCTGTAACTATTACAATGTTTAATACTTTGGGTATCCTGAAATTGTGTTCTAATCAGCATCATAGCAGTTACTGCAATAGAACAGGTTGTGGCAACTTCATAGTTCTTCTTTGTGACTTTTCTGTTTTGTATTTAGGCTATACATCCTCCGTGGCTTATAGCAGGTGCTGTGGCATTGTCATTTATAGAGGCTGATTAATACATCATTTACAATTGACTAGATTTAGGACCTAAGTATTAAAAACAGCGATTTCAGTATTTGTATATAATAGTTTAATATTTGAAGAGTGTAAGGAGTTTACAAATTTTTAACATGCCAAGTACTAAACTTGAATTTTAGAAATTGATGAAAAACTACTAATACAGGGTTGTTGTATAATTCTGTTTCTTTATAAACCAGTACTTTAATACTTAAATATTTGCTGATTCAGATTAAGAATTTTTTGTTCTACAACTATATACCAATACGCTGGAAACATTTGGTGATTTTTGATCTCTAGGTGTAAGAAACACTTCCATATATATTCTTTCCTCTTTGTGATTATTTCATTTTAGGATAATGACAAATACAAATTTCATTATGTGTCTAAAATACTGTATTAACTTAATAAATGCATAGAAAGTGCATTTTTGGGGAATGTAAGTTTATTCCCAACTTATGGCCCTGTAAGGACCTCCATAGAAAGATATATTGCAGATATCACAAGTGAACAACATATTATTTATTACTGCAATATGCAAATAAAGTTGCTTTTGACAAAAGACAAAGTGAAGATCTATGTATAAAGGGTACATATCTTCCAAAAAAAAAGGAAAATGAAGGAAATCATCACTTCAACATATATTTCACCGATAAAAGATAGTTCCATTCAAATGAGCTATCAGCAGCTTTCCCACCAAGAAGACATTTAACCTGTAACAAAGAACTGATGTGAAAATTTACGTGCACATTTTCTCCAATAACAAAAGTTGATTTTAAGTTCCTGACTGTGTGTTCATACTGTTGCAGTTCAGTGCCACCTCAGTAGTCTTATGTGAGTTTTAAAGTCCATACATAACTACCCTATATGATTGCACTGATGTAAATCTTAAAGTAGTTCAGGGTTTCTTAAGGTTTTCTTTTTTAACTTGGCTCACTTCAGTGATCTACTTTAAAGTATGTCCTTGCCAACAGTTGTAGAAGTGCAACACTAAGAAGCTGGTGAATTGGAATATAGAACAATACACATTCAGAACTTTTTGTTAACCAACCTTGCAGCTATAAAGAAGATCAGGATATTGATACCACTGCATACTGAACAGTTTCCCAATAGTTCTTCAATATAATTGAATAGTTTCAATTGCTTTTTAAGGAATTCCAGCAGCACGTAGCAATATTAAACTAAGAACCTGATTTGTCATGCAATGAACTTTCAAAAAGCTAAGAGGATGAAAACTTACAGTGGTTCTTATTTGACAGGAAAATTAACATCAGACTCACCTCTCAAAGCTGAAAAAATTATGCCCTGTACCACCATACAACACCTTCTGCATTGGTTACCAGGGGCTTAATGTTAAAAAAATTTATTTCAATATTTTAAATGCTCTTTAGCTATTCCATGTTCTCCAGTATCTAATTTTCTAGTGAATAAACTTCTCAAACATGATGACTCTTAGTTCATGGTGTACATTATAAGCAGCAACATGACTGCTCATATGTAACAGGGCTTGTGAACAATTAAATTGAATTATAACAAAATTTAGCGTGCTGTAGTAGAGTTCGTTCCCATGGAAGGAGTCACTGGCAATGTTATTAAATTCTACAATAACTCTAATTAGGTAAAGGGGCCAGAGACCTCAAACTGTTTCTGGAAACATTTTCCAGTCACAATGATATTTTCCATATATTTCCTGTTTCTGCATTTATGAGTTTTTTACTCCCGGTGCATTAAGTGTCACAGCATTTATAATGCAGCCTATGTATTGAGGATGGCTACTTTAGATGCAGCTGGTACCTTAAAAAAAACAAAAATTAAAAATCATTGAAGTAAAATCACAGAATATTCTGAGTTAGAAGGGACTTATTGAGTCCAACTGAATCATTTCAGAAATATATGAGAACTTCTCTTCAGATTTGCATCACAGAAATAGTAATTTTAGTATGCTGAATTAATGGAATTATTATGGTAGCATTTCAACAGTAGTTGACTAGCCAGGCAAGAAATACAATCATTTTCTTATTCTCAGTAACTAATCTTTTATCAGATTGAATACATAGTAGGAAGGACTTTTATAAATCATTCATGTCCCGACCAAATTCTCTTGTAGGACTAGTGTAAATCAGAGTAACTGCACTGCAGTCAATGGATTTTCACCAATGGTTAATGGTGAAAAGTTAAAAGAGAAGCAAGGGTAAGGGGTCTTACCATTGTTCTAATATTAAAATACTAGCAGTGTGCTTTTAATTGCTGTATTTGATAGTTCTAAAGTAAAATACCTTAACTAATTTTGAAAGCATATTTCCAATAATTTATTAGCATTATGGAGCACATTTGCTTTTCACTGAAGTGCAGCTAAATGTGGTTGGTTCTATCAACACAATAGAAACATGAAAATAAAAACGTTCTGTAAAAGAATCTTCTGGGATTTGTTCTATACTTGTGCTTCTTCTGTAGATTTCTCTCTTGGTTGTTTCTTTTGAATACAAGGTTGTATAAGTAAAAATATTATTCCCACCATGTATAGCAATCCAGCTATGTAAAAAGAAAAGTCGTATTTTTGTGTGATGTCATATATCCAACCTGGAAAATAAGGACAAAACGTGTTTGTTACAAAGCTTGACAAAAAGGTACATTGCATGTGAAATTACAAAAAATACTTCACATTTCTTTCATGACATCTCTGTCAAATCCACAGATGCTTTGTAGGAAAAAATATTTTCCAAGCAAGTTATTACAGATCTGATTTTAAAATCAACATTTTGTAATCCCAAACCAATTAGTTCTTCCCCCCTACCACTGCCTCTGTAAAATGCCCAATACTGGTTAGTTCAAATGCCGTGCCTTGTGCAAGCAAACACATTCCCTATAGCTGTCTCCAAGACTCACATACAAATAGAAGACTGTTCAAGAGATACAATCTCAGTACTGCAATGACTCTCATTCCAACCTCAGTTCCTTTGCAAAAACACATTAAAATTACTTCAGGAAATTTTGAGAACCCAAACCAGCAAAATTCCCTCGCACCACACTGGCTGCATTGTGATGTACCTACAAGACCAGAAACTCTCTTTACATCAGCTAGTTGCATCCAATTTGCTTCGTAAAAGACCAAATACAGAGACAGGTTTAGCACAGACTGGGAGGTGCTGAGGGAACATGGCAGAATAAAACACTGCTGCTTTTCATGGGGCACTGAGCAAGCTTTCTTCTCACTCGTGTTGCTCACTCAGTGGAGGGAGAGAAGGGGCTCCTGCTTTTCTGGGCTGCTCGTGTGCTGCTGGTTTCCCCTCAGCCTAGAGCTGCCCCTGGCTGACCATGCCCATGACTCCCAAGGTTTCTTATCACTTTCTTCTGTTCAGCACCTCTGTAAAAGAGAGCTGAAGTCCGATGTAGCACTGACAATCAGTACCTGTATCTCGTCTGTGCTGCCCCGCCTCTTTCTATGAGGAAATTTATAATGAATGTCTGTTTAAACCTAAGTAACTCTAGGGATAACATACATACACTTCTCCCTTCTGCTGGGGATGGCAGTAAAGAGGTTATGAGCAGTGTGGTCCCCAAAGTAGGTATTTCTGGCTGAAGGAAGGCAAAGCAAAGTTAGTTAAATCAACACATCCACTGGCAGCTTAGAGTGGTGACACCCAAACACACACCACAGTCCTTGGGCTAATGCTGTGGTACAAACAGCTGCCTACCCTGAGAACTAATCACCGTTTCTTCATGTGCGTAAAGGAATGAGTATGTATAGTGTATATACTACACAAAACGTGAAAAAATAGGTTACACCTTTCTCATTTAAAAAAAAAAAGAAGCATAAGATACTGTTTAAGGAAACATACCATTGTAAGGATAGATTGTAATAGATTTAGGGTTATGTCCAAGAACTGTAATTTTCAATGTGAGGACAGTGAGCTGGAACCCAGCAGATGTGACCTGTAAATCTGTACAGTGTAAAGCTGGATGTTACATCCATTCTGGAGCAGCTGTGATTTTGTTAACTACACATGCTCATAGCATAAGAAAGTTTAATAATATAAAGAGTCACACAGTCATTACACAAACATCTTTTGGTTAGCAATTTGAACTTTTTACCTGCAAAGGGTGGTCCAAACAAAGCAGATATTCCATTGGCACAAATGATGATGCCATAGGCATTTGCAAGGTGTTTAGTTCCAACTAAATCTTCAGTCACAACAGGCATTAGAGAAAAATAGCCACTAGAAAATCCTATTAGAGCACAAACCACAGCCAGGCCAATGTATGTTTGCATTAGTGGCAAAGTAAGAATGCAGGTGACCAGGGTAAAGTTAGCCATGAGGAAGACATTCCATGTGCTGATGCACGGGAGATCAGAGATGATTCCAAGGATAACTTTACCAAAAATATGAACAATGGCTATAATGGATGTCAAAGGAAATACATTGTCCTGCCTAGATAAGTTGTACTGCTTGACTATTTCTGGAAGGTGAATAAAGGGAATGACAAAGCTGCTATAGGCAAACAAAGCCCAAATTATAAAGGCCACGAATACTCTATTGGTAAACAGGGATGCAGCTCCAAAGTAGCTGGAGTACCAGAGTGCAAAGCCCTTCCTGACTGTAACTGTCATCTGGCTCACTGTCTTAAGGATGCGCAGTCCATACATACTCCTTCCACTTCCAGGTTTACCTCCAATTTCTATGTGCTGCACACTGCCAAGCACTTCTTCATTTGCTGCCTCTTCTTTTTTCTCTGGTTCTTCACTGAGAACTCCAT
This sequence comes from Corvus hawaiiensis, assembly GCF_020740725.1. Classification (NCBI taxonomy): domain Eukaryota; kingdom Metazoa; phylum Chordata; class Aves; order Passeriformes; family Corvidae; genus Corvus; species Corvus hawaiiensis. The sequence continues at coordinate 13,219,884 of NC_063222.1, forward strand.
TAGATTTTATAGTCTTTGTCGAATGGGACAGAGCTTTTGCCCGATTTTCTTCACTATCACTTCTCACCACGTATTTTTCACGGAGGTCTTTGGGAGACAGTGGTCTCATAAGTGCCCCACAGACACAAAGGTTCAGGGAGATGGCCCCCTGGATGAACATGGCATTCCTCCACCCAAATTCAGTGCAGAGGTACTTCAGTAAGGCAGTCATTAGGAAAGCTCCAAACCCTGTTCCTGTGGTACTGAGCCCTTGTGCAAGTGCTCTTCTCTTCTGAAAATACTGCCCTACCATGACCACTGCAGGCAGATAAACCATGCCACTTCCAATGCCTATGAAAAAAAAAATAAAATAAATCTGAACTTTTTGCCAACAATGTAAAAAGCAGTGAAAAACAAATCAGTTTTATTCCTAACTTTTGTGTAAACATAATAGTAAAATCAATAATAAATATTAAATTCTGATGTTAGCTTTCATTTCTGTCTTGTAGTGTTTTCCAAGTTCTGCAGTACTCATTCCAGTGAGAATACAATACTGGTATTAATTGCTGGAAAAATTAACACATGGAATATAAAACCTTTATCTCAGGTCAGCATGACAATCCTGGAAAGTTACAAATGTCCCACAACCAGTCGGTGACAGTTACTATGGGGACAAATATAGACACAGCCTATTTTGAAATATCTGCATTTATAATACCCACATCTGATGGTATCAGTGACCCAAACTGCTTAGTGAGCACATCTTACTGCTTTCACCTAAGTTCCCCAGCAATGAAGATTCACACTGAGTTCCTGTCCTTGCTCAGTAGCTGTGGAGCCATAGTGACCATGACATATATTTGAGGAGTCAGCACATGGGGCTAGCAGGTGGGACCTCAGGTGGCTTCCAGGTTGGTTCTCTTTGGGCACTCCAGGGAGGGCCACACAGTAGCTGCTCAGTCTTACAAGGCAGTCCTCTAATTCTGTAGAAAAACCCTCACCTGTAGATAAAAACCAGGGTATTCATGGCATATACTTTGAGCAGAAAGCCTTGAGTTGTGCAAAAACATCATTAGAGGTAACAGTTCACCATTTTTTCTCGCAGCAAATTCTTCATAGAGGAATTTGGATTGGAACAGGTATATGTGGAAGATGCTTCCCAACTCACTGTGATTGTAACTCAGAAGTGTTTTGTAGCCTAGAAGTTTTCCTAGAAAGGTGCTAATGTAGCTGCATGCAGTTATAGCATGATCTAGCTATAGCTAGGCCAGAGAAAGCCATGATTCCACAAAAGCCTGAAAAAAAAGCCCCTCAACATCACAGCTGTGACCCTGGCCAGAGCTGACCCGTTTTGCTTGTTAGAAGTATTTATTTCTTTCCTGGGCAAATACACAATTTGGCTTTTATTTTGCGCCAGTGTCCCTCCCCAAACCCAACCACAGACTCAGGGAGGCCTCTCTGCCCCCCAGGAGACCTCCTGCTCCTGGGGCTGCTGCCAGCTGCAGTGAGGAACCAGCCCAGGCCCTGCTGAGGGGACCAGGCTGGGAGGAGCTGGGGAAGGGAGCCCTGAGGTGAGAGGCCCTTCAGGAATGTGCTGAGGGTGGCTGCAGATGGAGAGATGAGGTAGGGATCGTAGGGGCGAACTGAAGGCAGCAGCCATGAGCAGGCCCACAAGCACAGTGTGGAGGCCCAGAAGTGACAGCAGCAAGAGGTGGCCACTGCAGGGGAACAGCAGCTTTACAGCCAGCAGCCATGAGAACATGGAGAGACTCCCCTGGGCGAGCCGGGACTGAGGGGATGGTGAACAAGGGGATAGGAGTGAGCAGGCAGGGACTGAGGGAGAGTGAGGAGATCATGAGGGAGGGGACAGTGAGCAGAGGCCTCATGGAGCTGGAAAGAACCTCTCAGATATCTCTACACTGCTTTTCTGGCCAGAATTATTCCTACAACACCTCACTTCTCCACGTCACATAAAAGTTTGCCTCTGATTTTTTTCTGAAAATATAGTTTTCACCCCTCTTTAAATTCTTCATATAATCTCTGCCATTTGCGATTTTTTGCATGCTCTTTCTGAAAAGCAGTATGGGCTGCAAGAAGAATTCTGTAGATTTCTGCCTGCTTGATTATATTAAAAAAACATGGAAACAGAAATCCTGAAAAAGGCAGAATCCTCTCTGTGATCATTGTTCTTAGTTCAGGAATTTACAACATGACTGAAGTCTATGGTATGGTGGTATAAAGGGTCATCAGAGTGATCTTTGCTAGTCTCAACATTTCTCCATCCAGAAAGCTAGATTAAAATTTATGTATAGAAATTCTGTAGATTTCTATGAAATTCTATGAAAGGACAGTTTAAGAGAATGCAGGGTATTGAAGCTATTACTAGTATTGCAAACAATCCCTTTTCTTCACGTTTCCCTCTGGCAAATATAACATAGATACTGCCTCATCTGCAAACATAACTGGCCATGTTATCTGTGGAGTGAGTAATATTTCAAAGCCCCTCGAACAGCTCAGTATTGCTCTGATAGTAATTAAAGAACAAATTTTGTATTTCTTACATGGATAATTTTCACCTTTTTGTGTCATATCTATGAACAGTATCTCTTTTCAAAAATGAACAGCAAATAAAATGGAGTAGTGCTTTAAGCACTTAATAATGGGTTCTACATAACTTACTTCAAGTAACTGAATTTTTTCACAAGAAACATTGCTAGAAACTGAGCATTCAGGCACTAAGGATCTGTTGGCTCTGAAGGAAGATGTCTAAACATGTATGCCTCTTTGTATTTTGATTGGGCTCTTACACATGTCAAAAGGTTTTCTAGACATCTAATTTCAATTAAAATGACAAAAAATTACTTCAGTCCTTTTGATTTTAAAAATTGTAGCAATACTGGTTGCTCTAAGTGGTTGTTGATACAATCTGAATAACCGTTATTGGAAACTATGTACGATATACAGCCCCGTGGATTATGCTAAGTGAGGCTGGGATAGAGTTAATTTGCTTCCTAGCAGCTCATATGGTGCTGTGTTTTAGATTTGTGACCCAAACATTGCTGATAACACAGGCAGTTGGTTTAGTTGTTGCTGGACAGTGCTTACACAGCATCAAGGCCTTTTTTGTTTCTCACCCTCCATGAGTAGGGGAAGCACCAGAAGCTGGGAGGGGATGCAGTGGGACAGGTGACCCCAGCTGACTTAAGGGACATCCCATACCATGAGATGTTGTACTCAGCAATAAAACTGGAGGAAGGGAGAAGGAAGGGAGGACACTTGGAGTTGTGGCAATGTCTTCCCAGGTAATAATTACACAGGACCAAGCCCTGCTTTACTGGAAACAGCTGAACACCTGCCTGCCCATGGGAAGTAGTGAATGAATTTCTTATCTTTGTTTTGCTTGTGCATCCAGCTTTTGCTTTATCTACTAAACTATCTTTATCTCATTTTTACCTTTCTGATTCTCTCCCCATCCCACTGTGGGAGAGTGAGTGAACAGCTGTGTGCATCTTAGCTGCCTACCAGCTGTAACCCACTTCACCCTTTAAAATATGTTTTGAAGCAGTGCAGAGTTATCATAATCCAGTATTCTATTAATATGGAGCAACTTCAGAGAAAACATTTGTTATTCTGTCCTGTGACAAGGAGAGGAGTTAGCTAGATATAAAATTAATCTTTAAATTTTACTTGCTAGAGTTTGGGTTACACTAATTCTCCTAATTAAAAATGTCCTCTAATGTATTTACTTGGGTGAAACTGATAAAAGTTCCACCTTCACATGGCAGATTTAAATGATAACAGAAGTCACTAGGCCCAATCCACTGAATAAATAAGTTTTCTAAAAAGATAACAGGCTGTAAAAAGTGTGAAAGCAGAGCTGGAATAACTTTACAGTCTACCTTCCCTTTTTACTCACTCAGGTAAGCTTCAAAGGAATCAAAAATAGTTGAAAGAACCTTCAAACATTAGAGCAGCTCTCACCAGCTGTCACTCCAAAGGTGAGGAAGAGGTAGTGCACATTTGAGGCGTGGGCACTCAGTATCCAACCCAGGGCATTCAGTATCCCTCCAATTATAGCTGTCGTGCGGCATCCACACATGCTGATGAATAAACCAATAAAAGGACCTGTTAAAAAACATGAAAGAAATAATAAATTATTTATTTAATTCTTTATGCTCTAATACTTTTTCACCCTAATTTTCTTAATGTTTTAAATAAAATGTTAAACATCAGGCAACTCATGCAACTCAGTTTATTTTTCATATTACTTCTTAAAATCATGGAAAGAGAAATACAACCAACTAATTAAATTCTTAGCAAATACCTGTAAGACCTAAAATCAAAGTTACCCCATGAAGAAGGGACAGTTTAAACAGAGGAATAAGCTGAAACCCTTGTTGCCAATGCTGATGCTGCGTGAGTGCAAGACTTTTCACAAATAACCAGAAATTAAGCATTTTATTTTGTTTTCAGTGAAATATTTTAGGCAGATCTAAACACAACTTTTTCAATCTTCATTTACAGGGTCTTAGATGTGTATGTACATATATACACAAACATTTCCTTCAGATATTATTTTGGGTTGATCCAACTACAACAAAAAAAATACATTTTCATTTGGCTGCCAAACTGAAATATAAACCGTGTGAATTCAACATTTTGTCCTCACAGATAGAGCATGGGGAGGACACTAAGCTTCACAGATCATCTGTTTTCTTAATTCTAGTGAGACCTGGAAGTCACAGACTTCCTTTTCTGCTCATGCAGTCAGTCTCCTGGACTGTCTTCCCTATCATCTTCCCTGTTATTCCCTTTCTCCATCTAGATTGTAAAATGTGTCCTGGTGACTTTAAAAAGTGAACTCGGCACAATTGTAAGAAAATACTTAAGGGATGAATGGCAAACACATTCTAAAAATCTATATAATTTGGAAATATGTGATGCTGGCACATACCTACAATGAGTGTGATGCCCATGCTGAGGGAGCTAACCCATGCTGTTAAGCCACGACTTTGATTAAACTCTTCAAGCCATTCCATGTTGAGTATTCCAAGGGCCATTTGGGAACCCATGATGAGTATGTGCACAAGGAAAGAGGAAAGTACGATCATCCAAGCCCATCCTCCATCAATGTTTGGATTGGGTTTAATTGGCTTACTTCCAACTTTTGAGTCATCTCCAAAATCATATCCAATATCTTCTCGACTAGCATACATTTTGTCCACAGTGTTCTGAAGTAAATGCAGAAAACAGCTAAAAAATTCATACAAAATGATCAGATTTTGTAGTTTGGTTATAGTGAATACCATCAATCACGATCATATTTAACCACTGTGGTTAGTGCAGTTGTAGTGAGTTCTGTGCTTTCATTGTTCAAACGTAAAATGCTTAGAAAATTGTCCAGTTAATTTATTTCTTTGTGTACCTTATTATCATGGCTGTCTATGCAGGAGTATTCAGAGGCTGACAGTAGGCTGCATTATTTCCATTACTATATGTTTTACTTACTTTTAGGTGGCTGAGAGCACTCACTCCTCATGGGTTGACTGTGGTCACAAAAAAGACTGGTCTCTCTCTGTATATTACTCCTCTGTGTCACCTTCTGCTGTCCCAGTAAGATGATGTGCCTTTGTGTTCAAGTTCATAACGCTTGGAGTAAAAAAGTGAAATCCTGAAGCAGCCGGTAGATGAAGTTACCGCATCTTTTCAGAGGAAACCAATTTGGGAGTGTATTTCTTCCTTAGCAGTGGGAGAACAAGAATGAAGACAGCAAAAGATAAGGAATTAAGAGTCTTAATTTTCGAAATGCTTTGCTTACATAAATCACAACGAGGCAATTTTTACTACCTCTCTGGGAAGCTTTTTATTAGAGTCAACCTGACAACAGTTTGCTATTGTGCTTTCAGTTTCCATAGTATTAATCCTTATAATCCTACTCAACACAAAGAATTCTTCCAAATTAATGTCAGTGCATATCAGAATCAAACTGAGTGGCAGGCTTATGTGCATAGGTGTACATAGGATCAGGCCATACTAGCTTAATTTGATTACTTCCGTTTATTCTGTTTTTACTCTAAGCGAAGACTGCAACACAAGGTGAAAATAATTTCAAAATCACTTCTAATTGATTAACAGTCAAGGTGCAGAATCCAGTCTTCCCTCCATCTGATTTCTGCTGCAACAGATTCAAATTTTACCTAACTGTGGAGCAGCACATACGTTTCCATGGAGACTAGAAATGCAATGATACAAATTACCAGAGGTGGTAATTTTTTGTCTTCTTTTCTTCTCCAGAGAAATAAAAAGAAACATCAGCTTCACGACAGTTGAAAGAGAGAAAAAAGCTATCAAAAACTGTTTTTAATAGTTCCTTATGTCTCCTGTGAGCCCTCAGAATGTGTGCCTCTGGGCTGGCTCCTCACTGCTGCAAACAGGCAGTGAATGGACTAACCCAGATTCTGTACCAACTGAAAATTTGTCTTTAAATACGTGAGTATACTTTGCTTCTCAAATTACTACCTTTCCAAACTGTTTTACATTTTTTCTTATTGCTAGATAAACACACAGAGAAGGCCCTGAGGTATTCCACAGTAATCCATTGCTGGAGTCAGAGCTGGCCAGTCCCAGACACCAGTGAACACCTGTTGATACGTGCAGCCTCTCCAGCCTGGCTGCTGCCTAAGTTCCCTTTGTAGTCAAGTGCCACCTGACCCTTCCTTGCAGTGCAGGTAATCATGGGTAACTTAGGGCAGCTTGAGCACATAGGTTCTTCCAAGAGCACACTGATCTGCCTCATAAGTGAGCTGCAGCTAAAATATGTTGCACTCCTGTAGCAAATTGTTCATAAACAGATGTTCTTTAGCGACTAAGTTGTCACTAGCCCTAACTTGGCCATGGGAGGTATTGGTGACACAGTCAGGAGGAACAAGAACTGTGCACATTTAACACTTGCTGCACAGGCAGATAAGCTGTCACCAGTTGACGAGTTGCCAGTGGAAACGGATACTGAAATGCTTTTCATTTCCAAACTGAGAAACAGAGAATGGGGATGGTGCTTAGAGGTCCTTCTTAGAGGTCCTGCAGAGTGTTTGAGGCAGGACGGGCAGCAGGGGAACAACTCAGAGCCACGCAGTGGTGCAGACTGGTTTTTTAACCACAAAATGATAACCTGGTCACAATTATTAAATTATATTATTAATTAAATTAACGAGGACAGCCTTAGTCATGATTATACCTCACCCTTCCTCTACAAAAGGTAGGTCTTAAAGATGACATCTCAACCCTTTCCTAATAACGTACTTGGAGCCAGATCCTCTGTTGCTGTAGGTTACAGGACTACTTACAGAGGATTCAGCCCACTCACAAGGCAGAGAGAGACTAGCTGCATAAAGGTGATAAACACAGTGAATAATCATGCTAATGGGAAATAATGAGAAGAGGCAGAATGAAGGAAAATCACAAGCTGTTGCACATGCTCTGTATAAGATTAACGAAAGTGTATGAGGGATATTACAGTGCATCTTAGATAATGGAATACAAAATTATGTAACTGAAGATTCAGAGTCAAGATTAAATGTAAAGCCTCACCTTTCTCTCTTATACTTTTGACTGGTTTTGTGCACACCTGAATCCTTATACTGGATACAAAAAAAATTTCTTCTTTGTACAGGAAACAGGCACATCTTTTATATATTTTAAATTATTTGAAGAAAAATAATTGATATTGAGCTGCAAAGTTATGATACTCCTCTTTGCAATCTTGCTGACAGAGTGGGCTTAGATTGAGTAGACGCAAGTTAATGTCATGCTTGTAACAATCCCCACAAATCTTCAGAAAATGCATATTATTTTCCATTTGAACTGAATTCTTGCTTATTATTACTTTCATACTATTAACTTTTCACTAAGGTCACAGGTTCAGAGTGAATACACTCAAAAGCAGGGGAGGTAATCTCCAATTACTGCACAAGCTCTCAGTCTCTGCATAAAGCAAGGATTGGATGCCTGGATCCCCTCCCCAGGACTGACTGATCGCCCCATGGCCTGTTGCACCCAGGAGAAAGGCACTTACCTGCCTTCAGCCTTCTTCCCACACCACAGCACTGCCAAGAACAGGCTCATGAAAGGCAGAGGAGCCCAAGGGACTCTTTGCAATTGTGAAATCCTAGAGAAACTGGAATGAAAATGACAGCAGATGATTTGTGAAGCCAGCCAGTTTCCCCAACAAGCAAGGCAGTGAAGACCCACTCACAGTAACAGTGCTTGAATACAGCCCCTCAGAAGGAATTTCATCTAAAGGGAGGAGAATCTAGATTCTTGTTTGGTCACCTGGAAATGAACTAGGTTTTTTTTTCCCAGAAAAGCTTTTTAGACTATATGCACACAAAGTATGCAGAGCTCTTAGAAACATGGCCCAAGCATTAGTGCCTGCAAAGGTGCTGAGCTTTTTTGAAAACTTGACTCATGAGCTATTTTAGGGACAAATGCAGGTGCCGTAACAAGACCAAAGTTAGCAGCAAAACACCCAAGTTCCATGTACCATCAGTGGAGCTATGGCTCTCTAGCTTGTAGTTCAACTAGATCACTGAGAAACATCTGCTCTTGATATAAAAAGTCCATATGATGAATAATTTACATATATTCGGTCAACTTATTCCAGCATTTGACTGCCTCCGTGTTAAAAATTATAGAATAAAATTGTACTTTAAAGGCAGTTTCAATGGATAACTCATAAATAAATTATAACTAGTAATGAGTTTTACCTTGCAATATTCCCAGTAAACATGCCACATATAATTATTTGGTTGCTGAAGACACGCAGAGGAAGCATTGCCAAAAACATGGTTTATTTTGGTTGTCATATGTTTTGGCAGTCTGACTTCGCCTGGCTGACACACCGAGCACTTAAGCTGTCAGCAACTTCACTGAGATGTGGACACCGGTCAGCTCTGCCAGTCAGAGCCCCAGTGCATAACAATGTGTGCCGGGCAAGGAACACAAATTCAGGGAAATTAAATGCTTAAAAGGCTAAACTAATTACCAGGGTCACAAAGTTTGCTTAAAGTCGGCAGCAGTTCCGTTTCCAGACCGGGGTTGCTGCCCTGCTGTCTCTCCCTGAGGGATGTTTCCCAAGCCCTGATCGGACGGCCTTCCCGGAGACCCCTCGGTGCTGTTGTGCCCCGGTGTGACCCACGCGTGGTGCCCCGTCCCCGGGGACGGCGGAATTGGCTCAGATAGCGGACAGCTTTCTCCTCTTGGTACCAAGGGAAATGGCAGCTTGCATTAGGCGATCACCTCTATTTTGTACAGGCTCACAGCCTGTTTCGGGAGCGGCCCGAAGGCAGGGGATGTACTTTTTTCTCCCAAGAGAGCAGCTTTGGGAGCTTCACACGCGTCGCCTTCCCAGCACCCCGGCTCGGTTCACCTATGCGAAGCAGAGCTGGGGCGGGGGCCGCGGGGCTGCCACAGAGACAGCTCAGCAGCGCAGCCCGGGGCCGGGGCGGGGGCGCGGGCTCGGCCCGCGGGGGCTGCGGCGGAGCCGGGCGGCGGGGGCGGCGTTGGGGAGGCGGCGCGGCTGCGGCACCGCCCGCCCGCAGAGCACAAAGGATGACCGCGAGTTACCCCGCTGCGGCAGCCGCGCTCCCGGCCCGCCGCGCCTCCGAGGGGCCGCCGCCCCCGGCCCCGAGAGCCCCGCGCCGGGACAGCCCAGCACAGCCCCACACAGCCCAGCGCGCCTCTGCCGCAAGCGGCGCGGCAGCTTGGCGTTCCCCGCCCGCCCCGGTGCCGGTGCCGGTGCCGGTGTGTTGCCGTGGCTCCTGGCTCCTCCCGAGGTACTCACCGCGCCGAGCTCCGCCAGCGCCGCCGTCCCTGCGCGCCTCGGCGCCGAGCCCCCGCTGTCAGCCCAACCCGCGGCGCTGCTCCGCGCCCCGGGACCCCGGGGGCTGCTGCGGGCTCCGGTGTCCACCTGCGCCCGGCTCCGCTTAGCGCCCGCGCCAGCTCAGCCTCGCCCCTGCTCACCGCCCCGGGGTTTATTTTCCATAGGAGTGCGGCATCGGTCTGGGGCTGCCTGCCCCCCAGGCATCTCGTCCTCTGCACCGCCTTGTCTCCATTCCCTGCAATTTCAAATCTCCACGCTCTTTCATTCCTGCAATACCGGCTAATTCTGGTTTGGCGGAGCAGATTTGCAGTCCTCTCACATGCACACTCTTGTGGCTGAATGAAGTTTATTGCTGCACAGGTTATGGCTGGAAATTTACATCCCGGTGAGTTGGAGGATATAATCCAATAAATGCAGCCGATATCAAGATTTTAACGGCCGTTGAATTATGTTTATTTCAGAGTGGCTGGTTGAATTTATGCATCCAAACCATTCTGACAATGCAGCTTGGGAAATTTCACTGTATGGTACCTTATTTGTGCAATAAATAAGTTTCAAAAATATTCCACCCTTGGGAGAAGACATGCAAAAATACATTACTTTTTCAGAGCAGTATTCACTCCTTGGCTGGCTCTTTCTAAGTAACCTGACTAACGAGGTTTACAATCTGAATTCATTGCTCTATTTGCAGTGAATATACCCAGGGTAAGGTGACTGTATGCCACCACACATAACTTTCATCCTCAGAGATTCTTGATGTCCTAGCAGTGCGCTGAGTAGTATAAATGAAGGCTGTCCGAGATGATATAAGAAGTATCTTGAGAGAAGACAAGATGAGGAGAGGCCAAGAGAAGTATTTTAATGGTGTTACACATACCACCTATGTGCAAATCGTGGCACAGAGTCTGTTAAAGAATAACTGGTTTGAAGGGGGTTAAAATATGCATTTGGGGCTTTTAAATATTTTTTTCTACAATTTTACTTGACTCTTTCCTCCATCTGATGTTTACAAATGCAAATCTGATCTATTTTTTTCATTTAAAAAATGTGCTGTTCCATTATGGATCTAGTCCATCAAATATATCAATATGAAACACTTCTGTCTGGATTTGGTTCAAGTGTGTGGCAGATTATGGGCTATTGCTATGGCTTTAGTCTTTACATAAAACTTATGGTGCTTTGCATTGTAGTCTTCAAAAAGAAATCCTTTTCCAGAATAAATAACTAGATTAGTGTCAGAGACTTGTGATTGGGTTTATTTATGTCTCCTTCATAAACAAAACTAGATTTCCATTTCAAAAGACTGTGATAGTGCATTGCAAATGTGTGTCATTCTCAGTATACATGTTCCCAGGTTTTTGCATCTTTTGCAATAATACCTTGCCCAACAGTGTATGCGCACTGCTATCCCAGAATTTAATTTGTAACTTGGCATTAGCTTTTTTACTGAAGTCTGGTTTCTTAAAAGGTTTGATGCTAGGGACTTGACACTTGAAATTTGCCGCTTATCAACTAGTGTTATTACTCAAATTTGAGACACACATACTTGGATTTCTGAATTATCTAACATGCTAACATCCTTTATTGTCTGCCACAGAAACAGATTTGACTGGCTGTTATCTCAGTACCTGAGATGCTGCCTATGTGCCTAAATCCTTGTGCCAACAGAGATTTGATCTGATGGAGAATTCACTTAGCTGTGTCATACTGCTTCAGCAGTTTTGGTTCATATACCATTGTGGTTCTGGGCTATAATCTTGGATTTATGTTGTCTCTTGAGAAGATGAGTATGTATGGATCTACTTGAACGGTAGCCATGTGCAGGTCTAACAGAGTACAAATCATGTTCATTAAGGAAAAAAGTCCATTTTGTAAGAATGGGGAGGACAAGCCTATCATATCAGAAAAAGTCTGCAGTTTTTAGCTAAGAATAAGATGCCTGATCCAGTGTAAAATGCTTGGATGGCAAGCAGAGTAACCCCAGCTGAAAAGGAAGGATGTTTTACTAGTCCCTTAAACATAATGGTAATTAGATGTCATAATATAACTTCAAGGGAAAGAGGAATGGAGGGAGAGAGGGAAGAAAGCAGAAGTAGAAAGAATTGATAATTCAATTTCTTTTACTGTCTGGGGGGCTCTGTGGTAGCATAGTCCTAGAAGTGGTGGTTGGAAGGGATCTCTAGGGTCCACCCTGTCCAGCCTTCCACTGGAAGCAGGACTATGACCTGTGGCATTGCCGGTCAGTCATGGCCTTGCTTAAGCTGCCCTTGAAAGCCTTCAAAGATGGAGACTGGCCAGCCTTTCTGGGAAGTATGTTCCTCTGTGGCACCAGCCATGCACAACCACATGCATCCACAAGGATCCGCATGCATCACAACTCCAAGGACTTGGCTTGTGACTTTTCCTTCTGGTTTTGCCATTCACTACTACTGAGAAGAATCCAGCCCAATGATCTTTGCCACTCCCCTTTTTAGATTTAGATCTAGTTTTAGATTGTTGTCAGATATCGCCTTATTTTCTTCTCTGCCAGGCAAACCAAGCCCAACTTCTTCAAAATCTCTACACAAGTGGTATGCTGTAGGCCATTTACCATTTCATTGGCCCTCTGCATGCCCCTCTCCTGTTTCTCAACATCTTTCTTGAACTGGGGAACCCCAAACAGGACACATTATCTCAGGTGTGGACTCACTATCACTAAATACGGAGGAATAATAATTTCCACTCATCTGCTGTCCATGCTCCCTTCCTAATGTAGCTCAGACTGTGGTTCACTTTATTCACAATGAAAACACCCTGTTGGCTCATGTTCAACTTAGTGTCCGCTGTGACAGGCACATGCTCTTCAGCTGCTGCTGCTGCTCTGATAGCCTGCACTGGTGCCTGGCACTATTCAACCCCATGTGTTCAATTTGCACTTCTCATTACACTTCGTAAGGTTCCTGTTGACCCAGTTTTTAAGTTTCTCAGAGGCCTCTCAACTGAACCTCCACTGTTTGGTTTGCAAATCACCCCTTCTAAGTTAGTATTGTCTGAAAATCTGCTGCAGGTGCATCCTGTATCATTATCCAAGTTACAATCAAGGTAATGAACAATTACAGCACCAGTATTGACCCCTGAGTGTTCTGCTTGTACTGGCCGCCAACTAAACATCAACCCACTGATGCCTACACTTCAAGCCCAGGATTCCATCCCGTTTTAACCCAGCAGTTCATTCATTCAGACCATACTCTTCAGCTTCAACCACTTGCTTAATCCCCATTGTTCAAAACGGAAGCTGTGCTGTAGAGCTTATAGACCATTCAGCCCTCTGGAAATGTGTACTGATGAAAATACAAAGTGCTATTTCTCTTCCCAGCACTTTTCCTCTACTATTGCTGTAGTGCTGATCACTCTCCTCCCTAAAGCTCTCATTAAACTGCCACCCTGCTTCCCATGAAGTGGTGGTGCTGCAGTGATTGATGAGGAAGGAAAGGTTTGAAATAGGAGCTTGGTTTCTGCAGCACCAAGATACAGAACAGAAAAAGAGTCCTTCTCCCAATTTTGTTGAATCACTGAACTTTTACCCAGTACAAAGTGTCACCAAATGACCTGGCCAATTCTTCGTTACACAGTTACTGTTAAAAGGAAAGATAATTTATGGTATTTATACATTTTGTCTCCTCTTTCTTCTATGAGTCTCTTTGGGTGACTGAAGAATTCTGTATATTTGCAAGGGCATGTTACATTGGTGCTGGGTAAAAAGGCAAAAAGGAAAACAAACCCAACTTAATATTGTCATTTGGCATAGAGACTGCACAGCTTTCTTATGGCACCCTAAAAGTTTGTGCCCTGTCTTCATTTTGGTAACTCCAGACTGCCAAACAGAAATAATGCATATTTTCTTTTTTTCCCACTGCCTGTCTGTGGAGAATCCTTGGTATCTTTGGTGGATTCACCACAAAACAACATTCTCAAACAATACTCTGAGCAAATATGAATGTTTTCGGTAATCCCCCTGCCTACTCCTATGATAGCTGCAGAGTCTTACTCAAATGGGAAAGAACGAACTAATTTGCTATCTTCAAGTTCACCCAAGACTGAGGTTAGACCATGGGAATGGAATTCAAAAGTAGAGGAAAGAGCAATATTTTTATTATTGCTGGCATGGAGATTTCCATTTGGAGAATAACTACATGTCTTTTCTGTCTTCTCTCTTCTCTCTCCAAGAGCTGATGCATTACAGCAGCTACAGGTACAGGAGATCCTGTCCAATTTTCTTAGATCCTTCAGGAGGACAGTGCAGAATCATAGAATGGTTTGTGTTGGACGGGACATTAAAGATCATGTAGTTTCAGACCCCCTGCTGTGGTTAGGAACACCATCCACTAGACCAAATTGCTCAAAGCCCTATTCAGCCTGGTCTTGAACATTTCCAGTGAAGGTGCAGCCACAGCTTCTCTGGGCAACCTCTGCCAGTGCCTCACCATCCTCACAGAGAATTTTTATGTAGTATTTAATCTAAGGCTATCCTCTTTCAATTAAATTGTGTAAAAACTCTTCTGTGCATCCTGTGAGAGATGTGAAAGTTTTCTGGAGTGTATTAAAAGGACCAAAGGATGTTTCTCAGCAGATGGGGATGCTGCAGATGTTGACAGTCCCGCCTCAGAGTGGAGGGGCTATTTTGTCAGTGACTTGTCAAGGTTCCCCCAGCAACACTGAGTATTGTGTCACTTGGGAGGTTGGAGCCAGGTTCATCCTGCCACAGAAAATGCAGCAAGAATGAAGGGAGAAAGTGAGTAGGAACAGGACACTGAGCTGGAGAAGAAGCCTAAAGAGCTGGCAGGGTACATTGAATGGGTAGGAGTATGTACAGTGACTGCCACTTCTGAACTGAACTGCTGCAACCCACACACTTTTAAGTTCTTCAGTGGGAGCAGCTACAGCAAACCTACATTTCCATGTTGTAGATAAAGATGTCCACAGGAAAATGTGTGTTCTGCAACTCGTCATAGTTATTTCCCTGATTGAGAAAGTCACAGCACAGGAGGAATGACACTTGCTCACAAAACAAAAGAAGAGGTGGTAAAACAGTCCCTTTTTGCAGTGTTATTTAATTTCAGCTTTGTACGTTAGCAATCAAAGTTGTATATCGAGACGGTAAAATAAACTATCTTATCAAGAAAAATCCTATTAGTCCTAAATGCTATTGTAACACTAATACGTTTTGCACATGGTGATATCTCACTTTTCTGGTTTAAAACGTGTGAGCATAAGGGTGTGGCTGCAGCTGGCTGAACATCTCAAGTACCATGCGAGGAGAGAGAACTTGGGGCCTCCGACATGACTCACACTGCCACTGCAGTCAGTTCCTCCAGGTCAGACTTGTGCATCTAAGAGATCTCAGAGCATTAAATCCATGACTTGGTTGTGGGTTGCACTTGTTGCAAATATACCAAATTAACTGCAAATTCCAGCAAGGTCAAATTAGCACTGAACTAGCTAATATAAATTAAATTATTTATGTCAGCATGAGGCCAACAAAACCCGGAGATCCTACAACCGAGATCCCTGTGACAGCTCAGCCAGAACTATTTGTACACAAGTTGCCATTATGTGTTTGAGATAGAGTCATTCCTTCCTTCTCAATAACTGTTCCAATCTCGCTTGTTTTGTTGGGGTTTTTTCAATCTCTGTCTGCATAGCACTCATACTATCAATAACTACAGTTTTCCCTAAACAGAGATATGGAAAAGGAATGTATTATTGAACTGCCTCCAGTTCCTCAGAAAATTTAAATAAATACAAACAGGAGTGCAGAATAGAAATATATTTTACAGGATTTTTTATTTGTGAGCATCTTGTAAACTTCAAAATTAAATTCAAATGTTGTATTAACACCTGGGTTGTGTTTCCTTGTTAAGTTTTTGTTCTTGAACCATAAATAGAGGGCTTCCTTTGAAATCTATGTAAGCACAAACTGAACAGTTTTTGCCTTGTGCTTAGTTTGTCCACATCTCAGTATATAAAGAAACATTTGCAACTTTTAAAGGTCACTTACACTTCCAGGGGTAGATTATTGCTTTGATAATTGACACATTAAGCCCTCCCAGCCTTTCTTCTTTACTCTTTCTGCAGTGGGTTTTAAATGAAAACGACATTTCAGCCTTCGATTCTGTGCCATCCATGGTTATCCTTCAGGTAGTGGGCATCCAGTGCCCACTTTCCAGACGACATTTACACACACCAGAAGCTTGGTCCTGCTCAGTACTCTGAAGCTAATGCAAGTGTCTCGTGTTTCTGTGGGCTGGGGCAGTTCCCAAACATTCTGTGGGCGCACAGACACCAGCGCTTGTTTTCTTACCCTACCACAAACTGCAAACCAGCAGGACCACAAGTCCAGAGGACTAAAAGTGACAGATACTTGTGCGGATATCATGGACGGGATCATCAGGGTGTTTCGGTGAAATGAAAATATAGACACTCTGAACAGTTACTGTCAAATTGTCGTTGGGGAGGTGAGACTTCTCTGAGCTTCTGAGACAAAGGGTTACCTGTTGGGTGGAAGAAATCATGCTCTGATTTCTAAGGAAGCAGTGAAAATGATACAGTACCTGTAGGAATGTTCCACATCCAATACAGAATGGAAAGTACAGTATAGGTCATTTTGTTTTGTAACTGATTTTCAATATTACAATTTCTGTTACTTTTGCTATTTATTTCCGATCTTTCAATAAAGATGTAAACATCCATGTCTAAAGAAATCAACATGGTGTAGTATTGGTTCCAGAAATTAACCTAGCAGCAACGAAATTTTAGATTTCAGGGATTTAGTATTTTAGGAGTTACTTAATATTTCATAATATAATGGACTACATTGCTCGGGGCTTTTTTCCCCTAAACGTGACATCATTGCTTTAAATGGGACAGTATAAAACTGCAGAATCTGCCCAGCAACAAGAGCTGCACTCTCTCCCTCTAGTGGAGGATAATAAAATAGTTTTCTTTCCATTTTTCTATATGTAAACCCTCAAATAATGCTGTCAGAGCTTGAAAGCTTTTCTGAACAAGAAGATATCATAATTTCTATTTAATGTACAACACAAATATTATATGAATAGCATTGTAATGTGATATGTTTTCATATTAATATTTTTCTGCAAGTGCACTGTTTTTGAAGTGATTCTATGGATTGTAAAATACTTATGTGTGTAAACATTTAACTATATCTAGACACTTTTTAGAACAACAATAAAGCAGTAAAGATTAAAAATAACTCTTAATCTCAGAAGTAAAATACAGCGTGCTTATGTTGAGCAGGAGCAGCTTGCTTGTTGGTATTTGCCAGATGGATCCTCAGTTTAAAAAACATGTACCTAAATTACAAACTTTTTATTTTAATCCAAATGTTTTCAGCTCTTGTGGTGTTCACCTTAAAAGAAGAGAGTGCCACAATACTTGGCTGTGATGTGTATCCTCTTTTTCATAATTAGATGCTACAATCTACTGCTTTGTTTCAGTCTCCTAATAAACAAATTTTTAAAGAACGGCATAAACATCTTCCAAGCATTTAGTATTCATTGCAAGTACAAACTTCTTATGCGAGTAAAGATTTAGAGGACTAAATCCATAATTAGAATGCTAGAAAATACTTCTTATGTATTACTGATTAAATAAGATGTGCCTCTAATTATTCCACTTCTAGATTCCAAAATGTACCAAGACCATTGTTTCTTGGCTAGATTCCTGTTGCTGTTTTCAGGGCAAAGTTTGATTTCTAACTCTGCTGCTGAGCTTCTTTATAGTGTCTTTTTCTATTTTGTGTTTTTGTTATCTCACTTTGTCTATTAGTACTTTTTTTTCCCTTTATTGTTGCCATATAAAACTTCATACAGGTAGGTGGGGAAGCTGTCAGCTCAAGGGAATCTGAAAGACGATGCACATGTAGGTTGCTTCAGAGTATTCATCTTTCAGGGAGAGGCAATTTCCCACCTGCAAGTCACTGCCTTGCACTGTGTGTGTCACTGGGAGCATTCTGATTCCACTTGCTTTCAATTTGTGTATTTGTTTTTCCAACCAAATCACTAAGGGATAACAAAGCTACTTGAGAAGAAGTGTTGGGTGACAGTTTTGGGTTGCCACTGTCTCACTCAAATACCAGCAGAAAGTGGATCTCATAGAAAAGAGGGAGAGGTTTTATTTTCTTGTATGGGGGAGTGATTCCAAGACCTGTGGTGTAATGAGTCACTCAAGTTGTAATTGCTTTCAGTAGCACAGAAACTTAGAGAGGGGGGTGGAACAGTGTTCTGAGAGATGACACAGGAGAGATGGCAGAAATGTCAGTATGGACTCCTATCCATAGCCGTAATTCTCCTCCAGCATGAGAGGAGCCAGAGGGATGTACAGGACCTCTTGTGCTTTTATGGCTGCTGCAGCAGCTCTGCACTTCCATCCAGATAGAGATAGGCTAGCAAAAATGCATCCCAGACTCTGGAATCTGACAAACTATTAACAGCTCAGTTAGTTTGTGTTGTTTTAGGGAGGGTGACAGAGAACAAAAAGCAGAGGAGCAAAGTGTGAAAGGGACATTTGTCCAGTCACTTTTTTTATTATCAAATGGGGAGAGGGAAATAAAAGATTGCCAGACAGGATAACATTGTAATGTCCTCCCACACACCAGCCTGTAGATGTTGGTTGTTTTCCCAAATGCTTATTGCTTTTCTTTCAGTGTAATAAGAATGTAATAAACATTGTTGTTTGCGGGAGAGCAAGGGTGTAGGCTCCCAGGCATTCATTCAAGCCAGCTGTTCACTTTGCCCTGGTTTCAAAATGGACTCGAGCTCCAGTGGCTGGTGCTGCCAGAGGCCCAGGCAGATTTTGGAGGTGCTGGTCCTGCTGTTGCAGCAGCTGCAATGGAAAAAGCAAACTAGTAAATGTTCTCTAATTTAAATCAGCTGGTCATCTGTGGAGTTGCATTAATAGGGAATGCAAATATTATTTTAATACAACTTTATTACATGCTGAGGAAGGAAATGATTGTTAACCTCTACAAACATCATTTTAGAAGCACTTTTTGTTCATGATCTGAAATGTTAACATGCTCCTGACACTGGGATGATGATGATTTCTGCCTACCAGGTGCACTGTCTTTTAGATTAAATATTGCAGACCCTCTTCTCAAGGTTTTATTCGAAAAGGGAAGGTTTATTCAGCTTATATTATTACTGGCCTGACATTTCTGCTACTTTGTATCTTTTAATGTATTTCTTAACAGAAATGTAATGCAGCTGTAATGAGGAGCTATCATTACTTTAATGAGGCTTCCTGCAAGGAGCAGCCACCACAACGTTTTACTGTCCCTAAAAACAATAATGTTCCGGCGACTCTGGCAGCCCCTTCCCCCGCCATCCCGCTGTGGGGCCGCTGTGGGAACAGTATTCCCCGCCATCCCGCCCTAGGGCCACCGCTCCACCAGCGCGCGGGGCCGGCGGGGGCGCCATGGCGGACCCGCCACGCCAGGGGGCGCCGTGGCGCAGAGCCGGGCGGCCTCAGGAGGGGCTGCTCCGGGAGGCGCCGCGTCCCGGCCGCGCCCGGGTCGTGCGGGAGCTGGAACCGGGAACACCTTCGGCCGCAGTTCGTGCCGGCCAGGAGCTCCGCAGGGTACGCCAGGTGCTGATGTGACGTGACACAGCGGGCAGGCGCTCCGGGCGGTGGGGGTCGGGAATTACGCCGGTGACACCAGCACAGTGGCAGCGGGTCACGCTGGGGTCAGACACCTTACGGGTTCTGGAAAATTAATTATTTGGCAAAAATACTTTTTTTTTTTTTAAATATTTATTTTATGTATTTTAGCTACGATCCATCTGCTACCTCCGATGTAGCAAATTAGATTAAAAATATTTTTTAAATCCTATATTAATTTCTCTCATGCTATTGCCAGTTTATTGAGGTTTTGATGGGCAATTTAAGTAAGGCCACTATAATGGAGGCTTATTGTTAAACACATAATTAGTCTATATCCTTGAAATTCTATAAAACTTTGCTGCACTAAATAGCAGCTGTTAATGCTTGCTGAGTATCTTTAACATGCCCGATTCATAGTACTTTGCAAATCATTAAAACATGACATTGTTCCACAAACAATACCATGTGCGTCATAGAGGAGCCAAGAAACACACTGGGAGCAGACTGCCGGGAAGACAGGAAATAATGAGCTCGTCCTCTGACCCCATTTTGATGACTCTTTGACCCAAAAAGCAAGTAGTGCTTGATAGGCAGGCAAGGCGGATAGTCGGGGCTTCTAAGGAGGTTACAAATTGCATTCAGGAAACCTTAGAATCTCTGTTTTTCACATCAGGCTCAGAAAGCTATCCATGGTTTCGATATTTATTGAAATACACCTGGCATCTGTTAGGAAGGAGGGATCCTAGCTGTCAGCTGCACTATTCTGAGACTAGAGAATACTGTACAGCAAGTACATACAAAGTCTGACCTCTGTGTCAAATTACCCTGGTCTTTCTCCCTGCAGTTCTTCTGGAGAGGTGGGGAAGCTTCTGGGTCTCACCACTGACCTTATCCTCACCTTTTCAGAAAAAATGTTGTGGACTAACTAGGAACACTACTAAATCATGAGCTCTTAATTTTCTGTAGTTACAACAGCTTTACAGAACCAAATCTAATCTTACCCTGCCAATAGCCAACTGCAAACCCTCATTACCTTTTGTAGGGTTAGCATCAAGGCCCTTGGCCTGATTCTGCCAGAGCTCCAGGCAGTTTTAGATAACTGTTCTCACAATATCATTTGTCAGACCAAGGTTTTGGCTTACACAAGATCAGAAGGAAAAAGAGTTATAAAATGCATTGCCAAGTCGTGGTTCCAATAGGAGAACACAGGGAAAGAGAACTGTTACTAAATCTTTTAAATGTTACATTATTTTAACTAATTTCACCCTCAATGTTCTTCACAAATTACTGGAATTAATCTACAAACAGAAGGAAAAAACTCCTACCCATTAGTAAAAAATGGTTTTTGAAATACTTTAATTATAGTAAGTAATAAAATAAATTGGAAAGAAGCCTGTATTCTGTGAATGTGTATGCTGACCATTAAAAGTGCCAGTGGGTGTACACAGACTCTCATGAAAGACAGAGGTTTCAATATTCCCCATTGCCCAGGACCAAGGTCACTCCAAGCTAGTACACGACACTGATCCTGCGGTGTTAGATGAGTGTGTGCTGAGGCAGTGAGCAGGACTTTTCACAGCACAGTGCATTTGGGGTGTGCTGTAATTGGGGCTCATCTGGGGCCAAAATCATACAGAGCATTTTTCTAGGGCTTTTTTTCTCATGTTTAGAGAGCTAGATTTACATTTAAAATCGCGGCCTATTTTAAGTCTCTTGTTTTTTAATGTATTAGAAGTCTGTCCATCTGCTTAGTTCTTTCTGAACTTCTGGCCTCTTTCAGATGTTTCAAATTTGACACCTAAGAATTGAGATGCTAATGACTTCTGATGGAGTGTGTTGTATTGTTAAATGTATCTTGATGTGTGTGTTTCTTAGTGCAGTTAATAATTTTGCTTACAGGTAGCTGGAGTGGTCTCCAGCTGCTCCCCTGAAATCTGTGGGAGTCTTTTAGCTTTGACGCCAGCATGAGCTGGCTCTAACCTAGAGGCCATGCAGCTGGCTTTTACCATAGTTAGCTGGGTATGAAATAATTGTATTAGTCAGAACAATGAGGAGGCAGAAGCAAAGCTGAAATTGAAGCTTTAAGGATCTGACTCATTCTGTTTCTGGCACAAGGAGGTGCAAATTGCACTTCCTGAATTTGCTGCACACCTACCAAACCCCAATTACAGCACACCCCAAATGTGCTGTGCTGTGAAAAGCCCTGCTCACTGCCTCAGCACAGAGACATCAACTAATTTGCTGTTGGCAGCTGCTGTTTGTAGGATGTTAGCTGAAAGACGTCTGTGTGTTGCTGCAACTCTCCTTACCCGTTTTGCAGTCTTTGTTCACTGTCACTCAGAGAGCCTGGCTTATAGTAATGGTATCCTGAGAATCTTCAGTTGGACAATAACCTGACAGAGCAGGGCCCTCTCTGCTGGTCATAAGCAGCATATTTGTTTTTTCCCTCAGAAACAGCAATAATTTAGCTTCTCAGATGTGTCCTATCTGTTCCATCAACTAGAATAATTTTATTACCCCAATTCCATACAATTATATCCCCCCCAAAAAAGCCCAAAGCCAGCAAGCCCACCGTGGCCTTGCTGAAAGCATGTTGCAGCCCCTTTTAAGTTACAAGCCCTGTCTGAGAAGTGTCAACAAAATGCAGTGGGTTGTAGCAATGTGAGATTCAGCAGGTACTTGTGCATGGAGGCAACCACAAGGTACGCTCAGCATGAAGAACCAGCCAAAGGAAATTCTGCCTGCTGATCTCTGGTGGTTGGAGCAAAGGAGGAGTTTTCAAGGACAAGTCAGAGAAGATGGGAGACACATTTTTGCCAGTGCCTATGTCATTACACAAAAGGTACTGGTGCAGATACCCCTGGCTGCAGCTGTTTTCTACCCAGAATACCAGCTTGCAGCTACTTATTTAGGACTGTTATTGACAGCTACTATGGGAGAAAGGCTGTTGCCATTCTAAGGCTTCAGACCAAAATTTGCATGAAAAATATGGAGGTAGTTTGGTTGTTTCACCCATGTTTTCCAGGCCACTTATGTTTTGTTTCCACAGTTAAAATTCACTATGTACATTAGAGATTCTCAAAAGCGATGAAGAGAGTCCCAGGAACGATATTTCATTAAAGGTGAGTTAGTTTTTCAGTTACATAGTTATTTATATATATTTATTTCTACAGCACATAGAAGATGTTGTCTTGACCCTCCTGGCCTGGAAGACTATAGGTCTCCATAAAAACAGCAGTGATTCAATCTCAGATGCAGAATTGAGTAATAAGCACCAAGAATGGGTAGTGCTGACGTAGAAGGAGGTATGTTCACTCAATCTCACCCTTCATCCTGCTTGTCTATACTTACCTTACTGAGTATTGACCTTGTAAGAATCAATCTATTTCCCATGGGCTATTCTATTCCCTATTTCTTCTGATATTGCTTCTAATATTCCATTATTAAAGCATTTTACAATATTTATTTCTGAAATATCTTTAGGCATTTCTTAAAAAATTTTTGAAACAACTTTGAAGTCTTGCCTTCGAGCTGTTTAAGTTGGCTGAAGGGACAACTGAAGTGAACTACATGCAATTAAATAGTTTACATAATTCATGCCATAAGAAAAATATCAGAAGATCTTTTTTTTTTTTCTAGTCTACCTAGGTGGAAGGAAGATTTTTCCAAAGTAATGTTTTCAGAGAGGAATGCTAGAAAACATATTGAGAACCCAACGAATATTGACAGACTGATAAAATATCATCCCCAATAACAAAAAACCAAAAAGACAATGACTGTATATGTTCCCTTTTCGGTGAATCAGAGCAGCTAAATTGTGTGCAATGTGTCTTAGGCCATTAACAGGTATTCTCTTTACCACAACTAATTAATTAGGAGAATGACATTCTAAGTAAGGGGAGCTGAGATTTGGTACTTCTTCTGTTTCTGTAAAATTTTAGGCCACAGTAAATCTATGATAGCTGTGAGGTTATTGTATTTATTACAATATTTCTATTGCTTGCTATTACTGTTTTTGAGCCTGTGATGGCATAAAAAACTGTAAATGCTTCTAGAAGGACTATTATTCTAAATATGTAATGACATTCTAGACATTTGGTTTCCAAGTAACTTCTCTATTTTAGCTTCTGTTTAATTTCCCTTCTTCTTCTTTTACAATGAGCAATATTTCAGCAACACAGAGAAGGAAACAAACGCAAGAAGTACTCCAATTTGAACAGAGACAAAATACAAGGTAAGTTAACTTTCTTTGAATATACAGTCAAGTTACATCATATTCCTTTAATTATCACGGTTTGATAGGCATGAGTGTACTGCTGAAATGGATGTTTTATCTGTTTTAAAAATTAAGTCTGGGTATTCCCTACATGAAACTCTTACCTGTAAAGGGATGAATTTGAGACTACAGTTTGTGTTACGCTCAAAGAATAAAACTATACCCAGTAGGCTAAACACCAAAAGAGTGGGGATACACCAGATCATTCTTCTCAGTAGTAAGAAAAACTATTTCTGGAAAATATACTTTTATATTTAAACTCCGCAAGGTATATTTGAAAATTACTCTTGATATTTTTCAGTGAGTCTGCACTCTAAGATTTGAGTCATGTATGTCTTTAAATATTGCCTCAGTAGGTTCAAACTTATAAAAGTTTCCTACTTCTGAATTATTTTTAGTTCATCATTCTCATCCTTTAAGTTCAGCATGTTCCTATACTTTTTTTGTATTGTGAAACTTCTACAAATGATATTTCTTAAATTCGGGAATTGATTATTGGTACAAAACAAAAATACTTTTGAATATGTCCTATCTTCTTAACATTTTACCTATAGCTAACAACATTCTTTCTCATGAATCTGAATAAAACTGCAACAGACTAGAAAGCGTTCAGCATCAATTCCCACACTTCCATGTTAAACCAGTCCTGTCCTATTGAAACCAGCAGTACGCTTTGGCTTCAGCGGAAGAGAGTCCATTATTTTAGCTAGTATTATACATCATTTTCTGTAACCATGTGGATAGATTTTTCAGGGTAGATTTTGTCAGCTTTGTGGTATTATAGACAGTTTAGAAATACCTTATCTAAACATCAGTCTGACCTGTTAGCAAGTGATGTCTTCCTAGCATCTCACATTGCAATCTACATTTTTCCTTGTTTGAAGCCTCTCTCATATCAGGATTACAGTTAGAAGCAGGCCAGAATCAGAGCAGCAGGCTGCTCATGCAGTGTTATTTGGGATGAAATTCACTTTCCTAAATAAAGGCTTCCAGTGCCTTTTAAAATGCCCTGAGTTACCAAAGACATCCATATGGGGCTGTCAGATGTTATGGGGCTGTCAGAATAAGGAGACCCTCATTCTTCTGAAGCACAAAGGGGTTGAAGCGTGTGACACCCTATAGCTGCCAGGTTTTAGGCACTGTCAGCAGACAGTGTAGAGTCAGTACTGTCACAACTACCACCACTGCTGAATGGGGAGCTCCTTCTCATGTCACACAGCAGCATCCCTGGCTGCAGGAAGGGCCACCCAGGCTCCTGAGATAGGGACACTTCAGACACAGCCTAAGACGTTGGTGAATACAAGGTCCTGGATGCCAGATTGGACTGCCTCTCTTGAGAGGGGGGGAGTTTGCTTCTGTTGGGTGTGTATTCTTTTTGATTTGCATTACCAGACCACTTCAGCCACTAAATATATAAGTATTAAAAATCCTTTTGTTTCCACAGTGACTAAATATTACTTTCAGATTATTAAATATTTCCAAATATGTTTAGTCAAAATTAGTATGGAGTTTTGAAAGTCAATGAATGCAGCAATGATAGAAGATAGTATAAGACAGGTTAGAGTGGTAATCTGATTTTAATTTCCTTTAAACCTTTCCTAATTTATTTATCAATATAACATAATATAAGCAGTGCCTGAAATAATACAACTAATATATAGTGGGTTTCTTATTTTGTGTAAATGCTAAAATGAAAGAATTTTACTTCTATAGATAGTCTAATTAAAAACTCCAAATGAAGTCTGTGATGCTTTTAAAATGAAGCTTGTAGAAACATTGCTGATGCACAAACAGGCTTCACTTCCTATCAAACTCAGTGTTAACGTTCTTTAAGCTTCTGTAATACTGGAAAATCTGCAAGATGAAGACTTACATGTGTTGTGGGTAAAGACTTGCGTGAGCAGGTCCCATGACTCTGTTACAAAAACTGTAAAAATTCATAAATTGAAATTTTACCACATGCCTTGAAGACTGATCTAAATCAGCATATGGATCTAAACTGCAGAGAAGACCCTTTAACCACTGTTTTCTTTTGCCCATACACAGGAAATGACCAACGGATAGATGAATAACTAAGCAAAGCTTTCCTTATTTATGCACATATAATATTGACTTTCTAGGGCCCCTGACAACCACAGGACTCAATATAAATTGTTGAAGTAGCCAAATGCGCCATTTGCTAAACAGATTATAGTAGGAGACCAGAAGGCTGATTTGTGATATTGCAGTGCACTTTGAAAACAGCTCCAGACACCAGTATTGACACTGCTGAACTGCAGCTCGGTGAGTGCACTGTACAAACAGAAGGTGGTCTGTGTGGAGTAGTTTGAAGCTTTGGAGCTGTAACTCTGAAGTGATGTGTTAATATTAACAAGTTGACAGGAAGTGGTGACTCAGCCCCTTGAAGGAAAGCTGCAGTGACCAGCCCCTTTTGCTTAAACAAAGAAAAATAGTAATATCTCTCTTTTTGTGAAAAGCTTGTACACATGCAATGTCTGTCCCTGATACAGTCATCAAAATAAACTTCCTATACTCTGTATTTTTCCACAGACTTTTTGGAGCCCATTTTAAATAATTTTACAATTTAAATAATTTTAAATGCTTATCTCTTCTCCATGTGCCCAAAGGCCACACATATCTATGGAGACTCTATGTTACTTTCTTGAACCATGCAGAGGCAGTAAGAGATGCTGTCTTTCCCCCATTCATATGCTGTTTGTATTCAGAAGTATTCTGGAAGAAGAAAACTGTAGGTGGACTATGGAAAATCTACTGTAGGGTTTTGTTAAGACAGAAACTATATGTGTTATGGCTTGATGTTACCCAACAGCCAAGCACAGGCTGGTCTTTGTTGTAATAAAAATGAGGTCACCATGCTCTTCAAAGCAGCCTGGAAACCTTGTCAGGAGGAAGCCTAAGGCTAACAGCTGAGTGACAGCTGGCCATGAGCAAAGTGAAAGCTTCCACCAAGGTTGTTATATGACTTTTGAAAGCAGAACTTTATGCTCTGAAATTAGCCAACTGATTTGGAAGTGCTTAAACTGTAGTATTTGTGTACACAAGTACTTTCTTAATTGATGGTCACACAGAAAAACCTGAGACTCTATAATCATTTACAGCATCCTCCTTGCCTCTGAAATATCTTCTTGGGTTTGTTTTTTTTTTTTTGAGTGCTTGTCTCTGTTCTCAAGTATTAAATTCAGTCTTCTCAGTAATGTGTACTTTAGTCAAATGCAGGGAGCATCTAAAGATGCCTGGAAATCACATAAAAAGTAAATTAAAAGTTACCTCAAGTAAACTCAGCATTTAAGTCTGCATTTAAAAGATTCTGCATTTATATAAAATTATGAAAATGTTAGATGTTGGGGAGGCATTGAAATATCAGAAATACAAGTTTCTGAGACAGCTAAACTTCAGTGGAGAACTGATACTCGCAACAGAATAGTTCCAAAGATTTTGTGCACATAACATTTATACTTACATTTTTTTATATGTGAGGTTTTTTTAAGTTGCTAGTGACAACTGGCAAAGTCAATTTGTCTTTAAATGAAAAAATAATATCCTGCTGACTAAAATTTTACCTCAAATACCATGCAGAACTGACATCTGTTTGGATATTTGAAAACAAACATTCAGCACAGATTATGTTATATTAAGTGCCAGATAGACACAATCAGGAATGAACCTTGCTTTTCTAGTAAATGTAATACCCATGAAAGATTCTAGAGTGGTTTTGTAGGCTAATATATTTTAAACATTAGGGTTATTGTATTGCAAGTTTATTTCTCTGCACTACCCATCTTGCCAGTCGGGTGACCATCAGGAAGGCTCAGTGAGCAGCTTATTCTCTTTATTTGTTTGTTCTTGCTTTGCCCCATGAAGTAGTATCAAATAAATTGAGAACTGGTTAAATGGCAGATCTCAGAGGGTCATAATCAGTGGCACAGGGTCTAGTTGGAGGCCTGGCACTAGTGGTGTCCCCCAAGGCTCAGTATAGGGCCCAGTACTGTTTAACTTATTCATAGTATTGTTTACTTACTCATCAATCACTTGGATAGATGCCTCCTCAGTAAGTTCACAAAGCTGGGAGGAGTGGCCGATAGTCCAGTGTGCTGTGCAGCCATTCAGAAGAACCTTGACAGGTCGGAGATGGAGAGATAGGCAGAGAAGGACCATCTGAAGTTCAACAAGGGCAAATGCAGGGTCCTGCACCTGGGGAAGAATAACCCCAGGAACCAGGACAGCTGGGGGCTGACCTGCTGGAAAGTGGTTCTGCAGAGAAGGACTTGGGGGTCCTGGTGGACAACAAACTATCCATGAGCCAGCAGTGAGCCCTTGTGGCCAAGATGACAATGAGATTCTGGGGTGCACTAGCAAGAGCATTGCCAGCAAGTCAAGGGAAGTGATCCTGCCCCTCTACTCAGCCCTGGTGAGGCACATCTGGAGTGTTTGTCCAGTTCTGGGCTCCTCTGGACAAGAGAGACATGGAGCTCCTGGAGCAGGTCCAGTGGAGGCTGCAAAGATCATGAGGGGACTGGAGCATCTCTCTTCTGAGGCAAGGCTGAGAGAGCTGGGCCTGCTCAGCCTCAAAAAGAGATGACTCAGAGGGGACCTCACCAATGAACATGAGTCTCTGCAGGGAGGGATAAGAGGAAGGACCAGGCTCTGCTTGGTGGTGCTGAGCAATAGCACAAGAGGCAGCAGGCAGAAACTGATGCCCAGGAAGTTCCACCTGGAAATGAGGAAGAACCTTACTGTGCAGGACACCATGCACTGGAATAGATTGCCCAAAGAGTGTGTGGAGTCTCCCTCACTGGAGACATTCCAGAACCATCTGGATGCAATTCTGTGCAACATGCTCTGGGGTGAACCTGCTGGAGTAGAGAGGTTGGACCAGATGACCTGCTGTGGTTCCTTCCAACCGCATCCGTTTTGTGACTGTGTGATCAATTTACCTATCAAAAATGGTTTTCAAACAATCCTTATTATAAGGATACTTTTCATTTCCATACACTCTATATTTACCTGTTCACTAAATGACCACCAAAACAAGAAAGTTAAGGACGTGCTTTAGAGGTTCTAGTATGATATTCTTTGAGCCATGAAAACCAATATATCACATGTAAAGATTACAGTAAAATCATCTACTTGTGTGCAGACAAGCCTGCCTTATTGTGAACAGCTGCTAATCATGCTTATGGTTGTGGGAAGAAATAGCATCAAGCACACTGTACAAATTATGATACCTTTGGGTTTTGCTTTTATTTTACAGGACTTGGGAGTTGCCTTTAAAGATCATGAACACGTTTAATAATTCATCAGAGGGAAAATGCTCAGTATCAGTACATATAGAAAATGTAGTAAAAACCATTCCTTTAAACAGATGATTACATTGTTATTACTTCACTTAGGTTGCTAATACCAGAGATAGTTTGAGAATGCTTTCAAATGAAGAAAGAAGTGCAGTATTTTCTCCTGTGCCATGACCTGCTCTGTTGTTCCCTCTTCTGTGACCTTGGCGCAATCTGTTAAACAGTACAAATACTTAATGTGAGAACTCCACAATTTGTAATATGGACAATGTTTGAAGTACAAGGAGAAAGTGGCAGAAGACGTTTTCCTTTGATGGCACTTCACCAGTATCTTGCTGAATATGCTGAGCTTCGTAGTATTTAACACCGGCGCACTCAATGAAACACCAAGTCATCATCTGTGCTTGGATTATAACAAAGCTTAAAGCTATTTGCCTATTACTTACAGAAGGCAAAAAAGAAACACCTCAAGATACATTCAAAACAGAATCTCGTGGCCAACTCTGCCTGGAGCTACTTTTGTCAGAGCAGCTGGAATTGTTTTAATTGTAGTTCATATAATCATCACTGTAATTGACTACTGCCTCTTCTGCAGAGAAGAAAAACATGATGGCCATTCAAATAGCTAAAATAAAAAGGCCAGAAAAACTATCAATATTCATGGACTGCAGTTGAGTTTGCTACTTCTGATAAAAGCTGTTAGAAGACACCTTAAAAACTATTTTACAACCCTTCTTATTTTGTTATTTGCCCTGTGTTTTAACATTGTGGTTTATGGTCAGTGAAACAAAGAGCTGCAAACCAAGCCATTCAACAGGCAAATACTTGGTGCACGTACTCACCACATGCAAACACTAAAGACACAGCAGCTATTTAGTTTGCTGAGTTAGGTGCATGATCTTACATGTAAAACTCTAACTTTCCACCTTCTAAGAAATTATGATTGTCAGCACTGTAAAATAAAAAAGAAAGTCTTAGATACTCCTGCACAAAGTGTTTTTATGACACTGTTTTCATATCCTCGTTATTATGACCCTACTACTATGAAGCTTGCTATGAAACAAGATCAAACAGAAGAAAGAATATGACTTGGCATGTGAGAATGCTGCAAGTTTGCCAAATGAAATCTAAAACAGGATTTATTTTAAAAGAAATGAAAACCTACTTTCACTGGTAGTAAAAATGATGATTATAGAGAATACAATGGAATCCATCTGAAGGTAACTATTGTTAGATAGGAAAGTAACAGCAGTAGAGTAAACTCCAGTTACAGTCTTTCCAAATGAAAAATCAATTTGCAGAATCAAGTTTCAGAATAGTTTTTAGTATCTGAAAAGATGTACACTATTTTGTCTTTATTCATTACATTTAAAACACTGAAGTTTTATTAAGATTTTAGTGAACTACCATGTTTTTGGTGAATTTGTCCATTTTACTGTTGAATTCTGAAATATGTCAAAAATAGGAATACTAATTCTTTTTGTTTATGTATTTAAAGCAATGCATTATTGACCTAAAACCGCCGATACACTGTTCTTGTAGGACCACTAAAATTGCTGTACTTGAAGGAAGGACATGCATATTTTTTTACCTCTTGCTTCCCCATTTTCACTGTATGCCCTGGAAAGTCTAGAGGTTGCCTTTTAGAGTAAGGTAAAGCTAATTAAATCTTTCGGGATTTATTTTTAGAGAGGCTACGTAGACATAGAAATCTGAAAAACTAGAATAAGTGTTAATTGAAAATTTTTCCAGCATTGTCAATCCCAAAAGATCATTCATAAGTACATACACCAGAAAATGAATTGACAGCTTTTAAATGATTATAAAACTAAAGGAAAGTAAATCTGGTGTTCATTTGCCTTTTAATGTTTAACTTCTCAGGGTATGTTTGCTTTTAGCTTTGATATATATCTGTGAAGCTAAAAATTATTTTAAAATAAATGCTAATACATTTCCTACTAATAGGATCCCAAAATCCTATCCCAAAATGCTGTGATTAGAAAAAAAGTTACATTGTACTTCAGGGTAGAATTTCAGTAACTGCTGCATTACTGTACCATTCACTACATATTGACATGCACAACTTGTGACATTTAAATTTGAAAGCCGTGGCGTTGTGTACATGGTCTTATTTTTGCAGCTCTAACAAGCAGATGAAAAAGAAGGAGAAAACCCTGCTTATTTAGCACTGAGTTTAGATGAGCCAATGAGATCCCTCTTTGTAACCTGAAGTACAAAAAAAAAAAAAAAAAAAAAAAAGGGGAAGTATAAGCCCAACCACTTGCCAATTTCTTCTGTGGTCAGGCAGCAGATAAGTTGTTTGCAGCCTGCCCGTTGTTTTAGCTTATCACCGTCGTCATAAAGCACAGCACAGTTTGCACAGAGAGTAAAAACTAAAGCCAGCTGATAATGAGTTCCACTTTGGAATGAGCCCTGAATTTTAGGTATGATGGGAGAAAAAAGTTTTCTGCGTCACAGGATAGCACAGAGAACGATATCCAGGTAATGACTTGGGAAGCAGAACTGGCCTGAGGTTTGTATGTAAGCAGAGCCCTGCGCCGAGGCTGCTGCTGCCTGGAGCCGCCCAGCGCTGGCACTGGTGCCGTGCGCAGCCAGCGCGGGGCCGGGGTTGGGCTGCTGTGCCCGGGCTTTCCGCCCGCTCCGGGGCCGCCTTGCTCTAGTGCTTGTTAAAATCAAGAGTTCAGTGAAGAAAACGTCACAGAATGTCAGGAACAACACAGGATATCTGATCTGTACATTCACAACTCCTGAACAACTCTTCTAGAGATGTAAACATTTCAACATCACTGAATTGCTATGTAAAAATATGAAAACAAACTATATTAATACCATAGCTCCATGTTAGCAATGGAATTTAAAAATTATTTCAGACAAATACTAGAAAATAAAACTACTTTTAATTATTAATATTTTTTTCATCATAAATAATTTGAAATCTTGCTGCTTTTCTTATTTTACCCTGTTATGCCCAGTGTTGAATCAGAGGAGGAGAGAGACTAGAAGAGTCCTGCTACAGGGAGGTGGGGAAAGTCCAAGCTGACAGGTGGAAAAAAGTGCTGTCTCTGTGAAGACTGGAGTAACGTGGCCTGTTCTGAGTATCACTTAACTGCATTGCAAATACAGGACCAGATTTAGAATAACCGCAAACTGAAACCTGAATAGTGGTGGAAACAACCATCTCTACAAAATTCTGGTAACACAAGTTGAGCGATCGATGGGGTCTCTCTTCTGAGTGTCTTGTTCACAAGCACTTGTTGTTCTGGCAAAAAGCCCTAGGTCCTAGATATCAGGAAGCAGTTCTCAGTTTTCCCTTTCTATGGCTTCTTTGGAGTTACAGGCGCAGGAGCAGATGGTCTTAAGTTCAGTCACTAATGCAGAATTATGGTGGCTGTTATAAGAATAGTAATTTTGGTATCTTTTAAAGGCAGAGTTTGCAGTTAAATTAAATTCCAGTTGATAAGCCTTTAGATAATACCAGATTTTATGCAGTTTAATCATAGCGAGATGATTACAGACCACAAGCTAAGCAACCAAAGACCTTCTCAAAGAAATATGCTCAGCATGTTGTATTTAACAAGATACTAAATATTCCAGAATCATCAAATCCTTTTCTCCAATAGAGCTCCTCCTTATAAAAGTAAGAGGTAATGCCAGTGGAATCTTTGTCAAGTAGGCAAAAGCTAGTGAGGGATGTAACTAATTTCTGACTTTCTCCTTACCCCTCATGAGAGCTCTAAAAAGCTCTCTTAAGCTACTTTCACTTTGTTGTGTTTTTATGTTTTAAATGCACAATGCAGAATACACTATTTTGTCCCTGCTCTTCCTCTGCATTTGTAAAATGGACACTGGTTTGTTTTATAGAAGCAGAGAACCTCAAAGAGCAGCAGCAGCCAACCTGCTCACCCACAGTGAGTAACCACCGGCTAAAAAACGGCTGAGAACTGCATGCTGTGTAGAAAAGACACACGGAAACCAATTGTCTTTGTGGTGATCCTTTTCCCTTCAGTGGATTATGATTGGTATTGCTGATTAATTTGTATATTCTTCACTGTTAATAGAGAGGATATCTTCTGATAATTTATACAGAGGATTTCAGAGTGGTGACGGCTGTTGGTGGTTATCATTTCAGAGAATGTAGACAGGAACACCTTGGAGTGTATCTTCAGGGTTGCCTTCTGTGGTGGTGCATCCTCCCCCACTCCATGGGCCACACTGTCATCTCAGAAACACCAGTTAAACCTTGGCCTTGATGAACAGCACCTGGACTAAGCTCCTCTTGATCTTACCAGAAACACTGTCGGCTCCTGTTTTTCAAAGAATAGCCTTGGAAAATTATTTTTCGTGCTTCAACTTGCTTGGAACAACATTTTTATTATCAAACTTTAAATGAAAGTCACTGACCCTAATTGTGTCCAGGATGGAAAATTACTATGACTAAAGCCAAGTCTCCTGCAACCCAGTGGTCCTAAGTGAGACCCTTTGAGCTCTCCTGGACCACAGCAGGCTGTGCCCAGCCTCTCCCCCGGAATGAGACATGCATGGAGCAGGTGAACTCTCAAGTTTGCTGTACTTGGAGTACCTCTGCCAAATACTGCCAACGTATCAAGGGAACACTCATTTGTGACACCTTCACAACAGATGTTCTACAGTCCTGCAAAGCTTTTCAACACTTTCTAAAAAGGTCTCTCAGGCAATGTGGTTCTGCCCACATGTAAAGATAGGTTGGGATATTTTACACATGTGGATTGAAAACAGTGATTTGGTCTAAACAGAGATTTCACATCAGTTTAATAGGGCAGCAGATAAATTCTCTTCCATAGGAGCTGACATCTGCCAGCAGTAACTGCAATCATGGGATTGGTTTTCCAAATTTTAGATTTTTCAGGAGAAAGCATGCTTTTACGTGTGTTTTTACCTTTTTCGTGTTCCTACTCAGACATAAAGCTGGCATCAAGTATCATGAGTATTCTCTCTCAGTGTCTTCAAATCAAAAGGTGATAGGTTTAGGTGATACATCCTGTTTTCTGTATTTGCAAGCACAGTGAGTGGTCAGGTCTCTGACAGTGAAGCACTGTGCTTTTCAGTGCATTTTTCATTGATAACAAAAATCCTGGAAATCAAGTTATGCCCTTGCTGGTATCTGCTCAATCTGGCTTCCTAGACCTAGAGCCCAGGACCATACCGACTTCATGGAATTTGCAGTGATGTAACAGTTTGAAATTCAGCTTGAGAAAAAAATGAAATACATTCTCAGCTGAGTAAAGAGAAGTTGGACTTTCATTATTACTTTCCAAAACAGATTCCCTCACAGTTAGATGTTTCCAACAAAACTGGTTTGCACATTGCTGGAAAAAGATTTTGTGATCATGTTTTGCTTGTATTGTTCTGCTTTGTCAGTGTGGTTCAGAACACAAAGGCTATTGTTAAAAAAAACCATGAATGTTAATTTGCATTCCATTGCTGGGTTATTACACAGAGTGTGGAAAAAAAACAAGCTCTGATTCAAAAAAAAAAAAAAAAAAAAAGAGAAAGACATTGTTTCTTTTTCCCTTTCTTCTTCCTTGTGACTGGTTCTCCTTTATTTTAATGTTTCTGGCCCAGACTATGCTCTTAGAGATAGTGAGTGTCTTCTAGTACTTGTAGGCCACCACAGCGGTGTCTATAGAATAGACTATTTCAGCTGGGAGGGACCCACAACAACCATCTAGTCCAGCTGCATATAGATCACCTAGCAGAGATATATAAACTAAAAACTTAATTCCATAATGATGTTTGTGAGCAGTGACACTTGCAATACACCTGCTCTTATATTAGGAGGTAATTGCAGTCTGAAAATTCCTATCTGTACTATTCCAGAAGACTCTGAGTGTAGCTTCACAAGTGGGCATAGACTCCACTTTGACCACACTGCCACATCTACCATCGTCTATTGATTCTCAGCCCTGAGCCACACATTCCAGCCACCTCTGCCACAGCAGTGTGGGGAAATAACCTTACCAAAAGAGGATTGGTTTCCTCCTGAGCTGGTCTGACTCCACATGCAGCCTCACAAGCACTAAGGCTAGAATGAGGAGGGTGGGAGGAACAGGACACAAGGAAGAGGAAAGAATAAGACTGTCAGGACCCTGATGACACTAAGAAGCCTTTACTGGCCTCCCCCACAGCCCTACCCGTGGGCCCAGAGGCTCTGTTTACGTTCAGTACCTATTTCTACCACAGCCATACCTGTGCCTGTGTATGTAGGTCCTGTTGATCTAGGCATTGTGGACTGTTCTGACCTCAGGCCTATGGACTGACTTCCCAGCCTGACCTAGGCTCTCTCCTGTCACTGTTGTCCTGCCTGGGGATCACAAGGCTGGGCCACTTCCTGGCTTGACCTCAGCTCTGCTCTGGCATCACAGACCTGCCTGTCAGTCACAGGTCTGTGTCTGACCCTCACCTGCAGACTGACTTCTCAGCCTGACCTTGGACCTGCCTCATTGTCATGAACTTTCTTGATGACCTGGTTTGACCCTGGCTACCATCCTTAGCCTGCCCTGCTCCCTTACGTCACAACAGGAGGAGGGTGTCTAGTGAGCTACCTGCTCTGCTTGCTGCCACCTATCTCCCTGTCCCTAGGGAGCAGCCAGCCTTGACAAGGACCAGGCACTGGGAGCAGTGTAGTCTCTGCCAGGCTCCTACCAGTTTAAACGAATTACAAGGCAGGTATAAGGAAGGTGGTGTCAGTTCTTCCAGGAGCTGCTTCCCAAAAGAAGCAGTCATGCCACTTCCCCAGCCACAGGTTATTTGTTCCCACCCCTCTTCCCTGTGCCAGCACAAGTGTTTGCACAGCAAGGCAGTGAACCAGGACAAACAAAAGTGATGCAGCTGGTTCTTGAAGGAATGGACTTAACCGTT
The DNA here is from genome assembly GCF_020740725.1 of Corvus hawaiiensis. Classification (NCBI taxonomy): domain Eukaryota; kingdom Metazoa; phylum Chordata; class Aves; order Passeriformes; family Corvidae; genus Corvus; species Corvus hawaiiensis. The sequence continues at coordinate 13,255,906 of NC_063222.1, forward strand.
TACCTGGGTCAAGAACAAGCACCTCGTGTTGAGAAGAGTGGCTGACACAGCCTCAGACTCAAGTGTTTGTGGAAACCTGGAAGATCACCAAGATTAGGGATTTTACTGTGATCCCACCAGGTCTGGGATCCCAGGAATTTGTGTGATTTGCCTGGGCTGAAGCAAGCAATTGTGCATCTTCCTTTCTGTTACTACCCAAACTAGCTCAGCTATGAAGGTGCTGCTGTAATTACATCCTGCAACTAGCAATGTAGATGGATCTGTGGTTGTTTAGGTCTTTCTTATATAAGCAAAGCAACAAAAATATTCATCTAGACCCAAAGGTCCCGGGCTCAGGGTTTACTTTCAGTTCATACTGAACAAGGAGAGGTCAAACCAGAAGTTTTCTGTGCCTGGCTCTGCCTGTTCAGTTGTGTGAGGTTGAGCCCCTTCAGTACTGATTGGCTGTTTTGGGCTCTTCTACTCCTCAGCATTTTGATTGTCCTTTCCAAATGTCATCTTCTGTCAGAATCAGCATGGAAGTAATGTCATGACTGGTATATCTGAACCAGCAGTGTTCAGATGTTAACTTATGGAATCCTTAAGGCACTAAGTGAAATCTCCAGGAAAAAGCTCCCACCACTGACCATACTGCTAGCAGGGAAGATTGTGGTTAGCTGGAAATGGAGAATAAGCTTGTGCTGCAGTTGATTTGCTTATGTCTGTAGTGTTCAGCTCCTATGTTACACTAATTTAATTTTTATTAAATGAGGAAGAAGGGAAAGTTTTCATATAAACTTTTCATAAAAAGACAGAACTGCCCAGTAAATAAAAGGCATATTCAGAATAAGCAGGTAAGAAACCTTTAAGAAGATTAATGAAAAGAGAAGATGGTAATCACTAAAAAATTTCTTCAGAGGAAAATACCTTTCATTAATTACTAGTTACTCCCTGTTGGATATTCATAAGAGAACATTTGCTTTCTTCTGCTATTAATGATGACAAGTCTGTTAAGGACTTAATTAAAATTATTTGTTTCGGGACTAACAAGATACATTTGCAGAAAGATTGTGATATTCTAGAAACTGATAAAGTTTCAAAATGTATCAAATATCATGGGCATATTGGGAATCATTGAAAAGGCAGTCTAAAGAGTGGTAAAACCAAGCAGGCACACAGAACAAGCTACCAGTGTTAAGTAAGTAGCAAATGATGAATGGTACAAAGGGTGGAAGAAAGGCTAAGGATTATTTTTGTCTGAAATAGAGTCTCTGATGCTTGGTAAAGATGCAATTTTGTTGCACCTCTTTTTATGAGCTACAGTAAATCAGACTAAGATTAATGAGTGCCAGATTAAATGTTTTCCAGGATATTCAATACTAAAAGGAAGCCAAAACAGCTTTTAAATGTTTGGTTGGTTTGGTTTGTTTGTTTTTTTTTTTTTTTTTTCCCAAGAGCTGAAAGTATTGAAGGAAATTGGAATGGTACTTGGAAAGACATTTTATTATTTTAACTATTTTGTCCTCCTTTCTATATCCAGCATGATGTTTTAAAGAAAGTGGATACAGTTATGCTGTCCTCTTTTTTGAAGTCATAATTGATGTGAATAACACAGATGACTGATTCAGGCCTCATGACCATTATTTAAAATACTCTCCTACTTTTAGGTATGTACTTGAGTAAACCAACATAACCAGTAAGAAATTCTTGGTGTTTATATGAATGATCTTGCAAAGGTCCAGTGAGGATTTCAAAGTAAAAGAACAAATGAAAGAAATTTACCTGCTGTAAGTCCACAGCAACACTATTTCCTTACTGGTGAACACTTCCTCACAGCAATTACGTCATGGTTTTGGAAGTCTTTTATAATGCTTGTATCTGACATCCCACTTGCATTTGTCTGTCAACAATTCTGGGTTGGAATAACCCCCTTGTGCACGTGGTTCTGGGTTCTATTCCTGAGTGAATCACTTAACCTCTCTGTCTTTTTCTCTTTCCATCCATAAAATTAGCATAATAATACTAATTCATCACAGGCTATAGTTAGGCTCAATTAATGTTTGTAATGATCTCTGAGATTGTTGGATAAAACATGCTGTAAAAGTGTATTATTATTGTTAATAGAGCCTTTTGTACTTTGGCACTCTAATAAAGCACTACCATTGCTCACCGGCTCCTAAAATTTCATTGAAACTCCTAAGGACTTAATGGGATACAACTTTCTGTTAGTATGTCCATTTATCTTCCTGACTCATTCAAACCATCAGAACAGTTTCAGTTCTGCGAATGGAAGAGCTGTGGAGTTTGTGCAGAGAAAAATTATGTAATTTTGTAAATGATCTAGGACTGAAAGCTTTTTAAACAGGCCCTCATTTACACTGACCTCAGTTCTGGCTGAACTAGTTCAGACTGCAGAGAGCTGTGATTTGTAGAACAACTTTCTTAAAATGAGGTACCTGTCTGGTCAGGACAATAAATAGTCATAGCTGTGGAAATTATGGCAGTGGAAGAGAGTGGGAGTAGACAAATCTCTATCTATACCATTGGAGGAAAAGATCAGGAGTCTGGGGTTCATAGTTACTGCTTTTGGTCTTGGTTACACATACCAGGTTAACAGTTGGAAGACAAAGGCTTAGAACTCCCCTCCCATTTGTCAGGAGCAGAGGAAGAAATGAAGGAACAAGATTCACAGCTGGACTAGTTGGGAGAAATTGTTTGAGATCTATTGGCCTGAAAGAGCAGCCCATGTTTAGCAGCATAATGGACAGCTGAGCTCAAGCATGTGAGCCTGAAATGTATTTGTTGGTTGCATTGGTTCTACATTTGTAAGACTATTTGGAGCTGTGAGACAGTTATCTATACGCATGGGTTTTAAGCAGTGAGATTACTCTGTTATGCGACATTTTATTTTATCAAATGCTAAACAGCTTTTGTGGGACTTCAAGTATTTTCTCTTCTGCTGACATTCTTCAGCTTCCTACCTCTGCTTGTTCTGGTACTTGTATTATTCACAATTGATTTCTTACTATTTTTAATAATGAGAAATGTGTGTTATTCTCATCTTGTTTGTCCTTCAAAGTAGCTGGACAGTCCCTACTAAAGCTTTATGGAAAAAAAAAAAAGCAATAATTGAGATCATATTCACAGACTGATTCTTCTAAAAGTCATATGTTCCAGAAGTATCTTTAATCACTTGTTTATAAAAGAATTTTTTTTTGTGATTTGAAAATGTAAAATGGCTGAATAGATTCTATGTTGACTACTTTGAGAAACTTCCTTTTTTTCCAACCTAATTTTTATTGCCCTTCTTGTCTACTGTCTAGTATTACTAAGGATGATTCAGATAAAATGACTGTAATCTCTCTGCAGGATTTTGTGTGACTCAGTGAAGCCTCTTTCCATATCAAATCTTTGAGTCTGTTTCTCTAAAAGAAAAGTTTGCCCCTTAAAACTGGAAGAGAAGAAATAGGTGATGTGAACATGGATAAGCTGATCAACAAAAGCGAGTTGTGCTGTTTTGTACAGAGAAAAATAAAATTGGTAAGAACATAGTAAATTGTTAAAACTACAGTACTTACATTCACTAATCATGTGAATTAGCCAGGAGTGATAAGAGACAGATATCTGAAACCTTTGTCATAGTGTCTGGCAGCAGTTTAGAAAGCAAGTAGGGCCTTAGGAAGTAGAATTAGATGGAGAGACCATGCTCGTCAGTAATTAAAACACTATTCAGAGAAAAACCAAGACAAAGCCACTTGTTATTGCTAATTACTGTGAGTGTCACGTTATACAGAAATACAAAAATACAACTGTAAAGGTGACTGCAAATATCTGTAAAGCTATCACTTTCTTCAGATTCCATGGACAGTTCTACAGTTTTTAAAGACATTCACTTTGCCATTTGTTTACAGTGAATCTCAGGTGTTCTATCCTTAAAAATTTTATAGTTTATAGAGTACCAGACTATAAGTGGCTGTTAGAAGCATTTTTCAAAAAAACATCCAGCACCTCAATTTGTCTTAATACGTGACATGTCTGCAATCCTTCAGTGTAGGAAAACCTATGCTTTTTTAAAATGCATATTCATAACACATTGATATGATGGAGTATCTCTGAATACATTTCATAATATTCAGTTACTTGCTATTTTTCTAGATTTTATAAAAGGAATTGCCTTTAAATGCAGCTCTGCTTTAATTCAGTAGTGCTGGAAAAATCTCCATCTAACAGGAACAGCAGGAGTCTAAACTTGCATCTTAGATCACTTAGATACTATTTTTGATGGCCTGTTTATATGAGTGTGACAATTAAAAATGAAAGTGTGTAAATCATTCACAGGATAACAAAGAACAACGGTTTTCTGTCCCAGCAAATAATGGCAGACTTTGTAGCCATACAGAGACACGGAATTGTGGGAAAGTCTGGGAAAACTGTCAGCACTCAACTGAGTTAGTCTGTATCCTTGGGGCAACTTAAGCTAGATGTGTACACAAAAGGAAGTCCAGGGCATGTTGGCCGGAGCAGGCATAAATGTGCTTTACTTTGGCTCTGGAAAAGCAAACTCTGGAGGTTCTACCATCAGTCCTTTTTTCCCTCCCCCTGCCTTGTTTTCTACATCCCAATAACAACTAGTGGAGGTTTCAGTACTGAAGAAGGCAACTTCTTCATGTAGGATGTAGCAGTAGGAGTTTGGATGGAAGGCATTTGAGCAGCAGGTTAATTACTAGGCTCAATGTCTGGGTATATGGATGCTTTCCCGAGTGTGTTAGGTCAGAGAACTTTAGTTCATGATAAAGGGTGTGGGTTTTTTTCTTTTCCAAAAGAACTCTTAATTTCAAGCTGAGGGCTCATCCACAGTGTGTTTTATGCAATGGCTCTAGTGGAATGAATAGACAAACATAATTGATGCAGCTAAATTCAGAGGCTGAAGGAGTTGTTCCAAGAGCAGGTTTGCTGAAAGGCTGTAGCCAGTTCTGGAATGTGCTTTTAGAAACATCCACCCTGGATTCCCAGCTGTGCTTCATGTCCCCTTGTCAATGCTTTGCAGGGATGGTATCACCAAACAGTTGACCACAGTTTCTTGAGGGTCGGGGCTGATTCTGTCCTTTGATTGCTGTGTGCTGCTCATTTATTTGACAAACAATTTTAAAGACAAAAGAAACAAAACTGTAAGTACTAAGGTGTGAATGAACCCAAGTGTATGTATGTTTGTTCATTCATTTATTAAGCATGTTCACTACTATTAAGCAGAAGTCCCACATGCAGCATGTCTTCTATATAGCTGGAGGCACAGTTTAGTCCCTTGGTCCAGCTTGGGCCTGTGTCAAAAAAAGACAGAAGTGAGATGATCCATATAAAACTAAAAGTGTTTGTCACTTTTTTCTCAAAGCCTCCTAGTCTTCCTCCAGATATTTACTGCTACAGGTTGCTGCTTGGCAGAGTTCCGAGACTATCAGACTGCCCTTAGAGTTTCCTTCTTAGGAAGACAAGGCGTGGCAATACTTTGAGACAAAAATCAGTAAAGTTTTAGGGACTTTAAGTGAGTCTTTCTTTCCACACTCTACCGCCTTTTGCCAAATGATCGATGTGGAGGACTATGACTTTTCCTCTGAAAAACCATATACCACAAGGAGGATGCTCAATATAAAGTGATGTTGGAACTCTTCACTCCTCACCAGTTTTGATAAGCTATAGTATGTGAGGAGAGATAAGACGTTGTTGCACTCAAGTGGTGATAAATAAAGGAAGAGGAAGCATGTTTACAAGTAGGATGCTTGAAAGTGGGAAAGGCTGCAACACAAATGGCCTGTGAGATCCAGCATAGATACCAGAAATAGGCTCACTTTAAGCTGACTGAATTCAGAACCAACAGAAGCTTATAGCATGGACAGAGATAGTCCTGACCCAGCAGACACAGGGAGTTTTGACGTAAGGAATCCAGTGAGACAGTGCCTTGGAACTGTAACAGTTTAGGCACAAATCATGTTAGACTTAAATCCAAGTTGCTGACTGAGAGGTAACATACAATATTAATATATATGTCTACCTTGAAAAATTGGACTTACTTTGTGCAACATACGAATGCAATTTTTAAAATTTATTTATTTACTATGGCATGTATTTTGCAACTGTAGAAGGACTTAGAAACTGATTTCTGAGCTGAAATGATGTTGAGTCTGAAGCAAAATCATTGCAAATCTAAGCCTGGAAAACTATTACTAAGCACTGAAAATGGCCCATTAAAGAAAGAGGTATGCATAAAGATTTGGACAAGCTCACTTCCCTGTTCACTGTGAGATGTTTATTCTTCTGCTGCATTCACTTCCAGCAGGTTTTTAATGTTTCTTAAATCACACAACCCAAATCACCTTGCTGTGTCTGCCCCAGAGCACTACTTCTCTGGGTGAATGAGAATGCTGACTTCAAGAATGCAGGAACAGATATATTTATTGTGAGACTCCACTGAAATCAGTCTTTTGCCGGAAATCATTGTCTTTAAACAAAACTACCACTTGCTTCTGAAATAATAATATCATACTTTTAACAAACTGCTCCATATAGCCCAAATCTTCCCTTCTTGAAATCTATAGGAGCTTTGCCATGGTTTTAAACTAACATGACAATATATATTTGACTAAAGAGATGAACATAAATAAACCTCAAAATTAATCCATATTTAACATTTTTAAATTGGATATATGGTGGCATGTATATAATCAGACAGTTCATACTTTAAAAAGCTCAAAACAAACAAAAAATCTAAATAAAGGCTTGCTAAAATCCAACTTATTTCGTAATCATGCATTGGAATAGCAGTTGTTTTTGCTGGTCTGATCTGCCTTTCTGTTGGCTGGGTTCCCTTTCTGTGACAGATGTGCTATTTATGGAAGGGGATTCTGAATATTTTAAAGCACTGACTGTTAGGAACATCTCATTCCCGGCCTTTAAAATGAAAGAGAACAAAATGCCAAAAAACTTCACAAAGAAAAACCTCCACATTAAATAGATACCTATTTAATCATTTAAAAAGAAAGAAAAAGGGGGGAAAAAAGCAAAATTAGATTGTATATTTCTTAAAAAGAAGTGAATACATACGTACAGCAGCCTAGTTTTGGCTGTCCAACATTTTCTGATTTAATACAGTACTTGGTATTAGTCTCCACTTTTAAAAGGAGGTGCTCTTTTGAAGAAAAAAAAAAATCATCAAGTGCACAGGTTCCTAGGGAAAGAATATGTGTTTGAAAATTTGGCTGCTTTCTTCCTCAGCCGTATTGGCAGGTCAAATGAAAGATAGCACTTCTCTGGACAAATCTGGCCTCACAAGGAGCTGTTTATTTCTGCAGTTGGTCAGAAACCATCTATATTTACTTATACATATGGTAAACAATGGTTACCTAAAGAAATCTTTCAGTGAAATATTTTCAGAGCTAACACGTTAATCTTCACAGTTCTGTTCTTGTGCTGGGTATCAGCTTGAGGTATTTGCAGGCAGAGAGATAAAGAACTGAGAGAAGTCACTGACATGGGGGGGGATTCTGCTCTCTAAACAGGTAGATCTTATGATTTGTTTTACTTCACCTGATGGTTAAGCCTTCTGGGAAGGTAATTCAGGTTATAGTAAACTGCAGCATGGTTCTCTCATTCTCCCTTTGGAGACAGAGTGACAATGAAAATAGCACCAGTTTTGCTTATTAGGCATTTTTTTTTAAAAATCAGATTGGCAGTTTTTGATGCTTCTCTCTTTGCGTATTTTTCATTATACATGCAAAATATTTTATTGTATTTTTAAGTTTTGCAGATGATAACCCTTTTTTGAAATTTACACAAATCTAATTTCCACAATTACTCTTGCAGTCTCTGCAGAGGGTGATACCAATTTAACGTATGCGGCTGAACAACGTGCATGCTATTAATCTCAGAAGGTAACAGAAAGACATTAAGTAGGTGATGTGAAATTTTCTGTTATCATTATTGTTATTATTATCATTATATTTGCAGCTCTGGTTTTATATTTTAAATTTTTTTTTCTTAAAGACGACAGCACTTTAGTATCTGCATTGACCTCCATGATGTCAGAATGTCATTGTGCAACCGTAACTAAGAAAAGCTGCCGAGAAAAAAAAACAACAAAGGAGCTTTGCGTCTTCCAAAAACATGAGATGTGCATATACAATATGTAGCATTTTGGAATTTATACTGTGGTAGTGAGTTGTTGCTTTCAGTTTGATTAGACAATCATTGTTTCATTTTCCTTGCTTTGACAGTGAGTATGCTTGCACGCTGCTTAAGTCTTCTTAGTGTTATCTAGGTCAGCGTACTTAGGATAGCTTTTATGTTCTGTAAGTCTGACAGATACCATGCTTGACAGACATCAGCAGCAAATTTTGTTTTATTTGTTATATCTGAGGATAGAAAAATATCTTAAAACGAATCAGAATGGTATACCACATAGCACCTACTGTTTCTGCATTGCAGATATATTTAGCTCTAACACTGCTTGTGGTTAACAGGGTGTAGCGTAGACACAGACAGCTGATCATGCAGTCAGACCCGGTGCTTGTGTGGTTTGTCAATACTGCTCAGGATTCTGATGGACTGTAAAAGAGAGAAAACAGAAAGGAGAGAAAAAAAAATGTTTTATTTTTCTAAACATTAGACCTTTAGCTATGTTATTTTTGCTATCATTGGCTTTTTATTTTATTTTTTAATTCTGAAACTTAAAAATTAAGAAAGCACAGCAAATGCATCCAGGATTTAATATGTGCGACGTGAAATCTTTCTGCATCAAGAGGATGTTGCTGTAGTGGATGCAGCGTTTCTCCAATAAGCAAGAAGACTGGTTTTTTTTTCCTCGGCAGGCGACTCAGCCATTGCACAAGCAGATTTTGATAAGAGTTTGAAATGCCTACTACTGTATCGTTGTAGAATTTGGAGTTTGCTAACAGTGTTAGTGACTGGAGCTCATCTTGCATCACCAGTTGATGACAATTTTCTTTGTTCCCTCCCACCCAGTTGAACCAAGACTCTGTAGCTGATATGCAATGTCACTTACAACATTAATCAGATACTGCATTTAAGGTGAGCTGTCCCTTGCCTCCTCCCTTACCAGTGCTGTGCTGCAGTATGTATCTTACTCCTGCAAGCCTAAAATGGCAGGCAGGATTAACGTTGCTTGTGCTGTGTGCATGCTGTGTATTGAATTCATTATACTGTGCCTAGTGTCTCAAATGTGAGTATGTAAATGGTCTGTGTGCCATGCCATGCAGTAGTGAAGACTGGTTTGTGCTTCATTACAGGCTTAGATATTTGAGCATCACCTTAAGAATTCTTTTTTCATTTGCAATGTGGTGAGCTGTTAGCTTGTCATCACATTCAAACTACATTATTAGCCCTTGGAAAGGGAAAAAAAAAAGCAAACTGTGCTTCCAGATGGTGTCACCCTTTTTCTTCTTGCATTTACTGTAGTTTAAATAATGTATATTGTATTGTTAATTAATGTGAATATCGAATTAAAGCACTTGAAACTTACATATTTATTATGCAGGTAGGAGGCACGTCGAATCTATTTTTAACTCTTACGCAGTCCACGTTGTGCAATGGGCTTTGGTTGTCGAGTTTATATTTTCAGCTGTGATATCAATAGGTTGATTTTCAGTAAATGTGACAAGTGGCCTTTGCAGTGGTCAGCTTCAAGCTTTGAACCCTCTGAGGAGCAGAAAAAAAAAAAAGCCAACTGTGTTTTGCAGTTTCGGAAAATCTTGGATGAGGACGTTTTTTTTTTTCCCCACTCCTGCTTTCCCTGTTGATAAACTCGGTTCTCCTGCTCATGGTCTATTCAAGCTGCTTCCCATCTGAATTTTGACAACTGCTTCTAAAAAATTATCAAGAAGACCAAGAATAGAACTTATCTCCATTGCTTTACATAAAAATGGCTGGGTGCATTGCCATGTTAACACTGCTCTAAGTGGTACATGCAGGTAGGTTGAGATTTGCATGTTTTACTGTTTTCTTGGTCAGTGTTGCAAGAACATGAAATGGGCTTTGGAATGTAGCTTTCAATTTTAAAATGTACTAAACTGTTAATGAAAACAACCTATATTAAATTGTTGGCTTCACATATTGGCATGACAATTACTCTTATCTGTTTTTTTAAAATCTGTTGTGAAAGTGGAGCAATCATGTCTGTTAAAATAATCATATGTACTAAGGGCGTGGCAACGCTTATGCAACAAAAGAATTTTTGAAAACCCTATTGATTCCATTACATTTTAAAGCTGACTATAAGCATTACTAAGCTTGCAGCTAAAAGGCAGAAATAAAAATTGAGGGAGATTAGAAAAAAGAAAAATATTTAAATTCTGTCATAAGCGGTTTTGTGTTTTGTGCGAAATATTAAATAGAGAAAAATATGCTTTAATGCTTATATTTTCAGTATTGGGTACAAACATAAAACTGCAGTATTTATTTTTATTTAAAGGTAGGAGAACTTTAAAGAGAGACATTGATATAGATGGCCCTGTCAGCTGAAACTGAGTATCAGTTCACTGAAATGTGTTTTACTTCACACACACAAAAAAATTACGAAATAAAAACTTAACAGCTTTAAGTACCAAAACCTGAATTTGGACATTAAGAATAACAATCATTATGAGTATTGTATTACTTACACCAACTTTTATAATATATTTGTTTCAGATTAATACTGGGCCAGAACCAGTTTCCTTGGCAACCAAATCTTTTTAAAAGGTTCAATTGTAGAGATGTAGAAAGATGTTATTCTCTTTAATAGCAATATCACAATGCAAATGGAAATGTTGCAGTTGTTTCCTCTGAGAATGTGATCTCACTTTATGTTTCCATGCGGATATCAGTTCTTAAACGATGCCATGTTTATAAAGCTGTACACACAAAAACCTGTTTTCCTCCTGGTTTGCATTGGTTGTTCCCAGAAATGTACCCTGGTTTCTTTTTTTAATATAGCCCAGCCTCGCATGTAGGTCAAGGTTTGTACTGTGTGTATATAAAGTAATAGTTTTATTATCACAAGTATAAAAATATCACTAAAATATTTAGCAGCTGACAAATGTAGACAATCAGAAGTATGTTTAAACCTTCTTCCACCTTTGCTGAATTCAGCCACAGTAATGCTAATAAACCTTTCTTTAAATAGCGGACCCATTCTGAAGTTCAGGTAAAGAACTATGTTTAAGCATGCTGCAAAAGAATACCTGTCAGACCTTAAACAAGCCTTTAGAGAATAAGCTCACTTGTGGTCTGCGGTAATTTGCAGACCTTATAGATTTTGCAAAATTTAAGTATTATAATTCTTTATTTCTATTTTTAGCTAATATTTTTTACAGTGCCAGTAAAGTTAAATATTATGTTTACCACAGGTAACTGCCTATACAGAATCAGATGGTACTGAATGTCTCCACTGAGCTTAAAACGTAGTGTATATCCTCATCGATCCCCTTTGTACGTGACTTGAGAAATTCTCACTACTGCAATGAGACTTTTGCAGCAGGGAAGCCATTTTCCTTTCATGTCCTTGACTTTAAAATGACTGAGTATATTCTGTGTGGAAGACTCAGCACTGAAAGTGAGTGCAGAGGAGGTATTTAGAAGCACAGCCAATTATCAATAACCTTGACAGTATGAGTAATATTAAACTAATTCTCATTTACTTCTAAATAGACCAGTTCAGTGCATTCCAAATGAACAAAGTATAACTGTTCAGGAATATGACTTGTCATGTGTCATAATAGGCACATCATAAACATGACAATAAAACCATTTCATTCATAATTATAAGATTAATTTAATGCAGTGCAGTATTCCTCTGTTCCACCTAAAGAAGCAGAACTGAAACGTAACAGACAGACGTCTCTCAAGTGATGTATTAAAGTCTGCAATTTTTGTAATTTGATTTATCTTCAGTAGCTTGCTTCTGCTGATTATTTTCCTGTCTAAAATGTTAATATGGAGGGCTCCATTAAATGTAGTGAGAAAGTGCATTTCTTTGTTTATTTCTTGTGTGGTTATTTTTAAAGGAAATGCTGAGCAAATGCCATGTCAAATCTATTTACTGCCTCTGATGCTTATCTTTAGAAAAGATGGGGCACTTAGCAATAAACTGTTTTTATTATATCTTGGTGTTTAAACATACCCACTCAAGGCATTTTTAAAAGTAGCTCCATTACATGAGCACATTTCCCTACAGTAGTTTTAAATCCATTTGCAAATTTGCTCTTTGTTAAGGGGTGCAAGTCCTCTTGTAATGAATATGAGTGAACTCAAGTGCTTCCGTGAGTCCAGAAAAACTCATTGGCAGCCTGTGAACAGTAATTTCTTCTAGCGAATGAAACTGATTTCTTTATTAAGGAGGAGTCCAGTAATTAGCAAGCTCTTTCCAGTTTGACTGTTATATGTGGGTTGCTGTAGGTATTTCAGTGGCACTTACATCCAGCTAATGCAGAGTGTCAGAATGTTGTAGTCAGAGGTGCATAAAAATCTTTTGTAAACTTCATCCATTTTATTCTTTAGCTGAGGTGGCTAACCAGGGCATGGAGGAACAGGTGCAGTTTTTCCCACCTCCAGTACAGCCTGCAAATGTTATTGTCAGAGGGGCTTGTTGGGTTTTTTTGTGTTTATTTTGTTGTGGGTTGGAGGGGAGGGGGTTCAGTTTCATCATAGAAATCTAATTGTTGATACTGAGCCTCCCTTTTTATAATTGGAATTTGTTCTTTTATCCATGCAAATTCCATTTCTGCCTAACAGAAAATCTAAAAAAAGCATGAGTAAAAATTAAATCAAACTAAAAAATTATTCACTTGGACGCTGTCCTACGTTTTTCAATGGCCTTTCTAATTAAGGTTACTTCTGCCTCTAACCTTCATTTTGATTTGAAACGGCAGGTCTCTCAGTGGGAAACTATCTGCGTTCAGGTAATATTTATCAGACTATTAAACAGATTCTGGTAGTAATGAATAGGTACTAATTAACCCTTTTGAGGTATCTAGTGTCTGTTGTACTTCATCACATAAATTGCTTTACTAAGTATTAAAAGGGCCTTATTGTGTGTAATATTATATTTGAATTCCAGTATTACCAAATTTGGTAAATCTTTAGCTTTGCTAAGATCTTTTACTGTTGGAGTCCTCCAGATATGATATTTAAGCTTATTTTAGTCATTCATTAATATGCCTTTATTGGAATTTGAGGTAATAATAATGACTTAATGCAATTTTCTTTCATTCTGGCCTTTGTTACGGGCAGATGTGAGCTACAGATTTCTTATTCAAATTAACATATACTAAAAATGTACAAGACTAAACCAACAAAAAAAATTAGCTCATCTTCTTACCTTTAAAGCAAAAGTAATGGATCCTGTATTCCCTGTACAATGTTATTGATATAACATACAGTGTATTTGCAAATGGAGGATGGAGCTATGTATTCTTAATTGCTGCTCCATACTTGCTGCTGTATGAATGCCTATCAGCTGAGTCATACGGCCTTATCTGCATGATTTTGCAATTTCTCTAGGGAACAATTTAATTTTTTTCAGTACCTTTGAAACAAAACCATGTTCCACATAATTTTTATACTGTTACAGGAAAACCTTTTAGGATGCTTTAGGATACATAATAATAAAATCAGGATGTTTGACAATGATGAATAGTCATCGTCACAGAGAAATACAGGAAGTGTATTCCAGAGAACAAGAGTTGCCTAGAAATGTCATTATCACAGATACTGTGGTGATATCTGTGACAAGAGAGATCAAAAGAAAGGTGGTGGAAGAGACAGAGGAGAAAGAAAATGTCTTTCAAAATAACTACTTTAAACTTGAAAACATCCTTACATTTCTGTCTAGAACATACCATTATGTCCAGTCTGCACTACACAGATTAAATCATAATAAAACAATGCAGCAGAAGTTTAGTTAATGGTACTGGTTTATTGCTGGTGTGTTCTGAAATTCCCAGATGTAGATTTGGAGTCCTACAGCACCCCAGGGAAAATTCTGAGGGATTACGCAATGTATGTGGAACTTAGTACTTGTCCAATAATTCAGTCATTAAAGTTGGATTTTTTCCTTTGCAGGCTGATACACTGTAGCCACACAGTTCACAAAATTACTGAGATGGTTTTGGTGAAAATACCTGTCAACACCACTTTTAAAAGACTCTAACAGAAGAACAACCTGATTTTAGGTGGGTAAGTTTATGGGATAATCTTATATAGAAATAGAGCTAAATTATTTAACACCATCACTACTGCATTACAGTATATTTTCTGTTAATTTCTAATTTATTACAATAACTTAAAATTTGTTCTCACTATGGTACCACATTGCTCTATTCTCATGTCAATATTGTTGGATTTTTCCAGTTCCTGCTGGATTGCCAGAGAGGTTGGACAAACAAAATCAGACAGAATAGTTTTTGAAACAGGTTGTTACAGCCTCCAGTGATCTGTACAAACCAAACATATTGGTAGGCACACAAACCTCCTGAGCGTGCCAGGATGCTAGCTCTGGATCCCAGTCATGAGTGTTCATTACAAAACTGTGCCACCCAGTAAAGGCAGAGGAACTCTCAGTGCCAGTGCCCATTTCTGACACTGTTGTGTTGGTTAAGCTGGGTATAGTTCATAGAATCTCTACCTTTATACATTACTGTAATCAGGGACAGTAAAAAGCTTCTTGATTCATGAGCTGGAAAGAGCAGTTTGTAGACTCAAATATAGTATTGTGATAAATAATCAGAAAGGATAGTTCAAAATAACAGTTCACATTTTACACGGCTTCTTCAAATATTAGCAGTTTCCTTTTTTCTTATTGTGGATGCCCAATGATAATCTTGGTTAGAATAAGTATGCCTGGTATCTGTGCTTTAGATTTTATATATATATGTACTGAATGAAAGAATCAGTGAAATCCTGATTAATTCATTAATTTTTAATGTGGTCCTTTGAACCAAGTATAATTCATGTTGTAGAAAGGGAGAAGTCCCATTGATTTCAGTGGCACTATTTGCTCAAATTTTGGTAGGAAATGGTTTGTTGCATCAGAGTCTTTCTTGCTGTGGTATCTCTAAGTTGAAATAAGTAATTAAGGTCACCAGGCAGAATGTATGGTAAGGAATCAAATTTAAAAAAAAAAACAAAACAAAAAACCACAACTCCACAAGCTAAAAAAACCTCTTCAATTCCTAGAATATCTCAGAATGCTTTCTGTAATTAAATTTACTTTTAATACACAGTGTTGTGTGACATAGAAAATGGTAATGGATTTTCAGAGACAATAAAATGGCATTGGTGGTTTAAACTAATCAGTGAAACATTACAATTAGATAAATTCAGGTTACCTGCATTTACAGAAGCAATGAGCTACAAAACCTAAGTTGTACCTATTTTAAGTAAATTATCATAGAACACTTGCTTAGTACATTTTATACAGAATACTGGGCCATAACCTGTTTCCTTGACAACCACATAGGAATAAAAGGTACATTAGCAAAGCTGCAGATGTGTGTCAGTGAATGCTTATTAAGCAGTCCAATGCCTTTACATACCATGTGCTCACAATAATGCATGCATCTTGAAAATCACCATATAAAAAGATTTCTGGGCATGGCCCAATGTGGATTCCTAATACTCAAAGGTTTTAACCGAAACCCCTCATGTTTTCAATGGAAATATCTCTTGTGATTTTTTATCATTGCACTTTCAATTGGGCTTGCAATAACTGGATAAAATTGGCATGGTAGGCTTGGTCTGCAAATGGAAACCTTCCTCTAGGATTCTGAATACTTATAGCACTGCTTTCAGCAACAAAATATGGATAGAAATGATGGGTTATAGTTTCTTTCAGAAATGCTCAGGCATTCTCAATTTCAATCTTGCACCAGCATTCAGAAGCAAGCATGATCATATTGCTTTACATAGTGACAAACTAAAGCCACTAAATAAAAATGAAGTTGGTGTTGCTTGTAGCACGCTTGCTCTATCCAACATATCCAGGCAAAGAGATATGACCCAAGTGTTGTCTTTTGCCAGTCAACAACAGGAAAAGGCAGGGGTGGAGAAACAGTTGTTGAAGTTGAAATGACAGTTGTTCATGGGCTTTTGGAATATCTAGATGTAGAATATAGGCAGCACTCACACTTTCTGTGCAAGCGTTCAGTCCTGTATTAAAAAGAAGCTCAGATAAATAAGATCAGTTCTGAGAAATTTGTGTACTGACTTCAGCAAGTTTATGTATAGGTTATTTTTTGGCCTTTCTTCTTAAAGTATTAATTTATATATGAAATTAAAAGCGTATAAATCCTTTCGGGTTATCCCCAAATTACATAGTTTTAAGAAATAAGTCTAAAATCCTTTTAATTAAAAAGATGGGGAAAATGAAAATCTGCAGATCTTGGTTTTTAATTCAGTGGGTATAATCTGAGAAGTTGCTTATGTGACGAGTAGCCTAATTAAATTTTCCTTGAAATCAGTGAAAATATTTCCATTTGTATTTTTGGAGTGTTTAGTAAGAGGGAAGACTTCATATATAAAAATGAGATTTAGGAAATGAAGATTATCCTGACAATGTTCAACATTTCCATAACTTTCAGCAGCCAAATTGATAATCAATACCAGAATCTAGTATTAATTTCAGATAGTTTGAACATTGCCACATGCATCTTTTCATGATCCTGAACCATAAACAATGTGGTTATATACTACCACACGCTACTATTAAGGCTTTTGAGCGAATAAGAGTTTGGGAAATTATTAGGGAGAGGCAAGTCAACTGTTGGGGTTTGTTTATTATTATTATTTGGTTTTGTTGTTGGTGTTGTCCCCCACCTGAGCTGAGCTCAGAGCTGAGCAGTTCACACTGGGGGCAAAGCAAGCAGCACAAACCAGTGCTGGAGCCATCACGGTTTTCTTTGTGCTGCCACGCTCTCCGCTTTTGCTACAGTCCTTCTCCACTGCATGAGCAGAGGCCCTGCTTCAGCCTTTAGTTTGGAAACGTGCAGTAGGATGGAAAAGGAGGAGCAGGGCTCTGGCTGGGCCACTTTAGTCAGCACAAAACGGAGCATAAGAATATTTAAGAGCATACTAAGTTCTTGTGTGTCCAGTAAGTTGTCATAATATTGGCCATGCTAAAGTGATGACTCAGAGCAATAGCTATCACTTGTATGTTGGTTTTGGTTTACCAAAACAACAGAAAAACCAAAAATATTTTACAATATTTTAAGGAATACTGGAGACTAGTGGTGGCCAGTTAACAGCTTGAAGACCAATTCTGGTTTCCAAAATTGCTGTGTCCAGCAATCTGGCAGACCAACTGAATGAGGTGTTTGCAGGGGCAGGGATTGAACTCTATTTCCAGTCCATCATGATTTGCTACATCAGCTGTAGTAAAGGGCAAGAACAGCTGCATTGGCCTGGCCCCCAGCACACCTCACCCAGAACAGTAGCCTTGAGCCTACGTTGTGGATGCTGGCTCCCATATTCAAATGATGCTTCCTCTGAAAATTGGAAAATGGAGGCTGAGTTCAACTACTTTTATCTTTCCGATAACCAAACAGGCAATAGAATAGCACATAGTAATTGTTCTGAATGAACAAAACCTAAATGTTTCATTTGATTCTTTTGTTTAAAGCCATTCAAATATATTAATCACTACATTTGACGACAGTCAGCAACAGAAGAATTTCTGTTGTTGTCACTCTGTCTGTAAACATAGCTTCATGTTTGCAACTGATCTCTGCTAGCTAAAAAATGGTATGTCCCACAAGTGTAGGCAGCTAGAAAATGGCTTGTCAGCAGCACATAAAGCAAAGACTTAAACGGAAAATAATACTAAGATTGTTCAGAGATAGCAAGATGTAAAGTCAGCTGATTCTTAGTAAAAGTAAAACATAAGCTTTTTTATTTTGTGCAAGAGAAGAATTTGGATTTATGTTAGTTATTGTTGTTGCTTCATTTTCTTTTTTAGACTGGTGGAAGAGAAAAAGATGTAGTTACACCTTTAAAAATTGCTTCTGTGTCCTGTTTAGTGTCAACGGGACTCTGATTAGGCCATGCCTAAATTTTAAGAAGGCAGCATTTCTTAGAGAAAGACTTCATTCAGTGCACATGCACAGCTCATGCAGTTTGAGAGCCAAGTGAGTTGTCCCAGGATTCTCTCCTCTGCACCAGACTTGAAGGAGCAGGGGGCTGGTGCAGGTGCTGTAACTGGGCTCCTTCTCCCTCCACTTGATGCTGAATAAGAGGAGAAGGGTTGCACATGGAACGCTTTCCCTTGCTCATGGACCACAAAGGGGAGCTGAAGCCACTCTGGGCTGCTGGGTCTTTAGTGTGCCCCACTCCTGAGTGAAGGGTTGGCCTGTCTGAGGGTGCAGAGGAGCTGTGTTTCCTTCTCAGCAGCACCACTGGCTCCTCTCACCTCAGCAGGGAGAGCAATGAAGATGAGAGTCTATACAAGCATTTTTCTCATGGATAGGCTGGTCTAGGTACTGAGACAGAAACTAGTCAAATCCTAGCCAAACTCCTGTTGCTCATGAGGAATGTGCAAGACTGAGTAATGCTCTATATGTTGTTTTCTGCTGTTGCTTAAGAACTGAAACTGCTTGACTAGAGAGGAATATTGGCACATTTTTTTTCCGAGGCAGTATGAAATACTCTTAAAGAAAGAATACCACCTGCCATAAGTTGCAGAAGTGAGATTATCAGACTTCAGCAAAGCATCTAAACACCACCATTTCATCAACCTCGGAACTGTTTTACACATTTTAAAGAGAGTTGCTGAAAATTTTCTCTGTATCTTGCAATTTTACCATATGAGAAATACTCCACTGCTAAACTACTTGGACTTCCTTCTAAAATGAACACAGTATTTGTGTGCTGTGATTTGCAATCATTTAGGTGTTTAATAGGAATTGGTACATATACTCTAGCAAGCTCACTATTTCTGAAGTATATAATTTGTATTGGGGCTTACACCCTGGAATCAAGACTGCAGAGCAAATGGATCTTGTCTGCCTTCTCCCAGATATCACTGTAGTGCATTCACAGGTCTGACTGCAGCACCAGTGCCTCCATTTTCTTTGCATGCATTTGGTTTTACATGAAACATTAGAATGATAATGTAAAATCTTGTGTGAGGCCAAGATAGCCTTAGAAAGAATTTCTTATTCTCAAGAATATTTTTAACACACAAGGACCTGATGGGTCTGTGAATTCCCAATAGCTCAAATTTTATATATATATATGTGTGTGTGTGTGTGTGTGTGTGTGTGTGTGTAAATTAGTACCTTCAATTACACTACTAGTCACAGAAAAGGTGATTCTTATTTTAGTGGATGAGCTAAGGTTGCCTTAAGAAAACATCCTGTTAAAAAAAAGAGAGAAAAATTGACTCTTTTTTTTGTTCTCCAAAACTTTTATATTGTCTATAGATATTAAGACTGCCAGAGCATCCAATTTTCAAGTACAAATAAATTATTATCTCTAAGTTGAATGTATCAGCTATACAAATTATGGTTATGCATCTGATTTTCAAAACAATTAAAAATAAAGTCTAATTAACATTTAGGGGGACTTAATAACCTAATGTTCCTTAAATTTGTTTCAAGATGCATGTTCAGTAAGGCATTTATTTCTTTTAAGGGATTACAACAGGTTTAATTTAATCCATTTTATTGTATTGTTTCTGACAACACATTTGTCCCAAATACTTTTTATGGCACTTGTGTCAAAAACCTTCATTAATACATATGATTACGTATATACATATCTAAAATAGTAATAAAGGAACAACAGCAAATAAGCAATAGGCAAAGTCCAAGATTAAAAGTAACCTACATGTGAGTATGAAACTTTGCTTATCTGTTATGTAGGTTAGAATAAAAATGAAGGTTGGGAAAACGTTGGGACACACTCTGCCTTTGCAATCAAAACCACTGTGTTCTTCAATAATTTGTTCCCCCTCCTACAGCTGTTGGTGAACAGCTACTGGTCATCTCATGCCTCAATTTGCCATGAGATTAAAGAAATACTATTTTGGTGGCAGAGAGCCCCAAGCTAAAAACATACTCATTGCTTCAGTAGGTGAACTTATAGGTAAGAATTCCAGTGATCCAGAATTAAAGAAGGAATTAAACCCTTCAGAGAGACGTTCAGGATTTCTAAGATGAACTTTTAATGTGGATTGTGTAAATTAGTGAAAGATGTGTGTATCGGTAAGCCACTGAAATTTTTACAATTTCCTGACATGAAAAAAATTCTTTCCGTAGCTTTTAACCAACCAGGAAAGCACTGATAGTTCCAAGACAGAATACTGGGGGAAAAAAAAGACCTCCCCTCTTTATAGTAGATTTTTTATGTTATGTTGACACTAAGCCGTTTCCTGAGATGATAAGCAGCACTTACATGAAGAGGCTCTAGCCAAGTTCTAACTTCCAGGCCCATCAAGAGTGACAATGATGCACTGATGAAATAGTTCATGCTTCAGGATTTTTGTTTTTTTGTTTAAAGTGAAACAGTTCCTACTATTCAGTGCTTTTAATGCGTAGGTTTAAGATTTGAAAATAAAGTTTCTGTCCAGTGAAGCCTTATACGCAATACCTTGTAAAAATAAACATAGGTTAGCGTTGGACAAAAGCAAGCTTTAAGACAAAAACCAAACTGTTCATTTTTACCTAACAGTTTTTCACCTGTCCCAAAGCCCAGTTCTTCTCTAAGCTTCATGATTCCAAGTCCTGAGAAAACAGACTTTGCTGACTATTTGAAGTGACAGGCTGAGACAGTATCTGAGAGGACTGCACCAAATGTGTTGGAGCATCTGGTCATATGAAATCAAGCTCTGTCCTTCTTTATCTACGGGAACATTTGTTACTGCTTATGAAGCACTTATGGTAGTGTTGCGCTTGTTTCCTGAGGCAGTAAAAAATATTAAGAAACCTAAATTATGAGTAAGAATACTGCCTAAAACAAATTTCCTCATACTGAGTTTCTACACATATTTTTTAAAAATATAACTAATATAACCAGATAAGGAAAAGGGTAAAATGTGACTATAATCCAGCAATCAAATGTAATTTATTTCAGGTATTCTTTTTCAAGGAAATGTTTCATATGTGCTTTCTGGAGGGAAGTGGCAGAAAGTAGCACAAAGCTATGTATGCCCAATAACACGTTCTCTTTCTCCCTGGCAGAAAAGGCGTGGAAGAAGAGTCAGGCACTCAAATCCTGTGTTAGGTCCAAGAGGACTTCTCAGGGACGTGCGCAGCGCTGCACGGATGGCCGTGGAGCAGGCGCCGGGTGCTGGGAGCGCTGCGCTTCCTCATCCGTCTGAATTTACAGTGGTTGCCTATGAGCAGCTTGGCGGGGAGGCCGAGGCTCCCGCTGGCCGCATTAGCTGAGCACGAGGCGTTCGCTGCGGAATAAGGACAGGGAATACAAGCGACGGCGGCGGAGGGCGCGGGCCCGGCCCTGCCCGGCAGACCTCGGGCAATCCCATTACCGGGATCGGCACAGCAAAATGGCGGCCGCACCGTCCGGCCGCCGCCGGGCCGGGAACGCGGCCCCGGCCGCACCCACCGCCCGCCTGCCGCCCGCGGAGATTCCACGGGCCCGGTGTTAATGGCGCGGGGACGGGGCGCTGCTGCCCGCGGGCCGAGGCTGCGCCGGCGGGGACGGAGCGGCGGCAGGTCAGTGGCGGCTCCCGCGGGAGGGGGCCGCGCGGGCACCGCCATGAGCAGGGCGCGATGCGGGGCCCGCGCGGGGGGGGCCGCTCGCAGACGCACAGATAACGCGAGGCCGCCGCACCGGGGCCCGCGTGCGCACAGCTGGCGCGGGACGGGGGAGGCGACGGCAGCCGCCGCCTGCGGGCCCCGCGTTCCGCGGCTGTGCAGGGATTGTCCCCGCACCGCGCTGCGCGGGACGGGACGCGGCTGGCACCGCGCGGGGGCAGCGCCCCCCTGCGGGCGGCGGCGGCCGGGCAGGACCGGGCCGGGGGCGGGAAGGGAAGCCCCGGGGCCGGGGGAGCCCACCCGCGGCGGCAAGGGCCGTGGTCGGGAGAGCAGGGCAGCTCCAGAGCGCCCGCGCACGGGCTCGTCCTGCGTGTCCGAGCGAGGCGCTGCCGAGGCCGCGCGGGCTGTTCGTGCAGTGGGAGAGGTCGTGGGAAGCGTAAAGCAGGGAGTGAGAGAATTGAGGTCGGGATGCTAATAGTGGGAAAGAGTCCCGGCTCTGAAAGAGTGGTTCGTCGCGCGGCATGAGAGGTCTCCTAACACTGACATGCTCTTAGGCTAAATTCCATTACCCCACCCCAGCTGTCTGAATTAAAAGAGGAAAGTGCGAAGCTGAAAAAAAAACATTCAAAGTCTATAATGCTGTTCTAGAGCAACAGGGAAGTATGTGAGCAGCGAGAGTTCAAAGAGAAAATCTCTCAATGCACTTGAAGAAGTAACGTGTAGCTCTGTAGAGTGAGCACTAAGCTGCACGCTCCTGCGAGCTATTGAAAGTCATTAGCCATCATTAACATCATTAGACACCATGAGCACGGCCCTGCATGCCCGAGGTTGCAGGGAGGCTGCAGCACCCTGATCGAGGCAGCCCTGCTGCCGACATGGGAGTGATGAAATGATTCCATAAAAAACGGGGCAGTCACCGTAGCAGTGATGGTTGGACAATAGGTTTCCAGGTAAGCAAGGATCAGAGCTGGGGGGAATGGGGGGGGGGGGGGGTGGGGTGGTACTTGTTTGGGGGGTTTTGTTTGTTGGTGATGGCTGACTCCATTTCGGCTCTAGAACAAAAACTACGTCCGTCAGGAGAGTTAGATACAGGTGAATGTTCCCCCTCAGCTGGGGAAGCAGGCTGGAAACAAAAAAAAAAAGACTTAAGACTACCTTTACACAGTAGGGTAAAACTGAACATCAGGAAGGTATGGAATGAACATATTTCTCTAGTGTCCTGTTGGTTAGTACCAGAAAATATTAGCACCATAAAATCCCAGTAGAAATCTGTGGAGTAAGGAAACAAGTAGAATTCTTACTACAGTTCGTCACTTATCTTGCTGGTTTTGATTTTGCCTGGGTACTAGCAACTGCCCCTAATGCTTTGGAGTTTTTTTTGTTATGCCACTAGCTTGTCTTTCAAATTTAGCTGACTGGAGTGGAATAAAATAATCTCTTCTCATATGTATTGGGGTACACTTGCCTGGCAGTGGATTTCAAAAGATTAGCAGAAGTTAAAAGAATATTCCTAGATTGTAGTAGTTCTGTTTGGTAGTAGAAAATTTGTATTTAGTATTCATGGAATAGTAAAACTTCGTGTGAACTCTTTGTTGACTTCAAAGTAATGTTAATATAAAAATTAACATTAGCTTCTACTCTCAGCTGTGTCCACATACAGTTGGCTGCTCCATTTATAATGAGCAGTGTCATCTGTGAGGCATAAGTAGTCAAATTTGTGTTTGGATGCATCAATCTCTGATCTTGACATTAAGTTTTAATATTACTTATTTTCATGTATGAGTGTTGTCCTGGAGTGGTGTTCTGTTGATGTCAGAAAAGGTACTGTTATAATTTAATAAACTTACTGACCATTACACTTAAGTTTCAGACAAATATTTAAATCTTATTTCTCCAAGTGATTCAACAACTTCTAATGACAGGTTAAGTCTGTTACTGTTTTTGCAGAAAATCTGCAAATAGTACTGTAGCTCCCAGTCAAAAATTCTGCTGTTCTGAACCTGAAGTTATTTATAGGTGTACCAAAGACCATTAGGTAATGCTACAAAGGTACTGTTCAGATTCCTAAGAAATTATTTGTGTCTGGATTGAGAGTAAAAAGTATGAAAATAACATATTTGTGTCAAAAAAAAGAGGGATTAGTTGCCTGAGGAGTTTTGTTGCCCTTTAATAGGTCAAATGGTATCTATATATGTTTTGGGCAACATTTACAAATAAAACTAAAATTTCTTCCATAACTCTATAATAAAAATCATACAAAAGAATAGTTACATTCTGAATGGACTTTCCAGTGTTTTTGTGAAAAATATTTAATAATAACACATCTGGAAATTTGATCTCTGTGTATCTTGGTTCTTGGTAGTGTTCCCTTGAAAACTGAAGAGCAGGTTTTCATTTTATAGTATGTACTGCAAATGGAATGTAAAATATTCCTAAAATACTCCATTTATGTGTGTGCTAGGTAGGGCATTTTGATTTTATAGCATTTCACACACATTTTTACAAACGCAAGAAGCAAGACAGGTAAAATATAAGGCAATAGAGAATCATTACAGACATGAATAAATAGACTGTTTGGGGCATGTGTAGGTTGAGATGAAGAAGCAAAAAGCATTTCCTCTAAAAACTGATTTGCTCTGGAATTTTTCTGTATAACTTTTCAGTGAGATATCTAGCTTGTGGTTTAGCACACAGAAGAAAAATTAAATTACCAAATAGCAAATGATCATTTCTACAATGTTGACACAAAGAATCATTTAGTATTTTACTGAGCATACCAAATTATCCAGGACTGCAAAAGCTGACAATCTATGTACTTGGCAAGTAGAAATTAAAAAATACTCACTTTTGTCCTTAGGAGGATAAATTTTGAAATAATTAGTTGAATAATAAGACACGTACTAAACCCACTTGGGTTTGCCTCTCAGCATGGCCATAGCATTCTAATACACTTAGCAAACAGTCTGTCAGATGATGTGTCTTTGAACTAAAACCAGCTGTCTTCAATAAAGAAACAGAAAAAACACAGGCAAGTTCCTGTGGGGCAGTTAACAGGGAGGTAGAGTTGACATCATTTATTTCCTATACTCAGGAAATAACCCTATCAATAACTCCTGTTGTGAAATATTTTTGATGTTGGTTTCTAATACCACATCACATGAGCAAGTCAGATGTAATCTCAGACACTGTCAGTGAGAAAATGGAATCAATTCTGGAATAGTAGCTGCTTGCTGGAGGAAAAGTATTGTCAGTATGCTTTCTGTAGACCTGATATGCCAGAAACTATCTACAGTTACATCTGGGTTTTTAGATACTGAACCAAAGCAGATAACTATATCCAAACACTGTGAATTTCAGGTTGCCATTCCAAATAAGTAAATATCCCTTATTTTAAGCCAAATTGGTGTAATAAACAAATCCATCACAAACTGTGATTTTAAGATTTCAAGGCACAAAACAATGCATCTAGATTTACAGCTGCTGTGAGTGATCAAATAATCAAAATAATATTCATGTACATTTCTATCACCATTATACTGATGAATTCATTTCATGACATCCTTGGCATATCATGGGAAGCATCAGAGGTTTTTTTATGAATCACAGTTTTGTTCTGAATTCTGTGCCTTGAAAATTCTCAGCCATCAAAGTCTAATAGAAATTTTGACTATTTGCATAGAACACCTTTCCTGATAGAAGCAGTAGCCATTCTGCAAGGTACAAATTTTACTTCCAAGCGTCATCCATAACATACCAATTTGTGGTCTTGGTCATAGTATATTGGGTTTGCCTTCACACTGAGGTTGTTGCTGCTTTTTGTGTAATTTGATTTGCAGTGAAGTAGTTTGTAGATTTGTGATAAAAGTGTCCTAAGTGTAATTAGATTAATTAGAGCAGGGGTGTATGACTTGTATTACTTAACTTCATGATAAAGACCCTAGTTTCCAGAAAGGATTACTTCCCAATATTTTGGGTAAGAGAGCCAATGTGTTCTAAATGGCCATTGCTGTTTGCTTAGTGAGTATGGGTCAAGCCTTTATTTTGCCATTTGGATCAAACCCATCTTATATATTGGCATTCTTAACATAAAATATTTGAGGGTAAGGGTCATAGTAGAATTTTTCAAGCTGAAAATTAAAGTTTGGAGCAGCAGTGTTTAGAAGGTAATTCCTAACTTAGAATTAGAGTGTTGTAGTATTTTAGCCTGTCTTACAAAATACCTGTAGTTAGTAATATTCTTTAATGTGTGTTTTGCTTCCACAAGTTTAAAGAAAAGGGTCTTTAAGAAGTGTGATTTTTTTTTTTACTGTAGTGATTGGTAAGTGCCAGTAGCACAACTATTTCTTCATGACTTGAAGTCAGAAATGGACGATAGTAGTTAAAAATACTACTCAGAGATGGGGGAAAAAGGAACAAACCTCACTATATGATACAGAGCTGAATTTGAGGAAAACTATCTGGTGAGGACAGATTTTCACCAGATACTAAATTCAGTTGTCAGAAATTGTCAAAATTCAAATTCAACTGGCAAACTAATCCATTTTTTTTCAGAGTATTTTTCATCCATATGTTGCATATTTTATCTCAACTGAATGAACCGGTATATTCATGTAGTAACAGCCTGGATAATCTAAATAGTTTTTGTCAGCATTAAACCTCATTATTATTGATTAGCAGTTATTTAATGGTACTTATTATTTCAGTTAAACCTTATTATTTGAAAGAAATTAAGAACACATTAATTACAAAGTGTGAACACTAAATCTAAACTATAACTGAAGAAAAAATTCTCTTATTTTCTACTTGTTATTCCATTATTTTCTACTTGTTTTACTCACAAATTTTCAGTAATTTTAAAGTAGTGTAAATTATTTAATAAATTGATTCACTATTAAAAAAAAAAAATTCTGTTCACATAAACAGTGTTACAGGTACTTCACTGTTGTCTACCAAATTGTGTTCCTTGTGCATTCATTTGCTTATAAAGCCTTATCCTGTAATTGAGACTCTCTTGCTGTGATTTAAATACAAGTTTAGTAAGGAGATAGATACAATTGTGTTGTGAAGTAGGTGTCTGACAAACAGCCCCGGAACGCAAAGTCCTCATTCTGCACAGAACCACAGCAACCCAGCTTCCCCTTCGTGTGTGCCAGGTCCCTCCATGGCGTACTGGGGAACTCCATCCAGGCTTCAGGGAGTCCTTCAGGGTGACCCTGACCTGCTGCACCCCCTGGCACAGCAAAAGCCATTGGCTGCATTCCCAGTGGAAGGCATAGGATGGGCAGCGGCTCCATGCCAGGAGGGAGTGGGAGGGATCCTCTGCCTCTTGCTGAGGAGCTACTGCTGCTCTGGCCTCTGTGATCTGGATGGACATTTCCTGCAGTAGTGTTGGCACCAGTGAATGTAAGATGACTTAAACCCGAAATGTTATGACAAAATTTTACTCATTCTTAAACTTGAAAAGTTAATAAACTAAAAAAAATATATACAATAATACAGAACTATAAACTTAATCTGTAACTGAAATGGATGAAAAATGCCTTCTAAATATATTTACTTTTTCTTCTCTTGTAGATGACAGTCATGTCCCATTCAAAGGATCTCAAGGATGACTTCCACAGTGACACTGTACTTTCCATTTTAAATGAACAGCGCATTCGGGGTATTTTATGCGATGTCACCATAATCGTGGAAGACACCAAATTTAAAGCCCATAGTAATGTGCTGGCAGCTTCAAGCCTTTACTTTAAAAACATTTTTTGGAGTCGTACCATCTGTATTTCAGGTCACGTACTGGAGTTAGATGATCTCAAAGCTGAAGTGTTTACAGAGATACTGAATTACATCTACAGTTCCACAGTAGTTGTTAAGAGGCAGGAGACTGTAACGGACCTTGCAGCTGCAGGGAAAAAACTGGGAATATCATTTCTAGAAGATCTTACAGATGTAAATTTTTCAAGTTCCCCCTGCCCCTATGCATACTGTGTTAATGAAAAAGGGACTGTCAAAGAGGAAAAACATGAAAAGCGACATGAAGATTCTGCTGTGACAAATGGACCACGAATTACAAATGCATTCTCAATTTTTGAAACAGAAAACAATTTGTTTTCTCCCCTTGATTTGAGGGCCAGCTTTAAAAAGGTGTCTGACACAATACAAGCTCCCAACATCAGCCTTGACAGAAGCGATGTGTGCAAAGATGCTGAGCCAGCCAGTACCTTGGCTGAACACTCCTATGCCGTTTCTTCTGGGGGAGATACTTCACAAGGAGCACCTTTTGTTGAACGGGACAGCAGCCCTTCATACCAGGTGGGTGAGGACCGCTACGAAAATCACCAAGCCACCCCAGTCATTCAGCAGGGAAAACAAGCAGGTAGTACTCCTAAGTCAGCCTTTAAGCCCCAGGGTACTGATTTGGCTATAGCAAAAGCACCAGCCTCTACAGTAACCACTGCAGAAGCCCAGCATGAGGCAGTTACTGATCAGACAATTACTTCCTTTCCAAAATCTCAAAATAAAGCAGGAGATTTGCATGTATCCAGAGAAGCAGAAAACACTTCTGCTGATGTCTCTGCATCTGGGACGACTGTCACTCCACCTGTTTACAGTTGTAACTGTTGTGCAAAATCATTCAATGAAAGGGCGTTACTCACTGCTCACCTTCAGCTCCATTCAGAGCATCAGGAAACTTTCATATGCAAATACTGCAGCAAACAATTTGCAAATCTAAATATACTGGAAAGTCATGAACAAGTCTGCATGAGATCAAGTAACTTACCAGCTCACAATGAAAATGAACAAAACTTTGCAGATAACTATACTGCTACAGAGGGACAGAATGGAAGTTCATATGCAAACACAGAACCTCTGTTGTCTGAAAACAGCATCACTGATTGTTCTAATGCAAACTGCACTTTACCAGAAACAGATCATTTGGTTAAAGTTGTCGATGGGCAGATATTATACACTTGCGTCGTTTGCAAGCGTAGTTATGTCACATTGTCCAGCCTTCGAAGACATGCAAATGTGCATTCCTGGAGAAGAACATACCCTTGTCATTACTGCAATAAAGTGTTCGCGTTAGCTGAGTACCGCACCAGACATGAGATCTGGCACACTGGAGAGAGGCGCTACCAGTGCATTTTCTGTCTGGAGACCTTCATGACTTACTATATACTGAAAAATCACCAGAAGTCTTTCCATGCAATTGACCATCGCCTCTCAGTAAATAAAAAGACAGCTAATGGGGGTTTAAAACCAAGTATGTACCCATACAAACTGTATCGACTCTTACCTATGAAATGCAGGCGACTGCCTTACAAATCCTACCGAAATTCTTCCTATGAAAATGTTCCACCAAGTACCCAGGCTAATGAAACTGCTTCTTCTAACTGTTTTATTCCGAGTTCTCTTAGCTCTGAGCTGCCACCACTGAATTTTCAACATAGTATAATGTCAAACAACAGAACTCTGGCCTTGGATACATCTTCATGTAATGACACAGCATCTTCCACAAATACTCAGAATTCTTCCTCTTGGGGAGTAGGTATCTTAAGTTCTGACCTGCAGAGGGACTTTTTCCCAGTTGAAAAAAGAGTTCCCACTGCTGCGAATGACTCTGGTTCGCAGGAGTGTGATTCTTCGGTTGTGTCTTTAGCTAACGTGAGTGAAAATTCAACCTCTGTCATCAGTTACAGCAGCTCTGCACCGTCTGTTATAATGCACAGTAGCAGAGTTTCATCAGTAATAATGCACAGTAAAACAGTCACTTCCATAGAAAACAGTAAGACAGAATCTTCAAATAACCTACCCAGTCAGTCAGTAAGTGATGACTGTAAGTACGGGTCAGATAATTACGGGAAGTGCATTACAAAATCAAAAACTATTAAGGAGAAAAAGAAAACACTGCCGTACAACAGAGCAGAAGCAACTGAGGATACGCAGCATGTCACAGGATCTGGAGGTTCATGTAGCAAAACTACAAATACTGTCCAAGAGTCCAGTAAAACTGAAACATACATTGCAAAGCCTGCCTTACCTGGAACATCAGCTGACAGCAATGTCGCACCACTTTGTCAGATAACAGTAAAAATCGGTAATGAAGCCATTGTAAAAAGACATATATTAGGATCTAAGCTATTTTGTAAAAGGGGCCGAAAATCCAAACATGAGTCCAAACAGGACAATCTCATTGAGGAGCCAGAAATGGAGGTAAAAGAAAAAAGCCCATCTAGACTCTGTAGTTCAGAATGCCTGGAGCTGACAGAAATGTGTGATGATGTAAGTGACCAGGACTCCAGTGATAAACCCTGGAGACCTTATTATAATTACAAACCAAAAAAGAAATCCAAACAGCTAAGAAAAATGAAAAAGACCAAGTGGAGGAAAAAGCATGGGAGGAGGAGCATCAGTGTGGAAAGCCACAACACATGCAGTCGAGAGTATGCACTCAGGAATGCTCCTGAGGAAAAGGCAGTCAGCCAGGAGGAGAACACAGAAATGCCTAATCTTCATTGTGAGCTCTGTGAGAGAGACCAGTCTTCCGCACCAGAAGCTCAAGAACATGTACACTGGCATGTTGCTGCTTCAAAGCCTTCCACTTGTGAGTTTTGCCAAAAACAATTTCGAAGTCCATCCACTTTAAAAATGCATATGAGGTGTCACACTGGGGAAAAGCCCTACACTTGCAAAACCTGTGGAAAATGTTTCTCAGTTCCTGGAAATTTACAGAAACACGAACGTATTCACCTAGGTGTTAAAGATTTTGTCTGCCAGTACTGTAATAAGGCATTCACTTTAAATGAAACACTCAAAATACATGAAAGAATTCATACTGGAGAAAAACGCTACCACTGTCAGTTCTGCTTTCAGAGCTTCTTGTATCTTTCTACCAAAAGGAACCATGAGCAAAGGCACATACTTGAACATAATGGAAAAGGATACGCTTGCTTTCAGTGCCCAAAAATTTGCAAGACTGCAGCTGCTCTGGGAATGCACCAGAAGAAACATCTATTCAAAAGTCCAGGAACACAAGATAGAAAAGAACAGTTTTGCAGTGAAAGCACTAAACTTTTGGAAAATCCACATTTCCTTGGCTCAGAAGGAAGCGAAGTGAAAAATACACAAAATGTAACTCCAGAAGTTATACTCTGAGTGACAACTGTGCAAAAGAGAAGAAAAATCCGAAACTATATATTGGAGAAGATATGGACGTATTGAATGGGGAAACTTATCATTTAGTAAGGTCAAATTTCTTCATCTAAACGTGTCAATATATGCAAAAGAAAGAAAAATAACACAGGAATACTAGTATTTGCAATAATACAAATTTAATTTGAAGCACCCAAAATACTTTTTTCACAATAGACTCTTAACATGGAGAGAAAGAAAATGACCAACCCAAACCCTTATACTTAGCATTACAAGAAACTAGTCACTGAACTATTTTACAGTTCTGGTTTTGAGTCAGAATTGTTCTAGGCAAATGAAATAAGTAGGTTCATGGTGTATTCTGTAGAAGGAATTTTTGCTGCAGAAACCATATATTGCTTTTTTTTTTTTTTTTAACCAAAAGTAATGTGTTTATAAAGAAAATAATTGTAATCTTGTGTATTCTAAAGTGAAGGTGGGAAGTGTTTCATGGGCTTGGGTGTGCCGAAGTACATTAGAGTTCTGCCATGCTTTTCTGTAACTCAGCCTTTACAAAACATATTCAGGAGTTGAAACTACTCTTTTCCTTTCCATATTCAGTTTTGTAGTTACCATAATAACTGTGAAGTCTTGAGTGCTGGTGTGAGAAGTATTCCAGATTTATATATCTCTGAGACATTTAATAAAGGTTCAGTGGAACTCACTATAGCCAGTCTTCCAAACTCCATAAATCCCTGTGTCAATGGCCTGGTGAGCTCTTCAGGTGCATTGGTCTAAAGAAAATTGTTCTCATGAAACAGAAATCCTGTATAGAAATGTCGACCTCCTGGTGGGTCTGCAGCTCTTGTCTTTTAGAAATATAATTCTTCTCAACAGAAGGAGATGTAGACGGAGTTTTCCTCCTCATCCTGGAATAATGCCTGGACACAAACAATAGAGCAACTCCCCGTAAATACTTTGATATTGAGAGGAGTAGGTAAATAAGACTCCTCCTTCCATATATATCCCTGAGGTTATCCCTGTGGATAAACAGGCATAGGGTCAGTTTCTGGGGTTCCCTGTCATCTCCATGCCTTAAATGCAACAGTTAACCTTCAGATGTCCCTTCTCAGTTATCCCACCCACCGTTCCAGTAGTGTCCCGTGGCCACAGCAGAGCGGGGCCAGGAGTGGGCTGCTGGAGGAAGGAGTGTTGGCCTTCCTGCCTCCCTCATACTGCCACACTGAAGGGTTATGGTGAGCCTTACACTGCACAGTTCACTAAGAACTGGGATAATGGGCTTCTGAGAGACAGCACCAAAATAATCCAGTTAATACTGTTTTGTGGAAGTGTGATTCATTTTAACGGAGATGCTTAAAAAAGTCCAAGCAGGTGTATGTCTGCAAGTTGCATTTTATATGATAGGGCTCTGTTGTACTGTATCTGCATTGCCAGTAGTCATGTATGTTCATCCCTGTGAAGTGTTAAAAAATTAAGTCACAACAAGAGTTAGTGATCCTTGACTTCATTCTCTGTGTTGGTTCACAGTTTGTTACTTAACTGCATCTTCTTGAATATTTGAAA
This sequence comes from Corvus hawaiiensis, assembly GCF_020740725.1. Classification (NCBI taxonomy): domain Eukaryota; kingdom Metazoa; phylum Chordata; class Aves; order Passeriformes; family Corvidae; genus Corvus; species Corvus hawaiiensis. The sequence goes on from NC_063222.1 coordinate 13,288,350, forward strand.
AGAAACTATAGCTTGGGTACAATAAAACTACAATTGAAATGATAATACAGTATTGATTGAAGTAATAATATAGTCCACTTACTTATTTTATCACTGGTGAATGCTATGAACCCTTTGAGAAATTCTGGTTTCATGGCAGCTTTGGTTCCATTTAAATAAGGTCAATAGAATAATAAACACAGGAAAGTATAATGATGTTTCAAAGAAAGTATACACAAAGATATCTTCTAAGTGGACTTGTATGATGATAAATATAGACCAAAGCAAATAAGGTAGAATATTTATAAATACAAAGATAATTTTACAAATATTTTATATAACTGTATAGTTCATAAGAAGAATATTGTTAGCTTGCGTTAGGTTTGGGAGGGTTTGTATATTTTGATAAAAACTCAACGACTTTGTAACTCTGTATATTCTCTACAGTTTATAGCAAAGCAGTTTTAAGATGGCAATGTCATGTTTATAGTTCAATTGTGGCACTTTTACTACAAGTAACATGTTTCAGTAATTAATTGAGTATTAATGACCAAATTAGAATTAAAGTAAGTGTAAGAGAAGATAAATACTATACGTTGTCAAAGACTGTAATTTGCTACATAATCGCATCTGTATTTTTGTTTAGAAGAAAATATTAAATGCAGATGTTAAGGATTGATAAAGAGTCTAATTTTATTTTTAGAGTGATTATAACTCTGTTTTTGCTTAATTAAAATAACATATTCCTATTTTTCTGTAAGTCTCTCCATTTTTTAAATTGTTTTAATACTTACAAAATCTATATGATCCACAGATACATATGTTCTAATAGTTAGTTCATTAGAAGATTAAGCAACACAGTTGCCAAGTAGTCCCTTCATTAAGTTTAGAACAGTGAATTGAGAACGTGCCAGAGCTCAAGGGAAGTGATGGTATCTCATGGCATCATACAGGGTGAATGCAATGCAGAACAGAATCTGCCTGCTCAGTGTCTCAGAGAGCTGAGAACACAGGTGAACTGTGTTTAATACTTTGCAACATCTTAAACATGCGTTCATGAGGACCTGAAACTTGAAATATTCTTTTGAATCCTGCTAGTAACATCGCAGTACAGATTGCGTATTTTACACACTCTACTTTTTTGGGCTGCTGTCAAGAAACATAATTCAAAATGCAAATATCTAATTGCATATGAAAATATGAAGATACATACAAAATAGAAGACTCTGCATATTCGAAGTACTTCCCCCTTCAGCTAGGTGTCACTCGTCTCTAACCTGCATTAAAAATCAAACTTAAGCTAAATTATGCAAGTCATTTTGGGATGGTTGTCAGGAGAGACGTAGAACTAAAAAAAAGTTAGAAGTTTGCTAATTGTAATAAATAGGTTTTTTTCTCTATTTGAAATGCTAATTAAAAAGACAAGTGGGTCATCATGAAGTTTATGCAGGTAAACAAAATATTAGTCAGTCCTCATTTATGACATACCCAAAGTTAGAACAAGTGTAGTAAATGATATTGGTGTCTTCTGTGAAATGAGATTGCATGGCAGCTAAACGACAGGCAGAGACATTTGAAGTAAGCCACTATGTGTCATCATTACTATTAATTGTTCTAAACTTCCTTAATACAGCAGTTATCACTGACAATTCAGCACCTTGGCTGTGAGGTTCTCACACAAGAAGCAAAGATCCCCCATGGTACATCCCCACTGTTAAATGAAGAAATCTTTCCCGTTAAGTTTGCAAGTCAGCACACCAGTGCTTGTTTTAACCATGCACAGACCTACCTATGGTACAGATGCTCCTAAAACGTAACTTTAGAAGAGGCCAAAAATGAAGGTTATGCAATTTACACAGTATTCTGAATATAGTATGTTAAAGCAAAACTTTTTTTAAAATAAAATCTGGCTGTCAGGAATCAGAGGGTGGCAAAACTTGAATTGATAATGTAGGTCAGTGCTTTAAAAAAGCTGATGCTAAGTTAAAACAGTAAACCCCAACTGTAGTCACAACTTCTGAGAGAATATGGAGGCAATAGAGTCACACTACCTTCCAGTGAGACAATGCACAGTTTAAGCACACATCTCCATTCTCAGTGTGCTGCCCTGCTACTTTCCCAGATCAAAGCTCCAACTGTGCCCAGGTGAGCCTCAGTTCACCAGCCACCAGCCAGACAGGGCAGCCAGCCTAGACAGTCAACTGTAGATAATCAAATCCTCAATTCGTACTGTAGAGGAACTTCTCATTTCCAACAGGTTAAAATTCAGCTTATGCAAACTCATGTCTTTGTGCAGGTTTACGTTTTGCATTCGCACAAATCCACCCATTACTGGCGTGATGAAGCAGTTTATTCCCCACCACTGCCACATTGAAACACAAATCTGTTGTTCCCCAGCCATGAAGTAGAGTGTGGGGATGAGGAAGGAACGTCACCACTGCCAAAGGAGCAGCAGGGGAGAAGTTGGATGCAGGAAAAGCCATCAAGAAATGATGGATTATATGGCTCCATACCATATCATAGCGATAATGGTAAGATTTGTGCAGGAGAAATAAAAAATGGCCAGAGCACCACAGCAGGGGACTGCAGTTAGAGAAAATGACAGATGGCTGGCCTGCAACTTTCCAAACTTCTCTTTAACAGCAGGACAGACTGAAGAGGGCTTTTACGTGTAGAGTGAAGAACCCTAGGCCTATACTGCTTTCTGCAACAGCTTTAGCCTGCTGAACTACCTGTGCTTTAGGATATGTCAGTCACTAAAGGCTTTCACCAGACTCTGTGCCTACAGGGTCTGGAAGCAGATGTACCCTCGGCTTGACCTGCAGTGACACCAAAGTGGACGTGTCACCTGCAGCCGACGGCTGGGTGGATTGTGCAGGCCCAAGACAGGTGCCCACCACCAATGCAGGACTGGGGTGAAGTCCGGGTGTAAGCCAGATCCCAGAGTTCCACATGGGGATCGGTGTCTTCGAGAATCCATGGCAGAAAACGTGATGCAAAGGTCCTTCAGTTCTTGACGAAGGCGAGCTGCTGCAGCCTGCAAACGCCTCTAGGCGCTGTGTGACTCCTGAGGGAAGCACTGCCTGTGGCACTCTGCAGACAGCACACCTGCCCCTGGGGCAGTGCTGGCAGCCGAGCCATTTCCTACTTGTTTCATGGCATTTCTCACATGGCGAAGAGCTGAACGTGAACTAGTAACAGCAGAGGCGATCCAATGGAGCCCATGCCGTGCGCTGCACAGGGACAGAGGCTCGGCACACCACAGACCAAAATGGCCGGACCTGCCACTCGTTCCATTTAATGTGACCACCCGCCATTTAATGTCACCGATCTTAGCATAGAGAACACAGCGTTCAACGTTCCGGGCTGCCGAGCCCCCTGCCCCGGTGGGAGGCACAGGACCACATAACCAACAAGGTTAGAAAAGACCTCTGAGATCATCGAGTCCAACCTATGACCCAACACAACCTTGTCAACCAGAACCTGGCACTGAGTGCCATGTCCAGTCTTTCTTTAAACACCTCCAAGGACGGTGACTCCACCACCTACCTGGGCAGCCCATTCCACTGTCTAATTACCCTTTCTGTGAAGAATTTCATCCTAATGTCTAACCTACAACTCCCCAGGCGCAGCTGAAGGTTATGTCCTGTCTTCCTGCCTATACAGCAGGGGAATGGGCCGTCAGGGCAAGCCGCGGAACCAGCGCAGCGGAGCCCCGGCCCGGCGGCAGCGCCAGGTGGCGGACCCCGGGCGGAGCCGCCCCACACCGCAGCGGGAGAAGCCGCCGTGGCGCAGGCGCCGCGCCCCCTGCCCGCCCCGGCCGGTGGTGCCCGCGGGCGGCGGGGGCGGGGCGGGCGGTGGGACCGGGCCGCTCCCTCCCTCCCTCCTTCCTTCCCTCCCTCTCTCCTTCCCTCCCTTCCCCCGCGGCGCTGCACTGCGCAGGCGGCGGCGGCGCTGGCGCGATGGCGGCGGGAGACGATGGCGACGATGTGCGGGTGCTGCAGAACCTGCGGGGGAAGATCTGTAAGTGAGGCGCTGCGGTGGGGCCGAGCGCCCGGGGCCGCCGCGCTCAGGTGTCGCTCCGGCCCCGGCTCCCGCCCCGGCTCGGACGCTGCCGCTCCCTCCCCGCGGCGGGACGGCCGGGCGCTGGCGCGGCGGCCCTGGAGGCGGCAGGGCGGGGGCGGGAGGGCGCGGAGGGGCCGCGGTCGCCGCGGGCTGGGTGCGGGTTGGACCGCGCTGCGCTGCGCTTCGGCGGCCCCGCGGAGGGGCTTTGTGGCGGCAGCAGCGACACGTGCGGGGCCGGGCCGGGGTCTACGCGCCCCGGGGCGGGATGGGTGGGTGAGCGGATGAATGGATGGATAGATGGACGCGGCGGGGCCGCTGGAGGCCCGGAGTGGCAGGGAAGCATCCGTGGCTCTGGGGGTTCGCTTGAGTCAGCGGGCGAACAGCAATGCCCCCTCCCGCCCGGACCTCGGGCATCAGACTGTTTGTCAGGCTGAAATTGCGAAATTAGCGATGTGCAGGAAGTTGGTGGTGAAGGGCTGTTCTGGAAGCGGTCACCAGTACTCCCGTGCCTCTGTGCAGCGTGTGTGCGAGCAGGAGGAGGCGGAGAGAGAGGCCGGTGGCCTTATTTTGGTGGTTGGGAAGTGCTGACTGCAAATACCGATACGCTCGGTAACGTGGGAAGCCGGCGGATGGGCTGGGAGGAGGGCCCGGGGAGGCGCACAGATAGTGCGGTGCGGCTGGGGAGCACTTCAAAGCGAGTGGGAGAAACAGGATGTGCGGCGGCTTCCTGAAGGGTATCGGAATACATTCATAGAACTCGGACGCGGCCCGTTTGTTTCCTTTCTCACGCAACTGATCGACTGTTTTGAGAATGAAGCGAAACAAGTTGAATCGGGCATGGCGCCGGGGTTGAGAACCGGTTGTGAAAACACGTTGAAGGATTAGGTTTGGTGGAGGAGTGGAGTCGTGTTTACTTAAATATCGTCATGCAGCCTAGATGTATTTACTGTGTCTTCAGTAAATAGAAGACTGGGTCATGAAAATAGGAGACGGCCTGGAGTGGAGCTGGAGGTGCTCTCACTCCGAGGTGTGAGCAATAGGACGTGGTTGGGTAGGCAAGGCTGAACACACACTGAGATCTGCTGCTGCTAGCAATTAGCACAGAAATAATACAGGCCAGCTAGCCTTTAAAAAAGAATACTGTTAGTTTTGGGGTTAAAGCATGAATTCATAGAATTCATACGGTTATGAAATAGTTTGCTTTGCAAAGGACCTTAAATATCATCTCATTCCAGTGCTGCTGCCATGGGCAGGGGCAGCTTCTGCTAGACCATCTCAGAACTCCATCCAGCCTGGCCTTGAACACTTCCAGGGATGGAGCATCCACAGCTTCTCTGGGCAACCTGTGCCAGTGCCTCACCACCCTCACAGTAAAGAATTTCTTCCATATATTTAACCTAATTTTCCCCTCTTTCAGTTTTTTCCATTACTCCTCATCCTATCACTGCAGTTCCTGATGAAGAGCTCCTCTCCAGCTGCCCCCATGAGATACTGGAAGGTTGCTATGAGGTCTCCACATAACCTTCTCCAGGCTGAGCAGCCCCAACTTTCTTAGTCTGTCTTCAGTAATTTCTAGCAACCAACTTCTTATGTATTCCCTAGGAAGCAGGTCATAGTACTCCCTAGGAAGAAGGACTATGACCTGCTTAGTAGGAATACATAAGAAGTTGGTTGCTAAAGATTATTGAAGCTGACTTATTTTTTTATACCATTCTGCTTCCTATCTTTTATCATAAGGTTTTGTCAACACTGTTCTACACAGCATTCAGTGAGTTTTACATTTTGTGATACTTGAACTTGAACTTGAAAGTTTTCCACTGAGCATTAAAAACCAAACCAAAATGTCCTGAGACTTATGTTGAAGCCAGTTTTATTGTCCCATTTATGCATTCTGGATTGAGCCTGTGGTTGTATCATAACTTTGAATGTTCAGTTACCTGACAAAAGTGTCGGTAAACAGAGGACTATGACCTACTTCCTGAGGAATATGTGAAAGTTGATTGCCAAAGATGGACCTGTAAGAACCCATTTGAAAAATGAGTGGAGGTATCAGCTGCAATAAAAGACATGTCTTGAAACAGTGTGAAAATCACTTTGTAAACCTACTTGTTTCTTCTAAGAAAATAAAACATGTTTAAAAACGAAATGAGTTAAATATGCTGTGGAAGCTTTGGAACCCTCTGATGCCTAGATGCTCTTTTGGCTTCTTTGCACAACAAATACTGTGTTATTTTCACTTCTTGCTAGTATTTTAGTGCTCTGTTTTGTAGGGGAAAACCCTCTGAATGAACAATAATAAACAAATGTAATAGTGTAATCCTCCTTGATCTGGAGGGATCAGTAATAGCAGACCTCACTTTGGAAGGCTGATGTTCATAGTCTGAAGGAATTCCTTATAGCATGTTTCTTACAAGGAGAATACATTTTGGTGCCTAAGCTTTGCTGGCAGCTAAAACTTGACACCAACTCATTTTATGTGTGTTGCACGAGGGAGCGTGGTAGTTTTAATGAGGTAATGTCAGTTCTGTGTAATTCTGCATGTATAGAAAACACCATCTGCAGAAAGTTGTTATTTATATTGTTGTTTTGCAATGCACAAATTGGTGGCAAAATCTAAATTTAGTGATGTTACACAAATCATCACACCAGATTTAGAACTGAGACATGTTCTTAAAGGTGGCTTAAGTAGCCATTGCATACCTAGCAGTGAAGAACCTGAGTAAGGACACGTTTGCAGACCCTTGTACCCTCTTTTTGTGGGCTGTCAGTGTTTGCAACCAGTCTCCTGCCTCCAGTTTTCAAGCAAGGTGAGATGAACTGGTTTTACCTGTTTAAGACCCTGTAATATTTTTGGAAAATGTATGAAAAAGCATTTCATGAAAAATCCACTAAAAATCTTTCCTTTTTGACAATGCTTTTGTATTGATGGCTCTATTTTATGTGCCATAGTAATGACAGAAATGCTTTACAAAGGTATGTGGTATCAGGTAGCTTTAGGCGTATCTTGCAGTGTAGTGTTTCACCCTGTGGCTTCTGTTTTCATTTTATGCCATATAGAAGTACAGTAAGTGATTTTAGTTGCCTTGATTTTTTGAGTGTTAACTGAAACTTGTATTAGCGGAATGCTTGGGAAAATGCCCGTTTTCTCCTAGAGCTCATTTGACAAAGTTCAGGATGCATTCTTTTTCAAACTTGCACTGTGTTTTTCACACTGCATGGTTATCTTGGATTATGCTGCACCCCTGGGGTGGAATTTATTGTTGCTATATAATATAATGTGTTTAGTCCTGTGAAGCAAATACTTTGAAGTTTGTGTACATAAATTTCTTCTGGCAGGGGCCCAGATCAAAGAAATTTGGAAGATGGACACTAATTGAACACTTTCACTTGAAGAGGATATTACATATATGCACTGAAAATGTAAACATTAAGTAGATATTTGATGTTGTTAATACTTGATTTTTATGCAATCATTATAGCCTTAGTTTTTTCAGAAAAAGGAAGAGGTAGTGTAATTGAAGACTTGAGCCTTTTTTTTTTTTTAAAGGAAATAAGCTTCTTGGAAGAGTTGGACCACTGTATGGGTGGAAAGTCTCCCACAATCACAGATGCTAAGAGGTGTTAGAAAGGATGTGAAATCTCATGCTCTCTACTTCACCTGGCAAGTGCTCTGAGGTTATTTTTTACTCAGGACTGAGAATGATCCTCTCCTACCAAAAGTTTGTCTGTGCCTTAAAGCCAGACACTTGGGCTACAAAATAAAGGTTTTTAACTCATTAGAAAATCAGATCACAGAATATTCTGAGTTGAAAGGGACCCACAAGGATCATTGATTTCAGCTCTTAAGTGAATGGCTCATATGGGGATTGAACCCACAGCCTTGGTGTAATTAGCACCATGCTCTAAACAACTGAAATCAAAACTTGTATTTTGTGTATTCCTCTGGGTGGAAGGTTTCTTTTAAAACTGAAAAACTGCACTATATTATAGATACAAATAGTGAATTATTCAGAAATATTTAATTTTTACTCCTTTTAAGAAAACATGAAACTATAATAATTGTAATTTCCTTTCAAAGTCCACTGTACTGTGCTTTTACAGTAATGATTAAATAATGTTATATTTTTAATATTTTATGGGAAAATAGGACAGTGTTGAGTATTAACTAAAAAATAAAGAATCTTTTTAGGAACAGCTGAAAAATCCAGTTCGTGTTTATTAATTATAAACTTACAGTATCAGGAGCTCTCCCAAATTGATGAACTGCATTTTATATGTCATATGTTTTATGAAATTAGCTCTTAAAAAAAAAAAAAAAATTAAGGCAGTGGTAATCTTATGCTTTTTCTTGGTTCTCCTGCAATATCTCACTTAAGGGTGACTTGGAGTTTAGTCTCTTTTTGGAGTCTAAAGCCACTGAAACCCAGTTCTGTTCATGTCTCTCAGTCTGTCAACATGAAGTGTGGCATTTAAAAATAATGTGTGTATTTCCTCCTCTCCTGCAGCCAAGCTGATGAAAAGCTTGTTGATGCTTTTGAGAGCACAAGTTTTAACTGTGGAAGTTCTTTAAGTGTCTTTTCATGCTTTCCGTCAGTGTCTATATCCCTGACCTGGAAAATGTCATGATTGAAGGTCAGACTGTGTTCCTGTTAAACTGTCATGTTCTCTGAGCAAAGACAGTTGGGGCAGCCTTTGCAATGCTGGGCATTACTTACTTAACTTTCAAGACTGTAATAAGTTAACCTAAATTAACCATCTAACTCAAAAAGAGTGTGGAGGAGAAAGGAAACAGAACTTTGATTTTACATCTTACCAGCATAGAGAATAAAGCTTACTTACTGTGCTTCATATCTGCATTTTTTAAAAAATAAACATGTATGACATTTCAAATCTAGTTTCAAACTGTGGTTTCTGAAAGGTCTTATGCTGTTCAGACATTAAAGTAATTAAAACTCAATACTTTGATGTATTTTTCATCCTATTTTTAGTATCTTTTATAAGTAGATAATGTTTAGATAAAGTTGATTCCACATGTCATTGGGAGAGGTATTTCCAGCAGCAGGCAAGGGTGGACACTACTGTGAAAGTCCTGGCTAAGACCTATTGCAGAGTGATACAGTTCTGGTTGCACTTGGTTTGGACAATCAAGTGGAACAGGGACAGACCACCTGCTCTGATTAGAAGCCTCTCATGGGAGAGAGCACCAGAAAGGCTTGTCATTTCTTTCAGCAAAATAAAAGCTGAAAAGGGTCTGTTTGCTGTCTTCAGACATTCAAAGGGGGAGGAGACATCCAGGCAGAAAGTCACTGTTTAATCTGGAGGACAGTGTTGCTGTAAATTAATGTAGATGTCTGTAGCATTTGGATTTTGGAAGAGCTTTCCAATTTCAACTGGTTTTAGCTGTGACTGCTTTGAGGGAGCCATTTCCTTAAAGATCTGCCTTATGTCCAGCATGTTACTGCAGTGGCCTACATTCAATACCCAGCAAATCTTTGTATTCTTGTGCTGCCAATCTTTCTTTCTTATTAGAAACTTCCTTTTCTTCTTTTCCATGTTGCATTGAATCAGGAGGTGATCATTTCCCCCTTTTGCTAGTTAGGAAAAAAATAAACAGTACTCATGAGGGATATACTTTCAAAGGCTCAGCCAACTCAAAATCTGCTGTTCATTGTGGAAAATGAAATAAAGATTTGATGGGCAAGTTCTTACTAATCAGCTTCCTTTAGCCGAAGTATTTGCGGAGAAAACACCAAGTGAACAATAGCTCAGCCAGATCATGTCTTGGTGTTATGACCTCAGGCTGTGAGCTTCTTGGATTTAGCAAGTTGTGCAGGGTCAAGCCCGAGATGAGACCTTTCAAGGGAAAGTGCAGGTGCTGCAGGAAGTGGTGTTCATGAGTCAGTGTGTGTCTCTTCCTGTCAACTCTCATTCCACGTGAAGCTGGATGTAGCAACTTTTCTGCCCTCATGAAGCTTATGAATTGAAAATGATTATTGAAATGCATACCAACTGAATGGAAAAATCAATTTTTTGGACGCAGTAGAACTGTAACATTCCTGTACCTAATATTTTGTAAGTTTTTCCCCTGCAGTATTTACAGTAATTTTTTTTTTTTTTTTTATTTACAGATGATGCCAAACACTTAGTACCCAACAAAATGAGAGACTTTTTCTGTACCATAAACTTGGATCAAGAAGAAGTTTTTCGTACACAGGTGGTTGAAAAATCTTTAAGGTAAGCTCAGTTTTTAAATGGATATGATAAGCGAGACTGCCCAATACCAGTGTGCATGGCTTTTGCTTGTACTACTTTAAAATGAGAACTGACTTGTGGCAGCTACTCAGAGACGTTACAGCAATGTGTAAATCATGAGAGTGTTGCAAGAAGACAAAATTGAGTCTTGTGAGTACAGCAGTGTTTTTAAAATGAAGTATGCTACAATATATTTCCGTATTCTGTTCCATTGGGCAGCATAACATTCTTTTTCTTGCTAGGTTGTTTTCAAGGGAAAGAAATCTACTTGTTACTTGCTCCCCATGCCATTTCCTACTTCTGGCAAGCAGTCGAACTGTATTGGTGGAATTCTGCTCTTACTGCGTATCTGGTAAAACCTGTTTCTAGAATGAAGGAACTGGAACTTTGCCATGTCTGAGAGTTTTCTGTGCTGTGGGTTGTTCCCTGAACGGACCTTGTTCTCTCCTGTAATTCTTGTTCTGGGAATTTTAACAGTACCCACACCGAATGCCTTGCTTTGCCTCCCTGGGCACCATTTACTTTAGATTCTGCTACTGTCTAAGAGCCTTAAAAGAATCAAATAAAAAGTCAGGATGAAGCAGCTGCAGTAGTGTAGGTGCTTTCATGTCTCAAAACTCTGAAGTTCACTGAGGACCCAAAAAAGCATCCCTGCAGCTTTGTTGTTCAGAATATCTGAGTGACAGTTTCAGTTATGTGGAGGTGATAGCAAACCTTCCTCTTAAAACCTAGACAGTCTGTTCAAATTCTTGAAAGTTTTCCTAATTCCTTTTCCCAGTGGTTTTGTTGTTAGTATTTGTTCTTTGAGCTTTCTCTCCAGATGTTTACAGGTGAGGCACAGCTCAGCTGCAAACTTAAATAAGGAAATTTATTTTTTCATAACATCATTTCAGAGCGTCCTTTTGCTTCTGCATGAAAAGCAAATGCCGCACGTACAAACAAATATAACAAATATTTGGCTTATATTCCTAATCTGTAACTGCTGTAGTCAGATCCATAAAAGTTTCAGAATTTAACTGTCTGCAACTGAGATTGTTTTGCTATTCAAACTCAATTGAATAATCCTTCAGAGGAGAATGTTAAAGAGACTCTATTGATAAAGCAGAAACTTAACATTTCCCCTTCAAATAGACAGTAGTTTGATGAGCAAAATAACCCCAACCAAACATATCTTTGAAAAAGAGAGACTTTGCTGTCCAATTTTGATGCTAATAATAGAAACCATAGAAGTTACTACTATGCTCAGAAGTAAGACCTGTTAGCTTTGATGTTTACACAGACATTTTTAGTATATTCTGTTTAAGAACTATTAAATTTACGTACTTTCATCACCTGATAATAATATAAGTATTAGTTGCATAGTAAAACATTTGATAAAACATCTTAGATCCATTAAAAATGTTAATAGTACTGAGGTTTTAACTGACATTTAATTACAATGTCATTAATACTTTACAGAGGAAATAAAGTAAAAAAAAAATCTCACTATAACAAAACAGTTGGGGAGAGAGGAGTCTCAAGTAGCACACCTCAAATAGAAAATTTTTCAGGTGATATGAAATTAATATTTGTAAGATAACAACATTTTATTAGAAGTTAGAATACAGTATTTTGAATCATTCTTTGCCCATAGGCACCTTTCTGTCTCCACTGACTTCATAGGTGACTTCCTTCATCCTCGGAATTAGGGGAGGGATCCATACAAACGGGTGAAAGGTAATAAAATAACTTACACTCTGTTAGCACCAACCAGAGTTGGGTGCTTACACTTGATTGCTACTGTGTATGCAGTTATGAAGGCTGGCTCTCATTCTAGAGACTTAAACTAACATCTTGTTTCTTATTGCTGTGTTAAACTATAAACTGTACTAACCTAGAGGCACTGGGACAGGAGATGAAAGCTCCAATCTCTTATTAACCTGAAAACTTTATGAACTGCTTTTCAGTAAGGTGTAGTACAGTATAATTTTAATCATAGATACAACTTTGAATTTCGTTGCTTTGTTTCATACTATGTGCTTGCTTTTTCTTACACACGTAATTCACAGTCTGTTTTTGTCACTGTATTATGGGTTGCAAATTTATACAAGTTGTAGTCTAAATTTTGGTCTCGTGAATATCAGCTAGTTAAATGTCTGTGGAAGTAATTATCACTAAAATTAAAATTAGTTTTGACTACAATGATTGAAAACTATTAAGAAGTGTATTTTTAAAATGTGCAAATAGGTTTGGCCTTCCACCAGCACTGGAAGAGTTGTTGGAGTGCAGATGTAAAACAAATGACTTTCCAAAGTTAGAAAAACCCCACTAATTAATACTTAAGTGAAAGACAAATATTTTGGCTAATGACTGAAGAAATATTTCCTGACAGGGTGTGGGATTTGTGTGGGTTCTAAGGAAAGAATTTTTTTTTTGTTTCCCCTTGGAAAGTTTAAAGAATATCCATGAGCCTCCTCAGATGTTTGTGGTCAAATACGAGGAATGGGTGGAGGGGGATGGAATTTGGATATGTGTGTGTCCTCTTCTTAATTTAAACTAAATTCAGTGGGGTTTTTTTTCCAGCTGAACTTTGTGGTAGTGCAAGGTTATAGCAGAAATTAATTCCCTTGTTGATGTAACCATTGCTTTTATTAATTGACAGATCGGGGCATTGGTCAGGGTCCACAAAGAACTGCCAGGTTGCTATACCAAGGAAGGGAAGAGCAGAGGAGTGTGTTACACAGTGAAATTTAATCTTCTGTATTACTGTAATCCCATTCTTCCTGTATGACAGTCTGGTTGTCCTTTGAATTAGTGCTATCTTCTAATTTTGTATCCGTCACAGTCTTTAAAGTTCTTGCATCAAAGTCACAAATGAAAGTACTAGAATCCCTGAGGAACAGGATGAGTGAGTTCTCCATTTTAATTATTCCTCATTGGTGTAAACTGTTGTACCCCATCAGCCAGTTCTGTATCCACCTAAGAATTTCTTTACTAATCCATTGTATTTTTTACCTTAAATTTTCTCTCTCTGCCTCATACTTTGCTAAAGAATAATTAACAACTGATAACCAGTGTTAATTTAGGTAAAGAAAAATTTATCAACATGAGTAGAGCAATGCATTACATTCTATTTATGCTCATAAAGATTTGTTCTTTCTTGCTGAATCTGAGACTTAATGTAGTGTTGAAGTAAAAATAATAATAAAGAATGTTAATGGCTGCTCATTAGGGGTTAGGGATATATGTAGCTGCAAAGTTTGCTCTCTTTAGCTGCAAGATAAAGGTGCTAAATAGATTTTTTTGAAGTGTCTGCTTATAGTCTCCATCTCAGCCTAATTGTAATTGGATTCTCAGAGTCCCATAGATCCATCAAGAATAGGAACTTAAAGCCTTGGCACTTGCTGGTGTGCAGTGCAGTCTGGTGTTTCCTTAGGATGCCTGTCTGAAGCTGAACTAAAGCAGAGTTTCCCTTGACACCAGTGCCAGCTCATTCTCCCAGATCCTTCTGCTGTACTAGCTCTTTGTTTGTACTGCTGCAACTTTATTTGTATAGCTGTGAGGGAAACCAGATGATGGAATTGACCTAAGTTTAAAATAACTCTTTGTTTCATCCTTGGTTTTGGTCTGAGTTATCATGTCAATACCATAAAAATGAGCAGTGATGGTAATAAGGAGGTTGAAGCTGTTCAGAGCTGCACTGCTGCTAAAGGGAATGCTCATGAGTTTATACCGTCAGTCATGGTGCTGACAAGAAGAACCCAACCCTCATAATCAAAGGAGAATTTCTTGGCTTTGAAATTACAAAAAAAGAAGGGGAAAAAAAAAGAAGTGGGGAGCTGAAAAACCACAGTTGAATCTTTCAACTGAGAAATTTAAAATTACTTCTCAGTGTAGTGCAAAGGCTAATACTGATTTGTCTGCTCTGAAGCCTGTGGTAAAAGGTCTGTGTTTTAACAAAAAGAACATTTTCACTTGTGGAATTCCTTATAATGAATTCCTGCCCTTAAAGCTGTTGTTTCTAAAAATCTATTCTAGACATTTGAAATACTAGATTTTTTGGCTGTTTTCTTTCCACTTTTCAAGTTAGTTGTCAGCTCTTCTTTTTAATTTATTTAATGAGCCATTATCCTTAAGCATTGGGTGGTGTTTTCTTTTACTGTGATTGTTTTGAAGGGAAGAGTAGGGATGGTGACCTATTCTTCCTGGTTTCCTTTTGGGTAGGTAATAACATGAGCTGCTTGTTCAAAACATAAGCATATTTGTATTAGTTTAGTAAAGTATTGTAACAATAGTGTCATAATGATACTTTGCTAGGAAACAAACCCCAACATTAGTTTCACGGTTTAGTCTAACTGTTATCACAGTACTTTTCTGCATAAAATTAGTTTCGTGAACTTCAGCACCTTTCCCTGGTGATACTAATACATTGTAATTGAAACTATTTTAAGTCTTTTGAGAACCTAGTTGTTCTAAAATAGCAGGATTTTTCTGTGGATCCACTTGACTTTCAGAATTCATCACTTGCAGTAATGCAAGGAACATTGTGGTTTTTTCAGTCTTGAAATACAGTTTTCTCACTGCTGGCTCTGATTACATCAATAAGTACTCCTTAAGATTAATGAGAGTATTAGTTCTGGAAGTGAATATACCAACACATTGTATGAAATATGTGTAACATAGAGGAACCCAGGGTCTTTTTCTGTAGAGGGCTGTGCAAATGGCAGTTAAATAGGGTGAACTGTAAACATGATACTGGACTTCTTTAGATGGAGAACTGTGATGACAGTTTTGGAATGAGGGAGATTATGTATTTGAGATTAACATTTCTCTTTTTCCCTGTTCTATCTTACAGTTTCTAGTGATAATGACTTCTTCTTACAGGTCTGGATCTTAGAGCAGCAGTTTTGATGTGGAAGTTAAAGCTAAACAAATGCCAGTTAGTTAAGTAATCAATATTGTGTTTAAATGTAGTTTAATTATGTACTGAATAAGAAAATGAAACAAAACTTGTGCATGTCTCAGGAAGTCTAGAGAACCAGCTAGAATAATTTCAAGACAGAAAAATAGAATTGAAATTACAGAGGAGACACCACTTTCTGTGTGTGCTCTGATTCCTACCTTTTCTTAAACAGAAGGCATTGCCGTGTTATTGTGTGTTCTTGTATTGAAATGATTTTGGGTGGCTTTGATGACAGGTCAGTGTAGTGGTAAGGGCCGTGGACTGAGACAGCAGTAAAAATACAGCTTTTTAATGTTCATCTTCGATATAAATTGCATAAAGTCTTTCTCTGTTTTAACTGTAAAACTTTCTTTGCAGCCCTTATTTTGGAGAGGAGTTTTACTTTGAGATTCCAAGAACATTCCAGTGGTTGTCCTTCTATATATATGATAAAAGTGTTTTGCAAAAGGACCTGCGTATAGGTAAGTGTCTATGAGGTGCTGTCTGCATCTTGCATAACACTTGGTTGTTTTCAATAGCATTATATGCAGGATTACAGATACAAGTATTGGTGAAGCATCATTCAAAACTGTGTATAGTGCACTTAAATGCTCCTTTAAAGTTTGAAAAGAAGGGTCTTATTTCCTTGCTTCCTTCTATTACACTAAAATATGTTTGGTTTTTAGGCTAGTAGGACATTTTATAGTCTTATTATGGTCTGAATACATTTTTAAAAATTCTCTTCATTTCTTCTCCAGTTTTGCTTCATTGGAATATTTGAATAATTGTCACTACTTGTAGGTCTTTAAAGAATAAATTGTGGAATAATTCCACAATAATTACAGTTGTGGAATAATTCTTAAAACTATTGATAGATAATTTTTCTCCCTGACAGTGCAACCTGTAACTTAGAGACGTACAAAGCATTTGGCAGCAATTCGTGTAGCTTAAGGGAAAAATTGTAAGAGGTGGATTTCTATTTCTCCCCCCACTGCATAATGGCTTTATTGCAGCTGCTTTTTGGATACAGTTGCTACAAAGCTATAATAGTCTGCTAGTCTGTGGAAGAAGCCATCACTTTACTTGAATTGAGGAAGGAAATAATTTGCACCAGGATGTCAGATAATTTGATATAATAACAGCTTTCCAAATAGCAATCAGAAGAGTAAAAGGCACCTACTTCAGTTTCCTGTTTAAACATTCAGCACTGTTTCTGTTTTCTCAGATCTATTATGTTATTTCCAGCCGCAAGTGTGTTCTTTATTTTATGTTCTTGTTAGTGATATCCAGGATAACAAATCGTAATTAATGTCATCAGGCTTTTATATAAACTATTTTCTGATTTACTTACCCATAACATTCCTTGTTTTATTTCTTCATATAGCATCATAAACTTTAAAAAAACCCCTAAAAGCGAGTTTAAAAAAAATCAAATTTCAAACATATTTAAATATTTGTTCTATTCAGATGAAGGTGATATTTATGCTTCTCTCTCCCTGCCACTCTCCCTCAGGAAAGGTGTCAATCAAAAAAGAAGATTTATGCAACTACACAGGAAAAGAGAACTGGTTTATGCTTCAACCTGTTGATTCTAATTCAGAGGTCCAGGTAACTATTAAATTGCACATTTACATTTCGAAAGTTAAATACAGATAAGGACATGCGATGGTAGAAGTTTACATTGAGCTGTAGGAGATAGGGCTTAGCATCTGTATTTCTTGGGAGGCAGTTGTGTCTTCACTTTGGTTAGAGAATAATGCAGACTCTACTCCTAAGATGACTGTATTATTCCTTATGGTACTTAAAACTGGCAGAAGATATGAAACAACTGTTTGGGAAATGTCTTAGCAGTATTTTGGTGTCTGAAATGCTTGTAAGAGGAGCCATATTCTTGAGGCACATGAATGGATCCTAAAACTCTTGAATAATTTTTTTTAGTAATTTTTGGTGTTAACTGAAACAGTGGCTGATTATGTGAAATAGTCTCCAAAACTTGGAGGTACTTCTGCTGTGTTAATTTATCCTATCTTGAAACACTTTCTGCATTCAGTATCAAACAACTTGCACTTCACAGTTTTATTTCAGCCTGTGGTTCCAGTTCTTCAAACAGGATTTTTCTAGGAATAGGTAAAAATGAGATGGCTCTAGAAGTTGTAGATTCTCTTTTTGGTATCAAGAACAAAACAGAATTCTTGAGAATCTCTTAGCCTTGTTGTGATAAACTATTCGGTTTAATAGGGTTTTTTCCAGATTTGCCTGAGGGCAAAAGTCTTAGACTTGACAGTGTTCGTATTGTTTTAGTAACCTGAAAGTCCCTTTGGGTAGGGAGAATCCTGGCTGCTTTTACAAGAAGTGAATGTGCACAGAATTCTCATTATTTTCACAGATTATTCATTTATGAGCCATAAGTTTAGCCTTCTGGGTGTAGGAGGGCATGTGGTTGCTTTACATGAAGACAGATTTTCAAAATGTCTGAATACCACTTCCTTTTCCCTGTTGAAAATCAGTCCTTCTCAGTTATGATAGTCTGGAATAGAATGGTTCATTTGGAAGGGACCTAGAGATCATCAAGTCTAGCTGCAAATTGTCTTCTTTGAATTCTTTCATGTAATCACTCTGAAACTAGAAAGTACTTTTTAGATACGAACTGAAAGGCAGTTTCCACTTTGACTTAAACATTGTCATGCTTGCTATGTTTTTTCTGTCATAAAAATGTATTGAAGAAAGTATTACTTTTTGTCATAACACGACATGAGTATTTGAAAATTCAATTAGAATATTCCATTAATAGAATGTAGTGGTTTCTTACATACTGGAAATTAAAAGTTTATAGTTTTCCATGGCTTTGTGACTCACAGCAGAATGTAAGCTCTTACTGATACTTTACTTTGACTGGGACATGTGCAAAGCACTGTCCTCCATGACACTTCCATTAAGAGATGACCTTTTCTGCTCAGGTGTGTGCTCCTTATATTTATCTTTTCTTGAGTCAGGGCATTTGGGTAGGTTTCTCCTGTCCTGCTTTATTTTTCCATAAAAGTCTTAAGAGCAGAGCTGAGACCAGTTCCCATCTGCCACATTTGCCTGAAATCTTGTTGGCTTGGATGTGCCATACAGCACTGAAATGTCCTCAGAGATGTCCAAGATTGTTGGTTGGACATGGCTGAAAGCAAGTAGACTTTTACATTGAGCATGTGCAGAAAAAGTGCATGAAGTGTTTATAAAGCTAAATCACAGTTTGGAAGGGGAAAAAAAGTTGTTTTCTTCTCCTCATGGCACTGTATATGTAGTTGATTTTTTGTTCCTCTGGTTCCCTCCATGTGATTATTTTTCAGAATTTATGATGTGTGCAAGGCAATAGGATAGCGTAGAAATATTTTGTGTTCCATTAATATGTGCAGGACACTTTACAGTTGCTTGGTTGGGATTTATTTTTGGGCTTTTCCATAAGTTTGCATTTATTTCAAGAAAACTGTACTTTTTATGTACCAGTCATCTATTCTTTATAGGTTAACTTTGGTAGAATTAGCAGCCTGTATACCAGGGATTTTAGTGGTGGAGGTTTTTAGAAAGCATCTGCTCTGCTCTGTGTTTTGATCTTAGCTTGGTTTTTTTTGTTGTTTTGCTGCTGTTTGCAGTATTATGAGTCCATATTATTCTCATTTTCTTGAAACTTTTTCCTTTCTCCACTAGTCTTGAAAAATAAATACAAACGTGGGACTACTAAGTAAATAAACCAGAAGTTGGGTGAAACAGGCCACATTTAACTGCAGCTGGCACAAACTTGTTTATATATATTAGCTTTTAAAAAAAATTCTTGTTTTCTAAAATGCACATAGTGTCAGCATGCTGGTAGAATTGTTAGGATTGCTTGCCCCCTTTTTTATTTATAAAATCTTCATTAATCTGGTTTGAAATTGCTCATTTGATTAAACATGCCTTTGAGCTTCATTATTCATGGCAAGAAACTTTTATAGAGATTTTTACATACATAGCTTTATACCTATATTTATACATAGGTATAGTTTTTATAGAGATCTGCACTTGAAAAACACATTGGTAAGATCAAAATATTTTACACACTGTTAAGGTCTTTGAAGGTAAATTTAACATTCATTGTTCTTTTTCTTAGAGTTTTATTGACACAGATCCTATCAATTTTATCTTGCTATATTAAGTACCTGAAAATTGACTGTTAACCCATTTGTAAAGTTAAAATGGTACCTACCTGCCTTTGAGCAACGCTGAGATCTACAGATGCAGAGTGCGTTAATATGAAGTCACTGTTTGTTTTTAATTTACTGTATAAGACTGGCTGATTTCTGTGTTTCGAAGTAAAAGCCATCTGTACAGCCACATTTAAAACCCAGTTGTGTATTATGTCAGAAGTTCTGATACAGATCTGCAGATCAGCCACTTCAGGAAACCATCGCGCTGCTCTCAACAAACAAAATGACAAAAATGTACTAAAACTCTCCATGCATGTTGGGGAAATATTTACTTAGAGCCATGTTACTGTGGTCATCGTAGTACTGAGCTGGGAGCAAACTACCTCCACAGATAGTTCTCAGGAGCAGTAATGTGCTATTTTACTCCTACTGTTCAGTGTAAAACACAATTTGTGGGTTTTGCTTTTAAAAGCAAAAGGAAGATATTTAGGCCATTCACAGCATCTGTTTTCTAAAACAAGTGAAGTCAGCTATTATAATAAATACTAATAATGTTTGTCTTCTCATTTGTAATTCAAAAACTTTGCCTTGTAAGGTTGTTGGCATGCTTCTCAGTATCCTGTTTTTATCCCGTAAATCTCTTTTTGTAGTGGAGTTTCTCTGCTTGACAAATACTTTCTTAATGTACCTGTGTTCCTGTCCCTGTAGTAACAGTTTGCAAAACATTTGGCAGGCATCCCAAAACAGTTATGTTCGGAACTGCCTTGTAAAAGAAGCTTCATTTCTCCTCCCATGTGATGAACAGAGAGGGAAACGCAGCCTTTGCCTCAGGGGATTTACAATAAAAACATTGCAGTTTTATGTCAAAACATAACTGTTACAGAAATGTGTGCAAGGTCAGCTAAGGGTTTTACTTCCATCTTAGTGGAAAGGCAAAGCTGTAGATCACATTATGATTTGCTTTGCCTTTCCACTAAGATGGAAGTAAATTACTTTTATGACTTTGCCACTCTTGAAAATCACCTTCCAGAGCCCTTCCCTGAGAATGTTGGTTGTGGACAGACCAGTATCATCTGTTGTTCCATTTATCAAATAGGCAAAGTCTGGGAATACCAAGGAGAACATTGTTAGAGGAAAGACTCTGTGTCTGATTATCTTAGATGTGAAAGTCAACACAAACAGCCAGGCACTGAAATGAGTAGCAGGTGTTGTTCAGGCGGTAGCTGTTTGGAGTAAGGTTAAGGTACTACATTTTGGTCATCCCAGGAAAGTTGCCTATCATGGTTTGACGTTTTTGGAGCCTTCTATTGAGAGGGTACAGTAGCTTGGCCCTTGCTGAGTTCTGAGGTTAATCCATGCTGTGCCATAATTTATGGATTCTTTTCTTTAAATACTTCTTGCCATATCAGAAAAAGAAAAGGAGGAAGCTGGCTTTAGCAATTATTGCCACCTTTTCCTCTCTTTTGGTTCTGTTTACTGTTCCTTGCATACATCAGCAGTCTTCATGAGATAGTTGAAAACTGCCCTGGGATGCACAGTGATCTTCAGTCTGGTGTGATGGACAGGATTTCACAGTGGATATTAAATGCTGCTGGTCTGCTGGTTATGGCTTCTGCATACTATTCTACTTTTCTACCTGCCTTCAGAGTCCAAGGTCATTTTAGAACTTTCCCCTGAAGTGTTCAGAAATTCATGTCTGTGCAAGGGTTCATCCCATGCTTAGGACAAAATAGCTGAGACTCTTGCTCTTGATAGTTGCTCATACTGGAAGAAATACTTGTGGATTTTAAATCTGTAGAGGCTTGACCAGTTCTTGTGCTGTCTGCAGATGGAGATAGTGCTTCTCTATAGGAAAGTCTCAAAGTTCACATACATCCATTATACTCTACTTGAAGGATATGTGCTCTAGATGGGTATTTTCTTCAACTGGTTATATTGGAATTACCTTAAATCTTTTGACTGTAAACTACATTACTGTTCTAATTCCTACTTTTAAAATAAATACTTTTAAAACTGTTTGTGTTTCTCTCCTGGTTTTTTTTCAGGGAAAAGTTCACCTTGAATTAAAACTGAATGAACTGATAACAGACAATGGATCTGTGTGCCAGCAGCTAGTAGTACAGTAAGGAAATCCATTAATCCTTTAATATTTGGTTGTTTGTTAGAACGTTATGTGATTTGTCTTTCCTAATACTGGATGTCTGCATGTCTTGGTACCAATAGCATTTTTCTTTTTATATGACTTTTCCTTGGAATCTGCCTTATGAGGAAATGAGTATATGCCTAGGGAACTCCTGCAGAAATTCTTCGCAGCTGCTCATCTCTGCTGCCAAAGCACTCACTTTTATTGGGACTGTTAGGATTAGTGTCTTGTAATTCCAGTTGAATTGGGTCTGGTGAGAAAGCTAGGAATGTGCAGTGCAGCTGACAACCAGAACTTACAGTACTGCTGTTACTGACAGAATTACTGCTGCAGATGGGGTTTTTTTGAGTTGGTATGGGAAAATTCATTGCTGGTTTTGCTTCAGAATTAGTTTCTTGTGGCAAACCATGATAAGAAATGCTTACAGAAAAACAAAGTACAGGAGTTGTGGTTCTGGACTAGCATGTTTGCCACATTTCAGTAAAACTTCTAAGCAACAACTTAATAAGGAGTTTCGCTACCAAACTTAATTTTGGCTCTGAAGTGTAAAAATGCTACAGCATGTCAAAGAGCATCATAGAGACAGTACATTTTTTGTACATTTGCTAATGTAATTTTCATTATGAAATTAAGATGATGGTTTTTTTGTCTTAGTCAACTGTCTAAATCCAGATGAATAGTTGAGTTGGAGCAGGACCCAGCAAAGTGGTCTGTTTGCTGTTCTCTAACTTGGTATGAAGGGGAAGCTATTCTGTGGTAGAACTAAGCTAGTGAAACTGGTAATGCTTTAATGACTTCGGCTCATAATTCAGGTAAAATGAAAACTTGCTGGACATAGAGTTATCTTTATTACTTAAAGATAATTCGAAATGCATCTGCTTTTATAGTAGGGTAGCAGCATGGTTCATTGGGAGTCCTGCTGCTCTTATTTTTGTATCCCACTTGCAGCACAAAGCAGAAGTAGAACAGCTTTTTCCCCACAGGCTATTCACTACCAAAAGCTGGCTGGAGCTTTTTGACTTTGTGTTTTAGTCCCAACTTTCTTCATTCTCAGAATGTTTGGGGTTTTTTTATGTTCCTGCACTTTAAGTTAGTGTTGTGGGGGTTTTTATTTTAAAAACTTACCTGGATTTTTCATAGGATGAAGAAAAGTTGCATTAGAAAGTTACTGTTGCAAATTGCAGTTTTGAGTGGGAAGTGGTTTACTCACTGTGCCCTCTCTTAGGATCTCTTTATGACGGAGATAATTGATCAAAAGGAAGCCAGGGTTCTCTTTTGGTTGCTGCACTCACCCACTCACTGACATGTGGGAGAGGACTGTGCGTTAGACGCTGCAGTATTACATCAGTGCTTTTGTCTGAGGTTATGAAATTCACTGAGTTCCTTAAACTAAAAATGTTTAGTAGGATTTTACCACACGGCCTGCTACCCTTGAAATAATTTACTGCATTAGTAATATATTGTACATAAATACATTTTGGATGTACATGTGAGAGTTTGAGAAATAAGAATCTGTAATACCACTGAATGTGGTATTATAGAAATGGATGAGAGGGCATTTTTGAGATGCATTTGATCTTAAAGCATGAGGAACTTACAAAAAATACATGTGGAAGTATTAAAGAGAAAATTTAAACTCTTTAAAACTCTGCTGGTTTTGTAAATTTCCCATGATAATTAGTAAGTGATGCACTTGCTGCTACGTTTCACTAGTCACCAGGCCTCAAGAAGACATCGAATTATTGACTCCTTTAACAAAGCTGAAAGATAGAAAGGAGCAGAACTGTGATAGAGTAAAAGAGAGTCAAGAAGTGGGCAGAAATGTTTCTGTCTCTGACTCTTCTTCATCTGTTCTAAACTGGAAAATACTGGCCACAGGAAAAAAAATCACTGAAAAAAAATTTTTGAAATACAGGCTATGATACTTGCCTTTCAGGAGCAACATTTTACTTCATGTTCAAGTTAATTGTGTCTCCATGTAATGAGAGTGAGATGTTTTCAAACCTTCACCTGTGGGGTGTGCCCAGCCCCTGCCGTGGAAGGAGGCCTGCTGAGATAAAGCAATGGCATAACCTGCCAGCAGAATCCCCTTGGAAAAGGCAGCACTGTTCGGTGAGGGTGAGAGAAAGCAAGAACCATGATCCTCTGGGAGACCCTATGTAGATTCCTTGTAACCCATTGCCTTCTACCCTCTCACACCCACCCTTGTATCCCTGTAAGATCTACCCTTCTCCCCCTTTGAGTTTGGAGAACTTGTCCCTAGCCTACCCTTCGCAGGGGTGCAGAGTAATAAACCTGCCTCATGCGGAACTGCTGAACGAGCCTCTTGTCTCTCTCCTCCTAGTCCAGCCTGGGGTTTGCCCCGCAGAACAAGAGCTGAAGTCACTCTTGCTGAAATCCCTAGAGAGCTGGCAGCCTGCTGAGACAGGCCCTCCCTGCGAAGGCACCCCGGCCGCTGAGGGATCACCGCAGACCTCTGGAAGACTGTCCCTTGCGGGACGCTCTCTCTGGGTCGGTCACGGCTTCCTGGGTCTGAGCCATGGACCCCAACCTGGCTGCTATAGCCACCAGTTAAATTTTGTAGGATAAGAGAATTCTAGATACTTTTGCTGCCTTCTGTGCATAGTTAAGTTGCTAATGGATTTCTACTGTGTATTCTTGAGAGTCCAGAAGTTCTACAAAGATGAAAAATACTACCTTCAACTTTCATTACACAAGATTACACATGGTGTTTAGTGCACACGCGATAGCAAGTAGTTCAAAGGCTGTGATTTTGAGCATTATCTGGAGTCCCCTGTTACCTTGTGGCTGAACCAAAACGATGACTGGCTAGGAAATGCATTCCTGTTGTTTTGGGTCTGTAAACATGGTTGTAGAAGCTTTCTCTACTTGTCTTCTAGATGAGTTTTATGATGAAGATTGATTTAAAAACTCAATTCCAATCACTTCTTTGACATATAGCATAGTTAATCTTCCTTTGGTGAAGGACTGTCTTAGAGCTCATGTAGAGCAGGCTAAGCCCTGATTTTACACAAATTTTTTGTCTTAATTGCAAACTTCCTGTTAAGTTTCATGCAGATACGGTCACAGACTGTTTGTGAATTAAAACTTTGTTTTGTCTCTGATACTAATTGTTTCCTTTTCTAAGGTGTGAATGAGAAGGGGAAAAGGATAGTGCAAGAGTTTACTTGCTGACTCAGTATGGGCTCTTTTTTTGAAACCACAATGGCATGTATGGTAGCACGCTTCACAAATATGTGCTTGCAGCTCTTGCTGGGAGTCCCTAAGAACAAGTTTGCATGACCATTGTTTGCATATTTGCTGCTTCTGAAATAGATGATACTTGAACAGCTTCTTGCCAAATTAGGCAGTTGGGTGGTAGCACCTGCCTTCTCTGGGATTAACAGCCCTTCAGCTCTGAAAGAAGGTTTTGTGTATTTACAGTGTGAATACTTCAAAGCCCAGAAATGGTTTATTACAGCCAGGTTTTGACTTCATTGCAACCGCTTTTCTAAATAAATTATACATCATGTGCTCTTAAATTGACCTGTCAGTTTGTTACTGTCCTGTTTATACCTCATCTGCTTGCATGAAGTTGTTCTAGGGAGCATAGCAATTTTTATGAAGTGCACATACAGATCCTAATGGCTGCAGTTAGGGAGTGTCTGTCCTTGGAGAACTTCAGTTGATTTGAATGGTGGAGATAGAGTCACTCAGTCATTAGGGGGTTTATTGTGGGCTGGGTCTTTTTAAGGACGTATTTTCATCTTACAAGATGAATATATGCCATTTGTATCTGAAAGGCTCTCATTTCCTGTGTGAAACTGCTCTTGCACAACAAACTACTGAGATGAGAATTAATGTAAACTGAATCATATCTTAGACTCTACTGGAACAGAGCAGTAGTTGGAGAAAAGACCCGAAGTTCTTCTGTTGTCTGTTGCGTAGACTTTACATAAGGGTATAGTAGTCTAAAATATAAAATAAAAGGCTTTTAAGTTCCTGTCTACTTCTTCAAACTCTGTGCATTTATGCCTTTTGAATGACAACTGGCTAGCTAGGTAGATGAAATTATTTGTCAAAGCTGAAATATTTTTATTGTATGTTAGAAATGTATTTATTATGGTTGTCAGAATAGGAGTGTATATATAGTGTTATTTTCTTTTTTGATTGGTCAGAATGTTTGGCATTTTGTTGGTGGTGGTTTTGATGGGATTTCTTGGTTGTTGTTTTCCTGTTTAAAGGAGACTGGAGTTCTAGCACTTTGCCTGATTCTTCGAGGAAAAGGCAGTATTACTGTGCAATTTGCTGACTGGCAAACTTAGTGAGGTTTTTTCCATTCCATTCATTTCCATTCCAACTTTTCCATTTCTGTTAAGTCTACTATAGTTTAGCCACTTCAGACATCTTCAGAATTTTTAAACATGTTTACTGGAGGCCGTTTGTTTAGTAGCTTAGAAGTATCGGTAATGATTCAGTGTGGTGTGCTCAGTCCCTGGGGAGGAACAATCTGGCCCGGTAGTGCTGAGTCGATTTAATGGCTTCCTATCCCTAATGGCTGCTTGCCTTTGGAGCTTGGGAGGGCTCCTGCCTGATGAGGGTAATTCAGTTTGCCAAACTGACAACTGGCTTGAAACCTAAAAGCTTCCTGTGAGGGTGGTAAACAGAAGCAGCAGTTAGCTGACTTGGCTGTGCTGTCACATACTGTGTCTAAAGCAGACTCCAGGCAGTCCCTGCAGACTGAAGGGATGGATATGACTGGCAAGCTTGGAGTGAGAGATGGAAGGGGAGGAGGTGAGGTAAATTTGGAACAAATTTTTGTGCGTCATAGGTGTGGAAGAGAAAGATTTTGAGGTATTAGGAGCTGATGGTCAGGGGAGATGTTGGACCAGGGCAGGCTGTCTAAGCTAGGCAGACCATACTTGCTGGCAGCAGAACTGGGACTTGGGCAGGAGGTAAAAAGGGAATGCTAGAGCTGTCTCCACAGGGAGACCAGCTGGAGCATGAAATCAACTTGAAGTGACAGATCCATATGATGAATCCAGAGATCTTAGTTCTGCTGCAAGGCTGTGAAGTTGTCAGTAAAATGTTTTTCAACTCACAGGAAATCACAAACAAGCCTTTCTTTAGTTTGTGCGTGTTGTGGTCAAGAGAACAGAACAAGCTGTTTGTATTACTAAAAGTCCCACAGACTCATACCTGTTTGCTTCAGAAATCCAGGAGCTTGGTGAACATGTCAAAGACTGTAAGAAGAGAAATGGTGGTGTTCTTGTTAAAACAGTTGAATTCTCTTTAGATAAGGTTGACTGATCCATCTGCTATGAAGTTCCTATGAGATTCAAGTTGCAGCTGGTTTATAGGTACGCTCAGCACTCACACCTGAAACTGCAAAGCCCGAGGAGCTGCAGAGTGTTTTGTGCTACAGGATGCCCATCAGTCTGAAAAAATCAAGTCCTGCCTCAGATCAGAGACCCCAAATGACTGAAAAGTCTAGACAGTTTATTTTTGTTGCCACTCTTCAGTGCCACGTGTGTGTTGGAGGAGGAATCAATTAATGCTTATGAAACAACTAGATGTTTCAAGAACCCATTTAAATGGCGGGTTTGAAATCACTGTAGGGCTCATTGTGATTCAAAAATTATTGAAATGCTGAAAGCCACGTGCTTGATAACTGGAAGAAAAATAACAAATGATTGTGCAGTGGTTCAGCACTAAATGTTCCCTGAACTGGCTAAGACAGAGGGACTTTTGGGGGGGAAAATACCATCTGGTTTATAATTGTGCATACTCCAAAGAGGGTGGAGTTTTGAGGCAGCACAGGAGTGTTAGTGTCTTGTTTCCACACTTGTGTTTGAATTTGCAGCTCCTGTTATTCTTTTAACACCATTTTTCTGTGTAACAGTACATAAAGCATTTATTTAAAAATGTGTGCAGCTACATAACTTTAATTTGATCTTCACAACTTATTATTCCACATTATGATATTAGAACATTTACTTAATTGTTCATATGAATTTACAGAAGTCTATTTTCTCCTTAAGTTGCCTAGGTTTTGGATTTTATTCAAACTAGCAAATATGACAACTGAAACTTTATTGCATTAATTTAGTTAAATTCCTGCAATACAGCTAAAAAAATAAATTATTTTAAAGAAAATGGGAATATAACATTCAGATCTTATTTGTGTTTTGTTTATGAAATTTTGTAATTTGCTGAATATTTCTGGACTTAAATTACAGTGTGCATGGTTACATTAGAGCATCATTTTGCTAGAAAGTCTGGTTTCTGCTATGAATTTACAAACTCTGCTGCTTTACTTTTGCTGTTCCAGCTGCTTTTTGTTAATGCTCATATGTGGGCAGCATCTAAAGGTTAGGCAGCTTGCTGACCCAGCTCTGTGCTGCTGCTGTGGTGATTCAAAGATTGCAAGACTTCAGAAAGGGTCCAGAAAAGGTTTCTCTGTCTCCACAAGCATTAATTGCCAACCATCCTGTCCCTTTTGCATCAGGACTGGTGAACAGTGTGCCTGTGTACCTGTTAAACATCACCTTACCACTTACTGTATGAATTACGGAAGAAAACAGTATTTTTAAAAGGGCCATTTAACCCTGAACATGGGCTGTTGTGAAAAGAGTTTGGAAATAAACCTTAAGCACTATTTCAAAGGTAGAGCTAGAACTATACACTGTAATGGTTTTGGATGCTTAATTTTAAATATAATTTCAGGATTTAACTTTGCATTTCTTAGCATAACTCAGAATGTAGCTTATCCAAAATTAAATATTTCAATCCATTTTAATGCCTTCCAGATGCAGCTGCTGTCATTCGATGTGGCCAGATAACTTTTTGTAGGCCTTGAGAAATCAAATTTAAAAGTTAAAGAAATCTGCAGTTTCTCCTAACATAGTAGTTCATTTTACTTATGATTTTGTCTTTCATGTGCGATACTGGAATGTCTTTATCAAAGCGATTCCAAGAGTTTCATTCTCACAGAGCCCCCTAAGTCTTACTGTACACTTGAGTATTATTTTGTATTACCATCTATCTTTGTGTAATACAGCAGAACATCAAAAAAAAAAAGTTTTGAAAAAGAAAGCATTGCTTAGGTTTTATTTTTTTAAGCCAAATATTTGCTTCACTGATCTATTGTTTGCCTTTTCCCTGTAGCATAAAGGAGTGTCATGGGTTGCCTCTTATAAACGGACAGAATTGTGATCCTTATGCAACAGTATCTCTTGTGGGGCCTTCCAGGTAACATTTTAGTATAAAATGAATAAATCTAAAAGTGCTGTGATGTTGAATTGGAAAAGAAAGTCACAGGTTTTAAGCAAAATCTTTAAAACGCAGGAAAATCTTCCAGTGCTTTCATGTGTATATCACATCTCCATGGATACTGTTCTCTCCCCTGCCCTGCCATACTCTCAAGACTGGGATGGTGTTTGGTCTGTCTGAATTGCCTGCACTTGTCAAGAACCACTTGTGACTCAGTTCTTTCCTGTGTTTTGTACTGGACTCTTGATTTCTGCACTGTGCTTCCTGTTAATCTATGTGAAATTCTTGTATGCCATGATACAGTCAATTGCTCACTCAACCTTCCTCTCTTCTCCATTTTTCTTAATGTGTGGGTTTCTTTGCAGCAAATGTGTAGTAACTGGGAGGAGACGAGAGAGTCGAGGTTCTGGAACACCTTCACGATGCTGTGTTCAGAATCCCCACAGCTCAAATGTCTCCCTGTTTTTGATCAGTAATCCTCAATAACTGTTGGGTTCTTTCATTTAAGAAAAATCCTGCATCCCACACATTCACTGTGTGCAAGTCCCTGCCCAATAAGGAGGATAAGTTTCAGTTGCTTCTTTTTTGCCACATCAGACCCTCTCCTTTCTCCAGTGCTGAGGAATTGTCTTTGTGAGCATAATATCAGGACGTCTTGGCTTGGCTTAAAGACTTCGGAAGGATTGTCCCCGAGTAAGCTTTCCATGGGGCATTTTTTCCCTCCTTTGTAATAAATGATCACATTTTTAGGTTCGGCTTGTGGGGGTTTTTTTGTTTGTTTTGTTTGTTTGTTTGGGTTTTTTCTAAGAGGACTAGGGATGCTCACCCATTATACTTAGGAATCATGGGGCCAAATGGCAAAGAAGGTAAATGGACTTACATTTTCTGTTTGAGTCCTGTGATATGGATGTAAGTGGGAGAATGTTGGTCCCACAGAATATTTACCCTGTTAGTATGGGAATATATGTGCACATCTGACAGGAATTCCTGGTTAAGATTTTCCAATCTTACGCATGTGTGACTCATGTACCATGACTGGAATATTTATATGGCCACTGCCTGAAAATAGGTAGTTGATACTTTGGGCAATTTTTCTTCTCCCTTGTCTGTTTTTCCCACACATTCTATATTTCTTTCTTTTGGAAAGCTATTCTATACTACCACAGCCCTTTGCTAAATAAATAAATAAAACTATATTCCTTTATAAGATTTGTAAAATAAAAAAAAAAATCCACAAGGAAGTGGAGACAGTTGTTTTCCTTGACCCTTTGCTGCTTCATATCTAACACTAGCAGCAGTTGCTTTCATAGAAAACCTTCAGTGTCTTGGGTGGAAGCCTCTGTTTGTAAAGAAATAGTGGGTATTTCCCCAACAGAAGAGGGTGGGGAAAAACAGAAATTGCAGTTGAATAAGACAAGGAAAAGTGTGCTCATTATCTGCAGGCAGTGGTAAAGAAATTTCAATTTTAAATGCATTAGAAACTGTTGATGTATTTTAATTGATATGTGTAAGTTTTACCTGTTTGTGAAATTAAATACAAACTTTGAGCTGGATAGATGCCCGGTTAACTAGATACACCATTTAAAATTTTAGCTCTTCAAACTGTGTTGTGAAGATGAACTGATTTTAAGATTTTTCCTCATTGATCAAAGTGAATTCTAAAATAACAAAAAATGTTTTAACTTAAATGCATGGGTCCTTCTTGACTATAGAATGTCTTTATAATTGTATGTTTAAGTTGTCTATGGTAAAAATTTTACCACATTGGAACAGGAATGACCAAAAGAAGACCAAAGTAAAGAAGAAAACAAGCAATCCGCAGTTTAACGAAACATTTTATTTTGAGGTAACTTTTTGTGTGTTATTCTGCCTGTTTATCTATTGTATGCAACCCTTCAGATATTTTTAAGCAAGGTGCATAGCAGTACCTAATGCAGAAAGCTCTCTTCAAGCAAATTGAGGAGCTTTAACTGGCCTCTCAAATGTTAGTGAATGGCATACTTAAATTTCTGTCTGCCAGACAATAGCATCCCCCTTTAATTGCTGTGTGAAAAATTACTTCCTCACAAGCACATATATGAAGGTAATTCCCTGTCCTGAATCACTTTATATAATCGTCTGTTGTCATCAGGAGTTCTGAGATAACTTCAACCTAACCCGTTGACTTCTATTTAAATATTTTCAAGAAGACTGACCCAAAAAACCCAAACAACTTATTTATTTAATAAAGTAATGTAGTAATTATACCCAAAAAAGTTCATTTTATTTTTTAAAAAAAAGTTAACTTTGTTGTTATTTAGGAGTTGATTTCAATTCTGCATGAGGCAATCTGACAATAAACAAATCATGAGTTTAAATTTTCATCTGATTTGTGTCAGTAATGAAAATCAGATTTGCATTTACAGCATGCTATACTGAGAATTTGAAGGAGTACTACTATTGCATGTGCCTCAAGTGTATTATAATTTACTGTGTTTTTATAAATCCTGGTCCTGCTGTGGGACTTTAGTGAGAAATTGTTTCATACCTATGCACAGTTTCAGTGGATGGCGTGTGTCTGAAGATACTGAGTGACCTGCTCAAGATACTGAGTGTGATTTCCTAGGATGTCAGATATTAGGATAAAAATGTGATCCAAACCACTTTATGACTTAAGATTTATTGGAGTTAAATTGAGAATGCGGTCAGTCAAGAAATGAGGAAAGTGTAGATGAGAGGTTACAATTGTATTGTAACTAGGGCAAAAAGAGTGGGCTTCTTATTTGTTGTTTCTTCAAACATTTCAGAACTAACTTCAATGCTTTCATGAGGCTCATGCTAAAACAAAAATAAATTTTTGCCAGTGTCCTGTCATATTAACTTTTTTTTTTTTCTGATAGAGCTATACTGTAATTCCCTCAGATACCAGCTAGCCCTCAGTAGGTGTCACCATGAACCCTTCCTGACCCATTTTTCACCTGCTTTTCTGGCAAAAGGCAGATTGTTTGGTCAACTGACCCTTTTCCTTTGTAGAAGGAGCAGCAACTATTTACCTATGCTAGAAGCAGGGAGGGAGGGTTTTCTTTGATTTTTTGATATACATAATACAAAAAGTGTGTTAATAGGAGAAATTTGCTTGCAGGTAACCAGGTCCAGCAGTTACACCAAAAAGTCCCAGTTTCAAGTAGAAGAAGAAGATATTGAGAAACTAGAAGTCCGGTAAGTTATGTGGTTTAAAAAGTGAATTTACAGAATCATTAATAAATCATACTATTTTATCATCAAGACAATAAATACCTATTTTATCTTAGTGTAGCTCCAGAGAATTACTGATCAGACTTGTAGAAAAGATGATTCTGACATAGAAAATGTCTCTTTTTTAACTTGTATTTCTTAATGAAGATGAGTTTTTTTGTTTTGAGGTAAATAGTGGTTGAATGTATCTAGCAGCCTAAACTTGTTTCCTGTGCCTGTGAATAAAGAGGTATGAGTACCTTATATCAGATTATATTAATTTGGGCAGAATATTGGTAATAGAACTTGTACTGAAAGATACCAGCATTCCTGATCCTAGTCTTTAGTTTCAAATATAGTTGGCTGGTTTAATAAAAAAAAGAGGGAAAGGCCTCTTTTATGAGATTCTTACAATTTCCCTTGCATTTTAGAGGAACATTTATGTTTCATCTTTCCTTGTAAATGCAAATACTCATGTTCCCCTT
The DNA here is from genome assembly GCF_020740725.1 of Corvus hawaiiensis. Classification (NCBI taxonomy): domain Eukaryota; kingdom Metazoa; phylum Chordata; class Aves; order Passeriformes; family Corvidae; genus Corvus; species Corvus hawaiiensis. Next base: position 13,320,849 of record NC_063222.1, read on the forward strand.
TTGTGCTGCTTTACCCTCAGAGCAGGTCTGTCTGTATTTATGCTATGTAGTTAGAACAGCAGAGAGCCCTGTACTCAGTTTCTTTTCTTAATTGTGCTCCTGCACATACATGCACCAAATCTGCTGAATGACAGACAGTCTTCAAGGCTAGCATGTTTCCTAACAGGCATCAGAAGAAAAATTTAGCAGTTAATAGCTATTATAGAACTAACTTGGTATGTGCATTTTTAGCTATTAGCTTCATTAATTAGAACTGTGTATTTCATTATAGATGCAAATATATTTAGAAAAATAGTCATGCCCCAACAAATCTAGTTGTCTTTTGTTTTTGTTTTTGTTTTTTTTTGGTTCTTAACAACTGCTGTCTGTCAGAAATGTCAGAGAGGTAAGAAGTAATAGAACAAACCCAGGGTGCATGTCTGGGAACCTGATTCCATTTAAAGTTGTAAGCGTACGAGCTGCTGCTTGGAAAAACAAGCGCATGTGTTGGTGTGGCATTGCAGTGTGCCAGATTCTAGCAGTTAGGTAGATATTTAAGTATATTGGTAAAAAGCTCACTTGAATTAACTGAGAAGAAATGTGCACAGTTTAGGGGGTGGAGACTGTGCAGAACCCATACATTGTGCCAGTATCACTTTTATTTACCTGATGCAAGGTCTGCAAGTCTTAACTTTCACTGTTTGTTTCTTTATCTGTTAATAAGCCACTTGTTTGATTCTTCTTGATTTATTTAGAATGGAGTGAGATTTCTAACATTTGCTGCCTGCATGCATGTGGATTAGTGCTGTAAGGCAGTTATTGTAAACTTGCTTATTTCTCTGTGGGAGAAAAGAAAATGAAGCAATGTTCTTATTTTCAGGGTTGACCTATGGAATAATGGGAATCTGGTACAAGACATCTTTCTAGGAGAAATTAAAGTTCCGGTGAAGGTGTTAAAAAATGATTCCTTTCAAGCATGGTGAGAAATGGTTGTTCAGAAGTGAATTTGCTTGTGTCTTGCATGTTTTCCCTTGCAAAGGATGTTTTATTCTACCTATTCATTAAACCATGTCTTCGTGTTCTAATCTAGGTAAAACATGTTTCTAAAGTTGCCCTGCTCAATGAATTAACCTTATCAGTGGGCACATTCACCTCTTCTCTTCCCCCTGTCTGCCCACAGTCACAGAATAGTTAGTGTGTTTGAGGGGGAAGTGTGGAGAGTGAAGGAAGGGAAGATGGACTGTAACTGTCTTTTGGTCAGGTTGCTGGATTTCAGTGATCTGTGTGTGGTCTTCAGGAAACCTGGGACTTCTCAGAATTGCATCACTTTGTAATTAAATTCCTAAGTCAGATTTCCAGAATTACTGATGAAGAGTTTATTTGATCATTTAAGTATGGCTTTTTTTTCTTCCTTGGGAAGGCTCCAGAAGTATCTTCTGGAAACAATCCAACATCATTTCAGAGGAGCAGGCACAGGAGCTGGAAGGGTGAGGTATGAAGGGAGTTCAGGGAAGAAACACTTCTGCGTGGGACATCTCAACACCCTCCCTTCTGATGTTTTTGGGAGCAGGAGCCCACTTCTAGCTCCTTTACTGTCCCAAGTGCTTAGCAGCAGGAAGGGATGAGTACCAGGGATTTGAGTGCCTTCAAGTGTGTAAAATATTCTGCTTTTAGTGAACCTTTCAGTACAGGAAAAAGCACGGAAGAAGCCCTTTCATATATCCACACAGAAAACACATAGGAAGGAGGTGGGTAAATAGGAAGTAAATGTTAACGCAGGTCTTTGCCAGGAATCATTATGGCTCTGCTCCATGTACCCACCTCAGGCTCTAAGTGTCTTGGATGTATCAAAGTTGAACTCAGACTCTTGGTGTTCGAATGTGATCCTGTAGGTGTTTGTGTTGGAGTTTCTGTTTCTTGCACTGTGTATTGCAGACACAGGCTTGTTCTGCCAGTGCTCTGATCAACAGATGTATGACCATATTAACATAAAAACAGGCCTCTGGTAACAACCTGCTGAGAGAAAGATTATATCAGCATGGGCTCATTGCCAGTGTGCTGTGTTTGTGTAGCTTTTTGAATTGACCTAACTCACATCTAGTTGTCTTGAGTGTGTCTGCTAATATGCTTTGTAGGCATACCTTGCATTGAACAGCCTCATGTCGAAGTATGATCTGCTGATCAAAAACAGAAGTTCTGTCATTAAAAATAACAAATCTTTTATGGTATTGCTAATTTTCATAATATGTTTTTGAATGCAGCTGAAGTACAGCAGAGAAATTATCATTACTACTAAATATTTGGAAAATAAGCTCAAGAGTCATGCTGTTAAGGAAAGGTTCTCCTGGTAAATCAGTTTTACTTTGTTAGCATGCCTTCATGGGGCACTGCAACTGGTTATGAAAAAAAGAAGTCCGATCTCCTGGTTGTAGAAGTCCAAATATACATGATTGTAAAAGAATATTTGGAGATGGGGTTTCAGTTTGTTGGGGTCAGTGTTGAAACTACTGTGACACTACTTAAGAGCTGTTAACTTAAAAGCTTTGTGGAGCTGCACCTCCTGTTGGAATGCAGTGAAACTACAGCCAATGAATTGTTCAATGTATTTTGTATTAAAAGTAGAAAAAACCCCACTTTTTTCCTATATGTTGTTTCTCAAGAGTGGAGCCTGTTAATATTATGTGTTTTTTCTGGTCTCAGATAAGACCATTTAAATTCTTTACACTACCTGTTTCACCTGCAGTGTCCAACACCCTAAATATAACCTAGATGTAAAACATGATGGTCCAGTGTAATTTCAAACTATTCCTGCTATTCCCTGTTAACCTACAAAAAGTATATCCTATTTCATTGTTTGGAAACATATGAGAAAATAAATTTAAGTTCCATTATGTGTTAAAGATGCATTAAATGCTGCTCATTTTTCTACTTTTGAATTTCAAGGGGGGTTTTTTTGTGAATGTTTTGCCAGTTTTCAGATATAATGTATGTATACTGAAATAGTTACATGTGATACTTTGCTTTATTGTGGAATTAGTCAAATGAATGAAATAGGAATCTAATATTTTATAATTGTCCTGTTGCTTACAGGTACTTACTTCAGCCAAGAGAAAATGGAAACAAGTCTTCTAAAACTGATGATTTAGGATCACTTAGGTTAAATATCTGTTACACTGAAGATTGTGTACTTCCATCTGAATACTATGCTTCTCTAAGGAACTTGCTGCTAAAATCTTCAGATGTTCAGGTACTTTTGTTGAAAATTTCATTAAAGTGAAAAATAAAAATGAATTATGCAGTCATGAGACAATATGAATTACTCATACCTAGATAATTGGTTTTGTTTCTTTGTGGTAATTACTTCTGTCACACCCAGACGAACAGCTACTAGAGCTTTTGCTTCTGCTCCAAAGTACCAGGATTTTCTTCTTATTTTAGAAGTATCAGTAGAGACAGTGAAATAACCTGTGCTCTGTGCCTGGAGGAGATGAAATACTTTCTTTTCATTGGTTGCTTTTTTCAACATAGTATTTCTCCATTGGCCTCTATTGGCTTCTTGGATTTAGAGGTTTTCGAGGGACACTGATCCATTATTGGCACTGAAGGGAACATAATTAACAAAAAAGATCTACTTCAGAGCTGATTTCAAATTGTTTCTGCCTTCTCCAGGATGTTAATCAGCATGACTGGATTTCTCACGTGCATGTGGTGATAAAGAGGGAAGTGTGGTAGATGCTTTGCATGATATTGGGACAGGAACCAAATTGTAGTAACCAGGCTTTATATTCTTAGGTCTTTTACAGCTTTTCATCAATTCAATGTTAGTGAAGTATTGACAGAGGAGAAGAAAGATAGAGGAAGCAGATGTGACTAAAGTTTTGCTGGCCCATAATCAAATAAAAACTGCTTCGCTGGAATTCAGGAATAGCTGAGTATATAGGTAGCAGCAGTCAGCAGCTGTCTTTCCTACTTAAAATAATTTAGTTTTTGTCTTGGAATTCGCAACTGTACAGTGGCAGCAAACACTTTAGAAGGGTGAGAACTTAATTTTAATGTCCTCTGATTATAATTTTTAAAGTCCTATAAAGATATATGACATTATAGTAAAACAGTTGCTTCCTGCCTCTGACTTGGGTTTGTGACAAAGCCATAGTTTAACCCTTTAAAGAGAATGAGAAGGATGAGTAGCTACTGAATTCTATTCTTAAATGTAATTATAGAGCAGATAATACCAATTTTCACTTGGGTATCTCTGAAATGTAAGCTTTTAATTGCCATGTTACATAGCAAATACTGAAACTTTCTGTTAACAAGCGATGTCTATAGTCTCATTATATTTGATCTGTATTTTTTCAAATACACAAAGAACATTTAACTACTTTACTCAGATTTTGTATTCTCCTTTCTCACAGCCTATTTCTGCATCTGCTGCCTACATTCTGAGTGAGGTGTGTCGAGACAAGTATGATGCTGTGCTGCCTCTGGTTCGACTGTTGCTGCACCACCATAAGCTGGTTCCCTTTGTTGCAGCAGTGGCAGAACTAGATCTGAAGGACACCCAGTACGTATTTCATGTTTATTGATGTCATGCTTTCTAAAATTAATCCTAGAGTTTCACAGGGCTTCATGATACAACATGGATAAGTAAGCCCTTCGGTTTCTTTCTCTTGTTATGTAAAACTGACTAAATATATTCATCTTTTAATGCTAGTTTATAAAAACATTAATTGAAATCACTTTGAAGCTGGGAGTCAGAGTTAATGGTTCTGGGCAGTTTGGTAAAATTTTGTCTAAGAGTACATAGTTTTTGTTTTAAATGTGGTTATCTGGCCACTCTTCAAATTTTACTGGGCTTTGGATCAGAACTTACAAACTTAGATGGAACTTAATAGATGGAACATCTTTAAAATTGCTGAAAATCTTACCCTGTTTCCTTTAACATGTGGCTTAAATGAGGGCTACTCTTTTTCTGCAAAGATGCATTGTAATTAGGAATGTGGTCTGCATGCCTTACAAGTAGGAAGCACAGGAGTTTTTCCAAGTAGCAGCATATGGTCTGTGAATTTGCAGCTCTGTGGTTAGGAGAGAAATAAAGCAGATGTGAGCAGTGGCTACTGAGGTGCCAGCTCATGTCCAGTGGAGGGGTGGACGGGATTTTGTCACCACAGGACAGTTCATTTCAAAGCACTTAGTCTTGATTTAAATAATGTGAGACAGCTTAACTGTGTAGAAAGAGGTGACTCATAGAAAATAATTTTCTAAACTGCATTTTAGTACACACATTCCATTGTAATTGAACTGTAACAAAGAGAGCTTAAACTAAATCTCTCAGATTAGAAAGGTACTCTTTGCACAGGTGGCTGTCAGTTTTCTTCAACAGCTATAATGAATAAAAATGTAACCTTGGATTAAATATGTTTTGGTTTAAGTGTTTGAGTTTATTGGTGTAGTGTAGCAATGTGCTGTAGCTCCAAGATTTTTTTTTCACCATGACTACTGGAGGAGAAATGGTATATTGCTGAGGTACAACTTTCATGATTTTGGAATTTTCTCCAGTTGTTCTTTCTCGTGTTCCGTACTGCACTGTAATTTTAATTATCTAAAATTTCTTAGGCTTTTTCTTATGGCTTTATTTATGTTCCTTGGTTTGGTAATTGCTGTAATAATATTCTTCTTTATTCTCTTTCTGTTACTGAGTGCCATTGCAAGCTTGACGTATAGGTTCTGGAATTCCTGATTGAAATATATGAAAAATATTTTTAAAATAATTATTTAATAGCAAGATAGAGTATAAATTGAATTTTGTAACGAAACTTGTTGTTTTTTCCCTGTTCAAATAAAATAATTTCTTTTCTTACAGAGAAGCAAACACAGTCTTCAGAGGCAACTCATTAGCAACTCGGTGTGTGGATGAAATGATGAAAATAGTGGGGAAGCACTACCTAAAGGTTACTTTGAAACCTGTTATTGATGAGGTAGGTTATCCTACTGAAACTTCTTTGGGGACACTCAGCCCCCTGGGATATCCTTGTCTGTTGTGTAGGCATTCTTGTTTCAGCTCTGTGGTAGGAGTCACTCAGGTGGGGGAATTCTAGAGGAAACTTTAATTGAGCAATAATTGGTTAAGTTTGGTGGGAGGAGCTGCTTTTTGTTACTTACATTCCAGATGCTTCAAAATAAAGAGTCAATGACAATTATTCCAGCCTCCAACACATTGCAGAATTTCCCCATGTGATTCTTTATGTAATCAATCTGTTTGAAAAGGCACGAACAAAAGTGAGGATGAGCACTGCATGTTGTTATGGATGGTTAGAACTTATTTAGGATTTTATTCCTAAATCTAAGAATCTCGTTTTAAATGGGTACGTTTCCATACTTTCTGTCTGAAGAATTGAACTCCTATAGTTTTGTTTGTTTGTTTCAGATATGTGAGTCTCCTAAACCCTGTGAAATAGATCCTATCAAATTAAGAGAAGGGGATAACGTGGAAATTAATATGGTGAGTTGGTCTCAAAATCAGAAAGAAAAGCATTTTTAAAAGCAGCTCTTTGTAATGGAAAATGAGTAATTCATAGTAGTAACTCTGATTTCAGAGTAAACAAGAAAAAGCTGTATTTTCTTATCCCTGTTTATTTATAAATGCAGCAATGGAAAAGTCCAATGGAAAATGGGACAGAGAGGAGAAACTAAAGATGACAGTCGTTCTTATCAGTTTTTTGGGTGTTTTGATTCCTGATGTTCTGTACTCAGCATCTAGATCATAATGTACCTAACTGGAACTGCTCTAGCATTTTTCATTGATGTTTTGCTGGCTGCTTCCCTCTTACCAGAGTATGCTGACATTTAAGGCAGTAGTTGCCGTAATAAACTTAACGTTCACTTGATATACATGGGAAATGCTCCTTCCTTGTTGTCAAATTACAAAACCAGGTATTGATAGGTAGTTTATATTGCTAGGCAGTGCTTATATACTTAAAGTAAATATCATTAAACTATCTTTGAACAGTAGTAATGCCATATAAGTATTATGAAGCTTTTTAAATATGCGCTGTACTAAAATTCAGAATTGAATAGTCAGACAGTATTATGTTTGTGCTCAGGTGAAAAAAAAAAAAGGACAAACATGAATGTTCATGGTCTGAAGAAATGCCTTTTTTCACAATTGCAGGAAAATCTCCGCTATTACGTGGACAAAGTGTTCCGTGAAATAGTGCGGTCGAGTATAAGTTGTCCTACCCTAATGTGTGATGTTTTTTATTCTTTGAGGCATCTGGCTGCCAAAAGATTTCCAAGTAAGTGTTCTCTAAAAATTTCTGAAAGGGGTGTTCAGACTGAAAACTTCTGCAGTAACCTTATGGGGATTGCTAAAATTCTTGTCTTGTCCAAAGCTGTGCCCTGAACTTTGACAGTCAGGCATTTGTTTTTCTGTCAGTCTGTAAGTTATAGTGAAACCTCGTGGTCAGTCAAGAGGCATTTGTTGTTTTCTGATACAAAAATCTAGCAAGTCAGAAACTGCAAGACAACAGCAAATGAGACATCATAAAAAAAAAAAAATACAAGATAATGGAAGAAAAGCACAAGTAATACAGGAAGTGGTTTATTGGAAAGATACTTAAAATTTGTAAGAGCTGTTCTGTTTATTGCTTCTAAAGAAGCAAGATGTGAACCTGAAAATAAATTTGGCGTTTGCATCTTTACACGAACTGCCACTCTGTTTATGTTAACTAACTTCTGTGAAGTTAGCTTTAGTAGTACTATAGCTGAACTAGATATGGGTAGTTTTGAGGAGGGTGGATAATAAAAAAATACTTAATGGGTTTGTAAATATGACCAGTATTAGAACAGCTTTATTCTTTCAGAATGGTTTTAATATAGGAATAATGTAGTGGATCTGAAATACTCATACTTCAGTCAATTAAAATCTGAAATGTCCTGTAATAAGCTACAGGTGAAGAATGTGCTTCTCATAATGTGGAACATTTCTCTGATTCATGTTTGTCACTGAAACTGAGCCATAATTTGCTTTAGTTTAGACAGTCCTTTCAGAAAAGCTGACTTACCAGATCAGATTGATCATTAGAGTAAGAATGTGATCTCACTGTATTTCCCAGTTTAAAAGTGTAAATATACCCAAAATATTAAATTATAAAATCCTCATTTACATAATCAAAATTATATAATACTGTGGGCTTATGGTGCAACTCAGAATTTCAATTATATTTGTTCCTATGTGTTGACTGTATTTGTCATGCAAAATTAATGTGTTTGAATTATCAGTGAGGAGCTTTCCAGGTGAGTAAATCCAATAGCCCCAGTGTTTAGAGGCAGCTGCTGCAGTGTTTTATCTCTGGGTGCAGCATCCGGCCAAACCTAATCAACTGTGTATGTAAATGCTTGCAATCATCTCATTATTCCTCCCAGTGGAGCTGATGAGCCAGTTGTATGGGAAGAGAACTTCTTTTCAGAGAAATAAGCAATAAACATGCCACTAGAAGTAGGACATTTCTTACCATGACCACCTTTCTCATTTCATGCACTTCATTGATTTTTCTGTTCTATTTTAAGCTATAAATGTCTTCTCTGATGTTATCTTCCTAAGGATTTTTATGTTAACTGTCTTCATGATTTCCTGTTAAGTTCAGTGCATGTTACATTTCATGGTTTTTCTCTGCAGATGACCCTCATGTACAGTATTCTGCAGTGAGCAGCTTTGTGTTTCTTCGTTTCTTTGCTGTAGCCGTAGTCTCACCTCATACTTTTCATTTACGACCTCACCATCCAGTAAGTCTTGTGAAGCTTTGTTCTGTTTTGTTCATACCGTCAGATCTGTTGGTGTGGGAAGGCATAAGTTACTGTCAGTGGGGTATGTAACTGGGAAATGACTAAATGTCTCTAGGTTCAGTTTCCAAAGGAAATAAGATATTTGCAATTCTTTAAGCATCAGGTATTTCAGTCTTTATGGGGTGTTCTCAAATGATGTGGAAGTGCTTTCAATATTAGAGATGCTGTGCCTTTTTTTGAAATGTGCTTCTTGGGTAAAATAGCAACATGACTGAGGGTCCTTTAAGGTATAGGCCTAAATTGACTTGTTTGTTTCTACCAAGGAAATTAAACATCCCGATGTCACTTCTACATTTATTGCCATTTGTGGCTTAAGCAGAGGTTGTGGAGTTATGCAGTAATTGGTTGGTGTATTTATTCTCGACTCCACTAGTTGCAGTGGATTGACAAATTTTCCATTATTAGTTGTCAAGTAGATACACATTACAAAAATATTTCAAAGACAGGAATATGGAGATTAAAAAACCTGTATTATTTTTCACATTAAAACCAGAAAATGTATGAAATCTGCTGCTCCAGAAGTTATTATTGTCTAATTCTATCTACTTAGGTGTGTTGTGCCTTCAAAAGAAAAAAAAATACACTTGCTCAAATTCATTCCTTTAACATTATCCAGTTTTTTGAGTAAAAAAAAAAGTACAGGATTTTAACACTTGAGAGTTAAACATCTTAAAGGGAACAGCGAGGCCACTTTTGTAGGCTGTGTTTCTAATCCTGTACTAAAATGCAAGCAGTGAGGTAGCAAACAAATAGAATAAAAGCCTTAAAGTTTTAAAGTTCACTTTGTATTATGAAAATTTATACCATTTGTCCAGCAGTAGTTCATTAGGTTTATTGTTCAGAAGTTAGTTAGATGTGTAGTAATGATTACAGGATTCAAGGGTTTCAGGTGTTTTATAGGTAAGAATATTTTCCCAGTACTACTATTAAATCCTGGTGGTAGTGACTAAAATACTAAATACTGTGCAGTAACTAATAAACTAAGTGTATTTCATATGCATTTTTTTCTTTCGGGGCAAAGAAAAGGAATGAAGATGTACCAGATTTACTACATTGTGTAACATAATAACTTTCTTGACATTTTAATTTTTAAATCAGTTTTTCCTGGACCTGTGAAAAAATATGACTTCTGAATTTTTTTCATTGTTTTAGGATGCACAGACTTCTAGAACATTAACTCTTATATCAAAAGCCATCCAGACCCTGGGGAGTTGGGGAAGTTTGACCAAAAGCAAACTTGTAAGGCTATTAAAATTCTTTCTCATTTCATAGACATGATGAATATTCTGTTTATTGAAAGTTTATATAAAAGTTTATTTATGTCAATATACTTTTCCTTTCAGTCAAGTTTCAAGGAGACATTTATGTGTGAGTTTTTCAAAACATTTCAAGAAGAAAAATTTACTGAATCTGTTAAAAAGGTACCTTTCAACTTTATTTTTTTATTGTTGGTGTATCTGAGCAGTCTTCATTATTAGAAGGTGGTGGTTTTGTTCAGTTTTCTACTAGAGAGAAAAAAAAAAGTAGTGGTCTGTTTCAGACATTAAAAAAAACCCCAAACCAAAAAAACAACATAGCAAATCAATACAGTCAAATACAGAAGAGTTATACATAGTGAACTTAAGCTAATTTAGTTTAAAACTTCAAGTATACATTTTTTGAAAGAGACTTTATTGGATTTCTGTTTAGGAACTCATTAAAGAAAATGTGTGTGAGTGCTGGGCATCCCTTGTTACATTGTTCCAAGGCCCTGCAGTATGTGTTCAGATGTTGCATAACATAACTGTTCTGTTCTAGGAGAAATTATACATTTATATTTTCAGAATAGCTTTTCCGTTTTCTTGTGTTTCTAAATAGTGTGTATTTGTATTGCCTGTGGTTTTTTTCCTTAAGTTCCTAGATGATGTTTCCTCTACCGAGATTAAAGAGCCCAGTGGCGTGAGCGAGCCAGTACATCTAAAAGAAGGGTGAATATATTTTGAATTTATATTGTGCATAACAGAATTGACTTCAGTGTTTTTTCATTAATGCCAGATTCAGATTAATGCATATTAAAATGTCTGATATACTTTAGAAATTGTATTTGTAATTTAGAGAATTCTTAGGTTGCAGAATTAGTTTAAAAGAACAGATGCCAGCTCTAATACTTTAAATGCTTTTTTAAATACTTTAAAAAGTAATTAAAAGTAGCTGAATACCTATTGAAGACTGACTGCATTACTGTCACAGTTCAGCGTGTGCTCTGTGATGGTTTTTGAGGATTGTGAAAGTGTATGTTAAAAGAACGTTATTAATTTAGAATTATTCTACATGCTGTATAAGCCCAGCCAGCTAAATGTTCTGCTTTTAAAGTTAGATAAATAACTATTCTGTAATTGAAGTATTTAATATTTAGTGATAGAATGCTGTTAAATAAATTGAGGCGAAAGTCACTCTTCCTAAGAAATGAACTGTCTTTTTTGTGATGTTGATCCAGAATAGGTGATGATTCAACATTCATGGGGAAAAAATATTTAAATTTATTTGAGAAGCAGGTTTATAAGAAGAAAAGGCTTTTCTGTGAAACAGGCATCCAAATTTAAAAAAACCAAGAAACATATCTCTTATTAAGATACTGAATAGACATGAAGGAGGAAACTGTAGTGGACTCAACACTATTATAGTAGTAAATTGATGGATGTTGTTAAAAATTTGGAATTCTGGATCTGAATAAGTTAAGTATCCCCTCCAAATTTACTGCCACAAGCACCAGTCTGGACTGTGTGTTTTTCAAACTCCTTTCCTGTTTTTGGAACCTGGTACATGATCACCATCTCGGGAGGTAATCTTGAAGACCTGTTTTGAACAAGTAGTAGATTTTTTTTTTTTTAAATGTACAGTGAAGTAGATCTTTATGTGGCTGCATGATGAACAATAATGTCTTATCTCAATAAATGCTTTTGAAAGCTCTTCAGAATACTAAGGGTTGCATTCCGTTTGATGCTCTCTTTACAGAGAAATGTACAAAAGAGCTCAGGGAAGGACTCGGATTGGTAAGAAGAATTTCAAGAAGCGGTGGTTCTGTCTAACAACTAGAGAATTCACATACCACAAACAGCAAGGTAAATAATGTTTATTTTACATTTATTTTTAATTCTCAGTATTTTCTAAGTGTTTGTATATTTTTTTGTGCTTTTAAAAGTGTGTAATTTTTTTTCCTTACCTGAAATACCTCTGATGTACTTTAGTTACTTTTGTCTTGATTAATCGAGGCTTCTGTCTGATTCATGCCTATTTTTTCAATGATAAAAATGCATATTTTGAGAGCATGAACTGCAGTGTCAGTGCCCTGAGATCATAAAACAGTTCTTAAAGATTGCTTCACTCCTCTGTTTACAATTTTTTACAGATAAAGAACCAATTTTCACAATTCCCATCAAAAACATCCTTGCAGTGGAGAAACTTGATGAGAGCTCCTTCAACAAGAAAAATGTGGGTCAAAAGATAGTTTATATGTGATTCTTGATGTGTTCTTTAAATAAAAGAATGTAACTAGCTTACAGAGTTGATGAAACCCCATTACTAAACACTTCAACAAAAAGTCTTTTATGGACCAGGAATAAAAATCTGTATGCAGTATCTCCAAGTACTCTGAACATGGAAATTAACCTGGAAATTTGGATATCTGCACCAACTTTCCTGACTGATTGTGACTTTGTCCCCCTCACCAAATTTCTGGAATGAAGGTTATAACTACACGACCTTATTAGAAAGCACTTGGAATTGTATTATGTACTATGAGAAATGTATTATTACCAAACATTTATTTATTCCTTTTGATGAGAACTTCCTCATGGCCTTGTTCTGCCCTTGAACACATTGGTTATTTCAGTTCTTGTGCGAATCCAAACGTCTGAGGCAGTGATAAAAGTACAGCTGTCACTAAGGCTGAGGATGGCTAAAGGAGAGACTTCTGGGAATCTTCTGTTGCTGCCAGGATATGAAGCATGAAGGTTGTGCTTCATGGAATCTGGGGTCACACTTTAAGGATATGTGGATGAAGAGGATGGAAGATGCATCCTGTTCTAATTTATAAGGATTCTTTCTTAGATGAGGAAGTGGTGTAGACAGAACACAGGGAGCTGTTCTGGTGGGGCTTTTCTCCTCTGTGTAGTGGAAAGAGGTGAAAAGTCTGCCATTCTCTCATCTCACTTTCTGTCTTAATTTGACTTCATTGAATTGCCTGAGCACTGAAATCTATTTTGACATATTCGAAGTTGCTCAGTAACTGGATTTTTTACTCAGCAGAGTAATGTGTTTTTTCTACAGATGTTTCAAGTACTCCATGGAGAAAAGCCACTCTATATCCAAGCAAATAACTGTGTAGAAGCCAGTGAGTGGATAGAGGCTCTTTGCCGGGTAACGAGGTGCAACCAGAGGAGGCTGAGCTTTTACCACCCCTCTGCTTTCCTGAATGGGAACTGGCTCTGCTGCAAGGCCACCATGGAGAACACTGAGGGCTGTGCTCGCTGCACCGCGTAAGTCCCTTCCCAGGTGGAAAAGGGCAGGGTTCCAGGAAGTGTGTGAGTCACTCTGCAGCTTGAAAATGTGGAAGCAAGGCTTTCCCTATCTAATTTAGCAAGTGATGCCACAGAAATGTGCCATAGTGATAAGGCACAAACAACTGGATTTCACTATTAGTTTGTCTGCCACCCTGTGGAGGTAATCAATTCAGCATGGAAATCATAAATACCCAATGGCTGAGATCTTTTCATGCAAAAATTTAATTCAGATGCCAGGCTGAATGCAGAAATATGACACACCTAGATCATCTGTATAAAATAATGAAAATACTCTGCTGCAGAAAGTTCAGCCTGGAATTTCTCTCTCCTTAATGACTTTGTCTTGTTTTATACAATCACTTTTTTTTTTGAACTTCACATATGTTAAAGCAGTGCACTAAGAAAGTCAGCTAAATAATCTCAGATGTAGATTCTAACAAATCATTTGGGTTTTGTAGGTATGTTGGAAAAATTAATAACATCTTACAATGCTTTAATGTCTTTTTAGAAGCTGCTGATTTTTGAAAACAAACAAATGCTGTGATTTCTTTCAAAAAAATATCCTAACCTGGGTAGGTTATATCATTTACAGACTTAAGTTTCATGAAGCTGTCTATGAGCGATAAACATGTTAAAAGGCTATGTGTATTGAAAAAGGAACAGTTTTTACTTGCTTTCAAGAATTACTGATATTGATTACCTGTCTCTTTGCTTACCTTTTAGAGATGTTCCTGCTGATACTCAAATTGAGATTGATGGAGACAGAGAGACAGAAAGAATTTACTCACTTTTCACTGTCAACAGGTCTAAACTACAGAAGTTGGAAGGTACTCAAATGATAATTAAGAAGAATTACACTGATACTCAGTTCTAGTTCTCTAGGCCAACAACATCATTTTGAACAATTAACTGAATTTAACAATTCATCTGAAAATAATGGAAAGTAGAGAAAGAGATTGAATTTTTATCTTCTCAGTGCCCTGGTGTCTGATGTTCTTCAGGCATTTCTTTACAGTTGATATCAGGCATTGTTGTAATTGAATTTCCATATATGTAATATCTTTAATAGTTTAAACAGAGAGACTGCACCTATAGCTGATTGCTTTTCTGCCTGTGCCGTCCCTTTCCCGTCTGTGATGAATTCTATTGGACATGGTTTTGGTGCAAGAAAGCACTGAACTTCTCTTGATGTGAAGAGGAGAGAGCTGGATGCTCAAGATGCTGAACATGACTAGCAGAGAATAAGCTACAGAATTGTAAATACATTTAGTTGATACTGTCTCCTGCTTTTATCTTAATTCTTTTTATGTGTAAGCCAGAATAACTTTCCATTTCAGAATTTTGGAGTTACCATTTACATAAGAGTTAGATTTGTTCTTTAATTGTTGAAATTCTAAGTGGGATGATTGTGTTTGTTTTTCTAGAGGCTTGTGGAAGTATAGCAGTCTATCAAGGTCCTCGAAAAGAACCAGATGATTATTCTAACTTCACAATTGAAGATTCTGTAGCAACTTTTCATACACTTCAGCAGATAATAGATACAGTAGAAAAGCTGAATGAATCACATGAAAAATACCAGAAGAAGAGATCATCTAGTGCCAAATATGGTAGTGAGTAAGTATCCTATGTAATTTTGACATTGATAAATGTGTATTTTGAAAAAAATTAATCATGGAACAAGGCCAGGCTTGTTGGAGTAGAGATAATGAAGGTAAAGGTATAGTTAGACAACACAGACATGGAGAGAATAGGATGCATCATTTGTAGTAGTGTGGCTTTTTACCAGCTGTTGAAGATCCAAGTTCTTGTGCAGGATTCCTCTGTTCCTGTTGAGATTCCTTTAAGTGGGTGCAGTGACTCTTTGTTTCCTTGCAACTTAACATTTGAAGTGCACACAAAATTTATTCATAACAGTATGCCTACCTTCTAATTCTTTTTTTTCTTTTTTTTCTATTTTTTCTTTTTTTTTTTTCCAAAATTTTGGTTTAATAATTAAAGTATTGAGTTATATGAAACTGTCAAAATTTTACTGCTGAAACATATCTTTCAGGCAGTATATTTACTGTTTGTATTTCACTTGCCATACTCGATGATAAATACTATTTCTTGTGAAGGTAAAAAACCCTGTTCTTTGGAGTACATTGTTGTTCCAGAGCACATTCTTTAATTCTCTTCAGTCCTGGCTTATGCCTATGGAACACCACTAGCAAGTTTTCAGATTTCTTCTTTGCATCAATAAGGATTGATTCACCAGGAAAAAAAGAAAAGCTCAAACTCTGATTTGGCTTGCCTGAGTTAGTGTTTGATCCAAGTTGTTTAGAAAAATTGACTATGATTTAGAAGTCCCATGTGAAAGTAAATGAAGTCTTTGCAAATCACAAAATTTCACAATTAATGGTAGAAATGGGGTTTTTTTGCTTGATAAATTGAAATTGTATTATGAGAACAAAAAAGCAAATGTTAACCTTAAAAATATTTACATATAATATTTTGGTTTTTTGCAGAGAAAATCCGATTGTTGGAAAAGTTTCCTAACCAAAACAAACTGGCCCACTTGGATGAAAAAAGAAACTGGAAATGTTCTAGAGTGTTTTGGTTTTTTGTTTCGTTTCTTTTTTTAATTCATTATATGCATTTTTGCAAAGTATTTAAGAATGAACATACATGCTAGTTGTGTTGACAATCTATTTAATATTTAATAGAAAAATACCTTCTTGAAAATCTGGTCTTTAAGGTTTATTCTCATTTTGCTGAAGAACTTGAAGTTCCAGGTTCTTGAAGTAACAGGTGTGAATAAGTCCAAATGTTGTTTTGCCATTGCTGTCTTATTGGAAAGAACTTTCTAAACAAATAAGCTTTTTCATGGAAGAAAATCCGCACTGCATTTGTTGGTTGGATTACATCTCAGTACGTACATACACTGCAAACTTGCATGAGTTTACCATGAGTGCCTGCCCTGCTGATACAGATCTTGAAATAGAAATCCCAAGCTCTTATGATGTGGAAAAGATCTGAAGCTTCTTCACACTCGATACATTTGACTTATTTTTTCCTTGTATTAGATGTTGTCAGAACTTGATTTATCTACAGTTGAAGTTCTGTAGAACCATGCAGTATGCTGCAAATAATCTGGACAGCAGATACCAGTGTTAGTTATGTTATTAAGTACTAAAGAAGAAATCAGGGAACTTACGTTGTACCTCTTGTTTACATTTGGGGTGAGTAATATATGGAGTGACATTAGACCACTGTCTATTTTCTTTAGCATTTTTTAAGGTACATTTTTTTCTTAATCTAAAAAGAGGTGCAGGGTAGTAACATTCTTGTTAAATAGGTTTGCCTACAGATAAAAAAATTTAAATGTGAACAGATTGTCGTTAAGTACTGATCAATTAACATCATCCCATGTATGATTTAATATCTTGTTTTTATAAAAAGTAATAACTACGTCCAGCTCAACTTTTAACTACAAATCTAATAAATAATCTCTATTATAATCACTCAAAGCACTTTAGATATCTGGAGTATCCCAGATTATTTTTAGATACTTTGTAGTATCTGCTTGTTATGATCAGTTGAATGATCAACTTGTTTTGTCTTTAAGCAATGCTTCAGTGAATATTTTTGTATCTTTAGCTTCGTGGATTAATATTTGCCACTTAACACAATTTTAAACTGGCATTCCTGACTTTAGTAAGATCAATTTTTGCTCACTTCATCTGAGAAGTTAGGTTTATGCTGAGAAAAAGTGTATGTGTATAACCAGGAAGAAGCAAAGGTATTACTGTGGCAACTTTGCTTCATCAGTATTAAATACAATGGTACTCCTTGGAATATTATTTTTATTAAAAGTTGTATGTGGTACTTTTATTTTTAAAGCATTTTCTGTGGGGTCTTTTGTTGTTTTTGCTGGGTTTTTTTTTTTAGGTTTTGGGGTTTTTTTCCAATCATGACTTGGCCAAATTAATTAGGAATGTAACTTAGAATAGAAATACACAATGCTTGAAACAGTAAGATGTTGAAATTACCACATATTTAATATACTGTTGTAGGAAGGCTTTCTGTAATAGAAACAAGGTGGCAAGACAGGATTGAAATTTCTTTGGAATGAATGTAACTTGTTAGAATGACTATTGGGCTTAATACCAAGATACTTTAGAATATCTGGGATTCGGTACTAGGATCTACAACATCACAATTATTTAATCACCTCAGCTGGTTTTGCCTTTTCCTTTTTTACACATTTGATGTGTTGAACAGGACTTTTATTTGCCAACAGTTGAAATTGAGGGAGAATACAGCAAGGCCAATAAATGTGTTTTGCCGAGGTAAAGGTAAAGATTAATTGTCGTTAATCAAAAGCTGCCATTAAACAAAGTTGAATGTGGTTGAGTGTCAGATTTAGGTTTTGTTGTATATGAATTAACCCTGTGGCAAACCCTCTTCCTTGGAGCCATTTTTTGTTGTTTTCAAAGTCAAATTTGTGAAAAATTGAGTTGTATACTCTTGCAATGTTGGGGGGGTTTTAATATGCACTTTTTTTTTTTTTTTTTTTTGCTTTGGTACTGGAATATTGAGAAAAAAACCTAAAAGGCCATTGAATACTTGTGACCATTAAGATTTGATTTCTCATGTTGTAATGTTTTAAAGTGCAGTAGATGTTCTAGAATTTAATTAGGTACAAGTAGGATGATTAATAATAAAAGTTGCCTTCATTTTGATTAGTCTAGAAAAGTGATGTTATTCAGTAATTAGTTCTGTTAGGATTGTAAAAGTTTTAATGTTATTATGATGGTGTATTGTTGAATGTATTTTTATTTAAATTTTATTTTCTTATCAAGACATTAAAATGTTTTGTAACATTGCTTGAGAATAACTCAGAAATAAATTACAACAAACCTGAGATAAGCTGTGTGTTTACTGTGAGCCCTGGCTGTTTAAAATGTTAGCATTTAGCTGAATGAATTGGGGTAACATACAGGACTTGGATATAAAAAGAGAAACCTAATTGATGGTGGGGGCAGAACCCACCAAAATTAACCTGGGGGATGTGGCTTGGTCATCTACAGCATTGTTGCATTCTAAATTGGTGGTTGGGGAGAGACGTGGTAGTTCATCATTTAATGTAACAGCATGCAGAGAAGCCTTAGGAATTTGTTTAAAAAGTTTGCAGTGATTAGTCTGGTGTGTTGAAACATAGCTCGTACTGTGTTGTTAGGGATAGGTGACTGATTTTTTTCTTGTTACTGATTTGTGTTCCATTACCTGTGCTGTGTACCAGTACAGGCTGTAGAATTTGTCAGAACAATTTAAAATACATTGTATATGAAAAAAATAGTGTTTACTTTTCTCAATCTGCTTTCTTTTTTTTTATGTAATCTGGGCACTTTTTTTGCCACCCATTCTCCCCTCTTATGTTTATGAGCCTTTTTTATATGGCAGTTTTGTACAAGCACATTTTAATGTCCTGAGGTGTTTTGTTTCCTTGTGCAGAGAATGGACCTGTTGTCCTTTGTTGCTGGCATGGAAGCTTCTGTTAAATTAGTTACAGGGCAAACCTTCTGGCCATTTTGGAATTAATTTTGAGGTAAGATGTATTAAGGCCCAATATGAGTGGTCACTACATTCATTTGTAGCTATTAGAAAGCAGAGGAATATAAATATGAAACTGGAAGTACAGGAGGAATTTTTTTGTGTGTGAACATTAAAAAAAAGAATTGTATGTTTTCTGTAATGATAATAGCAGAGTGATCCTTTCTTTTCTCTGCTAATGTACTGCCTTCTCTAACCATTCCACTAACCTGAGTTTTCTCTAACCCGTGACACGAAAAGGGTATTCCCATTTCAGATCTGTAGATGTGTCACTCAGGGACATGGTTTAGTGGTAGACTGGGCAGTGTTGGGTTAACAGTTGAGCTTGATGATCTTAAAGGTCTTTTCTAATCTAAATGATTCCACTAATAAATATATGATAAATGCTTTACAAGACATTATCTTTAATTCCTGGTCATCTGTATGTATTTTAAATTACAAAGTTTGCAGCATTTACTCACGTGATAAGGACAGATTCAGTATTGTGTTTAAAAGAGCATGCACATGAAATCAAAATTATGCCAATAAGATCCCAGTAACAAGCAACTTCCAGTAGAATGGACAAATGCATGCAATTTACTTAAAGTTCTTACAAATACTTACAGAAGCATATATATAACTAAGGGTTAGATGATTTATGCACATTAAATAAACCAGAAATTCTTTCATAGCAGTAAGGAGAGTATATGAGTGTTACTGTGTCCAGCTGTGATGAGACTGCTGCTGAAATACTTTGTTTATTCCTGAGATTCATCATAATAAACAACTGTTTAAAAAAAAGTTAATTTCAGAGTTAAGAGTAGAGCTGTAAGAATTGGGAATATAGACTGTAATTCAGCTAAATTACTTAGAAAGGCACTTTGTGTACCTAAATCAGGGACAAAAAAGTTGATAATTGATTGATTTACAATCAGAATGAGATTTTAAAAGATCCAGGGGCTACAATGTTCAGGAAATGCATATGCTTTGTAAGAATTTAATTAGGTACAGAAATTAAGAATTTTAATTAGGTATTCTTGGTAAGAATATTTTGGGTAATTTTTTTTAAATAAAAGCAAATAGATCACCTTGCTGAAATGCTTTTAAAATATTCTTTATGTTAATAAAGGTGCATGGAAAATAACAATCCATGTATAAATCTTGCTTAATGCAATTTTCCATAGAATTGTATGATCAAGTTTTAAATGTTTCAGTTCATCGTTATTTTAGCATAATTGCTGTGGCAGTTGTATGAAGTCCAGTTAACAATTTCACCAAAAAGAGGATGTAAATCATTATACTTATTTTAGAAACTTTATGGTTTTTTGAACCCCATCAAACAATTCAGTTTGCTTTAAGGGGCTGTGATTTTGTTCCCCACTTCCATCTTTCATTTTTGGTCATTCTTTGTACGCAGGGAAAAAAAGCTGAGAGAATCACAGAACAGCCAAAGTAAACCTACTGTGTGACTTAAATTCAAGACGTACAGGTGAAAATCTCTTACCTGGTCCTTCTGATTTCTCAAAAGATCCAAGATATCCTGTGCTTTATGGTGGCAAACTCCAGTGTGTCAGGGAGCAGGGAGAGGCTGCTGTGTGTATCTTGAACAGCAGAAGGCTCCAAAGGCAGGCAGCCCCCTATTCCAGCAGCACTTCCCTCCCGGAGCAGCACACAGGCACCGCTCCAGAGGGCTATTTCAGCAGCTCCCTGAGAGCTCAGGCTGGAGCTCCTGGGGTTTAGCTCAGCCCTTGCTCTTCTGCTCACTGTGACACTGTTGCTGCAGGATACAGAAACAAGCCTTCACCCCGTGGCAAAAAAGCAGGGAACAGAGGAAAAATTGGTAAGAAAGAAACTCCCCTTGAAGAATCAAGTGATCTGCAGTAAAGCTCAGACCTGACAATTAGTTGCATTTTTCATCCACAGACCTTTAAAGTACTTAATGAAATAAAGGGAAGTATCTACAATTTGGTCTCTTCGTTCCATGCTGGGGATGGCAAGACACTATGCTTTGTATGACAATGCAAACTTAAAAAGTCCAAGAGGAGGGAGTATTTCCTCTGTAACAAAAATGTATTTAAAAGGTGCCAGATGCAGGCAAAATGCTTTGTCTGATATTTGGACATTTTCAGTATCTCAAGCCATGAACTGACACACCCCAGAGTACAAGATGCAGTATAAGCCAAGATGTTTTCACAAGTATTTGTACATTGAGACTTCCCATCGTCCCAAGCTACACCAGGGGAGGTTTAGCTTGGATGTCAGGAGGTATTTCTTCACAGAAAGGGTGATAAAACGTTGGAATGGGCTGCTCAGGGAGGAGGTGAAGTCACTGTCCCTGGAGGTGTTTAAGGAAAGACTGGATGTGGCACTCAGTGCCGGGGTCTAGTTGACAAGGTGGTGTTGGGTCATAGGTTGAACTTGATCTCAGAGATGGATGAACCAGGGTGTTGTGTGAAGAACAGAGAAGTTCCAAGTGTTTAGATTTCATTAAAACAGCTCAGCAAAATCGGGATCTCTTTAGTCTCTTGTGACACAGGGTTTTCCCATTAAAGCAGAGAGGTTCCTGTGCAGAAGTCATTAAGTCATTTTTTTTTTAATAACTTCTGTAAGGACTTTCCTTCTGTGTATGACATGTCATGAATGTTCATTTGTTTCACTTGAAGAGTAAAGCACAGTGCATTTAGAATTCATAAAGAATCGAATTACTGGCACTTCTCTGTCTTTGAGCTCATTCCTGGACTTTTATGAAGTTCATGGCATATCACATACATATATAGGAATATTTGGATCCCTTTGCTACTCTGTGCAGCAATGTATTTCTGTGATTTATTCACTCCAGTCTCCCATCCAGTGAGATCCTCCCAGTCTAAAAGCATTCAGTTTTTTCCACAAATACATTATGTTTTCCTAATTCCTGTTGTGATTTCCTTTTTATTTCTGCATGCTTCTGTTTCACAGAAACTACCTATCAGCATTGGAGTCTGTTTTCCACTTTGTCAATTGCATCAGGCAGCTTCAGTAAACCCTTAAGGGTTACTACTACAGGTGGGTCTGTCACAGATGGTGGTGTGTTGATACAGCTGTTCCCTCTGCTGTCTTACTCTCTTGCAGCCCCGCTATTGCCATGTCTCGGCCCTAACTGGCCATTAATAGTCCCATGTAGCATATTCCTATTGGGAAAGAGTCACAGAGAGACATAGATAACCTAGAGTTTAAAAAATAGTTTTGGCAGAGAACTATGCTTAAATTATTTTCTTTGGCAGATAAATTGACACAGTCCTCAAGTGTTTTGATATATGTTAATCTATTGACAGAACAAACAGTAAGTGGGATAACACAGTCCAGCACATGCATCAGTTGACCAAGATAAGCACATAC
Organism: Corvus hawaiiensis; assembly: GCF_020740725.1. Taxonomy (NCBI): domain Eukaryota; kingdom Metazoa; phylum Chordata; class Aves; order Passeriformes; family Corvidae; genus Corvus; species Corvus hawaiiensis. The sequence goes on from NC_063222.1 coordinate 13,343,159, forward strand.
TTACATAACTGTTCTTTGCATTATCATAAAACTGATATTTTTGTAAAACCTTTGTTTTTAATAAAAATAATTTTCAATTCTATGTTTTGGAGTAAACAAACTGGAAAAAGAAAACAACAAAAATCTCAAAAAGTTGTAAGAGGAAAGAAGGGGGGGGGGGGGGGGGGCAAGGAACAAAATCAGGCTGTTTCCAGACATCTCCATTCTCAAAAGGATTCATGAAAATCTGTGCAAGGCATTGTATAGCCTTTCAAACCACTGTCTGTGCAACACTCAGAATTCAGAAAGGCATATAGATAATGAAAATGTTCTTAAAAGGCAATCTGTATATTCATTTGAAATGGGAGTAAGAGTATGAAAAGAACACTTATGGCAGTTATGTAAGTTGGGTGTCAAACACTTGGAGCTTTGAGTATTTTTTACATGGAGACAATCAGAATTGATGAATTACACTGCATCATTACTGTGAAATTATTACAGAAATTTGATTATAGATTGTGTAACATAAAGCAATATTTCAAATTTGGATACCTGCTATTACGAACATTGCATTCACAGCTGACAAGTTCTTTTTTTCCCATTCTGTAGCACACAATTGGCTTTAATTCTAGCTGAACAATCACTTGATTGGCTGAAAAGAATTTGGTTTGAGTTCTCCTATTTAGATATTCAATTTGGAATGTTTTCAGTGAATGAGATGAGCAAATGCCCAATCTGAAATAATGTGGTTTTTATTTACAGTTAAAAACAGTGACAATGTACATAGGGAAAAACTCTCTGAAAGAGCTGTCTTGATTTGTGCCACTCTCCCATGTGCTACCTCGTTAATGTCATGTGTGGCTGCAGGGGACAGATGAATTCTTGACTGCCAGAACTATTTCTCAAAAATGGCTTGAAATTTTTCTAATACAGCTCTTTAGGTGATAAAATAGCAAGAAAATAATTTTTAGGTGGGAAGCTATTACTTTATTTCTCTAAGGCAGTATGGACAGTCAAAGGTGCCTGTATCATATTTGCTCTACTTTCACTGCTAGTCTAAGTGGGGTTTATATTTGAATTTGTATCATGTATAGCACATGTGTGTAGGTTTGACAGCACTCAAACATAATTATGATCTCTGTCATACCTTGCTCTTAGAACTGAAAAAGAATTGCATCAGTTAGAGACACAAGGTAAATTGTGTAAAAACCCCAAAACTCCAACAGGCTTTGGTTTTGGTTTTTTTTTTTTTTAATCTCTATTTAGAGGTAGTTGACATTTTACATAGCAAAAATTAAATGTACTTAAATCTCTGTTTGTTTTTTTAACTTTAGGAACAGATACATTTGAATTTTAAAAATCCATTTTACAAAATGCTTTTACAAAAAGCAATTTTTAATTTAAAACTTTCTGGATTACATCTAGTCCCAGTAATTCAAATTCAGAAGTGTAGTGATGGTTTTAAACATGGAAATGAATTATGAGTTAAAAGAGTGGAGTTGGCAAAGGTAACTGAACACTGTAAACTAAGAGAAGTGTGAATCAGCCAAGTTAAAATATCTTTTTCACATGTTGTTTAATAGTGTTCAAGGTGCTTCTGAATAGATAGTTGAGAAATGTAGAAACATAAAATCCTTAAGATCAATATAATTTTTTTTTTTTTTTTTTACTTTATTACCAAGGTAGCCAAAGTGCACACCACTGCTGAAGCGTGTGGCTTTTTCTATTAGCAGTCTAAGGAAACGTGTTAAATTGAAAGATTGGGTTGTCTCCTCATAATCAAGGCAGTCCAGTCCATTGGTAAAGTTGCGATTGATTCACTTGCACTACAAGTGCTCATAGTACTCTGCGTATGAGGAGAACATCCTTCATGAGCCATGCCAAGTTGGCACCTGCTAGGTGTCTTGCTGAAACATAAAAAGCGCTCTAAAGCTCTGTGAATGCATTCGGTCTCGCAGACAGGCCTCCTTCCGCCGCCGCGGGGCCGGGCCCCTCCCGCCAGGCCTTTCCCGCGCCGCCGCCGCCGGGCCCGTTCCGCTCTCCGCGCCGCGGGCGGGGCTGCGCTGCCGCCGGAGGGTGGCGCTGCCGCCCGCGCGGCCGCCGCGTCCCCGCCCCTCCGCCATGGCCGATGTGGAGGACGGGGACGAGCCCGGCGCCCCCCACTCGCTGCCGGGCTCCGCGGGCTCCAAGGCAGGCGTCCCCGACAAGATGTTCTCGCTGAAGAAGTGGAACGCGGTGGCCATGTGGAGCTGGGACGTGGAGTGCGACACCTGCGCCATTTGCCGCGTGCAGGTCATGGGTAAGCGCCGGCCGGGCCGTCATGGCCTCGGGGCGGGGGGCCTGGGCCGGGCCTTGGGCCGTGCCCGCCGCCCTGGGCACGGCGGGCGCAGGGCAGAGACGCGGTTTCCGGCAGGAGGGGGGGCTGATGCCTCCCGCCTCCGCTTCCTCCTCCGCGCCTTCCCCGGAGGGAGGAGGAGGAGAAGGAGGAGGGCCCCGCGGGGGCCGGGCCGCTGCTTTCCAGGGGCCACACGCGGCCCCGTCGGGCAGCGCGTGCCCCCTGCCCGGCCCCGCCGCACGCAGGGCCTGGGCCCCGCCGGACTGTTCGGTGACCGTCCCCGTCACGTGCAGTGCCGCCTTCGTTGTGAGGGCTGGTGCTCGTCTGCGGGCAAACTCCGCAAGCGCTGGCTTACAGCCGAGCTGAACCCAGTGCTGCGTGTGTGGGGCTGCTGTTTGTGTGGTGGGTTTTGTTAAGGGTTTATTGTTTGGGTTTGTGGTTTTTTTTTTACGAAGCAGTTAGGGATGTACATATAAATTCATTTTTCAAATCTGTTAATCTAGGGCGTCTGACCCTACTTCACAAGCGTGATTACTGGTGCAGTTTAACACACATAAATGTACTGAGAAATGGTTTTGAAATCCAGAGACTGTTTGAAAGCACCTCCATTGTTGAATGGTATTACTGATTTCTGACACTTTTGTGAAATATGATATTTATCTTGATTCTTCGAAAACTGTTTAAATTCTTCCTTTATTGTATGTGCATATCCAATTTTTACTATTGGGCTGAATCATCCTAGATATAACTGTCCTCTCGGTTGGACTTGCAACACTTTGGCAGGAAAAATGACGCAAGATTCCCTCCAGAGCACCTTGGTTTTGTAGGGCCAGGAACCATGATACTGAAAATGAAGTCAGGATTTGGTTTAACAGAAATGAGACAAAATATGCAATGCTGTCATTTCTCATAAACATTTTTACTGACAACCTGCTATGGAACAGCAGAGGCAAAAGGGTGTACTAGAGGAAAAAAGATGCAGCGCAGACTTAAGTGGTGGGAGATTAATTGTTTTGAAGATTATTTGCTTTTGTATGGTAAACAGAGGCCACTCTGGAAATATGAAATTGGCTTTATTTGCCATGTAAACCATAATTTCAGAAACGTATTTATCCCCATTGTAGCTAGCCTGTTACAGGACACTATAAAAAAAAAAAAAGTCTTACATTAACAAAATCCTACCCAGAGCTATTATAAAAATTAAAAAAAGAAGTCATTTTTTTCCTAACTAGACGAAGGGAGTACTTTTAATCTGAAACTATCAGAAAAATCTGGTAACCATTTTTTGAGAACAAACCACGTTGTTAGAATGTGAAACTTGATCATTACTGACTTCAGTTTAGCAATTTCATGTTGACCCTGCCAGAGCGGGTCTGGCTCCTGTAGTGCCACTGCGTCTACAGTAACCTTAGGTGGGAGGCAGTGCCAGACTTAGACTGGCGCTTGTTGAAAGTTAGTTTGTTTGACTTTTGCAAGGGAAGGAGGTATTAGTTGGCTCCATTTTCTACTGGTTTAACTCTTTGAACCAATGTGGTCTTAGATGCACAAGGGAAAGAGGCAAAAATGCAGGTGTTAGCTGGGAAGCTCAGGATTGCAGCTGTACTGGCTTTACTGTCCTTAGCCTTTCAGACTGACTGCCTTGGGGTTATGATGTAGGAGTGGGGACAGCTTGCTTTGGTATGGTGGCAGTGATTTCTGTCCTTGGCTCTCTGTGCTGCGCCTCTGTCTGGAACTGCAACTCTAGGGCTCGATAGGACAGCTGATTTATTGTGACTCTTTCTGCCCTGACCCCAGATCAGTAGGCTCCCACACACCATGATACAAGTTGAAACACTTCGGCTGAATCTTCCCAACACCTTGGCCCTTAACTGCTGTTGAAATATAAATTATAGGAACAGACAACAAGAAACTTTTGCGTTTATCTCAGTGAGGAAAGGGCAGCTGTTTTAGAGTTCTCTCCTCTTTGTTCTCTATTACCTGAGAAAAGGAGGAATGTCTGGGCAGATCAGTCTAAAATAGAAGTACTGATCCTATCTGGCAGAGACAGCAAAAATACTCAAATCCAAATTCTTGTAGCACGTTATGGTTTTGTCTTCTGGGAGAATACGGTCCAACTAGTGGCACGTAGGCCAGATCCAACCTGCAGACACTTGTTTAAACTAGTTCCTTTTCTTTGGAGGAGAAGAAAATGTGTTTGCTCACATAACCATTGAACACTTTCTATTGTGCATGATTTGTGCACGTGTGTCTGTGGCAGCCCATGTTGGGGCAAAGGAGAAGCAAAGGCATTTTTCCACTGTATTGTGTGGCACAGTAGGAAGCCTGGAAGTTGTCACTCTTGTATCTTACTGAGTCCTGGACCTGCCATCCAATCCTAAAGCCACAGACTGGAGAGCATAAAGATGATAAATACTTTTAATTAGATATTTTTCCATACTTATTAATATTATTATCAAATGTACTGCTGTATTTGTATGCATATCTGACTCCTGTGAAAATTAGATGCAGGTACTTGTTAAGGGAAGCCACTATAAAAAGTAATAGGTGGTGGGAGTTGTGGTGAGATGCACAGCCTAAAAAATCAAAATTGTGAATGACTTCCTTAAAAGGAGATGCTGACATCTGAAAAACAAAGTCCTGTAATTAGTGTTTGGCTTTGTGCTTGCACTGGTCTTAATATGCCTAAGTGCCTTGGCACAAATCTGCGGGCTTTTATATCTACAAAATGGAGAAGGCGTTTTTTTCAGCAAAAGTTACGAAAATACCAAAGCAATGGAAAATAAACAAAACATGCTGGAGAGTTCAGAGTCCTTCTTATCTCTTTCAGATATATGTATTTCATTGTCATTTGCATAGTTCTAGAATTTAGGAGGGCTATTTAATGTTTAAGGGCCAAACTAGACATCAAAACTTGAGATTTTTACCTCTGTAAATTTGTTTTAGAGTTTATGTTTTCCTCTGACAAACCTATTCTTAAGATGGAATCCTGAGAATCAAATTGAGTCTTGTTCTTGTTTACTTTTAGATGCCTGTCTTAGATGTCAAGCTGAAAACAAACAAGAAGATTGTGTTGGTATGTAGTGACTTCATTGGCTTGTTTTTCAATTGAAGCTTCTCTCAGTGTGGTGCATTTTAAAGTTTGAAGGGAATACTGCTTTTATTAATGCTCAAAAGTAAACTGGTGTTTTGTTCTACATTGTATCGTCTTTTTACATTAGTAGTACTTTATACTTCATTTTTGAGCTAATAACTAATAAAATCAGTTTTCATGTCAGCTGTGCTGTAAAACAAAACAGCTTCCAATTTTCTGTCAACACGTACACAACTAAGAGGTTTTAGTTTCTTTCACTGTGAGCATATTTGAGATCATAATGTACATTTTTCAAGTGGGTAGGAAAAAGCTACTTTTTTCTTCAGAGGTGCCTACCAGAAAACACAATGGTAGTACAAATAAAAATCCTCTGTTCTGAAATAAATGTGTGTCTGAGTTAGAAAGTGGTATTTTTCCCACTCTTAATTCGGAGATAATGGAGGCAGTGGCTTGGTTGTTCACTTTTCATTTTCAAAAGTGGAATCACTTCAGTTTAAACACAGTCATACCTTCAGTGCCAATGTATGCAAAAGAAAGTCTTAATTTTGACTGTTTAAATTGGAAATAGTTAAAACTATCTCAGAGAGTTTGCTTTAAACCTTCAAGATAACTTTTAAACCAGTGGTAAACCTTTCCGTGCTGTTGAGCTTTGTGTTTTCAAGTATATTGTCTCAAACTTAATCCACTGAGGGGTTTTGATGATTGTTTTAATGGGAATAGGGTTTTCCTGTTCTAAATATCTTAATTGGCTTGCTAAGTGTCCTATTTAAGATAGAGAGGAAAAAGTATAATTTACAGCACTCCTTTGATTGGTACGCTTGTACTCCTGTGAGGAAAATGTGTGCTGATAAGGAAAAAAAGCAAAGTAACTACATTTTAAAATATTATTCAGGAGTAAATGGATAACAGATAACACTTTTTGTAGTGTTGAAACAACTGTAGCCTGTGAATAGCTTCTGGTCTAAAGTCCCATTTTAAGACTATATACTGTGTTACATATGCCTCCTTGGTACCATACATTTCAGTTCAAACAGTGCATTTTATATGAGAATTGGGTGATATGCTCTTGTGTGATAGTGAGTCAGTAGTGCATTGGCTTTATTTTGGTACTGAGAAAGATAAGGGGAAGAACTTAAATAGTTGCAGTTATTTCCTGGGCAGAGCTGCTAAATGTGTCACAAAACGCTGTCACTTTATACAAGAAGGTGAGAATATTTGCATTTCTTTTTTTAATATTTGGAAATAAGTAAAAGGCTTGATGATGAAACTGACTATCATCAGGATGGTCATAATAATCCAATCTCAGTGGATGAATCAGTGATGACCTGTTTTGTCTCTAAAGTTTCCAGTGATTATAAATATTTGAGAGTGATAGTTTGAACCTTGCTGTAGGTGTTGATTGAGCAGCTGAGTGTGACTGGAACATGTTCTTTCTTCTCTTTCAGTGGTTTGGGGAGAATGCAATCATTCCTTCCACAATTGCTGCATGTCCTTGTGGGTGAAACAGAATAATCGCTGTCCCCTCTGCCAGCAGGACTGGGTAGTCCAGAGAATAGGCAAATAAAAACTGGAAGGGTTTCTTTCTGTTGCATTTGTTGGAATGGTGTGTGTGTTATGCCCTATGCTCATGCAGAACGGAATGTGTCAATTAGGACACGACTCACTTGGTTTATCTGCTCCAAGACCAGAGTGGGTTTGGTGCAGGCTCCTGGCTGCACAAGGTGCAGTTCATGGTCAGGCTCACTGCAGGGGTTCCACAATTAAACGAGAGACGCTACATCAACAAATGTATCTGCTATGATTAAAGTGTTACCTGTATCAGAGCATAGAAACCTGGTGGTGCAGATTATACCCTAAACACAGATCACTTCATCTTTGATAAATGAACTAAATTAAAAGGGTCACCTTACCTGGTCTGATACACTGCATAGTTTACTGTCAGGATAAAATAATTCCTAAGTAATATTGTATGCAAAAACACAGTATGTTTTTTAAGAAACTGTTCTGGGTTTTAATCTAAAATGAACAGTGTGTAAAACATTTGCTATGTGCTTTTTCCATCACACTGTATTAAACATTTCTAATTTAGGTTTTCTTTATGACTTTTGTTTTGTTGTATCTCTAAGTGTGTTGCTCTATTATATTCTATACATTATTTCTACAACCATAAAATTAAAATTTAACTACATTAATAATGGAGACATGTATTTTTAATCGAAAGATTTTTGGTACTAAGACGTGTATTTGATAATCAGTTAATTAGCGGTGTAGACAATCTTGCTGGTTAGGTGATTAATATAGGAAGCAAACAAAAGTGATAATTTAAATAACCCAAGAAAGGAGGCACTAATTAAATCTAGGGAAAAAAGTTAAATTGTGATTTCATGAAAATTCAGTTGATAGAAATTTCTTTATTATCTTTTTATTGGTCATAATATTTTGGAAGCTTTTTTTCATTTTTGTAGAAATCCTGAATATATCATCATCTTCGAATTTTTTCTTACAGATATTTAAATGCTTGCCTCTAACTTTGTCTTTTCCCTAAATATCCAAATTACTATGAATCTGAACATATGCTGTGGGATTTTTAAAATATATGTAATGGAAAGGGAGAATTATTGCTTTAAATCTGTAACAAATTCAGGCTTAATAAAAATGGTTAATCAACATGGGTGCAATTGAAGCAATATAATATGCATTTTTACTTCAAAATTATTATCTTTAATGTTTAATGTGTTTCTCAGCAGATGTATTTCTATCTAGTTCTAAGTACATTTAAAGAGGTTTATCTTCACTGTATAAAGTAGTTCCAGTCTTTGTGTCATCAAGCATATTGCAGAGTTTACTGTGGTTTTGTTTAATATTGTAATCTTGTTTTTAAGATGTTTTGGTTTTTTAATGTAGCTTTTGTTTCATTACACACGGAGATAAAAAATCCTGAGTCACTGTTACACTGTATCACATCAGTTGTTATTATGCCAGATGATGTCTGTCTTAAAACTGAAAACAAATGTAAAATATGTTAACAATAGTAATGAAGTGCCTATAGCATTTACATTGTTGTGTAGTATTTCTGTATGTGTAAAAGTATTCCCAAAATTTTTGCAAAAAAAGAAAATCTGAGTGGATGTGGAAATAAATTTTAGCTGTCACAGTCAAACTGGATCTTACCTACCATGTATTTTCTCTTCCAAATTTGGTCCTAGGTTCCATCCTGTGACCTCTGGTAATGCCATATCGTCCCATCAGAAGACTTTCTTCATATTTCTTTGATTTATAGGTGAATATGGAAAGTACCAAACCCTGCTTTTAGCTCATGTCACATGCATGGCAAGAGTAGCTGAGAATTACAGTTGTGGAAAAGTTTTTCCAAAGTGTCAGCTCAAAGGGGTGTTGACACAAATGAGGTATTAGGAAAATTTATGTTGAAATCAAAGCAGCTGATATTTGTGTGTATCTCTTTGCATATTATAAGTACCTTGTTGACCAGTGATTGAGGTTCATCTAGAACATAAGGTAATGCATTTTAAGTCCTGCATATTTTCTCTGTGATTTAGAGATTAGCCTAAGTCCCAGTCTTTCTATGAGCTTTGCTCCAGAGAGCTTTTACAAATCATACCCTGATAGGCCATTAGCATGGTTGCTAGTACATCCCCATTTTCAATTCTGTAGTTGTTCACCTCTTGTACATGCCCATCTCAATCTCAAAATAAATCATTTTTACTTCTCACCCAAATGTACTGTTTTATGAGCAGGTAACACTATCTTAAATAGCTGTTATCAACTTACAGATTAATGCTGATCTACTTTGCTCCATAGAAATAATAAATGCTGGGCAGATTTGGATAAGTCAGCAAGCAAATCTCAGAAGTGACTGGAGTAATGAGTATGTGTTGAATGATCATATTGTTTGATTTTGCTTTTCATGGAGTTATGTTCTTTTAGAGAAAGTTTATGTTCCGTAGAAACTGGGAAAGATTCTAATTAATGGAGTAGAATAGTCTTTGGAGCTGTAAATGTGTGTCTTACGCAGGTGCCATAAACTTTAGGTATTTTCTTGATTTGCTTAGGCATGAATATACCAATAGCTGGTGTAAGCTTTAGTTCAGCCTTTGGACCCTAGCTACCAGCCATTTGTCCTGCTGCTCTTTGAGCTGTGGTGGATATTCTGGCTAAACATAAAAAAGACCCTACTGAATTTTAGGAAATAAAAAGCTTTATTTAAAAAAAAAGCTGAAATTAAAGCTTTATTACCTCCTTTCATGCCTTTCTCTACCCAGGGTGTTACAGGAATGTGTTGCTGTAGGCCCCATTTTCAGGACAGCCACAGCAGAATTCCCCATTTCTCCCTTTGGCTCTTTGCAGTGTTGCTTATGTTGTTGGCTGCTCTGCTGAGCCCTTTACGTAACCTTCTCCCGCCCTGTGCTTGCTCTCACCTGGCAGAACTGGCCAAGCTTTCGGGTGTCTGCCTTGCAGTTCCTCCTGTTCTTATGCACACACAGCAGTTTGCAATGGATGGCCCTCTCCATCACACCTAGAAAAATACACCTCTGAGGGAATTTTGTAGAGCATGAGTTTTAATGTCAAATGGATTCAATGTGGACAGGATTAAGCATGTAAAAACAAAATACTGCATGGTTGTAGAGTGGCAAAAAGCAGCCAAGAAGGGCTTAACACTTATTGTAGGGAGTCTGAAAGGTGCCTGTTATTACTCTTGATCTTTAGTTTTTTTGATTCAGCTCTTCAGCTTGCTCTAAGATCATGAAAAAAAAAGAAGAAAGAAACTTGACCTTGACCTCAAGAATACAGCTTGACCCCAGTGTTACTTCTTTTCTTGTTCTCATAATACCTTCCTTATATTGAAGGAAAGTTTTAACAGCCAAATCACCTGACCCCAGAGCAGAAGGGAGCTTAGCCTAGTGAGTGCCACACATAATTTTTATTCTTTTGAAGGGAAAAAAATGCCTCCTGGTAGGCAGCCAGCAAGTGAAGTCAGGTGGAATTTGCCTTGACTTGATTATAATGTGCTTTGTCCCTTTGTTGATGTCATCTCAACTATATGCTGTTGCCACCTTCTTATCCGACCACTTTCTGTCATAAAGCTCAGTAGGGAAAATAAACTGAGGCCAAAACAACATATGGAAGTGTCTTGGCAAGATTTGGCTGGTCGTTTGAAGTGTTTCTCTTTTTTTCTGTGGGTAGGAGATGAAGTCAGAGCTGTGTTGTTTCATATATAAGGATTATTATTTTTAGACCAGCGGCAGTTCTTAGCCTCTGCATGTAATCTGCTCAGACAGAGCCACTCAAGGCAGCAGGGTTTGCATGAACTGTCTGCGGGGCTCAGTCACTGATGTTGAGTATAACTTGAGTTTTGGAGGTGTGAATGCTCAGAGCACTGAACTGTGTGGTAATTTAAAGCTCAACATCTCATGGTCATCTGTGTCAAGGTCTTTTAGGCATGGCAGATTTGTGATAAAAGCTTTTCGTAAAACCAGATCACAAGGTATGCAGTTGTTAGTCTGCTGATGTTTGGTGTCAATTGGGGGAGATCCAGGGCTGTCCTACTGACTGTGACCAAAGTGCCCCTGGGTTGGAGAGGGCATGTATTGCAGACAGGAATCTCTGTATGCTCCCAGCAGCCAGGGACAGTGCATTTAGAGGGAATCTTGGTACATTTAAAGGTTATCAGGGCCCATTCTGAAAAACACCAGCCGAACCACGTGCGTTTGGTGCTGCCAGTGGGAGGGTTTGCCTAGGATGTCGTCCCTCAGCTATACATAGCAAACTCAAAGCTCCTTACAGAGAAACCTCTTACCAGTCACTTTCCACAAATGGTGCCTATACCTAAAGGTACTTAGTGAAAATCCTTGAGAGGTATTTAATGCAAAAGCAGTTAGACTGTCTGGTGTTTTTCAGAAGCCCTCTGACACACCTCTAGCAGGGAGAAGTGCAGGGCAGCTACAGCACAGCACTTGGGCCAGTTATTCATTTTGTCTGAAACAGGCTCTGCCACCCCAAGGGCTTGCCAAGATGTGTGACATGGGGGGGCTCGACAACCTGATTGCCAACACTGCCTACCTCCAGGCAAGGAAGAGTGGAGAAGGAGATGCCAAGGAAATGCAAAAGAGGCGTAAGAGCCTCTCGCTGCCCAAGGTTGAGCAGTGCAAAGAGCACAGAGAGTCCATTGTTGCTGATTATGACAGCATCTGTGAACAGCAGCCCATTGGCAAGAAATTCTTCCGAGACTTTTTAGAGACAGTGCCAGAATATTTGGTAGGTAGGAACTTCCTGGATGAGATAGCAAGCTGGGAGTTGGCAGAGGACAATCTCAAGAACAGCATCATGGAAGATATTGTCAACAATTTTCTTAAGGAAGGCGGCAAAAACTATCTGTCTTTCATGAGCTCTGACTTGGTCAGCAAATGCCAAGCAGCTACTGCAAAAGACTATGAGAATATCATGCAGCTGGCCAGGGAGGAAACCAAACTCTTCTTTAAAGACAAGCCCTTCAAGGACTTCCAGACCAGCCCCTTTTATGACAAATTTATCCAATGGAAAGTGTTTGAGAAGCGACCAGTAACTGAGAAATACTTCTCCGAGTTCCGAGTGCTGGGCAAAGGTGGCTTTGGAGAGGTAAGAGCTTGTACTTTAAGGATGTGAGTCATTGCTCCCCTTTCAAGACCAGCAGGTGGGTTTGCAAAGAGCAGTGGATTAAGCCATTGTATGAAGATTTGTAAAATGTGCTCCTTCAGATTGCCCATTTTCCAGAAATTAGACTGAGTTATTTATACCGTGATAGAGGCTCTGGTTAGCAAAGAGCTGCTTTAATGTTCTTATATTCTGTATCCATGCTAGTAAAAAAGCAGGCTTCTTTACAAAAACTTGCATGAATGTTCATGTAGTTAACTATTAGTCTGCTCCTTGACATCTTTTTAGCCTGTGCTATCACACACTCCCAGATAATTTTTAGCTGGAGTTTAGGGGAAAACATGCATCAGGATCTGTTCCCAAACTACAGTATGGAGATTTTTGAGAGTCCAGAGAGTTAAACTGTACAGATGCAATCTGTATATGCTGCTTATTCTCATGGTTACAGATTTTTGTTCTTGTCCTTGTTCCTTTTATTTGCTAGTACATGTCTACTAGTGGTATCCTTAAGAACTTTGCGTCAGGGCTGCCATATACTACTGGTCCAGAACCGAACTGATTGTACGCTTGTTTTTTCCTTGTTTTCTCTGCTCTGCTAATGTACTCTTCATAGAAATTGGCATCAACAGCTACTAATAGGCATCAGTGATTCCCCAGTTCCTGCCTGTTACTATCCTTGATATTCCAGTCTCTGTGTAAAATTTCTTCATGCCCTTTCCCTGTGCATATTCTCTAGGTTTGTGCCATCCAGGTCAAAAATACTGGCAAGATGTATGCCTGCAAGAAACTGGATAAGAAAAGGTTGAAAAAGAAAAGTGGAGAGAAGATGGCACTGCTGGAGAAAGAGATCCTGGAGAAGGTCAACAGCCCTTTCATAGTCACACTAGCTTACGCCTATGAGACCAAAACCCATCTATGTCTTGTTATGAGCCTCATGAATGGAGGGGATCTGAAGTATCACATCTACAATGTGGGAGAAAGGGGTTTGGAAATGAAAAGGATCATCTATTACTCAGCTCAGATCACCTGTGGGATTCTGCATCTCCATTCCATCAAAATTGTGTACCAGGATATGAAACCGGAGAATGTCCTCCTGGATGATAATGGGAATTGCAGACTGTCTGATCTTGGATTGGCAGTGCAAGTCAAAGAGGGAAAAAGCATCACTCAGAGGGTAAGTACAAATTCATTGAACGTGGGCAGTGGGAAGTGAAGCCATTCTATTTCTAATGCCTTGTAAGTCCAAGACTTAATTCCCCAGAATTGAGTCTTTGCTAAAGACCTAATGTAGTCATTTCATTCTAAAGACAGTTCTTAAGAAGATTTGGTTTATTAACTCTTTAGCTGCTGCATGTAGTAAAATAACTTCTTTTGGACAGAAACAGTAGAATCAACTTGACTTGTTTCTCTTAAGATAAGCTTTTGAACCAGTGACTTTAGAGAGGCAGATGCCTTGTGCCTTTTGGAATACTGCATAGTCAGGGATTTAACCAATTGTTTAATGAGCAGCAGTCAAAGATATGACTTCTTCTGTATTCCACTTTTGCTCCTAGGACAATACAGTTTCTTACACATTACTCTTATGTGATGCTACTGATTGTATTGCAGGTATGCGTGGTGCTGCATAATAAATAATTTCCAACCTTCCTTCACCCCACAAATCAATTCCTGAAAAAGTTAGCAGACTTGATGGTTTGTAAATGTCATGCCTGTCTACATGTGTAATGAAAAAGATGGTTGACCAACTGGTTTTTGTGTGAATTAGATTGTGCAACACTTCAGCCCTGCCTGGGGTCATCCCAAACTAACCTGGATTTGTACTAATGTCAGGAGATTTACACAAGAAATATGTATTCAGGTAGCTTAACTATGAAAAAGACATATTTCTCTCAAGGTATCTGGATCTTAAAGATGTGTATAATGAGAGAATGTATCTGAAATACACTAAGAATATGAAGAAATGGAAGCAACATTATAAACTGGTCTAACTTCCCTATGTTAAACTCCCCAAGTTCACATTAGAAATTCAGTAGAAGAGAGGACCTGCTAATGACCTTTTACATCATGTGTGAAGTGCACATCTTTTGATGTTGTTAAATTCAGTAATTTTGAAGGATCTTTTCTTTTCCTGGCAATTTAAGAAGCTTGTATTATAAGTGGTTTTAGTTCTCGCTGAAAGAAAATGTGGAAATTGCTGTATGTATAGATAGTAAATAATTTTCAAATTAAACTGCATGGTGTTTTGGATACAAAAATACAGCTTCTGTGAAAGGCAGGTTTTTCAGTAGAACTTACGTGAAATGAGGATGTTGTTTTGTTTTTAAAGATGGCATTTTCATCAGTGAACCCAAAGCTATAAACCTTACTGTGCTTTGCAAGTTTTAGAGGCCTGCAGTTACTATGATCGGATTTGCAATAGTTTTGTCAAAGGGCAGTTTTTCTTACTTGTAAATATGTGGGGTTTGGCAGAAGGAAAAAAAACCAAAATGAAAGCGTATATTTAGCAATATATAACCACTTGTGTTGATGTTAGGGTGGAATCTCAAAGCAATACTGGACAGCGTGGTTGTTCCTCCTCACCTATGACAGCCATCAAGCTTTTAGTGACTTTCCTTTGTTGTTTTTAGGAGCTCTATGCACCATTGTATGGGTGCTTTTATTAGAGCAAAAACTGCAATGAGTAATGTACTACATGATTGTAATGTGTTGTAAGGAATTTCTGTTAAAGGCAGTTTTATTCATACATTACATTGAAGTAAGAGATGGAAGAAAATTATTATTTTTTCATTTTCTGTATCATAACTATAAATGAGTTAAATTAATAATAATTCCCATAATTTTTTTTGCACCTCTGTAAAATAGTCATATTTGAAAGCTTCTAAAAAATGTTATACGAGATCTCGATATTATTATTATTTATAGTAAAGTCATACACAGGAAGACCAAAGAACACATTTACAAAATTTACATTAAGCTTCACCATGTACTCCTGTAATAAAAGAAAAATGACGCTGTTAAATTGCTTTTTGTCTGCTAATCATAGGTACATTCTGATTTTAAATTATCTGAAAACTTACATCATAACATGCTTTTTTGAGTATGACTGCCAAATTGTTATCACTTAACCAAACCTATACAAATCACTTTTTCTTTTTTAACCCAAAGGGATGTATGGCTCCAAGACAGGTTTATCAAATGAAATTTAATCAGTTGCACCATTTTGCGGATACAGTTTTATAAGAGAATTTTTATAAGCTAAAGCAGAATATATATTCCTTCCAGGCCAAATCTGTATAGTACTGATATCTAAGTGCCTAGTATCATAAAGCTGTTTCTAGATTTTTGATGATGGTCTGAACTGACAATTTAAGGCTTACAATTTTCAGTCACTAGTTAAGGGATGTTGTTACTGATCTATAGTGTAGAATATATGGATTTATCTGTGTATTCATTTCATTAGAGATTGCAAAAAATACAGTATTTTGATGAATTCTTAAAGTTTTGTGCATTCTCATAGTTGTATAAGCCATTAAAGATTAAATTTGTTCTGCTTTCAAAACATAAAAAAATTCCTGTCCTCTCATGTATGAATAAATGCACGTCACCCATACATCAGCTGGAGGATCCATTAATCCCTTTTGTAAATCTTATTAGGTGATTAGGTTATCACATGGCACAGGTATTAAGCTTGTTAATGAGTTCCTGTTTTAGACATTTTTCAAGTTTTCATTGAGGGTTTCTACAAAATTATAATGTTTATGTACTGTTCATCAGCCAAAGTAATGTTCTTTGTGGGCAGAAAGGTTTTTTGAATTTTAGATGGATGACTTCAAGGTGGTCTTAATAAAAAATTGTGTGTGTTTATGCTTCAGAAAAAGCATTGTGCAAGTGATAATTCAATACTTATGTAATTGAAGAAATAGCCTTGGTATGCTTTAAGTACTGCCATTACATATACTGCCTTTTGAAAAGCACTTGTGTGCTCCATACAAATTGCCCATAACTATTATAAATAAAAATACCCTGCTTTCAGAAACTGTGCTCCTTACAAAAATCTTGAAAGAGTTGGATACGCAGCCTTAGTTTTCTCCCTTTCTTTTCAATTGCTAAAGCAGCAAGGAGAAACATCCAGCTTTCTGTGTGAATGTATTTTGAATTTAAACTGTAGTTGTAAGTAATCGATACAGTAATAATTACAAAATTTAGAAAACTTTAATTTCCCTAAGTGTGCTGATTTGTCTTTTTGAAGTGCCAGCTGCTCCTAGAATGGAGAAATCACCCCAAAAAATTAAAATACATAAGTTTGAATAATAACAGTCTTGAAAATAAAAGTAGAAAACAGTTGAAAGCTACTTACAATGTCATTTTCCTTCTTTAAACATACATGGATTATATAGGATCTTCTCATGATAGCTACATGCACCTGTGCGCTCTACCAAGAAATGTGTCTGTGCACACTTACTAAGGCAGAGCTCTTACTGACATCACTGGAAACAGAAACAAACTCTTAGTAGTAATAAAACTATTCAGGTCTTTAAATGTCATTATGACTTCCTACAAATGTGCCTGTTGCTTCTGATCCGATGTGTTGGTCAGACCCTGCAGGAACTAGTTTGTATCTTAAAATTATGACTTTTTAAATGTTGTTATTTTCTCTGTCCTACATAATTGAAATAGATAACGAGGAGAAACTGAGAGCCTGCAAAGATGGCTTTGACACAGGCAAAGTGTTTTGTCTGCTTATGTACACACTAGATTAGATTCTAGCACTAGGGGTTCTTTGCATACGACAGAAATGAGCTCCATCCCAAGTTTCCCCACTTGAACAGTTTGACCTGTCATCTTTTTCTTGAAGTCTCTGCAATTTATTCTCATACTAATCAACATCCACTTGTATGTGAGTCAAGTGCTCCTGCCCTTATTCAAAAGAGTAATACTACTTAGTTTCCTGAGAGTGGTTGTGAGAAAAGTCAGCATGTTCTTCTGCTTAGTGTCTTCATATCCTCTGAATTTAAATATAGAGGAGTTAATTTCATTTTTCCAGAGGTTAGTGTGTATTTGCTGTTTATTTAGGGAAGAATTTTCTGCCCTTACTGGGTATGGCTTTTATGAAAAGCAACTGTTGCATGTAAATTGTGAAGAACTTTTGTGCAGATGCATGTGAGCCAGAGAGCTTAAATATTGACATAATAACTGTGAAAAATAATATAAACATATTTTTGCAGTATTTATAAAAGTGCATTCGTATCTTCAGAGGTTTCAGGCATCCTCACAGTTTTCCTGTGCTATGTTTTATATGTTTGAAGGACATCATAATATTTGTATAGGAAAAACATGTTTTGGTTAAAATCTTACTCAAAATGTCCTTTTGCCCTCCTGTATGTTTGTTTATTATAAGATTCTATTTCTTAGGAAAACACAAGGATGTTCCTGAAACTTGCAGTTTAATTTCAAGGCAGTTGAAAAGCAGGAGGAGGGTTTAGACTTGTGAAATAAAAAATAACTCAGCAAGCTATTCTACAGTTGACCTTTGTTCATTATCACATGGCATTCTTACTGGATAAGATTCTGTAAAAATTTCTTCCTTTGCACTTTGAAAAATGACGGCTCTTCATTTGCTCAGCATTAGAGGAACTTGCTGCTGTTTTGCTTATACATTTTGAAGTATGACATGTAAAATTGGTGTTTTTATTGGCAGAACTTTGTTCTTAAAAATTTTGATAATCGCAGTTGTTATGAAGTGCATCATCATGACAGGTGTTTCAGAATTTTTAATCTCTGAAACATGTACTTTACAGAATGCAGCCTTACCCACTAAAGTCTGTGGGGCCAGTTGGGATCCATGTAAGGGTACTGAGGGAGTAGGCAGAAGTGCTGACCAAGTCATTTCCCATCATGGCTTTCCCAGCAGTCCTGGAAAACCAAGGAGGTCCCAGTTGCTTGGACGTTAGCAAATGTGATGCCCATCCACACTAAGGGCTGGAAGAAGGAACCAGGAAACTACCAGCTTGTCAACCTGACCTTGGTTCCAGAGAAGCTCATGGAGGAGATCATCCTGAGTGTGGTCGTGCAGCATATACAGGACAACCACAGGATCAGGCCCAGCCAGCGTGGGTTTAGGAAAGGCAGGTCCTGCTTGACCAGCCTCATGACATGGTGACCTGCTTTGTGGATGAGGAGATGGCTGTGGATGTGTCTGTCTGGACTGTAGTAAAGCCTATGTCACTGTTTCCCACAGCATCTCCTGGAGAACCCGGCTGCTCATGGCTTGCACAGGCTCTCTCTGCTGGATAAAAACGGCAGGATACCTGGGCCCAGAGTGTGGTGGGGAATGGAATTACATCCAGCTGGCACCTGGGCACTGGTGGGGCTCCGCCGAGCTCGGTACTGGGGCCAGCCCTGTTTGATCAAGGGGATCAAACAAGGGGATCAAGTGCAGTCTCAGTGAATTTGCAGGCAACAGCAAGTTGGCTGGGAATGTGGATCTGCTGGAGGGCAGGAAGGTTCTGCAGAGGGATCTGGACAGGCTGGATTGATGGGCTGATGGCAGTTCTACAAGGTTCAGTAAGGCAAAGCAGCAGTTTCTGCACCTGGGTCACAACAATCCCTTCGTACTACAGACTTGGGGAAGAGTGGCTGGAAAGCTGCCCAGTGGGAAAAGGGGGTTGTTGGTCAACAGCTGGCTGAACATGAGCCAGTGTGTGCCCAGGTGGGCAAGAAGGCCAGTGGCATCCTGGCCTGTACCAGCAATAGTGTGGCCAGCAGGACCAGGGCAGCGACCATTCCCCTGTGCTCAGCACTGGTGAGGCTGCACCTTGAATCCTGTGTTCAGTTTTGGGCCTCTCACTGCAAGAAAGACATTGAGGTGCTGAAGTGTGTCCAGAGAGAGGCAGTGGAGCTGCAAAGTGTCTGGAGCACAAGCCTGGTAGGAGGGAACTGGAGAAAGGAGGCTCAGGGAGACCTCACCATTTTCTACAACTCCCTGAGAGGAGGTTGTAGCAAGGTGGGGGTTGGACTCTCCTGCCAGGTAACAAGCAATAGGACAAGAGGAAATGGCCTCAAGTTGTGCTAGGGGATGTTTAGATTGGATATTAAGGAAAGTTTCTTCCCCACAAGGGCTGTCAAGCAGTGGAACAGGCTGCCCCGGGAAGTGGTGGCGTCACCACCCCTGGAGGTATTTAAAAGCCATGTAGATGTGGGGCTTAAGGACGTGGTTTAGTGGTGGGCTTGGCAATGCTGGATTAATGGTTGGGCTTGATGATCTTAGAATATTTTCCAAATTATGTGAATTCCATGATCATGAGAGTGAAGGAATTTGTGAGACTATTCTGCCTCCTGCAGTTTTGGATATGGCAGAAAGGATACTGTAGTCATCTCAAATTAAGAGAATGCAATGTGTCCCATGAAATACTTTTCCTACACTCAACATGCCATCCATTTTTTCTGTTAGGGAATGACATTGGAATCCTTTATGATGTAGTATGAGGTCTCTGCATGACTTTTACCATAGTTCCTCATCCAGCTTAATCTGCTATAGGATTTTCTATAAAAATAGTGTACATTCTAGAATGATCCCGTGGGTAAAACATCTAGTGGGCCACACATTGACTCATCATAGTCAAAGATGTTTTTATTTCATTTGATAAGAAATGCAGCATTTGGCTGACACTGTAATTCTTTGAACTTTTGATTTGATAGCTTTGACCAGAAGCAGTATTGCAGACAGTAAGCTGTGAGATGGTGAGGAAGGTAGTACTTCTGTTCTTACTGGACCACATGTGACATTCCACATAGTGTCATGAGTAGTTTCAGTTAACAGACATGCAGTTACTTTTTTAGGAAGACAAAATAAAATCCTGGAATTACAGACACATGCAAGCTGTGAAGACTGGGGGCTTGGTTTTGCCCATTATTCGAGTTTAAAATCTGTTAGTGAAAGGTAGCAGGTGCGTGGTTCTTAAAACAGATATTAAACCAGAGTGTAGTTAAGCAGCAGGACTCTCTTGCAAAAGGTCTTGTAGGCTCTATAAATTTATCTAGGTTCAGGGGAGAGTGGACAATGGATGGAAAAAAGTTTTGTTGAGAGAAACCATTTCTGTCTCTGGAAGCCCTTGAACTGCAAATAGTTGGAGTCTAGGAAAGTGTAGATAAGTCTCAATGTACACATCAGGCTCTTAGAGACTTTCTTATATATTAATTTGTTTGAATATAATTCACAGGCAGTAAACTGACCGTAGGGGCCATTGGTCTGATGCAGCCAGTACCCATCTCCTTGGATTTACATTTTAAAGAATGGTACCTCCAACATTAGTCATAATCCTGGAAGATAAAGTGGATGAAATCCCGTGGATTTCAGTGATCAGCAGTAATTCTCCAGGCTTCATTGACATTTGCACTGCTTAACCTACAGTGGCTGTACCTACACTGGAGGGCCCCTACCCTTCCCAGAGCACCCTGCAGTCCTGTCCACTCAGTCACAATGTCACAGAACACAGGATTTCTCTTTGACATCCCCTTTCTGAGAAAGCAGTCTATGTGTAGTGCCACAATACGGTATTTGCATTCATTATGAAGAGCTTCATAAAATATAGACAGAGCTAAGAGATATGGAGAGTTTTCTCCCTTTTTAACACTGTTTATGGAATATTCTATGGTCATTAAATAACGAAACCATGAATATCTCTGAAGTAGTATTATTTCTATATTATAGATGGGAAATGGTCAGGAGAAATTTGAAAGGAAATTAAAGAGAAAATCATGTTACAAGAAGACTAGATAACCCTTATAATTCTTAAATTCTAATTGTGTGCTAATGAGTCTCTACCAAGTGTTCTGCTTGTCCTAAGTGCTCCATCCTGTAATGTCTGATTGCTTCCCTGTCTGTGAATGCCTTCTGATGTCTTCTGATGACACTTGACGGAGGTGGGAGTTGTTAGCAGGTTCTGTCTCCAACAGGGATCTGAGTCAAAGATTTATGTGTGATTATGCAGGAAGAAAGTGGGGAGCTGCTGTAGAATCCAAAGTTAAAATTGGTGCTCAGTTACTGGATTGTCCCTTCTCAAGCCCTTTATCCCTTTGACTTCCATACAGCGTGAATCTAAACTGAAATCATGCTCTAACTGTGTCTCTCTTCCCAAGGAGGAACACACAGGCAGCAGTCCCTACTGCACCGAGTGGCTTTCTCTTTTGTTGTGCAACTTCATTTCAGTGATTACTGGTGGCCAAGCTTAAGAGAGTGAAAACCAGTGCTGGATTTTTTTACTATTCCAGTTAGTGATTTTGAACCCAGAGGCAATTTTTTCTTTTTTTCTACTGTAGCAAAAATCTGTTTTGTCCCTTTTGTGCTTTTGCCTGTGTGGGCTTTTTTTAAAGCACAACTTTCCCTATGAAAATTATCTTCTTATGTGAAAATCAAAGAAGTTTAGTATTGAATCTTACATAAGCATGTGGGATTCAGTAGCTCCTAAGCTCCTATACTGTCTTTGTCATTATCTTCTCCCACTACTCTGAACAGTCCTCCTTGTGTTCTTCTGAAATAGTAGCCAAACAATTCATGATGGGCCATCCCATCGGACGGTCCCTCCCTCTGCTAAGCATTAACAATATGCCAGAATCCTTGTTCTGTGTGACTTTCCAGAGTGATTTTTACCCTATTTAGATTTGATTTTATCTTCTTTTAAAAAAAATAGTTGCCTATTAATTGGGTCAGCTGGTTTCTTGTAACTGTATGAACTTGTGGTGAGAAAAAACTGTGGAGGAGCTACAATTCTGTGTGACTCATTTAAATTAGGCTCTGTTCCTCCTCACAGTGACTCTTGGGAGAAGAATTAAGATGGTGAAGTGATTGACAGAGGCAGATCAGTGTTGTTCTCCACATCTAGGGCCTTTCAGCTTGTGTGCAGGGAAGAGATTTCTGTGGTCTGTTCCTGCATTCCTGCAGGGTCTATTAAGGCCATTGCTGAAGGAGTGGAGGAACAGCTGGACAAGAGAACAAAGCAGGCAGTGGCACCCCTTGGAGGAAGGAAGGACCGAGCCCCAGGAAACAGCTGATAGAGCTAAACTCAGCTTGTTTTTTTTCCTCTGTTCAACAGTTCTTGTGCCATGGCAAACAAAAGATAGACATTCTGATTTGCTTTACTGTTTTTTTGTGATATCAATTGAGTTTGTTTTGCAGAGATCTGTGGGAAAAGGTAGCAAGATCTAAATCCTGTTTCTCCCCATTTGCCTGTTTCTGTGCTGCTGAAAGCTCCAGAGACTTCTCTCTCTTTCTTGCCTGCACCTGCTAGAAGCTGGGACAGGGGCGGTGTTGAAGGGGCTTTCCTTGTCGGGACAGCAGTCAGAGGGATGTGTGAGCTGCGTGCATTGCGGGCCTCGTTCTGCTCCGAGCTCTGCTGTGCCAAGTGCCCCTTGACTGCACTGGGATCTGAGTGCACTTAGTGTTTCTCAGGATCACATCTTGAATTACTAAAAGATTGTAATTATGTGACCTTTGAAAAATTTATGCAGGATCGTATTTCACAAAAGAAATATTTGTATACTTTCAGATGAGTCATTTCTACTATGCCCTGTCAAACCACACTCAAAGCAGTAATTTCACTCAACAGAACTTCTTCGCTAATGTAGCCAAGGGCGGCATTTGGTCATTACATTTTAGAGGATTATTGAAAAATTGTCTTTTGGGTTGTTCTCAAGATAGTGAAATAAAGGCAAAGTAGACCTGTGAACCCTTTCCAAAAGCAAGTCAATTAAAATTAATTGACTGAAATGTAATGACTATTTTTATAATTCAAGCAGCTTATGCAAGGCATCCTGCTCATCATCACAAAAGACAATATTAGATGGAGAGCGAGCAAAAAATAGCTAGTGTTGTACTACTACGCTTCAGAAAGTTCTGAAGGCATAAGATTTCTGTCTCCTGTAAAAAGTTGGGATAATATAACTTTCTTTGTCTTCTTTGTTATATTTTTATTTATTGTGTCCCATTAGATGCTTCCAGATCAATGAAGGCGTAATATGTGTTTGTGTCTCTGTAAGATCACTTGATTAGTTAACACATATGTTCAAATGGTTCCTTGTCTTACCAGGGATTCTATAGGAAAGAAGAGAATAATGTGCTTCATCTCAGTCAAAACCCAATGAACATCCTAGTAGTGTAGAGTTGACAACAAAGGAATTAACTTTGAGTGTGGGTTTTTTATTTTCTCTGTTTTCATTAAAAGAGTGAAATTTATCCATGTAAAGTAAGATCTAGTAAGAAAAAGTGGGTTTCAATTAATATACAACTTCTGAATTTACTTATAAATTTTACTGAATGAAAACATCTGCAAAATCATACAAACCTAGTGATTTTTTGTCTGATAGACATATCAGTATCCCATACTTGGAGATAC
The DNA here is from genome assembly GCF_020740725.1 of Corvus hawaiiensis. NCBI lineage: Eukaryota > Metazoa > Chordata > Aves > Passeriformes > Corvidae > Corvus > Corvus hawaiiensis. The sequence continues at coordinate 13,366,602 of NC_063222.1, forward strand.
CCGTTCTGAGGCATGATCAGATAATTCTAACTGAATTAAATATTCAGTACCAGCCCATGGGAAATAGACCCCTTCTAAAAAATAATGCATTTATCTTTTGTGGTGGCTTTTAATTTCTTTGCTTTCTGTCCTTTTTTTTTTTTCATTTTTGCACTAGAGTATAATTTACGGTATACTTATTTACCCCAAGGCCTGCCAAGAGTAATTTACTTTAATTTACATTTGCTTTGGGAATCAGTGGATAAGTTTTCCACCCAATACATTATTTTTTGCTGCTCAAATCTCACTGCTAGTGAGAGTTGTACAGTTTAAAAACTCCCTTCACAAAGCTTCTGTTTTACCTCCTTAGATAAACCTCTCCTCAGGTCGTTGAGGCTGCCTTTCCTGTTGCTGTAGGATATCTTTTCCTGGAAAGATGATACGATTTTTACATCTTGTTCTCCATAATGATTAGTGTAGGGGTGTTAGGTATTACCTTCCCTCTAATGCTGCCTACTCTCCAAAGATAGAATTAAATCTTCATTTGAAGGATCTATGTTCTTCCAGTTGCAGGTGCTGAATAATTCTTTTTTTGTGTTCTCTAATACAGCAAATGCGAAAGGCTTTCGTATCTTTCTTCCCAAATGATTTTGCCAAAATTACACATGTAGAGAAATAGGTGGAAAAGACTCAAATTTAAGCTCTTTTCTTCCTTTCTTCAAATTCCTGTTTTGATAGAGATTTATGTATTTCTCCCCCCTTACTGTTTTTCTTCCCCTTTAAAAATCACTGTTGACTACTTATGAAATGTGTTTGCTTCTGCTATACAATTATCATGTTTTAGTGGGTTTTGAGTCTCAGGGCTTATGAGATTAGCTTCAGAATCCTGCTTCTTAGCCTGTTTCTTCATTGTGAATAGAAGGAAAGCTTCAGGATTGGGAGAGATTTGTTTTTAGATTGAAGTTTGAATGAAATTCTATGAGAAAACCATCGCTCATTAAATTCTGAATTGAAATGGTTTGGCATATCAGAAGAATGCTATGTTTCTAGACTTCCTCAGATGGAGTTGGATCAACTCAGTAACAGCCCAAGATTTCAGTGCTACTAATTTAGAATGTTGAAGTTTAGTTCTTGTTTACATTTAAGCTCATCCACAGCCTGTCACTTCAGTCTGAAGGGAGGCTGCTGTTGGTCCATTCTGTTTTCTATTAAGTTGGGGTCGTGCCATCTTTTTGATGTGTAATGATGGCCTTGCTTTCTCTGTTCTTGAGAAACACAAGCACCATATCAAAGCATGGTGTTTTTTCAGATGGTGTGTCCTACTGGAGGGTATGTGGAAAATGCCCATGGAAGAGACTGAAGTTACTTGGCGACTATTTATTTTGAAAAAACAACTGTGGAAAACACAAGTGGAAGGAAAGAGGCAGTCTGAAAGGAGCTGCCTTGAGACATATTTGTGACAGTGGATTTCTGACTTTTCCATGTCAGATGTATCCAGGTTTGGAATGATGATACTAAGTTGCAGTAAAACAATGTCTTATCAGAAAGACCATATTGTGCTGTAAGAGCACATTTTGATGATAATTTGACTCAATAGTTCAAGGCATTAGTGCCCCAGCTTCATCTCAGTAAAAATAAAAATGCTAATTGCTTCCCAGAAGGAGAAAAAAAAAAGAAAAAAAAATTCCAGAAACCTATTTAGAGCTGTGTTTACTAATCCACAGTGAGCTTTGTGTGCAAGCTTTTGTATCAAAATTTCTCTACTTCTTTCAACCTCTCCTCTCCTTTCCAGGTTTTTCTGAGGCCAGATGGATTTGTGGTCTGTGGTCCATGTTTGAGCATTTGTCCCCTTCCCTGAATAGAGCAGTAATCATACCTAAAAATATAATACTGTCAGGGTTTCTCTCAATATTTTTACTTGGAGAAATCCAGTGTGAGCAGTACAAATTGCCTGTGGGATGATGTCAGCAGCTGCAGTGCCCATGCTGCTCCTCTGTACTTTTGTGGTTTTAGTGAGAGAGGCAACTGTTTGCTTTTAACCTTTCCTTTTGCTTTCAACCTGACTGATACTTTTCTTCTCATCTAATTTTTGTTTTTCAACCATATGGAGAATTTTGTTCTATATCCTTAAAAGGAAAAAAAAAAAACCTACAAAGAGAGAAAATAAAGTGGATTTAATTTTCTATTAGGCTTATGTTTTAATTGATGCTAAATGTTCCCTCTTGCACACATTGTTTACAGTAGAGTATATGTCGTAATGTGTAAGTGACACAAGCTAAAGTTCATGGGGGGAGACCTGACTTGGAAGTACTGTGCCTAAATCTGCAAAAATCAGAGGGGTTACCCAACCCCATAAAATAAAATCCATCTGTTGAACTGTGCTTTTTATGAATACAATTTGTCCAAATGAGCTTAGCTTTAGTTACCTTTTTCTAACTGTTTTGCTTTGGAGTGAATCTCTCATCAATTGTATGTTGATAGCAGTAATAATGACCATCTTGAGTAAGCTTTAGTGGGATTTTGCTCAAACAAAGTTTTTTATTTTAAATTGTTGTACTGGTAATACATCAGTCCCAGTATTTAAAAAAATATGAGAGGTTCAAGCAACTTCTGACATGTTATCACTGTTAGGTGAATCTGGTAAATACATAAGATAGCGCATGTGGTGCGCCAGTAAACGTGGGTTCAGCTGAGGAAATGCTGTTCCGATTGAAATCTCATGTCCTCAGTCATGGAACAGTGCGACAGAGTGTAGAAAGACGCTGATCTCCTCACTTCCCTCACAGGTGAATCAGCTCCCTGGGGACAGAGGCAGCAGAAGCTATTTCAAACACTGCAGCCTGTCCCCCAAGGGGAAAGTGGAAGGCCTGGGCTGAGAAGGAAGCAGGCAGATGTCCCTCTCAAAGAGTGGCCATTTCTTCTCTCGGAGAAGGGGCTATTAGTGCTGTAAATAGTCTTTATTCAGGCATCTTTTTTTAGTCAGGAAATATGAACTTGTTCCTTCACCCAAATGTCTGTAATTTATGAATTATAATTTTCATAGGTTTACTTTCTTCCAGTGGTTTTTAAGAGTTTTTTTGGCCCTTGGTGGTAGAACATTTATCCAGAAACCCAAGAGGGAGGTGGCTGAGAACTTCCTCATTGCAGCTCAGCTACTGGCTTGATGAGAGTTTTCTCACTAGCAGCAGACCCCTGTGTTGGACCAATTACAACCATTGAACAGGGTGGGAATCAGTGATTGTTTTGCTTGATTTTTGTACTTTTTAAAATCTTTTCAAACTGATTGCTACTTGTGTTTACACAACAAAACTAACAATATCTTCAACCGAGAAAAAGAATAAAATGGACGAAGAAAGCAAGCTAGCCATGAATTTGAAAATAGACCACTTTTAGGTAGAAATTGCACAAACATTTCACCTTGGAAAAGCATATTTAAGACAGTTTTCCTATGTGCTAAGATGTTTAGAGAGATATAGTCCATGTGCTAAAAAAGTTATACCTCACGATTTCTAGATTAAAAAAAAGTCAGAGTTTCTAGATACAAAATATATCAGTAGAATATTTTGGAAGAATTATAGACTAGTCTGTTTAATTGTATGCATTTCATTACTGACATTGTATAGTAAATCTGTCTGTTTACAATAGGCTGGGACAAATGGTTACATGGCTCCGGAAATCCTGAAGGAAGAGGACTACAGCTATCCCGTGGACTGGTTTGCTATGGGGTGTACTATTTATGAGATGGTTGCTGGGCGAACACCATTCAAGGATTACAAAGAAAAGGTCAGTAAGGATGAGGTTAGAAGAAGAACTCTGGAAGATGAGGTGAAATTTGAACATGCCAGCTTTACAGCGGAAGCGAAAGAGATTTGCCAGCTGTTTTTGGCTAAGAAAAAAGAGGACCGTTTAGGAAGCAGGTATGCCTTCTCAATCTCAGTACAACAGAGATTAAAGCTGTAGACAATATAGTTATTTTACTTACTGCACAAAATGGGTTGGATCTTCACTTTCTATAGAGTACTGAATTTTCCCTTTCACTTCTAGGAAGAAAGAGGTGGAAAGTTTTGAAGATAATATGGAAATAAGGAACGTTGTTGCAATAGTGTGATCATCTATCCTCACTCCAGATGACTCACAGGAGTTGCCTTCTTGTTATTTTGTGTATTAGACTCTATATAGTTTTGGGAGGAAGGGGCAACCTCTTTTTCTTACACATTCTTTCCTAAAGATAGAAGATATTCAAGTAGATACCTGTATCCCTGCTAGCACAGGCTGAATGCAGAATATTAGGCTGTATTGCTTACTGGAATGATGTGGGCAGAAATCCAAATCTGCAATGTGGATTCTCTTCCCTGCAGATATCTAATTTGCAAGGCAGCGTCATTGGCTTCTTTCTGAAGAGACCTTAACCCCTCTGCTTTGCTCAAGTGCTTTAATAAAATGTTGTAGAATTTCTGGTCATCCTGACTCATCCCAGGGAGAAAAAGAATATTTGGCACAAATTCCTATAAAGCAGAACATTTCTGGGCACTTCAGAGGTGGCTTTGGGTTGATGAAGATTGATGGATGTGTCCCTGACTTAGCAATTTCAAGGAACTGTTCAATAAGATGAGAACTGCAAAACTAAACCTTGTCATGTTTAACTTGTAATAGCTCTGATCCCTCTGATATGTGTGTGTATAAATAATTTAGTGCATTTCTAATAAACAGATTGCAGATCTACATTTGCAATATAGACAAAGATATATAATAAAAATTGAAAAAATTAATGGGAAACCAATAATACGTATCTTTAGAATACACCGTGATTTGAATCATCTGTGAATACAAATATATGTATCAGGTGCTTTTCCAGTCTAAAGGTGGAATAGACAAAGGATCTCATCGAAAATGCATAGATAGTCTTCTAAATTTGTATTTCATAACAACATGGAACAGTTTTTCAAAATGTCAGGCAAACATTTGTCTGAAATAATTAACTCTAATGAAAGATAATAGATCATTAATACACATATTTTAATACACATATGCTGTTTAAGATATCCTTCCTCTGATGTGCCATACTTAGAGAAGGAAAACAATAGAATGTATACCCTGAGCATGATACAGAATAAAAGCCTGCATGTACCTCTTAAACAGGGCAATACTATTGAGGACAGCTCCTGCTTATGTAAAGATTAGCACTGTAATTCTACGAAGGACAACAAGAGCTTGGGTTATCCACAGAAGTACCTGTTGCATAAGTTAAAGCTGCTCAAAGACAGCTTTATTTTGTACACCTGACCTTTTAAAACACTCCACTCTTTTATTGAAGATGCTATTTCACTAGCTAACTCAGGAAAGATGTAACCCGTTTTCTTCACTTTAGCTTTTTGGGATTGATATCTCAAATCCCAAAGTGATGTTTAATTTTTTTTAAATTGAAGAATGCAAAATTGACCAACTTCATGTGAGTTCATTTGCTGTTCCTATTTAAGTTACATAAAAATGCAGTTCACGGAGGATGAGCTCAAATTCATCTCCAGCTAGTTGGAGGATGTCTCAGTTCCAGTAGATGGCATTCATGTAGCTTTACATTTTTTAACTTTTTATGGTTTCAGGATGAGGAACACTGCAGCAATCCATTTTAGAGCCTCCAGCAGCTTCTACTGCTTTTTGGTTTATGTTACAAAAGGGAAAGCAAAATAAAGGGAGATTTTTGCGAGTGCATTTGCCCAGTCAGCACTACTGGGTCACCAGTGTCCCAGGACACCAGTTAATTTGAACAGCAGCTGTAATGCACTTCAGGCTAACAGTGAACATAAATAAATCATATCAGGCTGCTCAAGTACTCAGTTATCACTGGCTAGGAGAGGTAGGAGATGATTTTGCAAGCCTATGGATATGCGGAAGTCAAGATCCCCGTTGGCTTAATCTGTACACTCATAATTTTGCTTATATGGTGCTTTTGGGTGGAAACACAATTTTTTTTCATTGCCCAAGATGCCTGGATGGCAGAATCCATCATTCTTCAGGCTGTGATGTGGCATCCTGGTCATTCATGGTGGTGTACAGTAGGTAGTGCTTGGTGGTGGCTTGCTCAGAAGAACTGGGCAGCAGAGGTGCAAAATGACAATTTTCTAGCAAGGGGCTGAAAAGAGCAGCTGGTGGTTTCATCTCCGCTGTGTCCAGGGAGCTCCAAGGCAGGCCAGAAGCACAGCAGGGCAGGATGAGGAACAGGCAGTAGTGCCTAGCTGGACAAGCTGTTCCGCATTCATGGAAATGAGGATTTAAAAAATAAAGATTTTTCCATAGTCACACAACTCTACTCCTCCTATATGGTGCTTCTGCACATTTCCAAAGATAAAAAGACTTGCCAAAGGTTTGCGTTACATTTTATTCATAGAACATTGTCTAGAAATACATGAGGGCTTACACTTTGCTGAGTTTGATTTTGTAAGGAAGTTGGAAAAGAAAAAAGCAATGTGTTACAAACTACCATTTTCTGAGGCCAAAACGCAGACAAATTTGGTTTTCCTATATCACTGTTTTCAAGAGCAGTGCATCCATAAATACATTAAACAAAGAATGCATAGGTGTGGAAAAGACAGTGCTCCTCTCTGCTCCTCCTTTCTCTAGAATTCCAAATTCAGACTTTGCATGCCTTGACACTAGAGGCACAGTTCAAAAGCTGTGGTCTTTGGTCATGCTTCAACAAGCACACATTTGAGGCTCAGATGATTTTTATCATCAGAAAATATCCTACAGTCTCACTATGGGTCTAGAGTGAAACAATTCACTAGTTCTTTTACAGGTGAAGTTCTCCCTAAGGTGTGAAGTTGTTTTTCATAAGATTTATTTAACTTAAGTGTTTACAATTATTTAGTCCTTTCTGTTTTTTCTTATTGGGTTTTAACTGTATTAATAAAGGATTATGTTTGTGACAGTGGCACGCATACTTTTGTTAATGTCATAATCTGTGAATCTCTTGCCTAAAAAAAATGTTTGTTAATTTATAAGAGTAGTTATTTTGAATGAACAGTCACTAAAAGTGGGAGTGTTTATTTGAGTGTCATAACTGAGTTTTTTAATGTAAATGTGTAGATGCTTTGAATTAAGATAAAACCAGAATTGTCATTTGTCACCAGGTTTCTATTCAGACTATTGCTGCTCAGAGTCATTCTATAGATGTATTAACCCAATATACCCCATTCTAGAGTTTAATACATATTCTTACCCTATAGTATAGATACTCTTATCCTAGTTGATACAGGGCCAGTCATTGAACCTCCCTTGTTGGACAGTAAATCCCGTACCTCCCCTCCCCATCCTGCTGTAGGTTCAGTTCTGGTGGAAGTGTACCTTTGGATGGGGCATCCCAGATGCAGCATTGCAGCTCCTGGAGCGTGGCACCTTGCCTGGGCTGATTTACCCTGAGAGGTGGAGTAATGAGTAACGGGATCAGAATGTTTTCAGCTTCTCGACTTGGCTTATGTTGTGCAATGCAGCGTTCTTTGGTTAGGAAAAAAGGAATTGTGCTGCATGATATATCTCCCCTTATTTTAAAGTACTGTCATGTACGAAACACAGCCACCCCTGTATCTCTCTGAGAGCAAAACACACTGATGAGCAAACTTTTGCTTTATTGCAGGAATGAAGACGATGACCCAAGAAAACACAGCTTCTTCAAAACAATAAATTTCCACAGGCTAGAGGCAAGCCTTATTGACCCTCCATTTGTGCCAGATCCATCAGTTGTCTATGCCAAAGACGTTGCAGACATTGCTGACTTCTCTGAAATACGAGGAATTGAGTTTGATGACAAAGACAAGAAGTTCTTCAAAAAGTTTGCAACGGGTGCTGTCCCTATACCCTGGCAGGAAGAAATCATTGAAACTGGACTGTTTGACGAACTGAATGATCCCAACAGAGTAGTTTCTGGAGGTTATGCAAACGGAGGGGAAGCTAAATCGGGAGTTTGTTTGTTGTTGTAATTATATCATTACCAAAAAGTATAGAAACCACCTCAGAACTTTCCATATTCTGACTCTATTTCAGAAACTCAGTACACCTGTTTGAGAAGAACCAGCCAGTGTAATGTGACATTGACAGGCTATGTAGTACCACCAGCTGAATAGACTGTATTATTTTCCTTTGCTCTAAGGAAGGAGACATTTTTGTGTTATTGGAGATGTATCAAATGAAGAACCATATTTCTTCAAGAAGCTTAGAATAGAAATTCTGAAATACAACAAGCAATGATAGAGTGAAGAGGCAATAGCTTTGAAAATGACTGATTACTGTTTTGAATACAATGATTTGTTGGTTTTGTCTCTTTTTTCTTGTTATTTCTACTAACATTTCCTCTTTGTTCTACAGTTTTCAGGAAGGATTTTTTAATTTTCAAGTAATCTTGGACAGTGGAGCTCATATACCATGTCAAACTTGGAATCTTATTGGTTAGCCAGTCTGTCAAATTCTATTAGGTTTTGGGTGGTTTATTTTAATATGTTCAAATTGTCATAAGATATAAAGAAATATCTACATATCACTTGGAAATAAGAACAACAGGATCAAACTCTTTTCAAATGTGATTTTAAGATTTGAAGATAAGATAGCACCAATTTAATTGAATAAAGCATTTATTTACTATTATTAAGTGTATTCTTTTAAGTGATAATACCATATACAAAGAAAATGTATTTGTAAGTAAATAGACATTCTTTTTGGCAATTTTAAACTTATATCAGATTTCCTGATAATTTTTCTGTATTTTGGTGATAAATTAAGATACAGATAGACCAAAGCAATTCGTAATTGACTTTTTACAAGGCATTCAGCGTAAGATTTTAATTCAAGTTGCAAAATGCATTATACTATTAAGTGCTGTAATGATGAAAAGGTTATGTATGCAAGTTGAAACTATCTTCAAATGTTTGTTGATTCTTGCAAATTTTGATGTGTTTTTATTTTTCAATTTTATGACAACCTAAATTGAATTACTTGGGAATATTGCTATGAATACTTGCTACTGATGAAGTGTATTACTCATGAGATGCCTCCTGCTGATTTTCTGTGGTAAGAAAATAGGCAGTTGTTCTTTGCACAACTTTTAAAACTGATCCTGCACATGCTGGTCAGTGTCATCTATCCAGCCATAATTTCCATTGACTGAAGTGGAAGTTGAAACTACTTCATTCCTTGGAGTCCTGGAGGTTGCAAATGCCCTCTTTTCTGTTTTTCATACAGCAAACCTCCTACTGAACTCAAGGATTTCTTTTAACTAGACACAGGGGTTAACTCACACATCTGTTTTAGAAGAGGAAAACCTGTAGATACAATGTCTTCTATAGTCAGGTCTGTCATGTGCAGCACAGAGCGTTGGTATTTATTTATAACCTAATAGCACATCCCAAACTCTTAAGTTTTAAATACTTTAAGTGTTTTAGTCACAGCTAAGTAATTAATTGGTAATACTTTGTGTTGTTCTGAGTAGAAAAATAATTGCTCTTTTTTTCTTTTAAATTTGCTTTTCCAGTGCTTTATATACTTAATATTCAAGTGAAAAATCAAGAAGAACAGTGTTACTTAGGATTAGGGGGTAATTCTGTTCATGAATTATGAGCATAAAATTGTCTGCCTTTTGAGTGAAGACTTTGTATCAAATAGTTTGAAACAATATAAGCTGAATTCTGACTTGGTCTTTTAATTGAGAAGGATGATCCTGAAAGATTATGAAAAGCAGAGGAAGTTGAGAGGAGAGTGATGTGGTCCTGGCATGGATTTACGAAAGTGCTTCCACCACTGACATCCATTGATTTTATTTCTCATTGCTCCTACCTGCAGAAAGCTCTCACAGTGGTAGTGAATATAATAGGCTAGTATATTTAAGAAACCAAGACAGAAAACTTTTTTATATATATTATATATTGTGTAAATATTATAATGTTTTTTTAAACCCACAAAACACAAAATGACACAAAAAACATAGCCACCACCTTATTACAGCTAGGAGAGACCTGTTAGTGCTAGTGGCCTCAAACTTTTGTCCTGAATTGATGCACCTCAAATCCATAGAAATGCTATTTCAAAAATCCTCCAGAACCATAAAGCAGTACTCTGAAATGGCTGTAGGTTTTCCAGTGCATAACTGAGTTTTGAGTTCCCATTTGGAAAGAGGTTATGTACAGACAGAACCAGAATTTAATGTCTTGTTAAAATCACATATTCCCTGTGATATCAGGTGTTGCAAGGCTGCATTTTTCAAAATGTATTGCGATACTGAGATCTGTGAATTTGGGATGCCATGTGTGCATAGAATTAGGGTATTTAGTTTTAGAAATGTTGTAGTGTCATTAATCTCAGCAGGATGTGCATCAGTGAGATCCGTAATGTTAAGTGTATCATGAATCATTCAGAGTAACTCATCAGAAGTCTGATAATGCACAGTTTGGCACAGTGTATGACAGAGAAGAATGTATTAGCTTGAAGTATTCATTAATTTTCTAAAATTCTCTTTTCACAACATGAACAACTTCTCTTTGTGCTGTGGAGAGGGAGCAGAACAAAGATTATTTCATTTTCAGTGAGTCTTTTAAAAATTATTTTCAATTTTTTTTAAGGAGTCTGTGAAATCCTTGGTTCTTTTCTTCTTCCTGCCACTGTAAAGTTCCTTGTTAAACTTTCAGGAGCAAAGTTATTTTAACAACCTGCTTCACCTTAACAAAAAGCCAGCAATCCCGAAAGATTTACATGTTCAATGAATTGTCTTACTGCAACCAAAGATGGTGCTCATGTGGGTAAATTTGAATGTATATGCAAGTGCTGCAAGAGCAGGGCCCAAGTCTAAAGTATTGACCAGGTCATTGGATGTTTATGATAGAAAATGAGGGATGACTTGGGGGAGGAAAATAACCTTGTGGTTGTGGATTACTTGAGTTGTTGTGGCAAAAGGAAATTTTGTAATTTGAAACTACAATTTTTTTCTTCTAGTTGTCTCCCTTTTTCATGCTTTGCCAATGTTGTGGTGTCTCACTTGGCTGCCTCCTTTTTCCAGCAGATAAGATGCATTTGAGTGCTAATATAATCTAAAAAACTAAATTGTGAACTCTGTTGCATTAAGTGCAATCTGTGAAAGGTTACAGAGTTGCCCTGGCCACTCTGCAGGCATTGTACGGACAGTGCTGTCTTTCCTGCCCTGTTTTATTCAGTCCGGCTATTGGAACTGTTTGGTAATTCTAACTGTAGAAGGCTGAAATGTGAGATTCGTGGTGGCTTGATGTGTTCTTATAAGAACATCATTTAAAGTTTGGTGACACTGAAGAAAGGTTGCTGGCTCTGAGAGGGTATAAAAGAAAGACCTTTCCCTTACATCTCAAGTCCAGATTTTCTTTGATACTACCTCTGTTACCCTTACCATTGCTCCCCTAATTTCACTGAGCACAGAGACAAAATGATGTTTGGTATTAATATTAACCTAATGAAATCGTTGTTCACAGAGATTACTTCTCAGTGGTACTGAGTACCTTCAGTTGTTTCATGGCAAAGGCTCATGTAGTCAATAAATGCCTTGTGTTGCAGCAAGAAGTTCACTTTTATATTCCAATATGAAATAGATTTAGTAATAGGAAATTTAGTGTGCAAATTCCTGGCTATCAGTTGCATCTTTATTAGGGAAGGCAACTTTACATTAAGCTAAGAACATCATAACTTGAGACAGTTATTTCTTCAACCATAAACAAATGCCAATACAGAAAGCAAAACAAAAGTAAGATGAGATCTCTACTTAGAGCAGATGTCTGAAATTGTACAGTTGTAGTTACAAACTGATGCATGGTTTTATATATTTTTAATATCGGCATTTTTTTTAGAAATGAAATGCTTATAAGTGTATTTAAAATATTGTTGCTTTTACAGCTTTTAATGATATATATGTAACATTTTTCTGATCTGAATATCCACATCAATGATGAGAATAAGTAAGTATGCTCATGTTATTTACCTTAAAAAGTGTAAATTGCTTCTTTGATGTTATGACAATAATTTTTATCTTTTTATCATTAGTTTTTTAATACCAAAACATTTAATCTCTTTCTGCTGTAATGAATTTTAAAACAAGTATTTTTATTATATACAGTGTTTTTTTCTCCATGATAGGATTTAAATTAAGGTCTTCGCAACTATGGTTCATAGCACCATAGAAGCACTGAAAATCCTACCAGTTCTGGGACTTCTGCTAAAAGCAAAGCATATATTTTTCCCGAGTGACAAACACATCAAGTTTGAAATCTACAGGTGGAAGAAGGTACTGGTACTTTGCAGTATGAGACTTGACACATGTAATGTTGTGGGTAAAGGTCCCCTGTGATCAGTGCAGCTCAGGGAGTGCATTTGGAACTTTGTGTCACAACAGCCTTGGGGAGCTGCACAGGCATAGTGAGGAGTGCACGGACAGAAAATGAAAACCAACTTAAGTAAGCACATGACATTTTATGATTAGGCACTACATCATTGCAGCAAGTAACACTCAATCTAGTATTTAATTTTAAAAGTATATACCAAAAGAGTAATGTTTCTTAGGAAATAATTGCTTGGTATTTCTCTTGAGTTTCATTTATATAATAACTGTCTGAACCTGAGCAGAGCTAGTATAAAATTCTTACCAGTTAGCCCTTTTCCTTAGGGAGGGGAAATCTTTTTGGCATCTCTTGCCTAGAAAAGAGCAAGAGTAAGAACGCAGGGGGTGTCAATGTGTCTCTTGGAATACAAGTACCTTTATCCATGGGAAAACATGCCTGGTGATGTCTGTAGGTAGCACCCTTCTCCTGAGTTCCTTTCCTTTTATACGGCATAGCAGATGGTCCTTATATACCCCACTCATGTCTCCTTTCCTGTCACCTCCAGAAAACTGGCACAGTTCTGAATGAAGCCATTTCAGTTTTCAGGGAAACTTACTGTTACTTTTGTATCTTGGACAGGCAAAAGGTGCCATAAACAACAGCTTTCAACACCATTTAGCGTTGACCCTAAGTGGTGAAAGGCTTTCGTGGTGAAAAACATGGGAAAAAAACCCTGTGAGTCTCTTTGAAAGGGCTTCTGGATATGTTAGGTCTATTCCTTTCCTTCTGACAATTTCGGGGCAGCTGCAGTGGTTAATTCCTCCCTTTCCTGTTGACCAAGTGCAAACACAATCTGGTTATTTTATCCTATTTATGCTCTTTATCCATGCTTTTCAATGTCTGAGTTTTGTTAGTTGGCCAGTTCTTCCAAGTGTTTTGTTTTCTGGTTAACATACACTGATATGGTGCTATTGCAGTGTTTGGTAGAATGACTTACGAAGAAAGAAAACTTTCATTTTTCTTCTGTACACAAGCATTAGTTGAAGTTAAACATAACTAATGAATTCTGATGTGTTTTATCAGTTGTGCTTTACCAAACTTACATGTTGGCCTGTACAGTTCATTGAAGTTCTTCTGACAGTTACATTTTACAGAGTGGAAAGATACAGTGAGGCTGAACGACATACTGTGTACATGTCCTTATGATGGGAGTTCCTCATGATGAATGTTTCCATGATTCATGTTTTTATAAAGAATGCCAAAGGGATGACTATGGATATATCACTTGTCATAACTTGTAGTTCAGTTAACAATAGTGAAGTAACTGTTTAAAAAAACAGCTATTGTACAGGAATGTTGAGTTATGTTTGCTTTGCAAGATTTCAAGCAAGCATGACATGGGATGTGCTAGACATGTCTCGTGACTTTTGAATCGCTGGGGTAAAAGGGCTACTGCAAGTAAGAGCAGATTTGTTAATCACTCCTGTATGCAAACATTCCTACAGCAATACATTCTGTTCCCACTGCACACCCTTTGGGCAGCAGTGGAAGCTTTCTTTAACTCCACTGCTAGTCTATAGTGCCTAGTGCTCAGTCTGTGCAAATCCATTGATGGAACTACAAAGAGGGAAATGGTTCCCATATCTTGGGCTTCTCAGAGGACGTAGAGCAGAGCACAGCACTGCAGTGATATGAGGGCTTGAGCCTGCTGCTGGCATCACCAGCGTGGAAGGCAGAAGTGGTTTTGGGAGTATGAAAGTGGGCAGAAGGAAGTCCGGTTTCATAATGCATGGAGTCAGTTCAGTCCCACTGTTAGGAATGGCTTCTCTAGATCAAGTGACAGTAGAGCTATTTTTTGATAGAAAATAGAAATGGATGATTGGAGTGGAACCAATGAGAGAATGTCTGCAACAGTACCAAACAGGAAGGAAGGCTCTAAAGTGTTCCTGTTTGTGCATTTCCTTGTAGGAAGGAATTAAATTCATAGTAAGAAGTATGGATAATTATTATCATTATCAGTAATAATAACACCAGGATCATAAAGAAGAACTGCTAGTACCAATTACCAATTTAGCCTGTTATTGTGCAATAACTGGAGAGAGGCCTGATTTACAAACAAGGCAAAAGAATTGTGCTTCTATTTCTGAAACATACTACCTTAAACAATGAATACCATGAACACTGTCTTGTTCATGACAACAGGATGTCATGAACAAGAGGAGGAAACTCTCTGGTGAACTCGTACAGGACAAGTTGACACTAATCTCAAATATGGCATCTGGCTTCTAAATCTGTTTTATTCTATCTTAATTATGCAAGAACTATGAATCTGATTTGACAACAATCATTAGGCGCAGGTTTTTTCTGAAGAACAGAGGAATTTTTCCTTTCTGTTCTTTACAAGATTTTATCCCTTCCTCCAGGCTAACTTCTATCCTATTCCCTATTAGGACATTATTCATTGATGCAACTTTGCAAACAGATAAGAGGCTATTTTTGACCCCAAAACTGTGATGAAGTTGGTAAAAACAGAGCTACCTTGAGAAGATAATGATACATCAGTAATAACCTGGTGTTCAAAAAGAAGAGAAATATGCAATCAACGTATATTGAAAATTAGGCTGTAGTTTAAGGAGTATTTTCTTAAACAAAAAGGAGATATTTTAACTCATATCGGTTCCTTAGTAAAACTACTGTCCATGTCTGTAAATAAACTGTATCACTGTTGCAGGCTATTTTAATCAGCATTGACATAGAAATATTCATCCTGATATTAAGTAAGGTTTGAAGAGACCAATTTAAATATCTTGCTGCACAGAGTGAAGGCAAAGACTTAGTTCTGGATATTTGACTAAGACAGCTAAGCAGTGCTGCCAACAGTATGTACAAGTATGTAAACTTTTGGTTTCCCATGCTTAGTGAAAGTGAGAAATGATAGTGCCAAAATCTGGAACCTACCATCAAACTAATGAGCTGTCAGAGCACACTTGCATGAAAAATTTCAAGTTTAAGGTATTGCATTAGAAAGGATGTACTCTCTGAGAGGCTGTTAGAAGGTGGAATGATTATACAGTTATGCATCTATTGATACTCAGATCTGGTTTTATTTTACAAATAGTAAAAGCAGAAACATTCTTGGTACTTTTGGAAGAAATGTGGGAAGCTGTGCTCTGTAGTTGTATTGCTCAACTGCATCTTTTTATCAAGTACAGAAGAAGAAATCAGAAAATGTGCTCTTACTAAATTGTAAGGGTACTTTGTATGCTGCTTAAAATAATCTGATAATGATATATTGTCTGATATGACCTAAGAATTTTCATGCTTTCATTTTAGTATAAGACATCCCATAATGAGAGTTCTACTCTGTTAAATCAAGAAATGGATAAATGTTCGAATACTGGTTTTCCAAAATTCCACCCCCCGAGGTGATTTTTCTCATTTCTGCTGCTCACATTTTTGCTCCTCTCCCCATCTTTCTGCGTCAATAGTAAATCAAAATGTTATATTATTTTTGTTGTGAATGAAAATGTGGTGACAGATCCTGGATGAAAAGTCCTATAATTCATTAATTCATAACCCTAATCCAGGATCTACTACCCATGAAAACCAAAACTGAGTATGTACTCTTATATTTGGTCTTTCAAAAGGCTCCTAAGTTACCTCAGTTCCAGGCAGGGAAAGGAATAAAGAAATGGATAATCTCTTCAGAATTTTACATATGCTTTATTCAGAGAATAGTGGATCAAGTGTTTTAAACAAAGAAAGGAAGGAAACTTTTATTTCTTGCCAAGAGATTGAAACCTCCTGATCTTTTGCCAAGCTAGTTTATTTTGCTGCCAACAGTTTCCTCACCTTAAACAGCTCCTATTAATCTGTAAAGCTAACAGCAGTGAAGGAAACAGGCTCTGCAGAATGGCAACACTGTAAGAATCTGCTCTAGTTCATGTAGGGACAGATTCACTTTAAAATTTTGGTATGTATTTGAAAGCACAGACAGTTCTAGGCAGGGGGTGGGTGACCTCAGATGATTCCTAACCAGATTTTACTTTTTTCTCCAAGTGCATGAAAGTTACTGGCTTTGTAAATGTTGATCTCTTACTGCACAGGAATTATTTAACTGCTTTTGCTATTGAATAAAATATGACCCTGATTTTCAGGATTCTGTATCTTCTGTCTTTAAAAAAAAATGTTGCAATTTACTGAATTTAAGAAACTGAACTCCTCTGAAGTGAATGCATCAGGTTTGAAACTTGGTCTCCTTTAAAACTGGTGAGTTAGTTACTGCAGTTATACCATATCCTCAGTGCTTATACTCGTGATGAAAAGCACAAGTTCTTAGATATTTTGCTATTCTTTTTTCAGTGAGAAGAACAAGATGATGAAGATGTTTGGTAAAGTCTGAAGTCAAAGGCTGGCCATGGGTACCATATGGCAAGGTTTTTAGTTTTATTATGATAATAGACCCAAGACCAGATGTGTGATGAAATTATCTTTGTGTAGTAATGGAGCATAAATCTTTCACACCCCTTCAGCATGTTGTCCCAATCAAATTTATGCAGGGCTAATTAATTGAGGAGTTCATCAGCTACAGGTATCGGTTTAGTTTTTAGTTTAGAGTAAAACAGAGGGAAAGTTTTTAACTGGAGAACTATAAATTAAAACAGTTATGAAAATTACTAATTTTGAGGGGAGAAGGTTGTAATTAGTGAGCTGTATTAACAAACATATTCCATTTTTTGTCTGGATGGACACAGGGATAGTTTGTTATTCTGAGATCCATGGAATGGACAGTGTTCCAGACTGTAGTGTTCTGAAATGACCATCATATTACATTATCTGAAAAATAGGCATTTTGAAATCAGTTTAAGACAGGATATGCAAGACCTTAAATCTTCACTTTAATCAGGAGTGGCAGTAAATGCATTAATTGTGTTCTGTTCCTGCAATCTTCCGGTAAGGAGAAAAATAGACTCATTCTGTAAAAGCTGTTATTTTAAATGAACAATGCCTTTTTTTTTTCTACAATAGCAAGAGAGAAAATGCTGCCTGAATCTTTCTTTTCCCCTTGCAAGTACTTTCTAATATATAGTAAATCAAGTGAACAACCCTCTATTAATTTGTTTTTTCCATTCTATAGCTAGCAGACTGCAATTAATACTTCTACCAGCAGAAGGGAATGAAGAAATGTTTCAGACTTGGACACGCATCTCTGGGTCACCTAGATGATATGAAAATATTTGGACTGTTTAGAAGAACTTTATTTATTTTCTAATAGTAGGTGAAAACTCTTCTAAAGCCTACAACTGTCAGGCAAAGACCAGGGCATCTAAAGTAATAGTACATACTAAAGCAACTGCAATGAACTTTTGTGAATCCATCTCTAGAGGGATGGTTTGCCTACCAACTTTTCGGTTGCTCAACATACAATTTATAGATTACTGCACAGTCATTTGTATAGTTTTATGTTTCTAGTGAAAACACAAATGGTTTTATTAAAGGGCTTTTATTTCACCAGAGAAACAAAGCAATGGGGAGGGAGACACAAGGAGACACACAGAGAACAGCTTGAGAGCACAGTATATGTGCTCAGAAGAACTCAATTAAAAAAAAATTTTTTTACAAGTGTCTCTGTGTTCACAGATGCTTATCTGTATAATACTAACTGACACCCTAAGGAATTTTTTTGGCTATTCTGCTGCTTCAAGTTCAGACAGCAGCGTTTTTATTTACTTTGTGCTTAATATTGACCCTCTTCAGAGCAGGGAACAGTCTTAGAGTAAGAAAAAAAAAATACTTTTAACTATATCATAGGACACACCCTTATGAAAAAACATTGTCCTTCTTTTTTGACATGAGCAACAGGCATGAGTTCTAGTAAAAGAATACTTCAGATTTCAAGGTGACAAAAGGATTTATTCTGAAATAAAATTGTTGAAAAGCAGAACATGTAGTGTTCTGAACCCAACACTACTTGACTCAAACGGAATACAAACTTAGAAAAGTAACATGAAAAAGGGGATTTTTTTTATTTAATAGAAATCTTAATCAGATATTTGTCTCTACAAACTGATTTATTATGTATTATTTGACCCAAAAGAAGTAAAAATCTTATGTCTAGGAAACAGCAGAGTATGTATGTCACAGGGTGAAGGCTCAGAACCAGCCCTGGAAATCTCTGTAAATGCACACAGAATCTCTGCATAAGCCAGAACCAAAGCAAAAGCTAGTAAAACAAATACAATCTTTGTCCCATCATTAACTTGTTATTTTCCACCTGCACATTAATCACAGGTTAAGAAGTCTGCCCCAAATGTAACTAAAATGGAAAGACAACAGTGATAAAAGTAGAATACTTATAGCTTTGTAAGTTAATGCATTGCAGGAAATGAAAATTAAATGATGATTTTTGCATAGAGTTACAAGCTTTTTCAAAGTTAACAGCTGAGGATTGCAAATGAGGGTTTGTGTCTTTTAACTATGGAAATGGCAAAACCTGAATCTCCACTGGTTCCCCCAAATCCAAAATTTCTTAGGTCTGTGTTTAAGAACATGGTTTAGCAATAATTGCCAACAATTCCTCATGCTGCCTAAACAGTTTCTCCTCTCACCTAAATACAGAGTTTCCAGTTAGTGGCTTACTTGTCTGTCAGTTTACTTAAGGTTAGGTATATGTAGAGATGATGAACTGGGTTTGTATCTTGATAGTATGAATTATTAATGATTAAATAAACCTAATTTAAAACCAGGTTTTGAAATTGGGCCTCCTTCTAAGAATATTTTTAAATACAGAACAGATACCGACAAGACACATATTATAGCTGCCCTACCTGGACTCCACTGTGGGTCCTGAGATAATGATTTAGGATCTAACAAAAAATCTGCTCTTATTGAGATCATCTCAACCACTTCACAATTACCACAGAGGGAGGAACAGCTGTAATTGTATTTCATGGTCAAATTTAAGGCAGATATTTAGTATTTCCTGCTGTAGTATTTATTTGAACATTGTTTGGGACAATCTATAATCAATTTGAGTATGAATTCATTGCCTATGATCTACGCAAATAACTATTTTCTCTGCAGTCACTTCAATGTTTTCAATGTGATTAACTCTCTGTTTTTCTGTTGTAGTTACACAGGGAAGTCATTCCTCTCAAATATTGGTTAGTAACCTTTAATAACCTTGCTAATGACGTTTTCCATGTGGCAAATGTGAGTAGTCCATCTTGACATGAAGTGAAAGGATAGCAGCTGTACAGCAGCCTTAGCACTACAGGTGTGTTCAGTGCAGTGGCCAGCTGTGCTTAGTTTGTGTTTAAATGCTGAGAACACAACACTGCTCTTCATAGCACATATGAAATACAGTTCCTTCATCAGTTTCATAAATCATCTTCCACACCTGGAAGCTGCACTATGATTTCTGCCAGAAATCACAACCAGGTTTGCTCCTTAAGATGGCTGTAAGTACTTTAATTTATCTGTGTTACGGAATTACTTTAAAAAAATCCATTTCTGTGGCCCCAGATTTGTTAACAGATAGATCTCAGATATAATCAACATGTCCTTGTCTGAACATTAGAATGTGCAATTATATTTGCACAAATCTATGCAGATGGGCTTTTATTATAAATGATTTTCTCTTTCTCATGTTAGCAAACAATTTAGTGAATAAATAAAAAATGAAGATTGACGTTATTAAAGTGTCCATTACAATTACAGCAGCAGAGAACTGCAGTAACAAGGATGTAGAACATTTCAATCTTTTTTAATACTCAGGGTTTTTTTGTAGTTGAAGATTTTATTTTCTCGTAGGCTCTGTGATTATAACAGACCACATTTTGATAGGGTTTTCTTTTGATTTTTCAGTGAACTAGATCCTGCTCCTTCTGCTCAAAACACTTCCATTCATGTATGGCAAGTATCTCTCCCAGCGCAGGAAGAAGATACAGCAGCTTTGCTTTTTATGTGAGCACTCAAGTGTGGATTTTTGTTGGTTTTGTCTGCAGTATGAATTTGAAAAAAAACTTTCCCAAGCCACCATGTTTTAAAAAATGTATAGTTTCCCAGCATCTTAGTAACCATGGTAACCACTGTTGCCCTTAAAATAGATAAGTTAAATGTTCTGTTTAAATACAGTTTCCTTCCTTTCAAAGGATTGCATCTGACAATAGGAGGTAGAATAAACATTTTCAGATTGTATTATGATTAGGAAGCAATGAAAAGGGAGGCCTGTTGTACATGTTTGTTCAAATGTGAGAGAAATTGGAAAATACATTTTAAAAATAATTAAAAACCTTTATTGGTGGCCCTTTTGGGAAAATCTGCTAGCATTTACTGGGAATAAAATATGCAGGAGCCCGCAGAATCAAAAAGAAATAAGCACATGGATCCTATGTAGCTCTGGTTCTTTTCTATTATTCCTATAATACTTATTTATAAAATTATGTTATAGACTACATTGTATCTACGGCCTTTTAAAAACCACAGATAGTTAAAAACCAACAAAAATCAATTGCTAAGAGTTTACGATTTTGTTTAAAGTGATTTAATTATTTGCTGTGAGGGTAGTACAATCTTACCAAAAATGCTGTAAAAAAGTCAGACCAAAAATAGACTAATGGTGGAATTCCCACACATTCACACTAGAAAGAAAATGCTGACTTTCATTTTCCATATTCAAAAGTGCTCTTTTTTTCAACTTCCTTTTCAAAACTTGTATAAATGGACAGATTAACTGCCTAGCATAAAAAGTGGATATTATCTCAATTTGTAAGCCTTGTGACTTTGTGTGGGTGTTCCACAATTGTACTTACTATAGGGATACTCCCTACGAATGAATTTATCAGGAACAGATGGATGTAGGACTTCATGGAAAAAATGCTAAGCATCTGCAATATCGTTTGTGGTTAATGATAGGGGAAGGTGGTTGGCTTTTTAACAAATCTAGCTCTCACTGAGGGGCAGACACACTCAAAAAGACTCAATAATTAACCTCAGATAAAAATATCAGTCAGGAGCTGTTCCTGTATAGCAGCTGGTTCAATATTTTTGTAACTTGAGTTTGATGCCACCATCACTAAGGTGTATGTATGTAACACACACTGTTTGGATTAGGAAGTAAAATGGAACATACCCAAAACAAGTAGGTTACAATACATTTTTAATAGTTGAAGGGGAACTACATTGCAATGGTTTATATAATACTGTTAACTTTCGGCTAAACAGAACATAAAATCTGGCTTGCTATAATTTTTTTTTAGCTAATGTATGCTCATAAGGACTAATAATAGGCCTTATGAGTCACAAGCATTCATTAAGTAAGCCACCAGAGTTTAAAAAACATAACAGTTGAGATCTAGTCTGTTTGAAGTGAACAAGTAAATTAATATGTTTTAAGTAATAGTGACTCTTTTAAAAACACTATAATCATATGCTTCTAAATATTTAAGATTCTTTATTCTATGCAAAACCATCATGTTAATTACTGGATTAGCAAGAATATCTTTCAAAACCAAACTTGAACCCATCTTCTAGGTTTTGAAGCACATTTGGAATTCTTGACTCCCTCATGATGGTCCCAAGGGGAAATGTGTTACTCTCACTCGTATTTGGTTACTGGGGAAGGCACAGTTCAGGCACAGGCTTTGGTTTGCAGGGAAAAGCTGCTTTTTTCTTTACTTATCCCGCTGGCTTGATTCGGGTGCAATTAAATCAAAGGATTTGTTCAAGATCACTAAGGGAATCAGTGACTTGACTGGGGGAAGAAAGCTGGACTGGGAAAACTGAAAATACTAGTTCCCATCGTGGGACAATCTCTCAGTAGCATTTAAGTAAATTAGAGGGGCAACCTATTGTATTTCAGAGTCATCTGCACAAACTGCTGCATTGTATAGACTAAATTTATATCGGTAGGGAAATGCAGATACAGAAGGAAAACTGAATGAAAAAGATGAACACTTTCATGTGACAGGTATCTTAACAGACACACCAGATAAAAACCAGAAAAATGTAAATAAAATTTTGTCTTCCAAAGATTTTTGGTTTTTTAGGTATCCCTTTTAGAGGAAAAGTTTATAATGAGTCTTTCTTGCTTGTCTTTAGCCGTGTATGAGTCAACCTTTAAAAACTGTGTTTTGTAGCTTACAGGTGTTCAAAGCTCCTTTGTCTTCTTTTGTTGTTGTTTCATCATTTTTCTTTTCCCAGTGACCTAGAGACATATCAGTACAATCATGTTGGTATGATACCACTGCTTTTATCAGTAAGATTAGATGACTGCAAAAGACTTCCCTGCTGCATACATTGATTACTGGTAGGAATAAGAAGTTGTCATCTTCTATGATAGCAGAAAGCAATGACATATGGACATGGGCTCATAATTTGCATCAGAAAATTTGGTGGTAAAGGAATAGAGAAATTTAGTATTTTCTAATGTATTTTCAAGGGCAGAACATAATGCTGCAGCAAGGACAGACTCCTGCAATTTCTTTCTATCCTCTTCCTCCTTCCAAACCTGACCTCACTTCTCCAGGCCTTTCATTCCCTCCAACATCAATTTTTCAACAGTGTTTTGTCTTCATAGACTCTTCATTTCAGCCTCAGTCTCCTGACTTAGCCAGCAGTGCTGGCTTTCTCCTTGGCTTGCTGCCTGAGTCCCTTGCTGAACTCAGGATGTGGTTCTGCCAATCTAATTGTGGGCTGCCACTGAAAGGGGTAGTCCGTCCTGTTCCTCCTACTGTCTGTCCTGGTCTCCCTTGTGAGCTGAGTCAGGGAACTAAACTTGTATAGTTCCTTTTCTTTCAGCTCAGCTCTCTGAATCAGGTCATCATGGGGTAAAATGAACACCAATGCTAAAAATCACAGCCAGGGTTGGAAAGGGACAGTGGAATAGGGAGAGGAGGGACCATCTCTTTTAGCAGCACTTGATAATTAATGTGAGTTTCATCATTAAACCTAATTTCCAGCCCCAAACTCCTCACCCTGCCTGTCCTGTGCTTTATTTTACCCCTTTAGCCCCTCTTCCTAATGGCTTCCTGTTTGCCCCTGCCCTTTCTGCTCCCATCCCAGGGATACTCATGAACTAATGGAAGCTGTCTTGCCCAGCTCCTTTTTTTTCTGTGTCAGACCTGTACTTCACTGATGTATTGTAGACAGACTTTGCCAGTAAACACCTGTGGTCCCTCACTCAATTGCTGTTTATAAGGTATTAGCTCAAGAGGATAGAAAATGCTTCAGCAATTAAGACAGATACTTCATTCTTATAAATTCTTCTCAAACCAGCTTTCATTAAGAAGCTCTTTTACTTGTCCATGAAAAAAAATCTGAAACTGGACTCTGACAGTGTGTTATAAAATGGATAAAAAGGCTAATAGTTGTGAAATTCCTACAGTTTGAGCTTTTCTCACTTTGAACCCTTTGTATTAAAAATAAGCAGCAAAATAGTTTTCAACAATAGTTAGAGTCTCTTGTTCTCACTGTAAACAAATGCTGAAAATCTGGGCAAAAATCTCCTCTGCATAATGCAAGTCAACTCCCATTTACTTCACAGGAGTTATCGTGCTATATGTGAGAGCAGAATCTTGTCTCTGTGAATAAAGAAGTTTTTTCAAGAGTGAGGGGGCTCTGCTAATGAATGCATTTTTACCAGCCCTTTCTGATTCATTGGCAAACTCCCAAACACAAGAACTGTTTCTGTAGTCTTTCTACTCTCACAATGACAGACATTTTCTTTTTCATTTTTAGTGGGAAGTCTTTTGTACGTATTTTTCTCATGAAAATGTGTCTCTTGGTATTTTGTACAGTGAAATAGAAAGTCTATTTCAGTCACAATATTTTTGAAGTTGTTCTGTCCTGAGTTTATAGTGTATCTTCTAATTCCAGTTTAAACTTAGCTGAAGATAAAGAAGCAGATTTGAGCCTTATGTGTACATCTCCTGTAATTCAAAAGCTGCTTTGAAACAAGACTGGGCAGGCCCCTCTGGAAGTTACAGCAGACCCAGGGAGCTATCCAAGTCATGCCAAAGTTGTGTCATGCTGTGGTCCACCCTAGACCCAAACTAGAAAAGAAGGGGATGGCTTTCCTAGTTTTCAGGAATTCTCCAATGGGCCAAAGTGAAATTCCCTTTAGCAACCCCCCAAAAAGCCAAACCAAAAAAACCAAAAAAACACCACAAAACCCCACCAAACTTGTTCTGAAGAACTGCCCTCTACAGAGCGTCTGTACTGTTAACTATTACAATCTTGCTTCCTATCATATTTTATTTTTTTCCCCAGAGTTCTGCATGACAATTTTTAAAAAGAACTTAGCAGGTATGTTTAGGCAATATTTTTAAAGTTTGGAACATTTTGTGTTCTATGATTTACAGTTTTATCATCATCATACCTTATTTTCAAGGTGGTTTTCTTCCTGTTGTGCTCTGGGAAATAGATATTAGTGATTATACCATTACAAAGATCAGCCATACAGATAAAGCTGCCTTTCCAGAGAAACAAGAAATTGTAAACTGAGGAGCACTCTTAGTGCTGAATGGTCTGTGAGATGAGCCCACACTTGACAATGTTCAGACACCCATATTCAGAACCACCAGTGCCACTCCCTCATTTCTGTCTGTGGAACCAACTCAGGTATTTCAGTAACCACCTGACACACACGACTGGATTTCTTCCAAACCTGAGTTAAAACCTGTCTTTAAAAAGTATATCTAATCTCATGCTTAAAACCCAAACAAAGGTATACCCACTATCTTAGCTGATATAAATTATTTAAATGTTTAATTGCCCTCACAGGCAGGAAATGTCAACATTAGGTTTGTCTTGCTCCAGTTTCCAGCAAATGGATACTATTGCCTTTTTCAGCCAGGTTGAAAAGGTCATACTATCAAGATCTCTTTCCTGTATTTAAGTACCTTTTCAAAGTAATCCAGTCTCTTGTCAGGTTTTTTTTCTTTCAGAAGCTAAATAAGATGAAATGTGGAAGCTTCATATTCTACGTTAGCTTGTTTTCTGCTCCCTGGATATTTTTTCGGTACTCTTTGAACTATCACTAATATTTCCCTGTTACTGTAAATATCAGAAGTCACTGCAGGTGTTTTTGTACCATTTCTTCACCAATATGTGCAGATTTCTCCTTTCTAGAAGACAAGTTTTTATGCCCAGTAGATTGCATTAGTTCTTTTCCTTTTCCTGTGATGTAGCACTGCCAGGGCTGTGCTGGTCCCTGTGCCAGGCCAGGGCCCTGCCCACCTGGCCCCCAACTCTGGGGCTGATGTCCAGGCCTGGGCTCTTGCAGGTAACCGTGTAGCAGATCATGCTGTCCTCATTCAGCACTTTGTATTCACTGGAGTAGGGAGGGACCCTTCCATTATTTTACCTGGGATCAGTGTGTAGCTCATGGGTTTATATGCCTAGGAGTCAGAATATTGACCTTCCTGCATCTCAGGAACAGTCTGATGTTTCCATCCAAGTCAGGTTGGGCTGCATGAGATTGCTGATTTTAAAAACGAGCATAATGGTTAATATAATAAAACTGAGCCTCTGAAACTCAAGAGTACAGAGTACAAAAAGTTTCCTATATTTTATGATGTGCAGACTAAAGAGTTTCAGTGATGCTGGATAATTCTAGTTTCTGTAATACTTTGGTTTACATTTTCTGTAATTTAAAAAAAATATGAATATATTTAGATGTTGACATTTCACTGCATAATGTAGGGCTTGGTCATTCCTTAGAGACAATCTGATTTTTTTAATCTATGTTAAATTCCTCTGTTCTTTGCATCTAGTAAACTCTAATGTTATTGAATCAATATGGTGCCCATTCCAAAAAGATGGATATAGGTACATGTTGCTGACATGTTATTCCGTAATAGTGAAGGATACCTATTTGAATAAACTGGGAAAAATAATTCAGCAAAGCAGATGTTAAAATGGAATGACAGTCAGGTTTTGCTTGGTGACATTTAAAAGAAAAATAAAAATGGAGATGGCTTATTTCTGGCCTGAAATGGAATCTATTAGCTGAGTAGTGTGACACAGAGTAATCAGTGAGTGATACGTTTTCTGCTGCTGTTTTACAGCAAAT
This sequence comes from Corvus hawaiiensis, assembly GCF_020740725.1. Classification (NCBI taxonomy): domain Eukaryota; kingdom Metazoa; phylum Chordata; class Aves; order Passeriformes; family Corvidae; genus Corvus; species Corvus hawaiiensis. The sequence continues at coordinate 13,392,972 of NC_063222.1, forward strand.
AGAATGATTTAGATGATGTACTGTAACAGCAGAGAATACTGGGATCAAATGTTCAAGAGGCAAACAGGTTTATTCTATTTTATGCTTTACATTTACTGCTTTCTGGAAGTACTGCAACCATTGTAAAGATTTAAACTAACCGTGCTGATAAATATGTATTTCCTCATAAGACATCTCTTAAATTGTTTCTCTTACACCAGACTACATCTGAAAAACGTATCTTTTCCATTCGGATTTGATCTCTTACTATTTTAAGAACTGCTTTGATGTAGGAGCTTTCCTGTTACACTTGAGTTTTGCAAGGTCCCCGGTTAATGCCATTATTGACACTGGCTGAGAACTCTGAGGGAGAACACGTTAGGGCTGACCCCCAGGGCTGGGGGTACGCGGGGGCTGCCACTGCTCCGCTCCGTTTGGGGAAAGAGAATTCCAGGGCGTAAGCTCCTGATCCGTGCCAAAGAGTAAATGAGGCTGCTCCTCTGCTATCAGCCGGGGGATGGGGAGGGGGGGTTTTGTGCTGTGTTACTTGGACCTTCAGGAGTGTGACAGCAAGAGAGCTTTTGAGCCCTGATGCATCAGGAGTCACATTACCAACAGCCCTTCTAGAGCATCGTGACACGTTTGTGTTCTGTCACCTGGTGTTTCAGGCTGGTGCTGGCTCACGGACGGAGTGCCGAGACGGAGGTTACACTTGCGAGCCTTTCTGTCCCCTGGCACTTCTCTAAGATGCGTTGTGCATCAGGACCCGCCCCGCCGCGCAGCATCCCCAGCGCCGCACCGGCCCGGCACATGGCGGGGTCACGGATGCCCGGAGGCGGGCTGGGAGGGGCTCGGCGGGGTCGAGGAGCGGTGCCGGTCCGTGCCCGCCGTGCGGGCCGTGCGGGCCCCGCGCTCTGCCCGCGCTCGGCTCCGCCCCGCTCCGCCAGGCCGGGCCGCGTGCCCCCGCGCGCCTCCGCAGCAGGGCGGTGCTGGCCGGCAGGGGGCGCGCGCGGCGGCCGGGGACCGGCTGTGGGCGGAGCGCTGCGGGGCCCGCCCCGCGCGGGGGCGGGCAGAGGGAAGGAGGGCGGGATTGGGGAAGGTCTCGGCGGGCCCGGCCCCCGCCCGCTCTCCCGCCGGGCGCCGCGGCCGCAGTTACTTAGCGGTTGGGAGCGGGCGCTGGTTGCGGCTTTCTGTGCCGGGGAGGCTCTGCCGCCGGGGTGCGCGACGCAGCCGCTCCTTGCCTCGCCATGTCTAAGGAAACGAAGAAGCCCTTCCGCCAGAGCATGGCCGAGTGGCGTCAGTTCATCTACAATCCCAACAGCGGCGAGTTGCTGGGGCGCACGGCGAAGAGCTGGGGTAAGGGCTGCCGCGGGGGACAAGGGCGGGGCGAGCCGCCGGAGAAACCGAGGGGTGGCGGGGAACGGGGCCGAGTGCGAGAGGTGGGGGCGCGGGGGCGGGATGCGGGAGGGCCCCCCGCGGGGAAAGAGGGGACGGGCTGGAGGGCCCCCCGCGGGGATGAGGGGACGGGCTGGAGGGCCCCCCGCGGGGATGAGGGGACGGGATGCGGGAGGGTCTCCGGGGGCATGCGGGAGCAGCGCGCGCCAGGTGAGGCGGCCCGCGCGGCCGCGGCGGCGCACGCGCCCCGGTGCCCGTTACAACTGCTGGTCTAAAAATAGCTCCGTTCGTGACAGCAGGGGCGCGGGTCGGGGGAAAGGGGAGTTCCCGGGGTGCGTCCCGAGCTGACTCAGCGCCCGCCCCGCAACCGGTACGGGCCCGCGGGCTCCTTTCCCGCCCGCTCTGCCGGGGGCGCCGCGGTGCGGTCGTGACGGGCTTCCGCCGCGAGGTGCGGGGCGGCCCCGCCCGCGGCATCACCCGCACCGTCCGCAGCCTGCGCGTGCCGGGGCAGCTCCCCCACTCCAGCCGTTCCCGACGCCACCCCCCCCGCTTCTCCCCCCCCCCCCCCCGTGTTCCAGCGGCGCAGGGAATCCAGAATGAATGAGCGCGAATTGCCTTTGTACTTGTAGCTGCAGGTCGGGGAGGGAGAGCAAAGGAAAATCCCCAACACCCCCCACCCACCCCCCTCAGAGCCCCAATTCCAGAAAGTGATCGTTGTGTGTGGTTGTGCGTCATTGTGCTAAATTTGTTCCAGCGTAGGGCTTCTGGGCCTTTTATTTTCTTAAAGGAAGCTTTAAATGAAGGCTCTCCAGTAAAGCCTGTGAAGGCAGTGTTTGTTTTCCTGTTTTCAGGTAGTCCTCCTATCACTTTCCTCTGAGCTGGAAAGCATGTTATCGTAATGTGGTTGCTTCCAATAAAAATATTTGGATTTTCCGAGTGTGTTTTCTCATATTAAACAGTTGTACAAATGCTTAATATTAGGATGTTTCTTCAGCCCTCATGGGACATATTTACTGACTTCAGAAAATGCTGCGTGTCCTCCCAAAACTTGGATGTAGTTGGAATACTTAATAGTTGTGCTTGCAAAACCAACAAGAATCTCAGCGTGGTGTAAAGGAACATGCCAATACATCCTTGGCCTTGACGCGATCTCAATGAATACTGATGTTGAAATAGTGAGGAGGAGCTTTAAGTGGACTGTGCATGGGATGTACTTTCTCTGCCGTGCCAGTGTCTCCTGTCTGTCAGGAGAGGGCCCGAGCTCTGACAGGAGTTCCCCTCCATTCAGATGGAAATAAGAGCTTGCAGCTACTCTGCCAGTTGAATAGCAAAGGATAGGAAATTTCCACTATGCTGTTGTCTAGTGATCTTTCTGTACAGGCAGGTTTCCTCAAGTGCGTGGGCTGGGTGTGTGGATTGCAGAAGTCTGGCTGTGTCATGAGTCTGAGCAGCACAGACTGTAGATATGTTAGAAATAGCTTGCAAGGTTTTTTTTAAAAAAAAGGTGAAGATAAAACCATCTCCTCTGTTTAAACCTATCTAGTAGGATAAGTCACTTAGGATGTTACTAGTCCGTGTTAGACCAAGGCCAACAACATTTGAAATTGAGATTAATTAGTTGGTGACTGAGTTTCTACAGCTGTTGATAAAAGATTCTTTTGAGAAAGTATCTGTAGACATTTTGAATAATATTTCTTTGTGTAGGTAAGTCAAGTAATTTTACTTCATTAAGAAATTTTATTTAGTAGTTTAGGTGATTGGCATGTGGTTACTGCTATATACCATTTCCTCAGCCTGGACATTAGGAAGTGAATGTTCAGTAACACCATAAATTTTCAGTGTATTTTTTCATCAATATTTGTTTGTTTTGGCATTCCATAATTAACATACCGTGCTTATTTAATTTAATCATTGTCTGACTGATTTGGGGCATGGTGTGTGGCTTTTTGTTTGGTTTTACTTTTTAATGCCAGGTCACTAATTGGGTGGCTCTGTTGGCACAGGAGAATATGCAGGGTTTGGTCTCCTGCTCTTACTGTAGAGGTGAGGTGTGAGCTTAGAGCTCTCTCACCTACTACTGTTCCTTCCCTGTTGCTGGTCTCTCGGCTGAAAGGCGAGGGAGGACGTTGGAGAGGACAGCTCTGGTTGCTAGTCTGCTGGGTTATCGTGTCCCCAAGGGCAGCACCATGAGAATTCAGCTGGCTCTGATTCTTCTGTGCGTATTTCTCTTGTCTCAAGACAGCTTCCTCACAGAAATAAGACACAAGCAGTAGAGAAACTGTTAAATAATTATTCACAGTATGTGCGTGTTTTGCCCTAGTCTGACACAGTCCCGGGGGTTTATGTAAATTGCAACAGCAAGGCAGCAATTCTCTGTGTATCCCAGGGCTATGGCGTTGGAGTACTCCTCTATCTGCCATTTCCACATCAGGACTTGTGAAAAGATCAAACACAAGCGGCTCCTATACTCATTTGTCATGAGGCTGCATTTTAGAGTTTGATAAAGACTTGCCTTTTACAGCTTGGTGAAAACCCTGTAATATGTCTCCTCCTGTGGAAAAAAATTAGAGACTTTCGCTTAATTGTTTTGCAGGCTTGTGGGATACTTCAGTTTGAATCTTTCACAACTTGATATCCAAACCTACACACACTCCCCCCCAAACTCTTCTAATTTTAATTATTTGGCATAATCATTTCTTGTATTAAAGAGACAAAATACTGGGAAAAACTCCTGACTGGAGGCTATGGTGTTGTCAGCAGCAAGGCATGAGGGATGCCGATAGTCCTTGAAGAGGTGATGGGAAGGAGGGTGGGTCCTGGGGTACACCCAACTTTTAATCGGGTAGAGCAGAGAAAGGAGGATTCGGCAGGCTGCTGGGTGGGGCCTTCCCGCAAGCAGAAAGATCAGCATCTGTCTCTGCCTGTAATGGCAAGGTGCTGTGCCTGCCTGGAGTTAGAGCAAGAATGGAGTGAGATCATCATGAAAGTCCTGTAATGAGATGCTCACTGCACACTCAGTGCACTGTCTTACAAGATAGTTAATTCTTTTAATACAAAGTTACAGGAAAATAATTTGTACCCAAAAAAAGGGCAGTATAGACTGTAGCAGTACTTTGTCTCTCGTCACACTAGATGTCATGTCAAGTGTATTTAAGTCTTTCCGTAAAGCTGTGTTGTGTCAGGGTGTTTGAGGCAGAGGTGGCATTGTCTTGAAGTACATAGAAGTTTGGACCTACTGAATTTTCTTTTGAATGCTTAGTTGTATCCTTTGGTGCTCAGATGTGTTTGTAATTACAAACAAACAAAAACCCCACCAACAAAACCCAACACCTTATTTTTAGGAGAGCTTTCCACCATGTCAATGGAATTACACTCTTGTTGGCTGCCATAACAAAGGATCCAGCTTTGCTTCTTTTTTTGTCTTCACTCAGTTCCTGGTTGAACATACAGTGCTGTCAGAGTTTTAACTGCTTTTCTGACGTGGTTATTCTGTCTTCTTTATTGGTGTTTTCAGAGGGATTTATTGACATTTAGCTTTCTTCATGAGTAGTGTAATATTAAACATTCTGGCATCACTGTCTGCCACTGCAGTAGAGTATTTTATTTTCCTTGGTATAGATCATGCTGAAAAAAGGCATCTTGTCTTGTTACAGGTATCAGTACGCTCTAGTAGTACAGTAAGTGTATTTTGGGGAGGGTGTTCTAAATGCTTAATCATGACATTAGACACTGGCTTTTGTGACTCTTTGCAAGTGTTGCATTTGACAGTTTTTATTGTCTCCTGAGGTGTAGCCATGTTCTTTGTGGAGCCCTGGCTTATTGTGACATAAAATGTGACATGGGACTGAGGTTATATTTCTTCCAAGACTTTCTCTTCCTCCCTCTGGTGTCATCCAGATCTGGAAAACAGTAATTCTTGAGCATGCAAGAAGTAAGGTTGAAACATGATTAGTGATTATTTCATGTGTATAGTTATGTTAGCCTGAAGTAAGGAAGTCCATCTGTGGGTGGACTAAAACTCCTTGATTTTCCTTGCACTGGTAGTAGTCAGTAGGAATATGGGTGGGTGTTTAAATCCCACTCATTAAAGGTGTAGGATAATCACGCAGGTGGTACGATCAATGCAGCATGGAATCCAACAAACTATAAAAACAGCATTTCATTTTTATTGTTGCAGGTAATGTTGAATAATTGCTCCCCTGTTTGTGGGAGTGTTTATATTGATACCTGTATATAGCAACTATGCATTACATACAGGTAGAGCCAGTCTGGTTTATGCCAGAGTGACAAGCTTTTTATTGCTTTTGCCATGTAAAGTTTGGAAAGCTTGTATTCTTCATGGAAATGATGGCCCGGTATGTGATATCTTGCATTCACCAGAGTCAGAAATTCTAATTTTCATAGTGGAGAAGTGTTTTGATTCCTGCAAATGAATTCCAGCTAATGACAATATCAACATGTTGGTTCAGAAATTGCAGTTTTCCAGATTTGACTTGCTTGTTGATGTGGTTAGGATATGAAGAAGTGTTTTTGGTACTGTGATGCCCTGCAAGAAGAAAAACAAACCAAAACAACTAGGTAAATTGTAGCAAAATTTTGGGTTTGAGTTTTTCTTGTTCTATAGTTTTGGTGTACAAGATGTTCTACAACAATTGAATTGGGTTGCATGTTAGATGTGGAAGCTGTACTTTGCTTGGAGGAAATATGGAGGATAGCTTTTCACTGTTACTTGGGTGCATCTTGTTTCCTGACGAGAAACCCAGTGTTACGTGAAGTTATTTTGGCAGAGTTTCTTGACAGGTTATGGCTTGCTCCCTGTGATTAGCTAAGGATAATTAGTACAAATAGGCTCACAAAGAGCAGCTTACTCAGTTTGGGGCTGTTGGAAGTTGCAGAGGGGATTTTTGTTGTTTTTTTTTCCCCTCCTTTTAATGTGGCAAAGTAGCGTAAATGGGTCAGTTTAGTGGTCAGCATTCTGCAGTGCATTTACAAGCTATATTAAAACAAAGATTAAAAATAATCTGTGTGTGAGCACGCATGTGCTTTGCTGGGCTGGGGGAGGCTAGCAGAACTTCAGGGCTGTGAATAGAAACAGCCTTTCCAGCCACGTTCCTGCTGCATCTCCCCAGTGGTTGGGATGCTGCTGGGAGGGACTGGGGAAGATGCTGTTGGCACTGCAGTCTCCACCACAGGGTTGCGATGACTGTACTACCCCTGTACTGGTGCTCCCTAAAGGCCATGAGAGCTCCCCAGTTCTGCTCTGCTGCTGCCCTTGGTGGGGAAGGGGCTCCAGCCCTGCCAGCCCCACTGGAGTGAAGGGCTGTGGAGGAGGGTAGGACACTAATGACCCAATGGGGGAGAGCTGCCCCTTCTGGGACCTGCTCTTCAGGGTCAGCTCTGAGACCAGGAATACTGGTGACGGGGTAGTGTTGGCCCAAAGTGGGACTGTTCTTAGGGCCTTGTCTGCTTAGCACTGCACACCACTGTGCTCTTATTGCCTGTGTTATGCTCATCAGTTTGTTCTTTTCTCAATGAATTTTAGCATATTGTTTTAGAAGTTCAAATACAAGTGTATTCTGAAATAATTTCCCTGATTTTCTTGCTTTTACACTACTTGCCACAGTAGCTGCTTGTCTTGTCTTACATGTCAAATTCTTCTGCTCCGTTGGGACTGTTTGGTGACTGTCTTGGTCACTTGATGAAAAGTGTACTTTCTAGACAGTTTGATGAAAGTGTATCCAATAGCTGATTAACTTGTATGGATCAAAATAGGAGCTGACCAGGCGTTTTGTAAGGGAGCTTTTTTGTTTGGTTGGTTTTGTAATACCCGGAATACATTGGATATTAATCAGAGGATCCTTGTTCTGCTTTGAATTAAGTTAATGCAATTATAAGCTTGTAGGTAAAACAAATTGCTGCTGTGCCAAGTACAGATGCAACTTTTATAATGGCTTTCGTTGACTAGTATTTCTACTATTAGTTTTCATGTTTTCTTTTTAGCAGCTAAATAGCTTCTAAATAACCTTAGCAATCATTTACAATAGATGTCCAGCTGTCTTGTTCATTATAGAGTAATCTTGTTTGTGTTTACATGCTTTGCTACTTCTAATCGCTTCATAGAATCTTACATCTTGGTGGTTTCAAGTGTATTTTAAATATCTGATCACTTTCAGATTATTGCAGATTGGTAGGTAACTTCCTCAACATGTGAAATTGAAAACTAAAATCAAACCAAAAATCCGCTAACATTCAGTTGGTTGCTGTCAAGAACTTTACTTACAGTAAAGAATTTGGAAACCACGTCATTATTTTAATGGATGTACACAGAATTCTTTTGGGAGAAGTAAAATGGGTACTTCGATTTTTAGCAGTCACGCGTTTCTGGGGACCATACTACCCTAGAGACTATTTCAGTGCAAAGTGCAAACATGGTTTCTGGGACAGGAGCCAGGGCTTAGGCTTCCTTCTGTCGTGTCCAGTGGACAGTGCATAGCACTGGGGTGCAGTCGTGTTTGCTTTTGCTCTTTCCTTTTCTGTGAAAGGTTAAAAAATTCTGCACTTGATTCTCTCACGTAATCAAGTGTCAGTGGTAGGATGTTGCATAATCGTTTTGGTGTGCTTTTCGTCATACCCGAGTTAGATCTCTGGCTTCTGATAGCATCCTTACAGCTAGAATATCCAATAAAAATTGAATTTGTGTCAACATTTGGTTACGTTTTTGAATTACAAAGGTTTTAATGATGGCTCTCAGTCCAAGCATCCAATCTCCTCAGTACTTTTAATAGCTGACATTCTTTTTTGACAAAGTCTCTGCATGTGTCCTCAAGTCTCAGTCTTAAAACAGAATCCCACACACTTTTTTAGGTGGATATTGAATGTTCAGTTAGCAAAACAAGTTGAAGCTGGTAACAGCTGTGTAATTGGTGAATTCAGTGGGGTTGCTGGATCACCAAGGTAGATTGGTAAAACAGGTGTGTGTGTGTGTTAGGTTGGATAAGTCTGAGGAGAAGGCTTGGTTTGTTTTCAAAAGAATGTGGCAGAAAGCATTTTCACCTTGAGAAGTATCTTGTAACAGGACATATGTGAAGGACTGCTCTGTGTGGTGTTCCCTCAAGTATCAACTATGTTATTAAAGCGCCAATTGCTTCCTCCCTGGTCTGGATCCAGTGTAATAATTTTATCTTTTCCCTCAGTTCTTTCATCTTCCCAACAACCAGATACAAAGCTAAAATTCCTGTAAACAAGTAAAACTTAATTTTTTTTCTAATGCACTGCTTAATCATCTTTGCCAGCTTTCCTGTATAGCCGAAAGAGTGGTTTTTAATGCTTCTCTTTTAAAAATAGAGATGCCAAAATGCCCTATAAGCTTTAAGAATCAGAAAGTATTAAGAAAACCTTTTTGTATGCACGATTGTGCACTGTGCATTACATATGTATGCTAGAGTTGTATTTATGACTACAAACATTGTATTGCTAATTTCTCATTTTGATTTTCAAAATAGGTAATGGAATTAGATGAAATGAAAATAGTAATTTTAGCTTTTTCTTTGCAGGATTGATCTTGCTATTCTATCTGGTATTCTATGGCTTCCTAGCAGCACTCTTCACATTCACAATGTGGGTTATGCTTCAGACACTGAGCAGTGATATACCGAAATATCGTGACCGGATTTCTAGTCCAGGTAACGCTGTATTTATTTTTTCATAAACTTCTGTCTGGTTTAAGAACTGGGTTTTGTTTGAGAACTTGTTTGAAGTATGAACTACTTGTGGGAAACCGTGATCATTATTCAGTTACTTGGAGGTTGCAAAGGTAAAACTTGGTGTGAGGCTAGTTATATATGTTTATAGCATAATTTCAGGCAGTACATTTTTGTGTGTATGTACTAACTTTAGCTGTTTTTTCCTCTAAGCTCCTGTCAGTTGAATTTGTCATGTAGACCACAATTTTGCCTGCAGATCTATACAACATGCTGATGTCGAAGTGCATTTATAATTTAATTGAATTGCTTTAAGGATACTCTAAACCAGTTTTCTTGGATGAGATGGAAGGCCACCTTGATTAGTGTTTGATACTTTGCAGAAGGTACAGGAAGGCTGTACTATGGGTGTGATCTGCTCAAGAGCATGTAAGGACTGTGGGACAGAGGCCTTTGCAGAGTTTTTATAACAGTATTAGGTAGTTTCCAACTGACATGGAATGTCTATGGATTTCAGGGATTGTTTACCTGTTATGTAGGGATCCACTAGAGAGAGTGTCCTGTTTTATGATGAAGTGAAGTCCATGTAACACGTAGCTGCCACTAAAAGTGGTGTCTTGCTTCCTGTAACTATTGCTTCCTTTGTGTACTGCCCACCCATCCCACTGTTGGCTGCTTCAAGGAACTATATGTTAAAAAAAACCAACCTGTGCAAATAAGAATGAGTAATATGGGGTTGTCTTCCCCAATATAATAATTCGGTGGAAATGAGACAGCATTATTTTTTAAAACACTTTTTCCTTTTGTTGAACGCAAAGCTCTTAAAATTGAGCATCATCTTGCAGCCGTTTCCTCTCTTAAGATGGTACAGTAATCTTTGTGTGAGCAAGTTGCAGTGGGGCCAGTGTGATGAACGTCTCTGGATTCTGAACAGAATTCTTTTTGGTATAGTGTTCTGGCCTGCTCTAATAAGTGTCATATTGTAAGGGATTTTGAGGATATGTGCTGGTTTTTTCAATCTAAGAATGGGCTAGATGCTGAAAAATATAAATAAGAAAAAAAAGAGAAGAAAAATAAATGAGGAGAAAAAAGGTGGCTTAGTTGACCATTTCTCCCCATTTCCATTGTGTCTGTTGTGGAAGTCAAAAGTGTCATAGTGGATGGATCTGTGGGTAACTGTGGCTTAATGCTAGGCTACTAGGCTACTACTTAATGCTAGTGACATTTCTTCTCTCTTGCAGTTCAGGGTATTAATTTTCCTTGGCTCTGAAATAAGTCATAAGGGATGCTTGTTTTTAAAAGTATGTATGCCACAATTAGTTTTTAATTGAAGAATTCCTGTAACATTTCTGAATTAAATCTCTTTATTAACCATGTCTTTAGTAACTCATACATTAATCAGATTGCTTGTTTCTGTTTTAATGTTTCTCCTTAACTCTGTCGTTTTTCATTTGCAGTGAGACATGTAATGTTGCTGGCTGTAAACTTAAATTCTTTAAAAAAAAAAAATCTACACACAAAACCTGGATGCCGTAGGTCAGAGGTTCTGCTCTTATGTTAAACATACTTGGAAATCTCATAATTGATTTATTTTATAATTGATATTTGACTTTGTACACTGGGGTATAATAGTATAAATCAAATCCAGATGATTTTAAAACCTTTTTTTTAAAATCCCTCCTGGAATGGTAATATAATGTAATCTCTTTTACAATCCTAGATGTGATCCTATGCTGAGGCTGTTAATTCTGTTCCGCTCGAAGAGCTCAAATCCTGCATCTCTCACAGTCTATGCATTGGTCCTTCAAATAGCTTTTTTCTGTAGAATTTACACCATAGTTTTTAGGCAGACTGTAATCCACTGAAAGTGGAGCAGTCCTCTCCTTGTAGGATGTTTCTGACATTCCCCTGAAGCACTAAATCTTAATTATTTTTTCATTCACATGATTTTTTCATTCACTGATGACTAATTAAGTTATTTTGTCATATTCCCTTTGAAAAATACAATTTAAGTCTTCCATTTACATTATAATTCTGTAGATAATAATCTCGTATCCTCTAAAAGTTCTTAATGTGTAAAACCCCTTCAGTAATTTTTCAGCCCTACTACTAATTACGTTTTATTTTGCTGAATCCAAGTTCAGTGTGAAGGCCAGAAAATGACTGTAATGGTGCAAAGTAATCTGCAGTCAAAATAGTATTTGTAGTTTTATATGGACTGTCAGTCATTAAGGCCTTTACTTCTGGCTTCCATGGAAATAATTTAACTGCTGTTATTGCAAAAAAGAGGATTTATGATTTATTGGGAATCCTACAAAAGACCTAGAATAAAAACCATTAAATTACATCTGGGGGTTTTTTAAAAGCTAAAAGATGTTTGTCTCTGATGAATTTCTAGTATAGATCTTTATTACTTGCGAGTTGCAAGTAGCAAGTATTTGTAAATAATTTCTGCCTTTGGATGAGAAGCTTGGCCATTTCTGTAGGCAAATCCTTAATAGGCCTGGGCTACTTAACTACACTTTTGATATGCTTTCAAAACCTTACTGTGGTGGTAAACTACAGTAACCTAACTTTATCTTCCCATTGCAGTCTTACTTTCTTTTTTTTTTTTTTAATATAAAGGCCTGGTTTGAATATTTTTTTGAGATTTTTGTTTTCTGCCTTAAATTTAATTCATTTGGGAATCTAGTTTTAATTGGTTTTGCCAGAGGATAGGAAAACTACATGGCATCCTAAGGTGATACAATCAGTTGCTGTGTAATTGGAGCTTCTTCCTTTATGCCAAATTTGACTTTGATCAAACAATTTTAATATTCTAACTTAGAAGAAAATGAATCTGATAAAATATAGGTTGGGTTTGGGATTTTTTGTATTTGTTTGGTTTTGGTTTGTTTGTTTTTTTTTCTTTCGTGGAACTGCAATGTCCGTTCTCAGCTGTACTGAAGAGACAGATGCATGGATGCTCACCTGTTAATCACAACTGCAGCATTTTTATCTGTGCTAATTATTTATATTAAATAAGAGTTGCCTTAAGGTAGTGTGAATAAAACAATCAGTTATACACCCTTTTTTGAACAGATTTAATCTCTGCTGCAATATCTGGTGGTGTAGTGCTGTTTCATCTGCTACTGAAGCTGTGATGAGTAATAGAAGCATCAGGTACCTGTGTTAGTGACAGCTCCCGGTGGCACAGGCTGTGTGTATTAGTGTGCCTTTTGCTTTTACCTGCTCCAGAGAAATCTCTTAAGATTGAACTCTGCACCTTTCTGGGCCGTATGCTGGGAAGCAGGGGCAGTTCAGCTCTCAAGAGGGCCCTACTCCATGTGTGCCTTGTCCATCCTTCAGCTGAGGCTGGATTCAGCTTTTGGTGATCCATGTCCTCATACCTCCTGCAGCTCTGGCTCCTGGCTGTGGGTGGTTCCTGCCCCAGTGCCCCCAGCCAGCAGCCAAAAGGAGCTGGAGTTCCCACAGGGAATGCTGGTGCTGTGGGGGCCAGGAGGCAGCTCTGGAGCATTCATGGTCCCCAGGCCTGGCTGAGCCGTGCCCCTGTGGCTGTGTGAAGTGTCTTGCATTCTCCATGGAACAGGTGGCACCTAAACTTTGTTTGAGGAGTTGGAGAAGAAGACTGAAAACTAGCTTGACTTACCTGTTTTGAGTGGGGTAACTTTCAAGCCAGCTTTATGCATAATCAAATTTTGAAAAATATTTTTTCTGTTTCTATGAAAATAGTACAATCATAGCTTCATTCTGTATTGCCTAAAGCTTTGACCCATTGCTTGAACTGAAGGTTTTCTGGGTGTGCTTTTGGGTATTTTTTCAATTACTTTTTAAGCTTAATTTACTGAGTGTGGAAAGTGGATCAGTAAAAATCTTTGATTGAAAGTGATTAATTTGCTGATTTTGCTTTTCCTAATCGCTTGGGTTTGGTTTGTGAATTGCAGTTATACACTGGGTTAGATTTAAATGTTAATTAATGTAATGCTGATTTTGATAACTGGCTTCAAACACAAAGTACCTTCCAGTACTGTGGAATATAGGGGTAACATTAATGTTTCTTTACAGATAGACATTTTCCAATTTATGGATATTTGAGATGGGGTTAGAGTGGTGTAGGAAAGATAAGTTGCTTAGTTCCTAACTTGAACTTTTTATTTTTAAGGACTTATGATTTCACCAAAGCCAGACACTGCATTGGAATTTTACTTTAACAAGAGTGACAGCCAATCGTATTCAGAATATGTTGCTACACTTCAAAACTTCCTTGAATGTAAGTAAGTTACTTAAAATTGCCCAAGTAATTTAGGAGTCTTAATCTTGAGTGCATTATTTTATTTCTTGCTTGTAGTTACTGATTGCTAATGGAGACTAATTCAAGTTCAGGGTTACTGTAGATATGTGTGTTATAAAAGTCTATATGTTACAGAAAAAGGTAAATATAATGCCTATATTGGCCAGGAAGCCTGAGCATGAGTAATACTGCAGTACACAATGGAGAGTTTTGGGTGATGTGGTTATTTAAATACTGTAAGATGTAGCAGTTGCATATGCCAAAAGAATTAAATGTAAAATAACATAGGTTTTGTATTTGGAGACAATGTTTATCAAGACTTATCTTAGTCTTAATCTAAATGATTTGGTGACTGAGAATACTTCAGTCAGGAGAACTTGAGTGTCTCTTCGAAAAATTAGGCACACAAAGATTAAATTAATTGCATTTTATTGATTTTTCACTCTGATACACAGTATTTACAGGCAGAAATATTAAAACATTGAATTTAGAACATGGACAAAAGGTAACAGGATAAGTCTGAAGGATGGCAAAATCACTAGTTTGTCATATTTTATTTATGTGCCTGTATGTACACTTATTCTAATAATATGGAAATCAATTGAAAATATTAGTAAGTTTAACCCCTCAAAAGTTGTAAGTCAGAATGAAGAAGGTGCTGCGAAATCTCACCTGTGTGCATGAGTTGCTTTGTTACAGCAATACTTGAATCTCTCCATATTCATAGTTTTGGTGCCTACTAAAAGCTTCTATGAGTAGGCTTTTCTTTCAGAGCTCTGCCAAGGGTTCCTGGGAGGAATGCTGCATTTCATGACTACCTGCCTCTCCTGCAGGAGGGGGTCTTACATCGAGGATGAACTTCCCTTTCTCCATTTTACCGTTTTAGCCGGGAGCTGGGGTGTAAGGGAGGGGAAGAAACTACAAAGTATCTTAAATGGGAATAGTTTAGCATTTGTGACAGTGTGATCTGTGCACATCAGAAACACAAGAAAGTGAGAAACAACTTGGGATGTTATTATAAGATAAATTATAGTACCTGATATAAATGTAGAAGCAATTTAATATTAGTTATTGAAATACTTTTAAGTTTTCCTGTGTATTTGTAAAAGAAACATATGCAAAGGGAAAACTGGTTGAGTTCCCAGGTAAAAACTCGATTGTTTATATTTTAATACATTATTATCTTAGAATATATAGTTAGTTTATGTGCAGGAATTAATGAAGTTGTGATTATTGTTCCAATTTAAAAAGCAGGAAAGTATTAATTCTTCTGTAATACTCTTATTTTTTCATTCAAGTACACTGCTACTTCTCTATAGGCTTTGAAAAAAGTGTTAAGATGGATGTAAGAGACATAGTGCTCTGAAAATACTTCTTTGAGAAAACTACTAGGGAAATAACACTATAATTATTTATGTAGGCATATGCAGGTTTTGGCTACTTATATGCTTTATATACCATTGATTTACAAGCTATTTCTGTTTCATAGCATATAATGATTCAAAGCAGTCCCAAAACATAGACTGTACACGGGGAAAGATCTTTGATCAGAATGATGCTGCTGTTAAAAAGGCTTGTCGATTTAACCTCTCTGAGCTTGGACAATGCTCTGGGAAGGAAGATACAAATTTTGGCTATTCTAGAGGAACTCCCTGTGTGCTTGTGAAAATGAACAGAGTAAGTGCCTACTTGTTTTTAAATTCTTAGTACAAGTGCTTCAAACTACTGCTGTATGAAGAAATGACTGTGGAAAGGACTGACATATGTGTTCAGTTTGCTTCTCAAGATATCTGCATTTCTAGAACAGTGTAATTTACTGAAACATTGAGCAATTTCAGAGAGTAATATGAAGTGACCTTTTTGAGCATTCTAATACTTACAGGTATTGGCTTTGACTGCATGCATCAAAATATCTGAATCCTGTTTTCAGAAGTGCATTGTTCTTAGCTTTTGCTTACTGTTCTGTGAAACAGATTCTAGACCACTCTGCAAAGTGTGTTTTACTTCATGTCTGTGTTCCAGAACTCTTAACTAGAATGTAATGCATTCTGTAACTCTTAAACTATGAAAGGTGATGAAAACTCTACTAAGTATTTGACTTCTCAATGATGTTATGTGTTACTTGAATTGCTAACTGGTTTGAGCCATTGAAGTTACATGCTAAATGTAACATAAGAAAGCAGTACTTTCTGTGACTACTGTAACTATTTTGAGTTGACCTGAGTAAACTATTTAACTTAACAATACTTTAAATCTTAGTTCTAATTTAAAATTATGTTTAGATAAAAATGACACTGAATAGATTTATTCCCTGTATGAACTCATATTTAGTGAGGGAAAAGTTCAGATTCAGCCTGTAAAACTGGAAAGGGGAAAAAGGTCTGTAAATATTTTAACTTTGTCTCTTTTAGGTAATTGGATTAAAGCCTGAAGGAGAGCCACATATACAGTGTACCCCTAAGGTCAGTTCAGGATGTAAGAAATAAATATGGTTTTTATTTTCCTTGTGATTAGGATGAATAATGAAGTAGTTTATTTCACTCTCTTCCCTTCTTCTTAGAGACTTTGTATTTTTGTTTGTTTTTTTCATCTTACTGTATGTCTAATTTAGTTTTAGTGTCTTTTAATTTCTTCTGTGTACTTACAGAAGTTTTTTGGTTGTTCTTTCATCTTCAGATGTGTTTGAGCTACCTGACTTGGTTTAGAGCTGAGGAAAATGCATACATGTGTATTTGTGGTCTTGTTTGTTTATTTATTGTGAGTTATATTTTGTTTTCCCATTTCATAACCTATATTTTTATTTTTTCTCCATGCTGCAAGTGCACCTTAGACAATTTTATAAATGATGGGTAAGAAAACTGCGTGTGGAAACTAATGTTACCGCTCAAATAAAAGTTGCCTTCAAATCAAGTATAAACTACTTATAATAAGAGCTAATCTTTGCATATTTGTTATGTACCAATGGATTTACACAGAATGTTTTATTGCAATTATAATAATTACTTTGACTTATGGGTGTTTTTCCTAGACTGCTTGGGGAGCAGTGAAACCGTTGGTAAGTTTGCGGCTTGAGCAAGGGGCAGAGTCCTGGCTTTTAGCTTCTGGTCACTGATAAAAGTGTAGGCTGGGAAACATCAGCAGTTAATGAGACAAACACTTCTAAGGGTTTCTGCCTTCATCCTAGATACCTGTGGTAGGCATAGATTTTAATACTTGATTTTTGTGGAGTCTTTGAAAGTCTTGATCTCTCCATGACAGTCCATTGCAAGCAAAGGTGATTTCTCCTTTTACTTGAGTTTACTTACTTGAATTACTTAGTTGAGATTACTTACTTGAATTCTTTGCTTCCATTCACAAAAACCCACATTGTTCTCTTGAATAGAATAAAGCAATTAAGCTCCTTCTACTTCTACTAGTACTCTTTTTTCTTTGATGTATCTACTTCAATTTTTTTTTTTTTTCCAATGTGATATCCCAAACTGGGCTGAAGTTTGCTTCTAGCTGAGATACTGTTAATGATAGCATTTCTCCCCTTATGAACACACTGGAAGCAGGGTGAATTTGCTGTTTGTAATACATTGAGTCTGTATTTTCATTGTTTTACTATTTAAATCCTCCCTCTGGTTATTTCCCAGTCTGTATCTGTAGATGTAATTTCTCAAAGTTCACAGCTTTGAATTTCATATGGCTATTTTTGGCCCCTCCTCTGTCATTTTTTGTGATCATTTTAAAGGGATCAAATTCTCTCAAGTGTTTTGCACTTCTTAGCTTGGTGCCATCAATGAATGAACTTGGGTTTGCATCTCAAGTCCTTATTGAAACACTGAATAGGGTCCAGGGCAATCATCATCATTTCCACCAGAAATGCCTTGTGATGTGTTGAGAACAAGTGATATATAAAATATTGATGGTAAGGCTGTTTTATGATTGTATTTCTTCACCTTTCTTCTATGGATGCTCTATGAGACAGTAGTAAAAACTATACTAAGCAGATGATACCCTCTTAACAGGTTTCACGAGCAAAAGAGTTAAGTTTGATAACAACTTGGTTGGTCATGGTGGGGTTTTTTGCTATTTTTTTACGGTGGAAATAAATTGTGTGTTTTCTTGCATCCTTTTTCTATAAGTACAAAGTTCTGCTACCATATACAGTTAGCATTTTTCTGATCTACACAAGTGTGATGGGTTTGAATTTTAAAATTATTAATCTTATTAGTTCTTTAGTGACTTCCAGGGACGTATTTGTCAGGCTTTGCTACTTTGAATGCATCTTTTTTATCTCTACTAGCCTATTGTAACCCTAGCTCATAATGATTTACTTGCTTAGGAAAGCTTAGAATTCCAATTAGAATTCATCCTGTAGCTTAGGAAAGCTTAGAATTTACTTGCTTAAGAAAGCTTAGAATACCAGTTAGAATTCATCCTGTAGATTTACTGTTTACTGATTTTTATTTTGCTTTCATCTCTGTTTTTAAGTATTTTTTACAATTAAGAGTCACAGAGTGGATAAGGTTGGAAGGGACCACAGTGATCATCTGGTCCCACCTCCCTGCTCAAGCAGGGTCATCCTAGAGCCCATGGCACAAGGTTGTGTCCAGACAGTTCTGGAATATCTCCAGTGAGGTAGACTCCACGCACTCTCTGGGCAACCTGTTCCAGTGCCCAGTCACTGCACAGAAAAAAGGTTCTTCCTCATGTCCAGATGGAACTTCTGTGCATCAATCCTACATATACTGAGAGCGATTTGGGGAAGTGTGTGCCTGGACTTAACGCCATCTGACTTTTAAATGGTATTTTTGCTTTTACAAGTCTCTCAAATACAAAATTAAGTTAGTAGCTTTTGTCTGCACATCCTGCCAGTCTTGGCCACCTGAAGCATCATTTAAGTTTTTTAGTGTGGAGTTTATGTTCTTCAGGCATTCTCCTGTAAGGTGATTCTTCTTTCTTCTCTCTGCACTTCTTCTGTGTTTTTTTTTTTTAAATTGAAAAATTTTAGATGGGTGATTTCAGTCAGAACACTTATACCTGGGGATGCTTCCCCCTCTGCCCTGATGTAGTTGAAGCTGTCATCACTGTAATTTCTGTAGATCAGGGAAGTGAGTGTTTGCAGTGTCAGACACTCCTTACAACTGGTTCTTTCTCCTGCACCCTGGAGGAGCTAATCTGCTGTAGTCTTGAGAATCTCCACAAAGAGAAACAAACCAACAAAAGATTCTGTCTCCAAGAAGTTTGAAGGATCAGCATTTTAGGTCTTTAGTTTGGGGCCAGAGTTGTGCAGTTTCATACGTGCTAGAACATCTTGCAGCAGTATTCCTTTCAAGTTAAAACAACCTTTACTGAAATTTGGTAGATTTGATTTTTTTTTTTTAATTTCAACTAGAGAAAAGAAAAAAAGCCGTAATTCCAAACAACATATTTTTCTACTGTTTAATGACCATCTTGACTTTGTGTTAGGTATCACTTTCTAGTTGACAAGAATGAAGAATGGCTGTATGAATGACACTATGTGCCTTGCTTTTGTCAACATACTCAGGATCTGAGTTAACTTGCTTTTTGTGACAGAAATCTCTGTTGTTTAACAGTTTCTACTAATGGACACTGCTCTTTATCTTCTCCATTTCTTCTCAAGCGCCTATAGAGCATTCCTGCCCAAATTCTTTCCTTGGGTCTTTGTATATTATTTCAACATATGGTAAATTCTTCTTTCTAAACTACAGTTTTAATAAAGACCCAGTTAGTGAGGTGTAAGTCTCTGTCAGTGCAGTTTTGGTGACATGCCTGCCCAGCTAAGTTGTCAGATTTTTAGCTTTGCTGACTGTCAGCAGCTCTTTGTGGAAACTAAATGATAAGCAGAAAAAGTGACACTCACTAATGGACTGATTCTTGAAGTTCTTCAGCAAATGCAGCTTGTTTAGGTGTTTTTTGGTTTGCTTTTATTTAATTGTGTAGGGACATTAATTAGGATTGTTTATTCAAGAAAATCTGCAACCCCCCCAGCTGTTGCATTAGATAGGCAGCTGCATGCCTTAGAACCTCCCTGCTATTGCACTGGTAGCCTAATGCATATATTTGTATAGTCATGACTGCATGCATGCCTTGTATTAAGCTGCTCCAGAAAGCACTACTCTATTTACCGTGCCTATGTTATTCCATATGCTGATTATTTAACCATTATTTCAGCAACATATTTGAGAAGGGAGTATTTTCAGCTGCATGAGCTTTAAATAAAATAAAGAATAATGCTGAAAATCAACATATTCCTGCTTAATAGTTATATTTGCAAGCTCAAGGTCCAAAATACTTAATAAACATATATTGAAGAATTCCAATCATTTAGACTGCAAAGGAATGAGAATGTGGCCATATCCTAAAAAAAAATTTATGTTCTTTTGAGGAGGTGAAAAGAAGGTAGCCTTGAGCTGTGGCTTGTTCTTAAATATGTTTTGATCTTACTGCAATTGTCTCCTGAACTTTGTAGGGTATCTGTTTAAAATTATAGCTGTTGAATATGGTAATAGAGAAAAAACAATGAACCTTGCTAATACACTTTGAACTTGTGAATTACATGGAACAAGCAGTGAATGTTCTGAACTTACATTTAACATTTTGGGGGGTTGTTTTAATGACATTTCCCTTGGTTATGGTAATATATTTAATTTATTACGGAAAGTCACATTAGATGTGGGCATTTCCTAGTGGTTTGAACTTCCAGTAGTTTGATATTCTGCCAGGATATACAGTCTTGAAGAATATTGTATATAGGGAGAGGTGTTTATATATTGCTATACTGATAGCCTGTGTGTGGACAGCTCAGTCATATATACATATTTTGTATATTTTATGTATTGAGTGACTCCTAATTCAGAAATAGGCTGCAGCTTTCTAGGTAGCTGCTACTTATTCCAGGATTTGGGGTTGCAGGGGCCAGTTGAGTGATATGGCCTGCGTCTGTATATATCGCTCCTCTGAGGTGGTGATGACACACCTCCAGCAACATCACCATTTTAAACTTGAGTTTCTTCTTAGGTGGCCTGTATTTGAAGGATGGAGGGCACCTAATGTTAGGAGTAACACTATTGCAGAGAGGTGTCTGTGGTTCTCTGTGAAGGCTTGTATCATTGCAAGCTTGAGAGGCTTAAAAACCTGGCTTTAAACAGCACAGGCTTGCTTGGGGATACTTGGGATTTTAGTTATATATGGAGGGGTTTGGGTTGTTGAATTACTCATTACAATGAATATACTCTTCCCCCTTCCTCATTTCTTTGACTCATAAGTATGAAGGCAAGCTGTCTTTGACTTGATTGCTAATTTATGTGATACTGGTAATCCTTACTGCAGCAGATGTGTGCAGCATGTGACTGCCAAAAGAAATCTGTTCTGAATTATTCTATGAGTTTGTAGGTCAGTTGCCCTTTTTTACGTATCTTGCACTTTATCATTGGGTTATAATTTTAGTTTTGGGTTCATTTTTATGCAAGCAAATGTTAACTTCTACTTTTGTTGCTGTCTCCAATTATAGGAAGAAGGCATGGTTCAGATAAATTATTTTCCTCCTAATGGCGCGATGGACTTGATGTACTTCCCATACTATGGGAAAAGCTTGCATGTAAGTATCCCTTAATGATGGTCTTCACTTTGTCAGTGTTTTGTTTCTGTGTGTATTTACAGTTGCTAGTAGCAGATTAATTCTGAAGTTTGAACTTTGTAATGAAGTACTGCTAAGGAATATTGCACATGCAGACGTTTCACAGCTCTCTAGACTGGAAACGTGCTTTGGCAGACATGAACAAACTGGGCATTGTCCTAATGAAGGAGTGGCTGTATACCAGCAGTCTTGAGAGTGGCTGCTCTTTTTTCCTCACTGAAATCTTTTGGAGTCTTTTTGAATGCAGGGAAAGGCAGGAAAAATAAACTGGGTCTTTATATTACAATACACTTTCCAATAGCTCCTTGGTGTTTCTGTATAGGATATTAAGTTTGTAAGTCCTTATGGTGTTGATTATATTTCTTTGTGGCTCTGCATGTTGTGTTTTCTGTTTGGCCCGTTTTATGAAGAAGGACTTCAAGGTAGCAGATAGGTTTAGGGTTTTTTTAAATTATTGTTGTAAAAACCCTAAACTCACTACTTTATGAACACAGAATACATAGAATTAAACTCCAGTTTCTTTCGAAACTTGAATTTAATTAATTTTTATATTTTCTTGCATCAGTTTGTGCTCACTGTATGCAGAAAATCTGTACCTTCTGTAAAATATAAAATTATATTGCCTCATACTGACAAGGTTATTTAGTCTAACAAACACTGTTTACCACTGAAGATAAAGGTACTTTTTAAAGCATAAATCTATTAGATCCATAGTGTACTATGGTGGGTGGTTGTAATTTCACCAAAGTGATTTTTGTATTAAATTACTCCTTTGTCAGTTATTTTTCCAGTGTAGCCTGTACTTGCAGCAGTTTCGTAACCTTTTTTATCTTCCCATGGCTTTTACTAATGAGGAAGGAGTTTCTTTTCCTTCAACATTTGCTTTCATGTTACTTAGAGGTAGATCTGTATTTTCCATTTTGTTGCCATCTTGTGAATTGGTACCCCATCTATTCACTTAGATATGCAAACTAGAGGGGAGATTGCCTGTGCTTCCAACAGCTGGAGTCAGTACAGACTCTATCCTATTCTTGGAATGAAAGAATGGGGAAGGAGAGCACTGCTTCCCTAAGAAATGCAAAATACAGCATCTGTGAACCTTGACATGTCAAGATCCAGTCTGTACCAAGGACAGGATGAAGAACTTTACTAACAAAATTCCCATCTTGCTGCAATACTGATGGAAAATGAAAGATTATGAAAATACAGTAATGAAGACAGGCAAAACACAGGGTTATTCCTTGCTTGAATTAGGTGATTAAGAACAATCTTTTTTTAATTCTTTTTTTTCCCCACCCAGTTTGTGGTTCATTGTCCTTTTGTGTTCACTTTGTCCTGTGGAATGGAGGCTATGGTGTAGGGATTCTTGCTTATGTGAAGGCCTAATTATTGTAACATTAGCATACTGAGAAAAACAAGAGGCAGTAAGAAGAGTTTTGAGAAGTTTTTGACTAGGTCTCAAGGGTCTGGATTGATTTCTTGGCTGTGCAACGGATTTTTTATATCAGTGTGGAACTGTTAAATTACTTTTTTCTGTAAAGGAGTTAAGATTTGAATAAACTTCCTTCTCTTGTTCAGGTAGGAGCCAGAAAAGTACTAATATCTACAATTTTGTGGTCCGGGATGGTTATTTGTCTTTTGCTGCTTGGTACAATGAGCCCAACTCTCTGACCTTGGAGAATGTTCCCTTTTTTAGATGATCTGACATAGTTAATGGGGATGCTGCCTCTCTTCCCTCCTCCTCCAAATTTTATACTGAGTAAAAGTCTATTCTGGTATCATCTCTTTTCAAAAACATCATAGAAATTTGCGTACCCCTTTGGAAAAACCTTGATGGTGAGACGACTTCTCTCCCTGAGGAAACATGGGAATTTTAGTTCTGATTTTAGAAAACTCGAGGTGTGTTATCACCATTACAACTGGAAAGTTTTTGAGGGAGCCTTGCCTAGCTGCATTTCCTCCCTCCCAGTCTGAAGTTTATTGGGAGCACAGGAAAATTTCTGATGTAATAAAACCACTATCCAATGAAAGCAGTTGCTTCAATCTATTTCTTACTAGTACTTCACATTAAAGATTTTAGCACATCTACTTCCATCACATCATTCTTTGTAAATGAGACTTTCGAGTCTTATGTAGTGTGTTCTTTGCTGGAGAAGATAGCCTAAAAACAACAGAAATGTATTAAAGTGTCTTCTAAGTTAATGAGGTGGGAAAAAATCTTAACACAAAATTTTGTTCAGTTAAAATTTAAGGTTTATACTTACATAATACTGTAGTGTTGTATTTAGTCCACCGATGTACATGAAAATACCTGGAAAATAATTTTGCTTAATCAGCAGTCAACAGTACTGACTTAAAAATATTAATAAATTATGGAAATACTTAATGAATGTTGCATAAAATGCTGCCTTAACGGTGTATAATAAGTTCCTATTTAATTCACAGGCACTTTACAAGAGAATGAAAGTTGTCCTTATTGAATTGGATGTGAGGTACAATATTGGGTTGACAAAAGAAAAGAATTGATTCTGCTCTCATTCTTAAATTTTAATTTTTCTTCTAGTCACCAATTCTAATTTCTCCACTAAATGTGACTGATCAGGAAGGATACTGTCAGGATGTTCAAGGAAAGGTTTCTGTGTAAAGCTGTTAAACATGTAACACCTTTCAGAATGGTTTGTTGCTGAACAAGTAAATGGGATAGGGAAGAAGGGAAGCTGGTTTATTAGTATTTGTTGAGTCATGCTTTTGGACAAAAAACCCCACTGTAAACCCTGCTAAAAAAGTTAGATTCTGTAGCAGATTACACCCACCCTGCCAAACCAAACCCAAAACAAGCAGAAGGACAATAGAACAGGTTGGAAGACACTCATTTCTGAGGTTGTTTCATTGAAGGTTTCTAGAAAAATTTGACCTAATGTAATAGAAAGGGGTAAAGTCATATGCCTCTTGAAGACACTGTCTGTGACTCAAATTATGTTGAATATGTTAAGAAATGGTATGAAGAATGTATTTCTTACCTGGAAAAAAAAAGTGTCTTACATGAGTCAGATTGGGCTTTGAAAAGTTGGGTTCTTAATTAGCTTTTTTTCTTAACTGTTCTGATAGATTACATGTTAATTTAATGCTAACTTACTCTGGTCTCTCAAATATTTTTCCCCATCTTTCTGTTTACTAGGCTCACTATTTACAGCCTCTAGTGGCTGTTCAACTAGTAATTACCGCCAACAGTACCAAAGAAGAAATAGCAATTGAGTGTAAGATCCTGGGCTCACCTAATTTAAAAAATCAAGATGACCGTGACAAGTTTCTGGGACGAATTGCCTTCAAAGTCCAGATGTTTGAATAGCTGGAGTAAATACTCTCCACAAAGTAAATGTTGTGTTGTCTGTTTTGTATCAGCTGGACATGCCATTCTAGGATATGAGACCACCTTGAAGAATGTTAAGGTGGCTTATGGCGTTCAGGGTAGCATAATAATATGCTTCCAAATTGTATGTTTAAATTCCCTTAAAATAAACGCCTATCCTGCTTTTTGCCTGCCCTGTTGGAACAGTGTACAGACTATAGTTATGTCATAGGGACCTGTAAATAGCTGTTTTCAAACACATAATAATGGTGACCTTTGTCCTGTTCTAAAATGTGGTTTTATCCTCCAAGTGAGTGTCTCAAGCTTAATGTGCTGTGCTCTGTAAATATTGTATTGATTTAACACTGGTTTAACTTTCATATCTCAATGCTGACACAGTTAGAGGGATAAATAATAAATGGTACCTGATTGACCTAGTGATTTCTTTGTAAGAGTAAACACCTCCAACATAAATTGTGTGTATGGGAGTGGGTGGGTCAGTGGATGGATGGCTGTGTGGAGATGCCTTAAATTGTAGACTGGGTGGCATGGGAGAACTGAAGTGGATTTTAAGAGTTGGTATGGATATCTGAAAGTAAGTGCTCAACTAGTACTTTCTTGTGCTTGTCACTGTGCAAGTATTGTGTACATGTAATACTTGGTATAGAGTTTGGTGTTCTAGCTGAGGAATTGAACCTTTCTTTGTGTTGTTAATTGCTTGTAATATGTGGAGCACAAATAAAATCTATATAATATTTTAAAACTTTTTAGTTCAGAAATATCAATAGAAAACAATTTAAATAGTTTAGGATCCTGGTAAAAGTTGTACAACAGAGCTGCTTGAAAGAAGTGGCCTCACTATTGTGGGAATAGGCTTTGATTTTCCAATTTAAAAATTTCCAGAAGAACCTCTGTTTAAGAAAAAAAAAAAAGAAAAAGAAAGGATTGTCTTGATTAAACATTCCTGTTTAATTTATATATCTGTTTTGTTGCATCATTTTAACATCTCATATCTTCATCTGCTCTTTCATCTTGGACTTTCTATGTATTTCATTATCATCTATTTAGAAAATTGGTGTCATCAACTGCTTTATAGAAATACCCTGTTGACTTGGGGTTAATTATTTTCAGTGTAACTTAAAAGAGCAGTTGCTAAAATGACTACAACCAGACTGGTTTACTTGTGACTGCTGCTCAGTTTGAACCAGGCTGAGCCATGCTCTTGGGCTATGACTTGGGCAGTTGAACTGACATGCAATTTATGTTACTCTTCCCCAAGATTTTTGTTTTGTTCTGTCTTGAGGGGGGGGGGGTGGTTTGAGCACATGGTTCGCATTCTGATGTCTTCTCAATATTAAAGACCACAGCAAACCTGCATTTGTGTAAATACATGTATGTTGTGCTAGTTAGGCCCGAATTTGTTACTTAACAACTTTTATACCTAATTATTACAGTGGTTTTTAATATTTTATTTAAACAAACTAAATGAAGGATTTCTAAAATTCAAGATCCAGTCTTAATGCCCTGCTTTAAGTTTGGGGCCAGTCTAAGCCACATTAGTGAAAAACAGCTGTGCAAGCCTACACTGATGCACAGTTGGAGGAAGCTGCTCTTAATGGGACTTGAACAGTGTCTTAAACCTCATTAAAAATAGATTTATATTGATCTCATACCATTCAGCATGCTTTTTGTTGTCTACAAAAGGAAGTTGTTGTTCTTACAATATGCAATGAATATTTTTGTAATAATGGCATGCATTAATACTGAATGAGATGTTCTTTCAAAATACTCCATTACTAATGTTTTAAATGATGCACTTTTAGAGCTGGGATACCTGGCTTCTTGAAGATATGACTAATTCCTTCTCTGTATTAATACTGCCTGAAAGTATTTTAATAGTTGTGAGGGACCTTAAGTGTAGATGTTGCATCTGACAATGAAAAGGATTAGCTTCATGTAAAAACTTCTCACATTTGTGTTCACTTAGGAATGGTAAGAAGTTCTGGAGAAACACTCAGTTTTCAAATGAGTTTGTTTTTTGCAACAATTATCTTTTGACTTATCTTGTCTGTAGACAGAGCATGAAATGGCAACTTTTCACCAGCACTTTTCAGACAGGTAAAACTCAATAAACTCCTCTTCTCTGTAGATTCTGTGCAAGTGTTGGTTTATTTTTTTATTTTTTTTTTAATTTAAACGTGTAAAGCTTATCAGTTGGGGGGAGGGGAGGAGGAGAAAGGAAAAAAAACCTAGTACTTTTGAAAGGGTTCAGCTATCAAAATAAGCATGTAAAATGTATGTGGGTAGAAAGTATAGTGTTAAGCTATTTAATCAAATTGAACTATTTCTCATTTTTATTTCTGTATCTTGAGTAGGTAAATGATACAGCAATTATCTGTAAACAGGTGTGCAGACTATTAGGATAGGATAAAATTACTGTTTTCCTTCATATGAACTTTAGAGTAAAGGTTCCTCAGCCTTCGTTTTCAATTATGAATAAAGATTTAAATTTACTACCATGTTACCAGAAACCTGAAATGCTTAACTTTTATACTGGTAAATTCTTACTAGGTAACTTTTAGTGCCCTCAAATCTGGAACAAGGACTTTGCATTTCAAACCTGTGCAATTGCCAGTGTGTGTCCACATCAGCTGAGGTACCTTCTCCTTGCCATGCCCCACTCCCCCTGCCACCACTCACGTGAACACACACACACACAGGGTTACGGGGAAGCTGAAGCTTGTCAAGAGACAAAATGAGCTGTAAGACTTTATTTACATCCATCATGCAGTAGATAAAATGGTCCCTTGAGGACAGATGACATGTAGCGCTGACTTGCAATTACTTCCAGCTGGGGATGATGCTGCTTCTAGAACACTGGTAAAGAAAACTCTTTCCTTTTGTACTGAAATGTCTGCTGTAGTAGTTGCCCAGCAGCAGAGAGAAAATTCTTCATGCAAATGAAGAGTAGAAGGAAGAGTTGTAGACTAAAGGAGTTGTGAATCAGTATGGGAACAAAAACAAAAGTGGGGAGGGGGGTATTGTATTGTTTTTTGTATGTTCAATCCCCTGCACCCTGCTTCTTTCTCAGTAGGAGATTTGGAAAGGAAAAATATATTTCTCTGCACCAAGCCCCGTTGAATGATTTCCTACAATTTTTTAAATACAGCATTCTCAGGAGCCTGGTACTGAACCTGGATTTACCCTATTTAAGGATTTTTTTCTACCTCTCTGTGAAGCTTACTCATCATAACTTTTGGAGAGATTTGAGTTAAATAGAGCTTGAAGCTGAACAAGACTTTGGTCTTCTTAAAAGACAAAAAATGAGATTAGTCTCCTGTGATGGAGAAAGTTATATAATTTAAGGTTTGCTGGAAAAATCCCAGATGCTAAGAGTATGTGGGCAGCTCTGAGTATGGATTTCAAAACCTCAGAATACTCAAAGATTTAATCTTAAAGATTTTTGCAATTATTCAGAGCTTTGATGTCCCTGCTAGTGGAAGTGCCAATCATCATCTTGCTAGTTGGACATTTTGTTAATACACCTCAGCATTCACACTAAGTCTACCATCAAATTACTGAAGCCTTTTAATGAATTTATGTTTACAGTTTGTGTTAGTATACCTGGAAACTAGTACTTTTTTCCTTAGAGAAAAATCATTCTGTTAATGTCATCTACATGAAAAATCTTTCATTTAGACAGATGGGTTTTTTTTGGACTGTATTAATAGAATATGCAGAGCATAAATGTGTTTAGAAATTACTGTTCAGTTTTGTAGGTCAGATCCAGCTCTGTACCTGTTGAGAATAGAAAAAGCTTCACCTGCAATGGGCAGAACTCTGGTCTACCTTTGCTCCAGGCTGTTACTAACATGGAAATGGCCTGAGGTGATCGTGTGTTCTACCCATGTACACTGGGAGAATATAATTATTTCATTTAGTTCAGCCTGTCCTCTGCATCAGTACTGAGTTGTTTTTCTGGTTTGGTATTTATTTCTTTTCTTGTAGGTAATAACACATGGGGTTTCCTTCCAGTTTCCTTTTGAAGAACATCGCTTCTGTATTGGAAGCTTTACTTGTATTAACTGTGGTGAGGGGATAAATCATTGAAGTAACTTTTAGCCTCAGCTGTTTGGCATCGTGAATCTTTGTCCTGATGCTTGTTTGGTTACAGATGTTGGGCTACACACCAAAAATGGGACTCTTACCTTAAAAGTTACCTGTGAATAGTCAGTGTTTCTGTAGAAAAAGATTCGATCATAGAGGCCTCATTTTACATTAGTCTTGCAACAGAAGTTGCCCTTCAGTTAAAACATGTAAAACTGCCATTGTCTTGTTAGAAGAAGCATTTTAATATAGAAAAATCAGAGCCAGTTCCTCTGTAAGATACTTCCTGCAGGTTTTCTTCCTGTCTTAATGGGAGGAAAAAAAGTCAGAGAAAAGCTAAGTCAAAAATTCAGGTTACTGCAGTTTGAAGTCTGTTAATTTGGTGATTGATTCTTAATGTAGAATCATTAGCAGAGCTATCAGAAAATCATTGACACAAGGGTTACTAGAAGCTTGAATGTCACTTGAATGTAGTTTGGATCAAATAGCTCTAATAATTTATGACAAAAAGTAAGACTTCTTTTGTCTCTTTAAATCTCAGGCAAGCAACTAAGGAAGCCACTAAAGGAAATTTCAAAGTTTTGTTCACTAACATGTACTTAATTTTTTTTATGTGGTGCAACTCTGAACAGTAAGTATTGCATGGAACTGTGGAAGCAGTGCCTCATCTTGATTTTTCATTACCTGAAGGGAATTGCTAAGACTTTAATCTGGATTTGGCAACAATTCCTTTAAAAAACTCATGGTTATCAATGTATTTGGAACAAAAATTTCATACTCAATTTTAGAAAGTTTACTTAGCTCTGTATATTGTGTATTAGAGAGGATGATCTTCTTTTGAATTTGCTTTACAGTTGTATGGAATAAAAATGTGTCCTTCCAGTATCCAAATGTTATGTGACTTGTGAGCATATTGATGCCATTTCTATTTTTCTGACACAAGAGAGCCCCTACAGTGATAACTCCTCCAGGGTTTATTGTCCCTAACGAGGTCTCTCTTAAACCCACTGTGGCTGCAGATTCTAACTTCAGAAACTGCCACTTCACTCCTAATTACAAGTGGGACAGATGCACTAAACACTATAAATATTTTAATGGCTCTTATTTAGAACCAAGTTGTCTTAGCATTTTAAGTGTTCTTGTGAATGTGAAAAAAACATAATGCATCAGAGCTTGGGTGAATTTTAGTGTAAGGAATTGGGTTTTTGCTTAACATGTGACTTTTTTTTTGAATGTGATAGGGCTGCTCTGTCTAGGGGCTAATGCCAAATGACTTAGTCAACTATACCAGAGCATTTTTGCCTTTTGACTTTCAGGAGAGGTTAGCACATAATTAACACAGCATCTGTAATTCTGTAGGTTTCTCTCTAAATTTGTGTTGAGAAATTGCTTGATTTAAACATTACTTAGAAGTGATAGTAAATTTCAGACCAATTGATTTAAATGTTAGTTTAAAACAAATCCACAGATAAGATTACAAATCTTAATGTGCTCTTGAGAAAAGTTGCAGGAATGGCTCAGCCTTCTTTTAAGAGCAGCTCATTATTTTGTCCTCTAAATTGCATAGTAACTTGTTGGGTATAAAGAAGCTTATTTTTTGAAGCTGATAGCATAGAAAGGTTTGCGCTGAGGTTCAATGTGAGGCATTAACCTACAGGTGAAGCCTGAAATACCTCTTATTTTTATTAGTTATCTTAAAGGACACAAAACCAGAACTCGGTGAATAACAATATTACAGAAAACCTCTTTCGTTTGACAGAGAAAGTAATTAACCCCAAAGCAAGAGTATACCAAAATGCTTGGAGTTTTCAATAGTAGTAATAGCCTCACCTAAAGCTGAGGCATTGCAGGAAAATAGTGAAAGAAAAAGATCTTTGGGGCACTGTAGTAATAAGGTACAAATTAGACTGAAATGGCAGGGCAAGAATGATAACTGTCTATTAAAGTAACCAGGTAAAGCAGCTGTTGGTGAATAATACTGGATGTCATTTGGCCTTAATAGTTCTGTCTGCATGGGAGAAGTCAGGATGGTGTGTATGGTGATTGCTTCAACTATGCTTAAAACATGCCTTAATAACAGAACCTGGGGAGGGAAAAAACCAAAACCAAACCAAGCTTTCCAGCATTATTCTGAAGATCTACACAGCTCTGTAGATCTTGGACTTCAGTGTAGTTTGCAGGGACAAGTGTCTGCTGGCCCACTCAAACAACTGTGGGCAGACACCTTAATCAGATTACGAATTTGAAATTTCCACACAGTGAAATGTGTCTGGAGTCCTGTTTCTCATGGGAGAGAGGGAAGAGATAGAGGGATAGTAGTCCCAATTTCTTCTTGCTACTTCTCCTGTTTAAGGCTTAGTTCTAATTAATGGTAGGAAAGATTCTGTATGCTGTCTTTCCTTTAGCAGTGTTAGGTTGCTCTTAGTAGTGTTAGGTTCACGCTTGGTAGTGGAAGTAATAAAAGAGTATCAAAGATTCTCTTTGATAAGACCTTTAGTTCTCAGAGACCTTCCATTTATTGCTGGAGTTTGGGAGGATGTGTAGAAGAAGACACCTCTCTTCTGAACACACACAGGTGGGACAAAAGAAGAGATCTCTATACTGCTAACGAGGTCATGTTTTATCATCAGTCACACACCAAGCTCTCATTTGAGGTGTTCTTCAGGGAACTGCAGCCTAGAAGGGCCAAGAAAGAGCACGCAGGTCAGTGCATATGTAACAGGTTACTGACTTGACCATTTGATCACCTTTTTGAAATAACGTGCAGTCTCCAGCTAAAAATAATACATATGATGATTGTGCTGGATGCTCCTAATGGCTTGACAAATACCTTGAAAATTAAAGTCTGTTTGTCACCTGTATTTTAGTGGATCCATGTGTTTGTCTAAAAACTTGTGCTTCCTGCTGCAGTGTCACACTGTCAAGCAGAAAGCTGCTGCAGTGGATCTTGTGTTTCCAAGTGCCCCAATGTGTTAAAGTAGGTCAGAAATTGCATAAGATGCCATTACTGGAAACTGCTGTAGGCTGACTTGCATATGAAAACTCAGCAGTGCAACTAGCAAATGCACTCTGACAAAGAGAAATGCAGCCATGGCTTAAAACATGACAAGAGAGCTCTCTGAAATCTCCCTAGGATATGAATGGCTGTTGGAATCGTGAGATGTCTTTGCCCATTCAGTTCATGTTCCTGCTATCTGCTGAGCCAGAGCTGCCTGCCTGGCTTGTCATGGGGCTCACATTGTTCTTGTCTGCAGGGAGATCAGGCACATGGCTTCTTAACTCCTTCTGCATCGCAAAAACCATGTTCTATGTTCCCCTGCTTGCCAAGCTCCTTGAGAGCAAATATACACAGTGCACAGTACACTGCCAGTCATGTAAAGGCAAGAATCCGTAGTAGCTCTTCCACTGACTGAGTGGTTGCTGGTGATTAGTAAGGGCCAGTGGGAATGTGGGGTAAGTGCACAAGCCTCTGCAGTTTCTGCTGTTTAACACCAACAAGCCCAGGGAGCACTGAGCAGGCTACAGCGTGTGCATTTTTCCTCTTCCATAGCGCTGTTTCAGAATGCTTCAGCACATTCCTGGATATCCAATTAATGCAGTATTTTACCTTCTTTATAGAGTTACAAAAACGTCAGTGGAGAAGGAAAAAAAAATTCTGAAAGTACCTTCATCAGTCCTCAAGGTGCCTGCTTGTTCTGCTGTGTGTGCATCCTATGCCCATGAAACCAGACCCAGTTGGTTAGGAATGTCTCTTGGCTCACTCTCTTCCATGCCCTTGTACTTCACTACATTTTCCCTTCAGATTTTGTATCTTTTAAGAATCTGAACGTTGGAAAGGACAGTCTCCTGTTTTGTTGGGGTTTTTTTGCTACTGGTACTTTCATATAATCTTTTCTAACACAAATTTAACCAGTTGAATAGAAACAAGAAAACTCCCAGTCGAGGGGATTATATCCATTAATAAGCAGAGTGGGGTATATTTGGCTGCAATTATCTTTAAAAGTTATTATAATATTTTAAAATTATCTTTTAGTTCAGTGTATAACTGTGAATGGTTCATAAGTCAGAAAACATACTGCTTGGTGATGCATTTTTCCAAAGGTTTAAAATATGGGTACTCCTCCATGAAATGAATGAGTTTGCAGTTATTTCTGAAAAATCTTCAGCAGCCGGGACTGCTTTATTTCCTGGAATTGTTGCATCTCTGGTGGTATATATGCCCATTTGTCACCTTGCAAATCACCCATTTCCAATAGATAAATAGATGGGTCAGTATCAATCATCTCAGGAACACACACACAATTGTACAGTTAGGTGGGCTGGAAGGGTCTGCAGTTAATTTACAAACCTCAGCATGTCTCTGCCAGTGCAGCAGCTTCTGCTCCTCATTTTGCTGCTCAAGGGCCAACAAACAGTGGTCTGATAAATGCTCTGATATAGTTGACTCAGTCATTTGGCATTGGCCCCTAGACAGAGCAGCCCTATCACATTCAATCTTAATTTAATAGACTTAATATATTGCCTGATGACAGAAAACAGTAGGTAGAAGCTTGGCAGAACATGACATAAAGGTTTGTAAGCCTAGATAGAATGTTTAGAACTTGGCTTTAGTCATGCTAATGAGATGATGAGAAAATATCAAAGGTTAGAAGGTTTGAAAGTAATAACAATAAAAACCTGGGCTTTCCCCTGGCTTACATCAGCCTGGGCAACCTGACTGCAAATAGCCAGCAGCTGTGTTAACCTACATCTCACACGAAGCTATCAGCAACAGTCACAGCAGCTTTTCCTACAATTTGGTTAATTTAGTATTAGTAATACTTAATGACTTTGTTATGGTAATGTGGAAGTGTTACCTTAGTGTTAAGATGCTGTGCTGACTCCAAACTTGTCAGAAATCAGGGATGTTTGTAACAAGGCGGATTTAGCAGCTGTGTGTCCCCAGGTTCCCGGTGCGCCAGGCCCCGCGAAGCTCGGAGCCGCTCTCGGACCTGCGGTCGCTGGGAGCGGCGCTGGCGCGCGCGCGGCCATTACCGGTGAGGGCAGGGGGCGAGCCCGGGCCCCTCACGGGGACGGAGCGGCGGGCGGAGCGCAGGTACCGCGGGCAGAGCACGGACAGGACAGGGGCAGCCGTCCATGCAGGGTCGGCGGCGGAGCGGGTGCCGTGCCCGGTGGTACCGGAGCCAAACGCCGCCGGCCCGCCTGGGCTCGGCCCCGCGGGCGCTGGGGCGCGTTCCGGCCCGTGCGTATCCCTGGAGCCGGGGAGGGGAAGGCGCTCAGCGCGGGGCCCGCTCCGGAGCGGGGAGGGCGTGCGGAGCCTGTGCGGGGCGGTGGCGGGGCGAGAGCGCAGGGGGGGCTTTGCTGGGCAATGAGTGCGGAAAGCGGCACAGGCTGGGCCATTGCCGGGAGCCGAGCGGTCCGGGGAGCGCAGATGCCCCTAGCGCTCACGGGGGCAGACGTGGGAACTTGGCAAATACAGGCCGGGTCCTCAAGATGGGGATGCAGTTTCTTGGAAAGGAGAGCAAATATGGGTGTTCTGGTCAGAGGCTGTCATTCCAAAACAGTAAATTTAAAGCACAAGAACTGCCTCTTAACAAAATACACGAACATGCAAACAGGCCTTTTTCTGATGCTTAACTAAGGTGTGGCCTTAAGAACATGCCGGCAGTTGTGAAAGCTTCACGAGTTTATTTTTTACACCCCGCTTAAAAAATAACTCTTACCTTTAGCACAGAGCAGCGTGGGCGTGGTGTGGGCAGTCAGCGTGGGTGAGCTGGGCTGTCTGTGGTGCGTTCGCACCCTGCCTTTCCGTGCAGGAACTTGTTCTCCATGCACTCAGCCCAGTCCTGTTACTGGGAGCTCTGCTTGCTGTTTTAATTTCACTCATCAAAGCCAGAGGCTTAAATTGTGCACAGGCCAATGCTAGGACATTTTTGTGAGGTTTACTCATTTAAAATGTCTTTTATCTTCTGAATGTGCCAAGACACTTATGTCCTTGTGGTGCTTATTTATTAAAAATAACTATCTTGCTTATGCCAGCAGCTGCTGTAAAATGCAGTCTGCTGCCTTCTACATAATATGGCATTAAATGGAACTTTTGTTATTTAATGTTTGAAAAATAATGTTCAGTTAATGGTGGCAGACTAATTGAATGTAATATTTGTATGTAATATTATAATTGCTGCATAACCTGGACTTTAATATCAAGATGATGAAAACTTGGGTTAACACAGGTTATTTGAACCAAGGGAGAGTATTGGCTTTGTGGTTTCACGTATTGTACCAGAATGGTGCTTAGATAATTTTGCCATTTTGTAGCTCTGTTTGCTGCCTTATGATGGAAGAAGACAAACCCTTCTGTTTGCTTACTTCTTCCTTTTGATGTCATCTCATTGTTGCAGGTTTTTATATCACTTCCTGCACAACTTTGCCTGGGACAATGGTTTTCAGTTTTTTAATGGGTCTGTGAGTTCTCTGGGTGGCTGGTGAGGGATTCTTGAAATGTTACAAAACCGAGCCTGTGGTGAGTTGTCCAGGGGCAGCTGTAAGAACCAGTAGGCAGCAGTGCCTTCAACAACTTGGGATTTTCAGTCTGACAGACTTGATTTAACCTTTGTGACAGATGGGAAGTTCTGTGACATATATAGGAACAGTTTCTTCTGTTTTGTTACCCCTGAACTGTGGTTTCAGCAAGGAGACAGTTCCAGTGACATTAGGTTTTTCAGCCTTTTGAATGTTTTCCAGTCAGAGGCCCGGAAAAGGAATTCAGTATTATGTAGGACCCCCGGAGCAGCCGGGTCCCTCCCCGGCAGGCGAAGGACGGGCACTGCAGCACAGCTGAGCCCCCTTCAGGAGCAACCTACACGGATCACACGCACTCAGGGGCAGCACTCGTGACATGGCACTCGGACAATGTAGTATTGTTCACATTTATCTCCTGTCCTACACTGGGGGTTGAGACAGAGTTTAATGAATAATAAACCTACACAAATTTGGGGGTTTTCTGGTTTTCCTGAATGTTTTCAGATATTTTTGCTTTCTAACAGAATGTGTGGAATTCAAAAAGATACAGTTTTAGAGACTGTTACTTTTAACCAAGGACAGTATTTGTTGTTGTCTTAATGTTTCCATTATTAGCACAGAGCACCTTAATCCTACAGCAGTTACCATTGCTTGATTCCTTTTTTTAGGAAACATGCAGATTTACTTATGTGAAGAAATACATAAACTAGTTTACATGATGATATCTGGTTGGACAGTCAGAGAAACTCTAACCAAAAGTATTTGTAATTTCAGAGAGCATTATCATGCAGACTTCTTAGAGATCCATGCTGAGTATTTCTTTCTTAGAACAGATGAAATGGGCTTTTATGCTTTCACATTTTCTTGGTTGCTTTGTTGGGTTCTTGGGGAGGAGATCCCCAGCTGAAAACAGCACAAAGAACGAAGGATTCTTTAGAGGAGAGTATTTATTCCAACCAGGTTCACCATCGGCTTAAAGTTTCAGAATCATTCTGACAGCAGCTTATGGAGCACTGACACAAAAGAAGGTAAGGATTTTTAGACTTTTTAAACAAGCATAAATAAGCCCTAAATACCTTTATTGCTGATATAAAGACTATACTCTCTCATTTCTGCAGTCATGTTTCTTGCCCATAGAAAACACATTGCAAGAGTTTTTAGCTGTTTGTTAGCCAAATCTGTTAGTGAAAATGCCTTCCCAAATATGCCGTTGCATTTTAGATGAAAGGGATTTGTGGTAGAGTTTCTATTTATTACACAAGAATGAACTCAGAGTTTTGCAAGTCTTCTGCTATTGTCTTTAACCTCTTCTTTTAGCTGGTTTGAGATTAAAAATAGTGAGTTGTGGGTCTTCTGTGCACATGGGGAAAAGCAAGCACCGTGACATTACTTGGTGTTTTCGTATTTGGCAGAGCTGGAAAACCAACACAGAGGATGAAGAGGGACTGCATTTAATGCTGCCTAAATTCTTGTCATGTGGATTCTTGCTACCAAAATAGAAGGAAGGGGTTTGGAAGGATATATGTTTAGAATCTATAGGTGTTTGAAGGCTGTTCAACAGGATAGAGGATCTAGCATGAAACAGGGGGAACACACCCTGTTTCTGGGGCCTTCTCTTAGGTATAGGTTAGGTGTGTATCTTGAATGGATAGGAATGATAATATCCCTAAACATTTTGTGAGTTATCAAAATGTAACCATTTCAGAAGCCCAGCATCTCTCCCTGGACAATGACATAAGAAGTTTTTCTGAATGATCAGCCAATGAGGATGCCATTGCTAGACTGTGATATTTTCAATAACCAAAGGATGCCATATTTCCTATGTGAAGTAGGGCAGTTCATTTTTTTTGTAACGAGGTGCACATACTGGCAGTGGTAACCTCGAGTGACCTTTTTTCTGCAATGTTTTTCTCAAAGACAAGCTCTGTTCTGTTGCCTTGAAATTCTTTTATTCAGTTCTTCTACAGTTAAGGTTTACATTCCAGTCCACAGAAAACTGGATGTTCTTCTCCAAAGCATACACAGCTTTCACCTCAGTCAGACTGTCTGCTCCCCACCCCCATTTGCAATGTACAATTCCCACTTGCAGCATTTTCAGTAAACATGGGATCAATTGAGTATACAGAAAAAGCTTCTATAAAATTTCCATTAAAAAAATAACAAGTTTTTATTTACAAAGTGTTTGCTACTACAAAGTAATATTTCCTATTGGTTCAAATATACTATTTGCTAATGCCAGTGTTCCTATTAGGAAAGTAAGACTTTGTATATGCACTTTTCTGTATACATTTTT
The DNA here is from genome assembly GCF_020740725.1 of Corvus hawaiiensis. Taxonomy (NCBI): domain Eukaryota; kingdom Metazoa; phylum Chordata; class Aves; order Passeriformes; family Corvidae; genus Corvus; species Corvus hawaiiensis. The sequence goes on from NC_063222.1 coordinate 13,430,253, forward strand.
CAGTGTTTAAAGCACATAAAATACTACCACATTCTTTTTTACACTACTCCTAGCCACGTGCAATGTGGCAGTAGAAATTAACACTATTTGATCAGAACAAAAAATCAACATAGCTTAATAGCAGACTTTCTGCAAAAATAAAACTTTAGTCTATAATTTATAGGTATTTGGAAAGAAAGAAATCTATGGAGAATTCAAAAATATGCAGCAAATGAAGATGAATGGGAAGCTTGGACTGTCCTGAAGATAAAAGAGTTTAGCACAAGAAAAGGGAGAAAAATTTCCACTAAAGTGTTTGTGTGACGCTTTGTGCCAATACACATGTTGGGAGAGCAAGATAAGTAGATTAAAAAAATTAATTAAAACTTCAAATCCCATATAATTAGTATCCTTGTAATTGGATTTGTCTCTTCCCACCCACCATGTTTACAAACCCTGCTTTGAGTTCAGCATTGGAAGTCATAAAATAGCTTTGTCCATGACTGGCCTTGTTCTTAAAAAAAAAGTTTTATTTAATTTAAAAGTTAATGGGCTTTCAAGTGGTTTCTACATTTTAAATATAAAAAGGAAGTGTCTCTACAATTTCTTCCATGTAGAATATAGTGGATATTAAAAAGTGCTACTGTAAGGGGGGATGGAGGGCCACACGTGACTTTTCTACCCCTTGCTGCATGTTGTAGCACCTTCAGAACACGGGCTGATGGCATATGAGCATTCACTCATTACCAAGGACTCATCTACTGCCAGATGATTCCCCAGGTGCCAACAAACATGTCCTGGTGTAAAACTCTGCCTGTGCTTGCTGGCCGGTTACTCCTGATGCCATGTAGGATATGCAAACACAAAGGCTGTGCCTTGGTCCCAGGGCATGAACGAGGACAGACTCACATCCTACTTCTTACAGGTTTGTTCGGAGTAGGATTAATTTTTTTACAGTAGCTGTTTGTGAGATACAGTGTCATAACATTTGCATTATGCTTCTCTGAAGTATTTTTCATGTATACAGCATGGCCTTTAAGACAAGGGAATGTGCCAGAAACTTGTATGATGGATTGTGATTCATTTTGTGTTTTCCTGGGGAAATTCTGGGAGAATCCCTGCATGAGTACAACCAAATGTACTAATTGTTAAAGTTACAATAGTAATTTAACAACCCACCGAAACGCCTGGAGACTGATTTTGTGGACTTCACCTTTCCTGATCATTTTAACTTTTGTGGCCATTCAGGGTAGTTGTATGTGATCGTAAAATGTCAGCAGGAAGGGCTGTGGATATGTGGTGTTTTTTTCCTCTCTGGCTGCCTGGCTCATGCAGCTGGGCAGCACAAGAACCAGGCAGTGTGAGAACGAGTGTTTCACTCAGCCTGCAGAAGGAGAATGGGCTAAAGCCAACTCACCAGTAAAGACTCATTTTGTCTTGGAAAAAGTTTCTGCATAGATGAGTTTGACCTGCATCTACAGCTGGATTTAAATTTGACATTGCTGTATCCTGCTCCCCCATGGTGTCCATATATCTAAAGTACCTATGCCTGGAGAGTGTTGAGTACTTAAGAATGGCATTTAGAGAAGTCAGATCTAAGTAACTGCACTTGTTCTAGCCAGTACAGAAGACTAAGTAGAGATGTGAGTTTGGGCTACTGGGAGGTTCCTGTATCTGCTTGGAATTATCATGGCCCTGTTACAGATACTGACCTGATCCAGGTCAGTCTGCTTTTCTCCTTAGATAAATGTAGAAGTATTTATTTGCTCCATGTTGTTCCTAAGCAGGAGGCTTTCCTTTGGGATTTGGATGCTTAGATCTCAGATGTTACTTCTGTCCAATTCTGGGAAAGGATTTTTGGTGTCCTGCAGTTTAGGTGGATATCCTAAATATTGGATTCTAGGGTACTGTCAAAAATATGGAAGCAGAAAGAAAACAGTTTGGTTTTGGCTGATCTCTGGGGTAGCCGGACAAGGTAGTATTAAAGGTGGAGAGTGACTGTACAATCTCTGAAGAGCTGTGACAAACAGCCCCTTCAGTTGTTACTGTCAGACTGCTTTAATGAGCATTCCCACCCCTCACTGTCAGTGCCAGCTGGGGAGAGATCCATAGATGCCACCTCAGGCAATCAGACTGAAAGATCTGGCAGGTTCTTGTACATGCAGCTCTACAGTGACTTGAAAAGATGGTAATCCTTTGCAGATGGAATGAAGAACTGGGAATAACATTGGTTATGAGTATTTTTTTGGCAATATACAGGATCGGGGGAGAAGAGTTACTCACAGCCTCTTAAAAACACTCACCAGACAAAATTTTAACAGCTAAACAGGAAAGAGATAATCTGATTTGGGAACTTTTAAGTCTAAGGAATGAGGTTCAGGAAGTTTTATGGTATCAGGATTGGGTTATGTGAATACCTGCCAGCAGAAAATTAAGTACTTAAAGCTGTTCACATGCTCAGGTAGGTGTGTGATGTCCACAAATTAACAAATGATTCATTGGTGTACTGCTTGCAGACAGAGGCCAGAATTCAACAAGTGGCACATTTTAAAGAACAAAACCTCCATAAACAGGTCCTTGGCCTCTCTCTCCCCTGTTCATCACTAATGCTGCAAGAGGCACCACTTCCCAGTGCTGACAGCTGAGACACCTTTAGCCACAAAATAGACCAGACCTCCGAGTGACCCAACTGCAGCAGAAGGATGTCACCCCAAAGTATGGCTATTACTAGAATTTTTAAAGTCACAAATTAAAAGTGATTTAAATTTAGTAGTCTTCCCCCAGCTCATTATATCTGGTTATTTAATATCATCATGTTCCTGAGAGATTCTTGGCAATGAAAAGATATAAATGAGGTGGCTCAGGCAGAAGATAGCTTGTTTTGGTTTGTTTTCTCTAGACCATACCCTGTGGTACTGGCTTTGTTTTTATATGAATCCAAACCCCAAGCATCTTTAACTCACTAAAAGGAAAGTCTTTACAATCAACTGCCTGGATTATTTTCAGCTGAAAAGGGCCAGTTACTACAGAAAGGAGTATTACCGAGAGTTCAAATGTGGTTAAGTTTCAGCCATGCTCTTGAATTAAAATGGTGGATTGGTTCAAAAGAAAGAGCACTTGAGCTTTTAAATCTTAACTGTGGAATTCTAAATTCAAGCATCATTTCATGTATGAACTTGAAGGCCTCATTTTCCTTTAAAAAAACAAAAGGATTAAAATTTGGTTATTAGGCCTTTTTACATAATGTTACTTCAGGCTGACATAGTGGATCAGCAGAAGCCCTTCTGTGGAAATTCTGTATTGTCAGCAATTTCCAGCTGCTCAAAAGGATTAGGGGTATTTGCAAGCTGTAGTTTAAAAATTAAAACCCCTTAACCAAAATGGAAACACCTACAGTGTGGCTTGTACTGGGTTTAATGGTGTTAGTTGAAGTCATACTCTCAGTTAAAATTGTCTTATTTGCTTAGATACACACACTTTCTGAGATTAGGTGGATTGTTGGCATTAATTCCAGTGTTGAAATGAGAACACTGGTGCACTTTAATACAATTTTAAATACCAAAATTCACAAACATTATGTCAGATTTCCACATAATAGAAAAATGCTGTCTCCCATTTGTATTTTGTCATTTAGTTAGTGGAGCTGACAAGTTTTTCTAAGTCAAATTTAGATCTTTCAAGCACCACAAAGTCAGTCCAGAAATAAAGCTGTTTACTTCACTATAGCTATAAAAGCATTTACATGCAGCATTACATTGCTTGCAGCCAAGTGGCTTTTGAATGTATAAGTGAGAGAGTGTTCCAAGACACAGAAACATCACTTAAATTTATCTTAAATATAAGTTGCATGGAAATTTAAATGTTAAGGTTTCCTTATATGACGTATGATCTAGTACCAGTTGCTGCTTGATTCCTGTCAATGAATGTCAGGGCTATTGCATGAGACAGGAGAAGATGATGGGAGCTGAATAGAAAATGGGAAAACCAGTCTTGGTCATGACCATTTTATTGTGGAAAGTGTCTGCTGCCTCTCAGCAGGAGGGAGGGCCTGTGTGCTGAAGCAGCTGAGCACAAGCACTGCCATGAGCTTAGTGTGAGCTCTGTGGTTTGTTAATATTCTCAACCCCCTTGTTACTCACAATTGCAGCTGCCTTTAGTGAGGTCTTGCATTTACCTGTTTTGGTTTGTGGTTTTTGTGTGTGTGTTTTGTTTCTTTTTTAAATATGGCAGCTAAGATCACCAGGAATGATTGAAAGGCTTGCCTGAGATCATACACAAGTGACTATGGCTGGATAAGGCCCCAAATTCTCCTAGTTCCCAGACTTTAGTGTAGCCACAAGACCACAGTGCTTTAGTTGAACTTCATCCTCAACTGGTACTTGGCACAAAGAAGCCCAAGGAAAGAATTTACTTTTGAAGTCTCTTCTAAATGTTCTAACTTGTTTTGTCCTTTGTATTCAACTAGTCCAGGAAAAGTAACTTGTAAAGGCTTGGTTCAACTGTCAAATAAATGTTATGTGCTCCCATATTTTTTATTTTTTATCTTTAAATTTGATAGCTTGATGTTTGCCAGAAAGCAAGCAGCTGTGCAGGCTGCAGCTTTGAAGGGCACAGACATCAATGGAGGAAAGGTATCATTGAAGATCTTCCCCCTGTAAAGCCCACTGACTGCTAATAAAATACATTCCATTTCTGGAATGTATTTTTTTCTCTGGAATGCCTTTTTTTGCCAAGTTCTTATAGTTCAAAGTGCTGCTCTTTAGGAACTGTTTAGTGTTTTGCTGATTTTTCTTTTTACACAAATCTTGAGTGGGAAGTGTGAAGAAAGTGTGAAGTTAAATGTGTCCCTAATGTATTGTTGGGGGGGAGGGAGGTATAACTACTTTGGAAGATATTTCCCTCTTTAAGAATTCCTTAGGATCATGCATATGTAAGTTATCTTTGATCTGCCCTCTCCAATGAAAGCTGACTGACAGGACAGTTTTTGAAAAAGCAATGAGTTTTTAAGAATGAAAGTGATTATCTGTTTAAATGAAAGGTCATTCATGAAGCTGACAATTCCATAGTAGTATGTCTGGAGTACCTGTTCCCTTCTCCCCCCATTTCAAAAGTGAGGCACTTTGCTCAAGTGCACTGACTCTCTCAGCAAGAACATTGTTTTGTATCTGTAAAGCTTTCTTGGTATAGAGGTAGTGTTACAGATTCGGTGGAAGTGAGGGGGTGTAAAGCCCTCAGTCTTTTGTTGCCTGTGAGCCATGAGCACAACATTGGCTTAACAGTCTTGCCCTAAGGCTGAATATCATGGTGTTTTTTAGTTTGTGCATTTGCAGCTCATTTGTGTAAAATAGATAGCTCAGTCAAGAGTCATACTTACTTACTGGGGCTGCCCTCAGGTACTCCTCACGTGCAGGAGTTTGAACTATCTGTGAAAAGTTTCTGTCTGCATGCTTTAGTTTGTAATGTAAACATGCACATGGTGCTTGTCTGCTCCTCACAGTTTTACCTGTCCTGTGAGCAGCCAGTCCTGTGCTAACTCCTGCACATGGCTAGGCAGCTCTCGAGCTGGAGCTTCATTTTCTCTCTGTAGCTCAGGCTTGGTGCTTCTGGATCTCGCTGGCCTGAGTGAGTGCAGGTTTGGCTGTAAAAGATGATGTGACATGGCCCAGGCTGTGAGAGTAATGCTCCCAGCAGCCCAGGGACAGTCTGCTGCCATTGCTCAGGTGAGCAACAGGACAAACTGCCTCATCTCCCAGTGCAGGAACAGAGCCAGGACAGCTGCCTCAGACAGATGAGACACAGGGCAACTACCTACAGACAGTATAAAAACTGAAAAAGATTTACCTAATGAAAAAGTTAACTTAGAGACTAGTTAAAGTCCTGGATGCTGGAACACCATGGAAAGAGTACATCTACAGTGTATTTTGCACTGATATTCAAGTTTTGTGTTTTTTCAAAAAGGTGTTTATGATTGGATGTGATGTTAGCTATGGAAAACACGGCCTCCTGCTGCAAGTCTAATGTAACAGTTCACATGGAATACATGTTATGTAACTTGAGCCATAGATTATTTTAAGTGGTTTGATACTATTTTCAAAGGTGCATCAAGGTGAGTGCAACTGAAGCTACTGATAAGAAAGTCTGTCAGAATCCAAGCTGACCAGTATGCAAAACATGAAATGATGTACTGTTGACATTTTATTTTTTTTCCCTAAGGGCCTCAGCCTATGACTTTAAAATTTATATGACCTGCCCGCCCCAAATTTGAAAAGACTGCCTTGAAAACATGCTGCCTGAGATCCTTAACATGGTAGGAGGCCTTTTTAAAAAAAACAACACATGCTCTAACATCAAAGGGTTTATATAGTTAGAACAGTAAAGGAGAAGCTACACTGAATACACTGTAATCTAGAAATACAATTCTTTAATCTTTTTCTTGAAAAAGGCTGGTGCAGAGAATACTGGTTTTTTTCCTGACTGTTTTAATAATGGCTAAGAATAATCACTTATAATAAATTAGGCTGGCAATATAAATGAACATACGAACCTTTTATACTAATGTTACTTTTAGAGTATCTAAAGTGGATTTAAACTATTTCAAGATTCATTTAATCACTTGCAATTTATATTACTTTAAGAATCTTCTATACAGCAAGTTGAACAGAAAAAAAGCAAACATTTGAACAGCCCCTTTTCCCTATAACCACGTTCATACAAGATAATTTTAAATAACGATTTTGGCGCATTTGCGTGTGCTCTCTCTCCCCCTTTTTTTAAAGGCAGCACAGCCAAAAGACAATGCAAGAATTGGCTTTTACTGACTGACTGACTCTGTTCTCCATCTGAAAAAGACATGGGGAAGACAGAGGTGTGAGTCCCAGAATGGAAAAGATGAACTTAAGGTTTACTTTGCCAAATCTCCAAGGACTTTGTTCTTTTCCTCATTTGTAGTTGATAAAACCCACTTTGCTCTGTCTCTGCATGTCACTCTGTGTTCAGTTATAAAATTTTTCAATTTCAGCTATGGATAAACTTGTTTTGAAGCTTCCATTTTGCTTCACTGAACACAGTGCAAACCAAGGCAAGAAACCAATAAAATCCAAATAGGAACTCCCATTAAGAATACTTGAGCAGCATTTTGCATATTCCATTTTCTACTGTCCTCATTCTGGGGAGGAAGAATCCTCATCTTCATCCTCTTCCTCTTCCTCGTTGAAGGAGCAGGGCGTCTCCCCCCGGGACGCTGCACTGCTGGACTGCTGACTGCTAGGGGCAAGCAGCTGCCCAGTTGCTAAGGCCACTTCAGCATCCAAACACAACCCTGGATTCTCACTAGCAAAACAACAGAAAGGGTGAAATTTAGAGGGTTTCTCCTGAGGTTTTAAGCTTTTTCTTTTTGGCCTCAGCTCTTCTGTAGTCGAAGAAATGCTATGAACAAGGAAAAATCCCTAAGTGTTACAGTAAACACAGCTATTAGTTAGGAGAGCTGATAAAACATTGGAAGGTTGCATAAAAAAGATTACTAGGTGACTTTTTTTTTTCATAAACAACTAGTAGAATTGCTTAAGCTGAAGAACAAAAAAAGATATTCATCACCATTTCATTAATACACAGAAATGTTTGCAATATAAAATGAAGCTATTAAATGCTATGAGAAAGAGCCTGTTAAAAAAAAAATCCCTATTTCCAATTTTTTATGCTACAGGTAAACTCCAAGCAAAGTCTGGCTGTCGAGGTGTATTTTAGATTGGTGGTTTTTTGTTTGGTTGTTGGTTTTTAATTTTAAATTCTTATTAAGCTGTGTGGACTAAACTACTTTCATGAGAGCTTAAACAGTAGTGCATTTAGACACCAGACATTCTTATGCATTCTTCAGAAATATTACCAGGCTTTTATCCACATGTAATTACCTATTTGTAGTCCATGCCCAGGCAGGAATTTAAGGTTAATCAGGAAAAGGGGCTTGAAACTGATTCTATTCTTAAGAAACACAGGTACAAAATAGGTGGTATATTCAACATTCAAAGCATGTTGACTTAACCTTACAAATATAATTATCAAGGAAGACAGAATTACAGACTTTTTCACAATCAAAATTAACCATTATAGGAAAATATCTCAATTCCTGCATACAAATGGTATGAAATAGCAAGGTTACTTAAGTACCACAAGCATATATAACTATCCTTGAATAAAAAATTATTTTATTTACCTTGATTTAGCATCGTAAGTGCCTCCAGCTGCCTCGAAATGGGAAACTGCTTGTGCTGAACTTGAAAGTAACCCTTGGTTTATCCATGAAAATCCTGCAGACATATCTAGAAGAAAGCATAAGTATTTATGAGAGTTACTTACATTTTTTCTTACTTTCACAATTTTAAACTTTGCATTCTCTTTGCAGTTAGGATCTCTTCATTTAGTTTAGCAGGTACCAGTAGCTCGAGTTTATTTTTATACTGTAGATGTGTCCTGTTTAATCAAGATGAAATTATATCCTGTGTTTGTGGATGCACTTAAACCTTGTACTCGGCTTTTCCCTCTGTCTGAAGAAGATTCGCCTGGCTGCTGGCTGTATGCAATCACAGGTATCTGAAATAAGAGTTCTGGAGTCCATGGAAACTTACTGCTACAGCCTGACCCTGTGAAATGGCCCAACAGCTCCAAGTGCCTTGGCTGCTACATTCAGTGAAGGTACAAAAGGAGTTGTATTTATCTGGGTTTGAGATAGTGCAGTGAAGCCACCCAGGCAGTCTCCGTGTCACTGTGTCACTGTGTGTGTTCTGGTTGCCAAAGGCAGTTTCAGCCTGGTGCTCTCATGGCTGGCTGTGAGGCAGCCTCCTAATCTGCTCTGCCACCAGCCAGAGCTGGGCACTTGCAGAGGCCATGCACAGACCATGGCAAAGGGCTGGTGCCAAGAATGGAAGAGAGAGCCTGGTGTACACTGCATGTGAGACATGTAAGGCACTCTCCTCCCTAGAATAGGAAATGGCAGGGTTAAGACCATTGAAATGGTCTGGCAATGATGCCGAGTTTCTTGAGGTAGTTTGTTAAAAGCCCCTGGGGGGTGGGGGGGGTGGGATTACTTACAACCCTCATAGTACTTGTTTTCAAATTCCCTAACAAGTAATGCCTGTCAGTTGTTTCCAGTTACACACATTTCTGCCAAGAGAATCAGCAAAATAAGTCCACTGACCCAATTACATTTACAAGATTTTTTGGGTACGTGTGTGTTTTTAATTTGCTTCTTAGATAAGGTATTTCTATTGACCTACCCCAATTCCATCTCAACATAAAGTTAACATCAAAACAAAGTTATCAAGACTGTCTAGTTCTTTTCCATGGTACTTGCATGTGGTTTCAGCTGGATGCATTAAACCAGGAGTTAGAGTCCTTACTGTTAAGTTCTATGCCTAACTCAGGCTCTGTTTTGGACAGCATAGTGGTAGTAAACTGGGACTGTACTACTTATATTTTATCTAAAATTGTTCTATAACAGCAGGTAAGAGGAATAACTGTGTTTGTTACATACAGATTGTCATTTGTCCTTCTGTGTTGTCAAGCTTTGGTTGCTTGAGATTTGGCAGTGCTGCCTAGCACAGGGACTGTTTTAAGCAGGTTGACACAGCCATGTGAATTGGCTCACCATTTTACATGAGGGGTGGATCCACAGGCTACCTTGGTTTGTGCTGTGGAAAGCTGTTAGCAGCAAGGTATTTAAATGTCATGTTACAAAGCAAGGCTAGCAAGTTCCTGGCAGCAGCCTTTGGAACATGACAGCAAACATTAATAAGTGGCAGTTTTAGAGTGATCTGTGAGGACAGAATAGATGAGAACAGTTAAATGTGGATGGAGCTGGATGTCTTTCATTAAGATTGCACTAAATGCAGGTTTCATGTTACAGAGAACATGTTCTGACAGCTCCCTCCCATCTTTGCAGGAGGAGGCTAAAAACCATTTTGAACTACTGTGTTGTATTTAGATTAATGGAGGTGTACCATGATGTTGTTTCCTGGTATTTTGAAGGAGTGTACCTGTGTGTACATGTTTAGTATTCCAGAAAAATAACAAGACACTGCTAGTAATCTTGTGGTTTATTAACATTTCTGGATAATAGCTACTTAGTTTTCTTTTTGAAGAGCAAGATAGAAGTATGGCAGAAAGGTGCTTCATAAATGCATATCCCTGCCTTGTATTTTCATTGCCTTGTATTTCTAAATTCAGTTTTCCAATGGGCTCTGAGTAGCAAGGGATAAGAAGTTTGTGAATGATGGGGAGTTGAAGCCATTTCCAATGGAAAATGGAAAAGTCTGTCAAAATAGAAGTGTACCTACAATGAAAAGACTTACTCGTTCTGGCAGTGTAGATCAATTACTAATAGATACACTTAAAACCAGGGAAAGCAGTTAGAATAAACCTTCCCAAGGTGCTGAAGTCCAATCTAAAAGTGGCATTGTTATGAATTAGGTATATCTTGCAGCAGACACACTTAGTAGAAATTTATTTTATTTGAGAAGGCTGTAAAGCAATACCCTCAACTGCTGAAGCTATTAATGTACAAGTGCTGCATAAGAGTGTTGATGACAGCTGAACAAACTCGCTCAGTCAGTGGGTACTCTTAGCTCTTTAGTTCCAACTCCAGCCCATTTTCCAGTCATGGCTTATTATGCAGGTAAGTAGCAGGGCACTTCTTCACACAGGGGAAAAAAAAAGTCCAAAACTGCAGCACTTTGTCTGCCCTAGTGGGATACATAAGGTGAGACATTGTTACCCCAACTGTTAGTGCCTCAGAATTTTTACTTCCTGCTTTTTTTCAGTCTGCAGCCTCATTTCTAGTAGTCAGGACTCAACTAACAAAGCCAGGACTTGTTTTTGTGTTAAATGCCTGTAGGATGTGCACAGCCCAAAAGGCAGCGATGCTACTCTGGCTGCTGTTCTATGAGTTTATGCTTGTCCCGGGCAGTGAAGTATTTCTGCTCACCCAGCAACTTCACTCCCTCCTTTCCACTTCAGCTATTCTCGTTTGAGTCCTTTTCTACATAGTTCTACTTGTTTAATTGTTGAAAACTCCTCTGCCAGACAAAGGCTGCAGTTTAGTACCTGGAACCAGCCCAGGGAGAGCACACAGGAAAGCACCTGGGTCAAAATGCAGAAAGGGGCAGGAATGTATAATTAGGATTGTGTCCTCGGGATATCCTCTTAAGCTGGTGCAAGTATCATGTTTTAGACATTGTTAGTTTTGACAGTCAAGCAACAGAAAAGTGTGTTACAAAAATAATTTAAGATACACAGAATATTTTTCTCTATGAGGTCAATATGCCTTAGCTTCTGCTGATTTCAATGGCAGTCCTACCTGAGGATCACACTAACATAGTATTTAAAATGCGTATTACAGAAATACATTTATTTGCTAAAACACTGTGAAACTAGCAAACCTAGAAGACAATACTTTTATCAAATTTGGGCACTTGAAGAATGGCTAAAACATATGATCCTCTTTAAAAGAAAATACACCAATAAAGCTTTGATGTGCACATCATCAGCTCAGCAGTTCCAAGTTACTGCTTTTCAAAGCAGAGATGGTCCAACATTTTTTGTCAAGTTTCTTTAATTGAACTGGTTCAGACTTAGGATTCTTCCAACTGCTCCTCTAGTTCTACAGGCAAGGATTATAGTACAAACTACTGTTAGTGTTTGAAAGTCAGGAATTATCAAGCCTGCACAATGTTAGTTTGACCAGGCTAAGGTCAAACTAACATTGTACAGGAAATGATTCACCTACTTGGACATATTAGAAGAGGACTGGCTTCTAGAGCAGTTGACCATGGAGTCAGCTACTGTGATTGTAATGAATCTCGATTGCAATAAATTTACTCAGTGAATAAATAAGAGACCATGATTAGTTTTTCCTGTATAGCAGTAACTGAAGCCATTGTTCTTGAAAGAGCCATCATGACAATGTAGAAGTAACCATGAATTCTAGAAACCAGTGATGACCCTTCTATTTCCCTACTCTTGCTGTGTAAGAAAATGTCTAAAGACTCCCAAGGTTAAAATGGGAAGATCACCAAAAATATATGATCAGGAAAATGCTGGCTTTTCAAGTATTGTGCAAAACATTTAAATCTGTTTCCTTTATTGGTCGCTTACTTCAATTAGAAACCATCACTATGCAACTCATACTCTTAACTGTAGATTTGTGTAGCACAATTAAGTAACAAGCAACAGATAGAATAAACCTTTAAAATAAATACATATACTAGTATGTATATAAATTAAAGTATATATATATTTTAAAATACAAATACTAGTAAGAAGACCTCTCAGCTAGTTTTTACAGAGGCTGAAACAGCTGAATGTAACCCATGTCTGAAGAGTACATTACTTTGCCTTAAGGATATTTCAATAAAAAATTAAATCAATGCATTTCCTATGGTTAAAACTCTATATAGGTTCTAGGCTGCTGGTTTGCTACTAGGGAAGTACTCAGTAAATAGTGTAATGACACAGGGGTTTGTGCAAATGTAAAGAAAATCTGTTTTCTGGAGGTAATTAATGCAGGCTTAAAATGAAAAAGAAATTTTAGTTTGATCCTCAACACATGGAAGCAATTAAATAACTTCAACATTGCAACACTATTAGAAGACCTAGGTTCTGCTCCTTTCCCCTTTTTTACATTGCTGATAAATCACACGGTAAATAATGTTGAGTTGACCGAACCTGTGAGGAACAAATCAAGATTTCTTTCAACTTCTCTTTTTGTTGTGAGTGTATTTCAAAACTGACCAAAAATAAAATATGAAAACTTAGTTTTAAAACCCACAGGACAACAGGACCAGGAAAACACAAATATGTGTTAATAAACATATGCACATTTGATGTAGTTTGAAATGTTAAGCCACTTAAAATGTACTAATTTTATAGAATGTTAACTGAATTCTAATTTATATATAGCAGTAGAAAAATTAGGGCAAGGGCTTTGTTCCCTTTCCACAAAAACAGAGGTCTGTACACAGTAGTTAATTGGGTAACACTTCCTTTACAGATGAAGTCCCTCCAGAAACTTGAGAAAATGCTGGGCTAAATTTAAGCTCTGGGTACAGCAAGAAGAACACACTCTGATAATAACTATAGGAAGTGAAATCAAGTCTTAGCAGCTCTAGTCTAGTGATGCAACACTGAAGGAATCCTAGTTTTGTGTCTAAGCAGGACCTGTTCAAACAGGGCAGTAAAAGCCTCTGCATGGGACACCTGTCGTGAAGTCTTTAGAGCCTCTTGCTTTATTTAGAGAAGCTCAGTTCTCAGGTGGCACCTGCTGGCTCCTGAGGGATTACACCCAACCAGTTCAAGATGCTCTTTTTCTTTCCTTTTCCTCAGCTTGGGAAGAGCTGCCCTCTTCCAGTTTGCTCCTCCATACATCCAGTTACTCAAAATTAATACTAACGCATGAAAACCTGTTCTTGGTATCAATTTAGCTGTTTAAGAAATAATTCTTCATAATGCAGCTCACACAGAAGTTTTTTGTTATAAATCAGTGTGAATTAAGTCAACATGACTACTAAGATAAACCTTCCAAAATTAACAGTAAAACAACTGGGTCATGTACCACCCTACTAAGTCCCACAAACCCTCAAATGTTACAGACTTAATAAGTTAATATAATTAAATTTGCTTCAGTTAAGTAAGGTTATGGATTTTATCAGGACCAATATTTAACTTACCTGTGATGTAGCCTTCTAAAGCTTTTGGCACCAGTGATTTTGCGGTTCTTAGGTCCTCAGCTGAACATTTGCCTGCTTCGAGTCCAAAGGACATTCCCATTCTCTTCAGCACCTCGCTGTCATCATGAATCTCAAAAGTATTATCGAAATTAAAGAGGTATTCAAATCTGCACATAAAAAATTAAAAGTGAGATGATTCTGAAAAGAGCACAGCTGTGCTTTTCTTGCCTGTTCTTTCTCTGGTGTTTTTGGTATGCACTGAAGTAAGTGTCTGGAGTCTTGATTTTCTGTGAAGGGTCCTTAAGGAAAGAGAAGAGCAAGAAATGCTTTCTCTTTTCTGTGACTAGCATGCCACAGGTTTAAAATGGCACATTCTCAATTAAAAGTAACTTCACCACTGCAGGAACAAAGTTTAAAATTTTCTACCTCAGTAAGTAGATTCAAAGGGGAAGAGGGAGACCTTATTAAACATGAACCTTCACTTGCACTAAAGCCAATCGGGTCACCTGAAGCCCTGTCACCAAAATAACTATTTTGTTTTTCTGCTTTTACATTTCACTTTCTGTTCTAATGTGCAACACTCCTCCTGTGAACTGACCTATTTACTTTGCTATAATTTTGCTTTTTTGGATGCAGCTAGAAAAGCAGCCTGTTCACAGTCCTGTGTGTTCACAACCCACCGTTTCTGCTGCAGGACTCTCAAAATGTTTTTAACTGCACATAAAAGTGGAAATTGAGATATAAACTTCAGACAGCTTTAAGAAAAGCAGGGGCATTTAGGCTGGCCTTACACTGTCATCACAGGTATTCTGGTCTGTAAAATAAGGCTTAGTTCCCAGTACCTCCTTTGCTGCTGGCAAAACCTTTGTCCCTGGAAAAGCAACCCATCTCTGAGATACAGTCTTTAAAAGGTAACTCACTGGTGGGTCTTCCATTATCTCTCCAAGCTCATGTCAATTTTCTTGACAGGTTGTTTTCTAATACTTGTTTTCTTACACCTGAGCCAGTAAGCTTGGAAACTTTACAGCTCTTGAGTTTATACATAGAATTTTCAATTGGTAATCGAATGCTTTGTGCTCGGTGTAATTGTCAGTTTACACACAGCATTTCTTCTGTGGCTCATATACCATGTTACTTGTAAAACCTATTGTTTATGCACCTTTATTTATTTCAGCATAATCACATTAAAAGGGAAAATAAGACGTGTTAAGGCCATTTTAACTGGTACAATTACATTCCTGCTACCTAAACTGGCAAAGCTCAGTGTCATACCAAGCTACTACCAGCAAGCTGTGTAATTAATGCCTCATAACTGAATGGCACAGGATCAAAAGCCGCATTTATTGATAGTTCTGCATTTCTTCTCCAATGTGCTATGGCCAAATACTGGATGTTAGAAAGGAAGGTAACTTCTTTCCTCTTCCCAGCAAGTTTCCGAACTAAGACATTTACAGTCTTCAGTATTTCTCCAGTTTGGTTTCTAGCAGCCTGCAGTCATTGATACAGGAAGTCCCTATACTTCCTCTGCTTTTAACAGCTATTTGAGGATTTTCTTTCAGGCACTCGACATTACCCCTTTCTGAACTTATGTAAACTTTTGGCATGAATAAAATCAATTATGATTTGCATAAACATTCTTGTCACCTGGTTTCTTCTCTTAATGTCTCTTAATTTAATATGCAACTGTGTGCAGCATTTCTTTATGTATGTTCACCATCTCACTGGTGATTTCTGAGACACCTGGGAGTCCACTGTCCTCTCTTTTCTAGGCCAAAGAGCCCATCTTTCCTTCTGTCAAAGCCTTTCCTAAGCCTCATTTCTTCTTGCTGTCCTCCTGTGTCTCTCCTGGTTATGCCATACTTTTTCCAAGAACATGAGAGTGTATAGTATTCCAGATATAAAGCACTATATGCATCTGTAGTCCTTACTGTTTTTCCTAGTAATTCCCAACACAATTTCAGCTGTTATTGAGAAATCAACTTTTGTTCTCACAGAATGATCTACTGGGCTGCCATGTTATTATTCAGTACTACAAGCTAGGTCCAGAGGCTAATAATACTGTGTATACAAAATTGGGTACACTTCCTGTCCGTTTCCCATGGTAAGTGCAAATCTGATCACCAGTGATTTTAATATGGATTTTCCACTGCTACAGGCAATTCCTTCTGTAAGGGTACAAGAAGCCACTTCCTACATGGTCTGTCTAGTGTACAGCATTGTATCTCCAATGACAAAATCTTCAGCATTTCCCATAAGAGATGTTCTAATTTTCCAACTTTCTGATACATCTATTGTGTCTGAATACTTGTTTAAAACAAAGTATTCTGGTTACTTTTTCTTTCTTTTTCCTAGGACCAACAGCATTTATACAGAAGTACCATATATACTAAATACATTTTTCCTGTATAAATGGGACTTATTCAGGTGCCTCATCTTTAAAATTAGTTAACTACTTCCTTTTTACCTGAAGACTTTGCTTTTCCTACTCCAACTTCAGAAATGCCATTCCCAGTATGCTGCTTGGCACCCATCTACCTTCTTAAACGCTAAACAAAACTTGCCCAATAATTTCTCTTTTTTTTTTTTTTTTATTATTTGTGAGACATTTCACTCTCTTTTGGCTGTTCTTGCATTGGAAAAAGCTTAGAGAACACAAACCTATTTTCCTTCTGATACTAAATCACCCTTATATGTACAACATTTCCAAGCAATTAATTTCCTTTAGAAGTTCCTCTGTAGATACAATTTTGAGTAGCTAATGCTGTGAGCTTAGCTCTTCTAAGCTGGACTTACCAGCATCAGTACTTTATATAAACGTTATTTGGAGAAGAAATGAAAATGGAAGCCCTTTAAAAAGTGGCTTTCAGACTGGAACCAAGTGCAGAGCAAGGACTCAAGCTGAGCAGTTATACTCTCCAATAAACTACAGGTTGAGAATTCTCCAGACCAAGTCACCCCCTTTGCTAACTGCCTTATTTAGCAGATGAGTGTAACAGTAGTTAAAACACAGCACTTTCTGGCACTGTTTACCTACTGCTGCTGCCACTAATCAGTTGCACAAATAATAACCACAGTGGAAAGCTGGCTTAATTTGGGTCGTACACTTAATGACCTCCAGATGACATACTACCAAAGCTGAGTTCTATAAATTGAAGTATCCACAACTTTAATAATTTTGGTGTGCTCACTTTTAGTAGGAGTGTTTTCACAGAGTTGGTGAGTGTAGAAGTGTGTTACACTGCTCTGGATCCCAAATGCCAGATTAATCTCTAACAACTCAAAGCAGCAGTTCTGAAGTTTTAGTATGAAAGTGTTCAACTTTTTAACAGCTTCAAACCTAAATGTAGAGCCCTGTTTAAAAGAGCAGGAATGCCCCTGTAGTGTGACTATAGAAAAAGGGTGTAATTATGCTAAATCAAAAGTGATCCTAAAATTGCCAACTTGCTGAACTGCAGTGCTGATGAGAGTATTCCACAAGTTTTGTCACAGAATATATTGGACTTCGGTCTAATTTTCTACAAAAATTCAGCTTTTAATAGTATTGCTGTTTTGCATGCTGGTGCTTGAGTTACTAGAGCTTGTCTATTTTTGCTGTGTGATTGACTTGAAGTTCAGTACAGGACTTGCATACCACAGAGTAAAATCTGTAATCTACAGTATTAGAGCAAAGCCAGCTATTTTCAGCTAATAAACTGGTTGTGAGCCGATTACCAGTTAACGTAACTGCACCTCATAGTTCAGCCATATTTTCACAGGATGAAGAGCACAAGCACCCACAATTACGTAACTGGTAGATTTTCAGATTAATGTGAATGCAACTGTAGCAGTTTACTCACAAAGACAGTATTACAAATTTCTGTATCTTTTCCTTCGAACAACTTTTTGCTGTTAAAAAACACTTTCAAAGATGTTGTTATCACCTGGAGTATGTTACTTTTGTGCCCCATGGATAATCTTGTGTTTCTGACTGGGTATATTTTTATGGCATACTAAGAGTAAGAATTCAGAGACACAACCATGCGTCTGCTTTAAAAGGTAGTGCTGTCCTAGTATATAGTTTCATTCAGTTATTTCTCCTGTGCAGTGAATGCTCTTTGAAATGTCAGCCTGAAGTGCCTTTTACAACAGTGAAAGTCAGCCTGTTTTAACTAGAGATTGTAAAGCAGCATTTATAAACTCATTCATATTACTACTGCAGTTGCATTAAATATTTAAAAAAACAACAAGCAAACCCCTGAAGTGACAGTTGCAAATGTAAATACAATAATTACTTTTAGTAAACTAGAAAAACTTCCCTCACTTGTTTGAGGAAAAATTCCAGTCCACAAAGAAAATAAAACTATAAAAATTAATTCCATAAACACTCACTTATCACTTGATATGCTGCAGTCTATAATTGTTCTTTTGCTAGTGTTGACTATTAAGAAAGGCAGCTGTATTGTGGAGTTCAAAGATGGAGGGCCTTGATTTTGCTGTTCATTTTGCTGATTTCTTTGTACCAAGTTTTTAAATGCTATTTGCTGTAAAACAGAAGAAAGAAAAAATGTTTACTGACAATAAAAGAGCAGACATCAGTGTTTCCAGGAAACACCTGGAAAAACCTCATAGGTCTTATTTACCGCTTCTCAATACCTTGAGTAATTTTCTGTCAAAAAGTGAGTTGTGGCCTGACTTTTCTCTTTGCACTAGTGAAGTTCACCAGGAGCCAAATTTAAACCTAAATTTTGCATACATATACTATTGATGCTGCCCCCCTCACATTCCCTGGAGAAGAAATAAGAAAGTAGCAATAAAGCTTGCTGGAGAATGCTTCCCCAATCCCTTTGAAAAGGCTCTGGAGTCAGAGGTCTTCTCTGGTACTTCTTATGTGTAATTACTTTGGGGTAGGAGATAGTTACACTGAAACAAAAGTTAACAAGATTCCTATAATTTGTATTTGTATCCTCTTTCCCTTCTCATCCATCACCACCTTCTCTCTCTCAAAAGAGTTAGTTTGGGAATTCTCTTCTGGAAGTTATTAAACAGGTGCTGTTTGTGATACCACTCACTGCCTGCCGGTTTCTTTTATCTGACTGCACATGTATGAAAACGTGTGGGTTTAGGAAATGTGATTTGAGGGACTGGAAGTCAGTGTATTTACCCACTTGAGGCACTACATACTTCATTAAGGGCAAAAAGATGGATAGCCAGAATCTCAAAGGACTGGTAAACCCTTTGGCAATCAATACAATCAGGGCAATAATGACAGTTGTGGACAGTAAGGGAGTCAACTTGGTCATATTTGGACTAAAAGTTGAGAGGGCCTGAGTTGCCTTATTTTCACTAGTGTAATTCCATGTTACTCTTAGAGGAACTGCTGATGTATTGGGTCAGACAGATGGAATCACAGTTGTAGCCTAAGAAGAGAAAAAGCTTTTGGTGACAAAAAAAGGAGAAGCATCACATATTTGAAAGTTTCAGTGAATATCAATTACATGAAAATTGTATCAGTATAGTTGAACCAGGAAAAATACAGCCTTATTGCCTGTAATCTCATAAAATAGTTTGATTGCATTTAAATGACTAAAAGTCTGCACAGACTAGAATGCTTAAGAATGCTCATAACTATATTTATAAAATGTTACTTTTTAAACAAGATGCATTTCAAATATATTTCAGCAATTAAAGCCAAACCTCATCTCAAAGGTACATTACAGAAAGTAAAGGTGTTGGATTTGCCAGCCTTCCACTCTTAAGATCCAGAAATGTCTATATCCCCCAAAACAACTCTGTACACATTTATATAAGTTCTGTTGTGAACCATAGCTTAGATCAAAGAGATCAAAAAGAAATTTTTGAAGAATGACTCAGGGTAGCTCTGCGGGAACTTGGAGTCAACAAAGGGGACTTGTGAGTTGTCCCCATTCCCACAAAGGTTGGCAAAAGCAGAACACTTAGGAAAGCTTGTGGCACACAGAGCATGCTGGTTTACAGTAGGCAAAACTGAACCACAAAGTGATGGCAAGAGGTTCCCCTGCCAGAATCCAGAAAGGTCACAGGGGTCAGACTTTTCTCCTTAGTATGTCACAGCTGTTAGTTAAATCTAGAAAGAACTTCAGAAGTTCTAGCATGTTGGATCTGCACTTGATATCTTCATTTATGGGGAAAAAAATTAAAATTAAATATACCTGCAGCAGCAGTTCTTGCAGCTGGGCTCGCTTCTGTTTTATCCTTTCAATCCGCTTCTGTTTTTCTATCTTAAAAGATAAATGTAAATGCATCAAGATACTTAGTTACCTTGTCTGTTCCCTAGTGCCAAACTGAACAGGCTTTCTTTGTAAAAGGGGGCAAATTGAATGGGCACATGAGTTTCTCCATTAAACAGGTCTGGCAGACTGTAATGTCTCTCTTTGTCAACGATTTTAACTCCAGTAAGGATTTAATTATTACAAGAGACTATTATCTTCCCACCCATTCTGTCTCTTCTGCCTTGAGCACTGAGTGCTAACTGGCACCAAATTAAACACTTGCTCGAGGGGATGCTTTGGGGGTTTTTTCAGTTTTCTTTCCTTCTGCCCTCCACTCTTTTGGAATTGTGCATGTCCCACTGTTCTCCTAGCTGCAAGCTACTAGACATAAATATATGGAGGCTGGGCTTATGATCACCTACATCTTTCCAGTGACATCCACTTTTTGTTTGAGACTTGATTAAACTGGCAAGATTGCAGCAACACAAAGGGGTAGAGGTAACATTTTCTACATAAGCACAGCTCTTGCAACAGTTTAGTTACTGCCGGTTCACGTGGCCAAGCCATTGTCGCGGGGACACGCAGTGCTGGCTGCCTGCTGACCCTGCAGGTACAGCACTGTTTGGAAGCGTCCTCTGGGGTAGTGCTGAAGAACTGGACAATATTCATTGGAGCTGAAAAGGGTTTTTCTTCATCATCCTCTTGGTGCCAGCACTGTATCACTGGCTCCCCAAAATACTAAACTCTTAAATTACCTTTTCATTCAAGCACTGAAACTAAATGATGTGGTCTTTTAAAACTTAGCTGGTCCAAACTCCTCTATCTTATTTACAAAGTTGCTTTGTGGCGGTTCCCTCCTCACACACTTTAACGTTTAAAATGCTTCTTTCAGAGCACAGTAGATGGCTTTCTGTGCTGGGAGTCTTAAAACCAGTAAGCAGTACAGATATAATTTAGGCATGGTTTCTATATAACAAGCTCTTATGCACTGATTTTTGTACTGGTAATCTTATTATGGATTTACACTGTAAGAATAATTGCCACTTTATACAGCTATAAAAGCAAAATTAATTCTGATTTTCACACCATGAAAATGCAGCTTTGTTTTACATTCTTTTCCATCATGTCAGAAGCAGCAACAGTTTTTGAAAAATATGCCTGGCTTCCATTTTGTGGATGTGTAATTAGAGCCTGAAACAGTGGATTGCATATGATTATTGAAGATGAGACAATGGAATTCAAGTTTTATATTTGTAACAATAACCTATACTGGAGACAATGCATTCACATGAATGCATGCAGAATGTAGATTTATCCAGAATTAAAAAAACCATCCTGAAGCATAATGATGGAACACATGCATTCTCCTACGATGAATGTATTTTTCAAGTTGCTGTAATGGACAAGGACAGTAAAAGCTTTTCTCTTACCACATTTAGAAAAACAATTGATATAAATGACCCTGCACAAAAAGAACTGTTCTGTACTGGACAGACACCCACCCACCTTTTAAGATACCTAATTAGGCCCAAGTATCACAAACTGTGATATATTTGAAGACAGCCATTACAGCAATCTGCAGTAAATACAGTGACTTGTGCTTTTTATTTATAGCACATTTGGCCTGAAGGACAGGCAACATTTGTGCATATAAATTCTGGCATCCCTGCAAAAAAACAGTGTAACTCTTAGCCTGCTGAAAACATAATGGAAATAACCAGTAAGTAAAACTTCTTTTTAGTTTCTCTAGCAGTTCATAACTAGTATTTGACATCCCAGCAGGAATTATTTTTCAAAATAATTTCCATTGAATGATATTTCTAAGTACAGACTTTAATAGAGAATTGGTCTCCTTTTAAATGTAAACCATTTTGTGAGCATAACTGAACCATAAATTCTTTTGACTTTCTTCTGGTTAATTCAAGGTACTACAGACTTTAACCTTAAAAATAATCCCTGATTTAATCAATGTCCATTTTTGTAAGGTAAAGAGCTTGGTTTTTAAAAAAAACTAAATGTAATGTCTACTAAATGAAATGGAACTAAGCATACACAAACATATTCTTTCAGTTTGTTCCAATATCAAAATTTGTATTTTCATAGTGCACAAGCATCAAAACCAATCAGGTTCAAATTGAGAAAAAAATCCCTCTTCTAAAGAACAACTCAATTGTCACAACGTGAACTAAACAGAATTTCCCATGTACCTCCCTTTACCTCTAGATTCTGACATTCCTGAGCTGAGTTTGTAGGAAGGCCGATCCACCGGATTTCCTTCTTCTCCTTTGAAATTATGTTCATTGCCATCAGGACGTTGAGGGCATCATAAACTCTCCGTCTAATATTTTTCTGATCATAAGCCTGCTAAGAAAACAATACAACACTAATTACAACGAAAGAATTGAATTAAAAAAGGAAAAGCAATTGAACACATCCTTCATAGACATGGAGAAGATAAAATGCCAAAATGGCAGTTCAGGTTAGAGTAGTGTTAGACCATGATCCTTCATCTGTGATACCACAAAAGCATGCTTGGTTGTAAATGGAAACTTCAGGCCTTCCTGAAGCATCTCTGCAGGAAATTCCATCATGGCAAGTCTGGCACTGTTCAAAAGCCTGACAAGACCATGTATACAAGAGTAGCCTTTTCTTAAAGTTAGTTATTTTGGCAGATTCCTCTACTTTGTTTATAATTTAGAGGGAGTTCAATTCTTTATTTAAATTCTGTATTTTTAAATTTCAAAGGATAAGTCTTTATGTTTGAGAACTAGTTAAGTGAAGGAGAATATGGGCTGTGGCAAGACAGTGCATAAGCAGAATTCCATGATAAACCAGACAAATCTGTAATGGTGTAACAATTTCAACACATATTTGCTTACTGAATCTGTTGCTAGGTGGCTGTTAGAATTTGTGAATTCTGATACAAGCTCATCAGCGACTTCGTTGTATGAAGTTGTTCCTTTACGTTGAACTTTTTCACAAACTTTCATTGAAAAATGCCTCAGACCCTTTCCATTTTTATCTCCTTTCTTGCTTCTCTTACTGAAAAGAGAAAAGTATTTTTTTAATACATTGAATGTTAATAAGCTACTTTGTTACACAGCAAAAGGCCTTTTGCAACAGAAATTTGGACTGTCTACATGAAAAAGCTTTTGCATCAGTTTCTTGTTTCTTACAAATTGGTAAAAAAATGCACTAGAGCCCCTTCCCCTTCCTTGACTTTTTCTACATTGATAGCATTTGAATACATCCTGCTGGGAAGACGCTTAAAATGGATTTGTAATTCATCTCCAGGTAGTCTCACAAAAGAGCAACCAAAAAAAAGAGGAAAAATCTCCCAGGGTGCTTATGTGCCTGGAAGCCAGATTTATGGGGATCTCTCTTGTGTGTGCCTAAAATAGAAAGGCTCAGACATCCCTATTTAAAATACAGCAGGAGATACTAAACTTGGTCATTAGGGGAATTAAGGTGTGTCCACCCTAGAATATATCCATATACATACATCTATTCTATGATGTGTCCATCATAGAATAGATACAAGAATCCCTTTTGTGGAGAGTAAGTACATATTCATTGGGTTCTAACACGCCAAATTAAGAGCTGGAAAATTGTCAGGGTTATTTTCCATTCACCTTCTTCCAGAAAAGCAAGAGCTTAGGTAATGGTAATAGAAAAAAACAGGAGCGGTTGTTTTTATCACACAAACTAGATCTGGATGTGTAATTCAATAGAAGCCTTAAAAAAGTTCAGCTGTGTTATTTCTGGGTTTGTTGGGGGGTTTTTTTTGTTTTTTTTTTAAATTAGTCTCATGGTTTCATTTGATAATGTGTTCCAGGGAGAGCTGTTATTTTACAGATAAAGGTCCCCTGTCAGCAGTAAAAAGCTAAAGAAACTATTAAAAAACATGAATGGTTTTCAAAATTGTGAATGTATTTAAGAAAACATAACACAGATAAAAGAAAAAAAAAAAGAGTAAAAAGGAACACCAGAAGACTAACAGAAACCCCAACACAGCTTTGATGTGAAGGAGTGAAAACTGCTGAAAGTGGAACTGGAAGCTGTCTTTCTGAAAGGCAAATCTGAAGTAAACCAGGTATGACTCTATACATAAAATATATGTTCAGTAACACTCACCTTTCTGAAAAATCTGACTCTATAATTTCTTGAGTCCGTTTTCGCTCCCTAAGACAAGACAATTCAAACTTAAGTTGAAAATAACATTATATCTATAGACCACTAAAATCACTGTATATGGGGCCTAGCTGGTTCTAGTGTTTGTTTTTACATGTTTACTGAAAGGGAAAAATAACACACAGAGCTTGACAAAATTTGAGGTGGGACTTGTGGAGGAAGTTGTCGGAGCTCACTGCCAGACAAATTCTATTCCAAATTTTACCGTGCTTTGCCCATATGAATTCAGGGAAGTAATTTCACCTGGAACTACAGGAAGTGCTGGTGTGAGCTAGATGACCAAAGTCCCTCAAAAAGGAGAAGCTGAGCTCCTTTGAAAATTCCCATTTAAAATTCCTCCATGTGGAAGAAAAATGTCTTTAAACAGTGCATAAATTATATCCTATATTTTCAAGCCAATGAATGTTCAGAAATCTTTTAACAAAACCCCAAGGTAAAACACTGAACATCTTTCTGTTAGAGCTGATGCATACAGAGCTGAAGACAGACTCTGAAGAAGCAGCTTTCATGAATTTTGCATAGGACTAGCAGTCTGCAATCGCTGGCCGTTCCTTATCATTCTGTTTATTCCCCACAGCAAGCAGGCTGCAGGAGCTGTTTTCCAGCCCTGCCTTTGCTCGCTGCAGCTGACCCAAGGCACTGCCTGAGAGCTGTGCTGAGCTAGGGAACGTTGATTTCCTGCACTTTCGAAAGCAGGGCTCACAGCACAGCTAAAGACCTGACACTGCTGGGAAGGAGGCTGAACAAAAATGATGGGTTTGAAAACTTGTGCTTGAAAGCCAGCACACATTTGGTTGTGTGATCCAGAATGCAGAACCAGGCCTCTCCCTCAGCAGCACCAATGGGATTTCTGTCCATGGTGCTTAACTGGGGCTAAGCAGCTGGGCCAGGGGCTGCAGCACTGCCCTGGGCACGGGCCTGGAATGGCAGTGAGGGGAGAGCTGTGCTGTGCTCGGCACACCAGACTGCCCCAGCTTGTGCCAGGCCCTGCCAATGAACGTGCTCTTCTCATTTTGGAAATTGGAGTCTGTGGAGTAAAGAATGGATAAAGCAAGCAGCCTTCTGAAGTGTCTTCAGCAAGGGCTCACTACCTCAGTTCAGGAATACCACAGATCCTTCCTCAGCTCTGTTCCTCAGATGAAAATACTGCCTATTGCATGGACTTCTGCATGGATCACTATTGACTGGTCTGTCTGGAGTCATCTCGATCCTTTTTATGGGTGAAGCAGGAGTAAAGCTCATTGGAAACCTGTGTCTCGGACAGTACACAAAGAGAAGGATGGTGCTTCTTGCTGGTGGCAGTGGATACACTGCAACAAGGCTGCTCTGGGAATCCCCATCACTGGGTTTGGATGACACTAAGGAAAGTAATGGCTGTTGATTCTTTGGTTTAGCAAGCTGTGACCAGACAGTAGAGTTTGTCCCTCTTCTGGGTACCGAAAGAATATCTGCCTGGCCTCTACATTTCACAAAATTTGCATTAAAAAAGTAGTATTTGATGACTCCTTTTTCAAATAAAATCAGAACTAAGTGCATTCAAAAGGTATTTCAGGAAATGAATACATAGCAAAAAAATTAGGCTTAAAAACTGCGCAGCTGGGCCTGCAGTTTATCGACTCCATGGGGGGGAATAGAGTAATTGGGAAGTACAACCTATGGCAGTCCTTGCTTACAGAGTAAAATGAAGAAAGCCAAGGTAAAAACATTGCACTCTCATTTCTGCTCTCTCCTAGATGCTCCATTTCCCACCTCTAATGTTGAAAAGGCAATACTGACACTGATTAGAAAAATTAATCTAGATGCAGAAATATATTACTTTTTCAGAGGCAAAGCACTACACCTCTGTTTTGAGACAGCTAAGATCAGCAGTACTAATATTAAAACAAAATGCCAAGAAACACTGTAAAGATCAGACTTAATTAGAAGAGATAAAGAATGTCATGTTTGGCTGGAGCACCTCAGAATCCCATGAAACTTGTTGCTAATGTAGAATAGTAATAAAAATACCACGCTGATCATATTCAAAGTTTTTCTTTGAGTTTATTCTTAAATGCCTGTTGAAGTGTTTTTGACAGTCTCTCCCCCTGTAGGCACCTGCTGCTGTGCTCAGTAGCAGTACTACATGGATATACCATGAACCTATGGAAAAAAGAAAGGCTTCTTTAACAGGAGTCGTTGTGACTCTCCATTTTCACCAAGAAACAGACACTGCCAGAAACCAATTAAAACTGACAGTGAAGTGACTGGTGCTTATAACATGTTCACATGCTTCAGACATCAGAAGTGCCTCCCAGTCTGAAAAGCACACACCATATTCTCTTTAGCAGTGCAAGAAGTAGAAGCTGTAAGTCAGCGTATAGATTCAACAGTATAAATAATGGAAAAGATCAGAACACATGCTCAGACATCTTTAAATGAGACAAAAGTCTTACCCTGGGACCCAGCCAGAAGCTTCTGTTATATGTGTCTGTGTGACCATCGTTGGAGCTGGGTTATACGGACTCCCAATCAGAACATTCCCCGAACTGGTCAGTCTTTGTGGTGTGCTTATGATCTGTAAAATTTAGCAATAAAAACCACAGCTCTCTTAAGAAAACAGAGGTTACTTCAGCCCAAAATTCATACTAAGCATTGCACTAAGAAAAGTAATAATAATTTTGTACCAGAAGCAGTCATATTATACAGAATAGATGGCATCAGATCTTCACACAGCAAAGTCATTGCAGTGCTGCTAAGTTTTCTATTAATTGTACTATGTTACTATATTATTCATATGGATGAGAACTAGACAAATAATTCCAAGTAACTCCTGGGTATGGCAGATAGGATCTGTACCTATACACACCCAATTGTTCCTTCACGAGTACATCTAAGCAACTTCTTGATCAATGTAATCAATATGGCCTTCTTTCTTTCCAGTGGATTTGTCTCCTGTAATTGTCTGTACAAAAGACAGTGGCAGGCAAAGTATTCCCTGCAGTTTCTAGCATTTAGAAGATCCCAAGGCACTCTGGCAACAAATTGTACCTACAGGATTTAACATAAAGTCTTTATGGTATAGATAGAATTTACATTTATGCAAACCTGTTGACATTGTATGTACACTGGTTAACACCAAGACACCTGGTCTCGACTTTTAAATCACATCCAAGTTCATTTTTCGAAGTAGGTCACCAGAATAATTTAAATAGTATTTAAAAATGAAACAGTATTAATTAGTTAATCTTTAAACCACTTTTAATTATTTTGATTCCATTTTGGTAAGATTCATACCAAAGCTTCTTGGACAGTGCTTTTTACTCTTATACCTTACCTAATTTTTTAAAACTTTGTTTTACTCTATTTATTAGTGACATTTTGAGTACTGACTGTACTAAACTTTGAAGTTTCCTTTACTATTTAACTTATCCAACATCTGTGTAAGCATCCCAAGGCACTCTGGTAACTAACTGTTATATGCTGTAAGTATACAGCCAATATGTATGTACAGCAAGTGTGTGTGTATATATATATATACACACATCTATATACAAGCTGCAGATAAGTATACAGCATTCGTTTGGTATCCATCAATAGACGAGTTTAGACAAGTAGAAAAATTGTAAGTGAAGAATTCCCCATTTCCTCAGCTCATTGAGCATTATTTCACATCCCTCCTGGTACCACATCGTGACTACATACATGTCTTTTTTGTCTTAAAGACGTAAATTTATCTCACTTATTGTTTGCAAATGTACAGATTGACAGAACCAAGTGAAAAGAGAATTTTAGAAACCAAAACACAGGTACAGGTTATGTATTTATTTCCTGGTTGATACTGGAGAACCAATGGCGCCTGGCTTTACTCATCGCAGGCAGGCACAGGGAAGGTGTCACTTCTGTCACCTGCCTGCTGCTCTGGCCTGAGGCAGAAAGGCGTCAAGGGCTGATCCATGTTTCGGAGCTCGGTGGAATGAGCGCGGGTGTGGCCGGCAGGCGCCCATGGGCCCGGGGTGAGTGACCCGCGGCCAGCCCGGCCCGCGCCGCCATCTAGCGGCACCCGGCCGCTCCTGCACCCGCACCGGACCGCCACGGGCCACCGCGGCACAGCCCCGTCCCACGGCAACCCGGAGCCTCCGCGCTGCTTCGAAGGACCCGGAGCGGCGCCAAGAGCTGGAACCCACAGTGGTTAAATAAAGCCTAAATAAATTAGTTAATCAAGCAGCGTGTTGCTGACACAGGTAGATGCTGAGGGAGTGCTAATTTTGCCACTACTGACAGCTCGTGAGCATTCACTTTTAAACAGCCTGGCACAACACAGCTGTATGCTGAGTGTCTTAGAAGGCCTGCAATTATGGCTATTTAATAAGAAAATGTTTTCTGAATGTAGATCTATCCTTGCAAAGCAGCAGAATAAAAGAATAAATAATAAAACAAAACAAAACAAAGAATAAAAATTGTGCATCTCACATCACACAGTAGCTTTTGCAACTTCTACCTGCTATAGAACCTAAACTGCAAGCAGGGCTCACTGAAACCAAAAGCAGGGCTTGAGAAGTCAGTCATAAGAGTAGGAATTGCATTAAGTGACTGTTCTCCCTGTTGTGGGCTATTTATTTCACTGCCAGGACACATCCTCAGCAGCAGAACTGTTCTAGTGCAGTGCCACAGGGCACAGGCAGTAGCAAGATGCGCATCAGCGCTGACGCACTGAGCTGTTCCTGGCAGGCAGCCCCTGGCCAGTGCTGGGGGCAGAGCTCTGTGAGCAGGGGGTACCATGGGGGTGGCTGTGATGTGTGTGCCCCTCTGCCCAGCTGGGACAACCCCCCTGAAGAACATCAGACACTGCTCATGTGAGAAAGACCCAACACCATTTTTATAAAACACATCAAATGGTTCTGTACTCATGCTAAGTGCTTGGCAAGGAGGTATCAGGTTACTAGAAACTGTTCACAGTATTGCCTATTTAGCTCTCTGGCCATCAGAAAACCCAAATTTTTTCTCATAACTAGATCCAAAATCCCTGGAACATCAATATACATATATAGTTACCATGGACAGGAAAAGAAAGTTTTAAGAAGAGTAGTTTCAACAAGTTTAGAATTTCTACCAACACATCAAAGACACTCCCTGACAATGCTGGAGATTTACTGGTGAGAACATGACTCAAAACATTCAAAGAGTATCAATAATGAGGAGTTTTTTCTTAATACACTTTTGAGTAATAGTTAAAATGTCAGCTGGTAAAGCTGTTTCAATTTCCACTCAAAGCCAGGAAGATAGGTACCCCCTAAGGGCACATACAAGAGCATTGTTGAGAGTGGCAGTTCTGGCATGCCAAGCCTGCTGTGCCTGCCCCCATGTCACCACCAGGTGAGGCACTTTGTGGCTGAGACAGGAAGCAGCAAGTTCCTCTCATGTTCCTGTCTTACACCATCAGGAAGTCACAGCCAGTTACACAAGCATTACTGGGGTTGCAAAACTTACCATTTGGGGTCCAACATTCACATTGATTGGTCCCAAGGTTTTTGGCAAAATCTTAGTCGGAGAGTTGGTGCTGGAAACTGGCAATGCGATTACTGAAATATTACCTAAAAAAAGTGGTAAAGAGAGAGTTTTAAATTACTTCCTTAGCAACCTGTGAAAAACACTGGCAAATTCTCACACCACTTTAACACTTTGGAATCAGGTTAGCTTTGCTGTCTCATTTGCCGCAAACACACCCTCATGTAACAACCTCCAGACCTCTCAGCAGATGTCACAAGGACACCTCACAAAACTACACCTTCACTATTTTACCTTTAAAATGACATGTATTTTATTTCCAGAAACAATTTATTCTTGCTTAAGACAAAGAGTGTACAGCCTGACACTCCTCAGCATTAGAAGTGAAAATTAATGGGAATACTTCTAATAGAAGTCAACATACAAATCCTAATTATAATCACATGTACAAAGTATGCATCCATAAACCTTCAAAGCCTTAACCATTCCTCATCTGACTGTCCCAGAGCATTCCACAGACATCACTGATGTAAGTCAACCACAGCCTGCCACCAGGCAGCCATTTGGACTTAATGTTTAAATCAAAACTGTTGCAGCACCTCCACTACTTCTTGAATATTCAATATTGTTGTGCACAAGCCTCTCAAAGCCCTGAGCACACTGGCTTATCCGCAGATACCATGGTGGCAGCAGCTCCTTTCTCTGTGACAGCTTCAAAGCAGGAGAGCTGGGAACTGATCAAACACCGGCCCCATTCCCTACACACAGCCTGATCCAGCACGGGGAGGGATGGGCGTCTGAGGCACAACCAAATATAAGGAAGAGCTGCCACTGCCTGGTAATCCAGAGTCAGCCTGGGTCTAGCTGGGGTCATGAGGACAAGGATTGGTTCCTGGAGAGCTACTAATGTTCTCTGGCACTACAGACAGCAGCTGAAGGCATTTGAGGTGACAGGTCCCTTCAGAGCAGCACAGAACCCAGCCCTCCTCCCACAGGAGCCAGCCAACATTCAGCTTAGCCCACATGACCCAAGCTGACTCAGAGGTGTTACACATCCCTGTTCCCCTGTCTTTTCTCATATCACCTGTTCACTTCCACTGCCCAATTTTCTTTTCTCACTTTGTCCTGAATCATGGTCTCTTTTTTTTTCATTCAATTTTAGTATACCTATGTTTTCCATGAGGTAACTGAAAAATGTTAAATTCAACACAGTAACTTCTCTGCAACAGGAAGCAGAAGCAACACAACTGAGAGAAAAAGGATCTTATCTTCCATAGTTACAGCACAACAGTAGAAAAGACGTAGATATATGCAAAGTGTCACCTTTATAAGAAATATTCAACAGATATATGAGAACTACAAACAAACTGAGACTAGGATGTTCTAATGTTCTGTGTAAATTCTTTTGGCATCTGGAGTAATACTACTACTTAATATTAATTTTCCAAAAGGCAAATCTTTATCTGAAAACATCTTTGGAAGCAACTTGCATCTCTAGTCAATAAAATGAATAAATTATTCAGTCATGTAACTTACCTAGAACAACAAATATAAATCTCCCACACTTGCAAACCCACCCCCCCAGTAAATCCTTGCTCTGTTATGAAACATCTTTTGTAAGGTGGTGCCAGAGAGCACAAGACAGTAATTAATGATTTACATACACTGTGTTCCCATTTTGAGCCCAAAATAGTTCTCTCACTTGTCAGTTCTACTTTTGTGAGAGGATTTTGCCCAGGATTTCCCAAGTTGTGCCAGCATATTCCATCAAAACCTAGTCTCTCCCCTCATTCCAGACTGTTGCCATCAATGACGTGTCACTTCCCAGAACTGCTGTAGGAATTTTCCTCTTTTCTGCTGCAACTGAAACTTTTGACCCTATTATCTCCAAGATCAGCTCTTATACTATTTTTCCTTGTCCCTTTTCTTACCAGGGAAAAGAAATAAATTACTTTCTCTGGTGCCTACAGCATAAGGTCACATGGCCAAGTGCAGTAAAATTGTGAAATGTCAGTCTTGGCTCCCAGCTATTTTACCACAGGGCTACACAAGAGAGTTGTCTCCAGCTACACTTCCCAGCCTGCAAGAGGCACTGGGCTGTCATGTTTCACAGTGCCAGAGTGGCCATGTGGGGCTCACAGCACTGGACAATGAGCACAGCAGCACAGCCAACGCACACAGCCACCACATCCATCACTGGGCACAGCTTGTTTCTTTCTCAGCATGCACTACACAGACTGGTATCCATGTGATCCAGCTGCACCTGCAATAGCTTTGAACATTTGTATGGATGTACTTCCCTCACACACACAGGCAGACCCATGGCCAAAGCCACACAAACCCACCAGATTTACTGAGCAGTCCTGGAAAAGCCACTAATAAACCACTAATTAGCAGCTACTGCTGCACTGTGCCTTCAGTTAGATGGCTCCCTGGATAAAAGAACATGGGCACCTATGGGGCAACTTCAGTGAATACAAGGGTCATTCAAATGACTTGATTTTGATTTTAAAAAGACAGTTGCTTACATATGGTGTGTGTTTAAATGTCTTTTTGGCTAGAGTTACTGTCAATAAAAAAGATTTTCATCTTCTAATCCCTACACAAATCCCTCATTTGGCAGCAGTACTGTCAAAACAACCTTAAGAGTTGACCAAGTTTTCAAAGAAATGTTTCCCTGCCCTTGTTCTTACTTTTAAATTTCTTCATTAGCAAATATAAATATGTGAATGTGTAGATTTTAAAATATAGATAGGATTGAAAAGAACCAGTTTGTTTTTATGAGTGAGGTATTTCTTATCCACAATGGCCAGGAAGAAAGAAGAACCAAATTTTTCACAGTAAGAGGTTGTTCTATATGTTTGTCAGCAGCTGAAAAAATAGTAAACAGAAAGTTTTATCAATTATAAATATTCCTCCCTACCATTTTCTTTTTTTCAAAATAGCATCATGGTCCAGATACTCATTTGAATCTCAATTGCTTCAAATATTATTATTATATCATTATAGTATTATATCATTGTAGTATTATATTATTATATTTAGGAGGAAGTAGATGCCACAAAACATTCAACAGATTCAACTGAAAGCAGAAATATCATCAAAGTAACTATATATACTATCACAAAGCAACTGTAAAGGCTTTAAAAATGACCAAATTCTAAATAAATGCCAAGTGTTAATAACACCCATCATTTGGGGACAAAAAAGATTACACTGATTTATGTCCCAGGGCACAAGAGCAGTGAGTACAGTGATAAGCTGAACACAATGAGACCCATCAGCCTTGAGTCACGGTAATCTCACTGCACGGACAGAAAAGGTCAGCACAGATGGATCAAACTCGAATGATTTGTATAATAATCCTCAATTCTTATATAATGTTTCTCAGCAGCACTTTCAAGGCACAAAGGAGGTCAGTGTCATTATTCCCATTTACCTATGGAAAACCAAGCACATGGGAAAGAAACTCACTTAAAACTCTCATCGAGAGGCTTTAACTGCAATACACAGAAAGCCATCCCAAACTGAGCCTCCTTGGTACTGAAGCAAATTCAGAATAAAAATCTGCCAGTGGACATATATATCTTTCAAAACAAAAGCACTTTGCTTCTACATTAAATTATTTTCCCATCCTTCAGTCACCACTATTGTTGCTTCTCGGGGAGAAGAAACCAGTGTTGCTATTATTTCATACTTTAGAAAGCCATCGTCGCTACATAACTATTATTCTTCCTAGCATTTGTACAATAATTTTACTGGCACACACAAAGAAAAATTCAATTTAAATGATCTTCAACTTCAAGCAGTCACAGATAAAGTTATTCATGTTTATGTACATGTTTACTCACATGCTCACAAGACTCACTTTAAATCATTATGTGCCACCCTAAATAGCTTAATTTCACATAAACAACATGCACTCCTATACAAATATGAAGCTAAAGAGATTTTAGTGATTTCTTTGCCTGTATAACTAAATCTGTTAGGTCTGCAGCTTAGCTGCACAGATAATCAGAAACAATGTCAACTGGAGAATCTGTAGACTCTGTCACAGCCAGTTTGAAGGAGACCATGGCTGATAGGGAGCACAGCCCAACCAGCTGGAGTTACACACAAAACATACATCAACAAAAAAAGCCTTTGAATTTTCAAACAAAACACCAGGGAAGTGTTGGTAATTTGGATTTCATATTCAGAATTCTAAACAAATGTCCACCTTTTTAAAGTGTCTCAGTGAACAGCCATTTTTAATAATACAGCCTATAGCTTGACAGTGATGGCAAAAACCCCAGTTCAGAGTTGCGAGATATCAGCAGTCCATTAGGATATTTTGCAATACCA
Source organism: Corvus hawaiiensis (assembly GCF_020740725.1). Taxonomy (NCBI): domain Eukaryota; kingdom Metazoa; phylum Chordata; class Aves; order Passeriformes; family Corvidae; genus Corvus; species Corvus hawaiiensis. The sequence goes on from NC_063222.1 coordinate 13,464,193, forward strand.
TATGTGATATGTCCTCAGGGTTCTCTGTTACACTAAGATATTTACTGATCTCCAAGATCACTATTATAAAAGCATATAGAAAAACTGAATTTTTATCATGTTTTTAGTACACAAGTATTTTCTTGGTAAATTTTCTTCATTTGTTCATTGCACAAAATTACTGGGCTACAAACACAACTTTAAAAATTCCATAGCCTGTAGAAGCACATACATATCGAGAAATAGATGAAATCAGAGATCTGTAGAAAAGAAAAAAATAAAATGGGGCAGACAGTTTTTCAGTGTACTTCAGGCTTACACTGAGTAGTACATATTCTGTCTTTTACTGTTCAGTTTGAGACAAATCTACAGGAGTTAAGAGCTTATGAATCTGAAATTACCAGGCATAGGACTGTGGATAACTGCTTCTGATGTCTTGGTCATTTTAGCAGATCTCTTCAAGCATACAATGAAGTACTTCTATTACAGCAGCCCTGTGCACTAAGTTTTTAAAATACCAGCCCTGTCAGGACTTAGTAAAAGATAGGTACTGTGTAATAAAAAGATGCATTGAAACAAAAGTTCATTGTGCAGTTGTATTAGAAGTGAAGATTTCCACCCAAAGCAAGCTCTCTGCAGCTATGATATGATTAATGGCTCCTTCCTCATGGAACCTGTTGCAAGATTGGTGCTCTATGGCTGGAGTCCCTTTTCCCTCCACAGCAGTAAACTTAGAACAACGTGTAAACTCACAGGAACTGGGGACACAGTAACAAAGAAGTATTAACTAAGGACAGCAGGATTCCTCAAAACCATTGTGTGAGTCTACACTACACATTTTAAGATAAGAATCCTGTGCCTAAGGCCCCAGCAGCAGAAGATGTGCCCAGTCCCACTTGCCCTAGGGCAGCCTCCTCTTGCCCCGTGCACAGGTGTGCCCTGGCATCCATGCTGGTATCCCGAGATATCACCAGGCTGTTCCATCCAGCCATCCCCACTCTGCTGTGCAGCTACGGCAGCAGTGCCCGCAGACTGCAGGGGCTGATGACGACTCATTGACCACTAACATGAGTTTTCAAGTGATATCTGATGCAAAGCTTGATTTTATCACAGAATTTCACACCCAGGCAATTCCAACAGATCAGGGAGTCTTGGGACTCTCTAAGCTGCCAGGGAGCCCTGAAAGCTGCACATATCCCTGTGCATGGGGGTGGTTTTATGGGGCAGAGGATAACGCAGACACGCCCTCTGCTTGGAATCACCAGAAAAACTGTTTCATTTTCCATTTTTGTAATAGATATGAACCGGATTACTGAGCATGTAACTTAGTGACTGGGAGTGTCTCCCAACAGATTAACTTTTAAATCCTCCCAGTTACACTTGCAACTTTTTAACATGAACGCTTCATCATGTCTGGTTCAATTCAGCACAGCTTGCAACAATTACCCCAAACCCACAGTACAGCTGCCACTATTCTTCTCATTCACAAATCTAATTACACCAGCTTGAGGACTAACTTGAACTATTATAGTTAATCATTTTAACAGAATGAGCCAACTCCACAAAGGCATTTTGCCACAAAAGCCAGGATTTTGACTGAATGATGGATGCAGTTCCTATTAATCAACCTTACCGGGCACCAAAGTTCTGTTGACACCCAGGAGCACATCAGCCTTGTTAGCATGGATCCTCCCAGGAGTTTCTACCAACAGGCACAGTCCACGATGGAAAACTAGGAGAATACCTGGCACATTCATACAGATCTATCCCCAAGGCTACAAACAGTCATCTCTGTTCTCCAAAACTTGAGAGGAAGAATTTCTTTTCCATGCAGCAACCCAAGAATATTAATTTACTAAACAGTGAGAACCAGAGCCATTTTTTTCTGTCTGGGAGAATTAAAATGCAGCTCTCCTACAGGAATAATTTCAATCGCTAGTAATTTCAGGTAAGGAAATGAAGCACGGCCAGCCCAGCCAGCCACAGCTGAGCAATTTTGACTGTAACTGTAAGAATCTACTATATCAAAGACTAGGTGAAAAGGACTTTCAGAAAGGAGATATCCTGACTGTGATGCATGGACTACTAAAATATTTTACTCAATTGTGGTCCTTGCACAAGCAGTCCCTGCCAGTAGGTGAGTACCCTGGCCATCAGTCAAAAGCCATCTGCATGTGGCATTCCCTCTCAGATTGAAATGAGTATTCATTTCAAGCAGAAGAAACAAGCTCCAAATGGAGCAGCTTTTAGCCAAAAGAGCCTGTTACCTACGAGTTAAAGGTAACAAATGTAGGGAAGAGAATTGTCTGTTGAACTAGAATTGTTCACTAAACGAAGTGCTCTACTGAGCACTGTGAAATTTCTTCTAGGCACATGTAGGAAGAAAATCTAGTTCCCTTCAGAATTAGGCAGCAAGTCTTTTTATGAGGATTACAAATTTGGATGTATATGCTTTGATTCTACAATCATCACATTTAAAATATCAAATTCCTTAGTCAATTTGCATTGCATTTAGATACACTGGGTACTAGAAATGGTTTTTTTCCCCCTAGACATCATCTATGGAAGGAATAAAAACACAAATACTGAAAGTATTCTAAAAAGCCCGAATCAAAACAAGCTGCAGCAAGAAGATGACAATATTCACTAACAAACACACGAAACAAGCAATAATAAGAAAACTGAACTCCCAAATAAACCAAACAACCTGTCAACCTATTTAGAAACATTAATTCCGATTTAAAAATCAGCAAAAGTGACACAGCAGTACTCTAAGACTTACAGATCAGATTGCAATACCTAAGCAGTCTGTGAACATTAACTTCTCCTGTAGCAAAATAAACCAGGAAAACACCCAGAGGCTGTGTGTGGACCATAAAGGTAAAGGACACTAAAGGTAATGGTGGGAAAGACAAATGGAGCCTAATCACACAAACAGTGCAACGGCAGCAACAGAGTAACTCCCTCAGATGGTTCAGGGGAAAAACTTGTGGAGAAAGGAGATTTTGAAAATTGAGCCTGTGAATGGAAGAAAAGCAGAGAAAGCCATTTTGGTGTGTAAGGGTCAAGTGATCATCTACTTTGATTAGGCATTTTAAGTGAGACAAAGACAGAAAGTTTCCCCAACACAATGATTATCTCGTGGTGGTAAAGCTGTGGAAGGAGACTGCAGTATTTGTGTGAGTACAGAAACAGCAACAGCTGACTCGGTGTCTCAAGACACTCTCCTGCAGTTTGAAACAGCAGCCTCAAAGACCCAGGCTGCTGTTACCACGCAAAGGGACACGGCAGTGGCTTATCTAGAGCAGTCCAGCATTTTTCAAAATTAAACCCAGTAAAGCTAGAATTTCCCAACAGATTTCACAGAAAAATAAATTATCAGGGTTCATTAATAAAAAGGAAGACATTTTGCAAGGAATTTTCTATGTGCTCAAGGTTCAGCACTGGAATCCGAAGTGTTCCATTAATGCAATACTGTTTGTGCTAGAGGCAAGTAACAAATAAACACACACCACAATTACCTTTTTGGAAAGAACAGAAAAATGCAATTTTTCTAAGCAAAAATTTCTAGAACTTGAAATCTGATGCTTTCAAGAAGGTTCTCATTAGAGCAAATGGTGTCTCTCCTTTGTTCTTGAACATATTATAAATCCATCATGCTTCAGTCTAAGAATACTATGAAGACACATTATAAATAGGCCCAGATATGTAGAAATAAATTGCCTTTATTTTTACTATAGCAAATTATTTAACTTAAATAATGGATTAAAAAAATACAAACTGCCTTCACTAGGAAGCTCACAAAGCCCTGTTAAGAGATAGTGGATCTGAATGCCTTTTTGGAGTTTCTTCCCCTCCCACCCATTAATTTCCAGAGTCCAACAGTGAACATGCCAAAAGAAATAAGTAAAGGATACTTTAGATTGAAAGTAAAAGACAGCTTAGATATTGGCTGTATCTATAACAGTTTCCCCAGCTTGTACAGAATATTTGATTCTCTAAGAGTAAGCCATTGTGAACAAGATGTTATATCTCAATAGAGATGTCAACAATTTTTAATTATACCTCAAGGTTAAAAAAAAAAATTAAATCATTAGATCGTAACATTTTATAAAATATACAAAAATGGAGGTAATAATGCATCCATTATCTCAGAAGCAAAATCTGATAAAGAGTGGGATATGGGTGATTGGGATATTCCTAACAGTAATGACCTATGCTTTATAAAGTTATTCAGTTATTTTCTGCACAAATCAATTGCTTGTTTCAGAAATTATTTGAAAATGTTGCACTTAGTCTTTTTCTCTAGCATCATGACACAATAATCACAAAGCAATGAAGCACAAAGTGCAATTATCTCACCAGTGTGCAATAAATAATTCTCAAAGGCCTACAATCAGTCTGTCATGTTCTGCAAAGTTCAGAGGACTAGGAAGATACTGTAGCTCCAGCCATTTTCTGTTTAGACTGTCTCATTTTTTCAGTCTCTTAGGTTTGATGGCATGAGCCAAAAATCATCCTTCCTGCTCTTACATGCATTGGGTTATTGCAGTGGATAACAGCAAATCAGTATTTACTTAGAAAGGTTGATTGAAATGTTTCCTGAATCGCAAATCCTCGAGTTTTCTAGTATAGATAAGGGGTTTATTTTACTGGAACACCATAGCTGTTACGACTGATCATAAATTTTTTTTCAGTCAAAAGTGACTAATCTTGAAGTGCTAAGACAAAACAGGATAGGACAAAATATAATTATTATTGTAAATTGTGCAGAACATTTAAAAGTATGACAACATGCTTAACCTTCTCTGTCATTTTGACTACAACAAAGTCAGGGAACTTTAAGGGTGGGGTATAAATCAGGAAATTCAGCATATTATTCACTATCAAGGAATGAAAAAAAGGGCTTATTTTATTCTCTTATTATTTTTACTGCACCTTTTTTCCCCCTCTGAAAATCTGAAGACCTTCCCATCTTTGCATGTCAGTAATAAACAACTACCAGTGGAGATGTATGAAATACATTGTAAACATTTTAATTCTGAGTATCCCAAGTGTGAATCAACCATATCCAGTGAAATAAGTCATAAGGTATGTATCAAATAGAATTCTCTTACCTTTTGTTGGACTCTGGTTCTGATCTATAAATCCTTTCAAGTCTCCATTTGTGGAAGTCACACCAACCTGAACAAAACATTTTTGAAGTCTTAAAATATGACAAACCTTTCTATGTTTTCTAATATGCAACTAACAATATTATGAAAGCAACTTTCTGCATTATGAAACACCATAATCCCATGGACAGCAGAGTCTAACAAGAGCATGAGACTCAAGGCAAGATATCCAGGACTTTTACTGTGTATATATGAAGACAAACTCTACTTTTAACTAAGTTGTTACCTAAAATACACCCTGACCCAAGCAGCCCATTCTGGCTATTATGGTGTAAGGCACTGTCCCCTCCAAGTCAAAGGGAGCCGCTGCCACCAATAACACAACAGAAATCTGCCCATGTCCAGTTGCCTCAGTACTAAGCTGCACAGTCTACAGGTCTGAGATGTGACTGTTGATGCATTTTAAATACATTTCCTAGTGTTCAGATATGCTGATTTAATGAGGGTAAGTTACTGGAGACATGAAAAACTTAAATCTTATACAGAATAGTGCAACTCAGACTGTGGCGTGCACACAAAGCAAAGGAAGGTGTAGCTTGTATAAAAAAATACAAGATGACAGCTCCTGGACAAAGAAGGGAAGAGATGGAAAGTCCCTCATGTCCCAGCAGCTAACAGGGAATGGGCACAGCAACAGCAGTAATGGTAAGGCAGTTTGCAGTTTCAGCACTTCATACTCACACCACCTTTGTTCAACAAAGCATCTTGTTCTGCTTCCAAGCTGTGATAAGCACTGAGGGACTGAGCCCCGTTGGAGCAGTAGGCAATTAAGCTAAATATTGCAAAACCTCTTTTTAAAATATTATAAAATTTGAGTACTTCTGTAAATCACTGAGACAAAGGGTTCCGGTATCCAAGTTAAAAGAAGACAATCATATGATGAAGGATCAAACATTTTGCTTTACTTTACAGATGTATGTAGCAATAATGGAACCTATGCTAGGGCCACTTTAAGAATTTTAATATACTCAACTTAGAGCATCATTTAATTTTAGGCCAATTAAACAGTAGTAACATAACTAAAATAAACTATGCAGGACAAAAGAATTCCTAATGTAAGCATTCAGTCTCTCAATTCTGATTAGAGACCTTGGATTCAGCAAATAATTTTTGTAGGGGAAAATCCACACACAGCATCATGACAAACTCTTGAAAATACTTCTATTACGGTTTTTTCCCCATCAGGAGACACGTAAGAAGATCAACTGTTTCTGCAGTACTCTGATTGTAAAACACTGCCCAAACGAGCTCAGTTATGTGCTTCTATAAACAAGCCCTTGGAGATGCTCAGTACAGTTCCTCAGTTTATCTCAAGCATTGTCAGTATCAGACTTGATCTTTCCTGCCTTTCCTGGCACACCCAACTAGACTCTCCTACACTCTCAGACGCTTGGGCTGTTGTGGTGTATCCCCAGAGGCTGTGTCGAAAGAGAGGTGTCCCATTTTCCCTTCCATTCCCGGGCTGTCTCCCAGCAGGTGGCAGCGGTGCAGCAGCGATGCAGCGGGGCTGGGGAGCGCCCGAGCGAGAACGCCCGGATTGGAGCAGGGCGAAGGGAGGAAGACATGAAAGCAAACGCAAAACGTCTCCTAGCACGGCTTGGTAGCAGATCCACACAGAAAAGAGCAGCATTCTAGGATCCCTCCTCCCGGGTGCTTGGGCACAAGGAAAGCTCGTGTGGTAAGGGCCCACTGTGGTTCCTTACACTGAAGATGTATTCTCAAGGAGATGTTTAACCGAGAGGTTGGTGAGGTTAGTAATTGCACAGTGTAAAGCACTGCAAGGCCATTCCAGCACCCAGCCAAGGGGAGGGAAGAGGCAGCACTGCTGGATCACACCACAACACACAAACAACAGTGTCAGCTTCTCCCCAGGACCCCTGCCTGCCTCTGCAGCAACTAGAACAACACAAATGGGAGAAATTTTAAATTCAGAGAAAGAACAGGGGTCCACAGGGATAAAGATCAAGTTAGTTTACAGGCCTCAACTCATTCCAAGAGAATGGATAAGAATTACAAAGAACATCTTCCAAGACAGCACTGAAATTTGTTCACAGTTAAACATTCAGCTCTAGATTTACAACCGTACATTTCCCTATTGAGTCAGATCAGTGTTTTACTCAAACACTGAAGACGATGTACATATGCAGTGACAGAATGAAAATTCTAACTTTTACGTTTAACTCTTGAAAGATTTAGAAGGAAATGCAACAAAGTACTTGAGGGGGTTTTTTTTGTGTGTATGTCATACTTCAGTGATCCAAATGACACAAAATTGCAAAATTTCAGTTTGCACAGAAATACATTCTTTTCATTACAATGGTCCTAGCAGCACATTTATAATGAGTAGCACTTTTCTCAATTTTATAATCTTTGTATCTAAGTTTAGAAGAGCTTGACAACCAACTTGAATTTCATGAGAACTTAAGTGAGAAATGTGGCAGATCTAAAGGAATTTGTTTGCCTTGCAGAAGAATGATCCCAACTAAGCCCTCAGAAGCAGCAATGTGTGATGCAACATTACGATACTGCAGCACCACAAGACCTTTGTAGGATTCCATCTCAGTCCTCAAGAGATCCCAGGCCATGTTGTTATCTGAGACAGACCACCCACTGCTTTTGGGAATCTTGTACCGTAACAACTCCTAAACTGAAACCAGCAAACAATCCTATGCTTAACTGGTATCATTTGTTACTTTTTGTTCTGCTCGTGTGATATTTCTGCTTTTTAACACTGGCCCAGAGTGTCTGGATTACTCGGCATGGCAGGAGCTGGACTGCTGCGTCTGTCCATCTGCAGCACGAGGAATCCAGCCATGACAGAAGATGAAGAAAGGATTTGGCAGGCCTTTGCATACTCCTAACTATCTTTGAGGTTTGTTTGCCTTTCCTATTAGGTGACTAAGTTTCCAAACAGGGTGAGGGGAAAGAAGAAAAAGAGTCACAATCAGAGTCTTGGATGGGGCCAACTGCCATGAGCAGCTCTTGTAGCTTGCCAGCCTTCTCTACTGCTCGGCTGGGCAAATCTCTGTGACCAACCTCAGCAGTTAAACTTTCTTCCATGCTGACATGTGAAAGGAGAACTATTGCAGCCATTTAACTGCCCTGACCTATGGCAAGACAGCCACCCTTTGAGAAGCAGTGACAAATAACTTCACAATCAAAACTAACAGTCTCATTCAAAAAATCTGCTTAAGTCATGTTAATCATTTGTTTGAGTACTGAAACTAAAAATTTGTTTGGGTAAACGAAACTAAAAATAAGTTTACGATGAGAATTTGCTCATTTTTTTCTCCATTTGTTAGTACTGTTTTGGTGTCTTCTTACCTGAAGGACAGATGGGAAAGGAGATACAAAACAGGCAAGAAAAACACATTTTATCATATAAGCAAAGAATGAAATAACCCAACTCGACAGGGTGATTTGAATTACATCTGGGTACAATGTATATGGTAAGCACATGAACACCTCTTTCCCAAGAGAATATGTAACTTTTATTCAACATTTTATTATTCATAGCTTCTTTGGTTGGATTAGTTTTCTAAAGAAGGTCAAATTACCCATAAACAATATTCCACAAGCAGATACCAGAAAGGGTCCTGCATTTAAAGAAAATGAGCAGTGAGCCCAGCCTGGATAATTTTCCTACCACACACTCAAAAAGTCAGGAAGGAAAAACAGCGATGGGGAACGTTATTCCTCTTGCATACACATTCAATCTACATCCTGGCACGTGCTTGGAGCACAAGCTTCCTTGGGCAGAAGGTTGTTCAACACAGCTTCTTGCAAGATGAAAAGCCTTTTCAGCCATAGCTGCACGTGCCTGTGATGCAGCAGGAGCACAGACGTGCCCAGCTGAGGGGCAGTGATTTCAGAACGCAGACATGGCAGCTTCCTGCTGTGCACATTTGACAGAAGATATGTGCCCTTCAAGAGTTTCCTGGAAGATGCCCAAATTCCAGTAGTTTAAAGTTTTCTTTACTTGATCCTTCAACATATAGGAAAAAAGATGGAAATACTCTCACAAAAAAAGCTGTCTCCCTCAACTCACTCTGCAGATCACTAAACCATTTCTGACACTGTAACAAACACTAACCTTACATTGAAACAGGTTTTGACCTGCAGAAACCCCCAGATATATACAGAAACTAAACCCTGCAACTCTGCAAATTCAGAAGCATTATGGCCTTCTAACAGCATCAGGAAACACCAGGGCTGACACTATTGCCCTGAGTGTGCAATTCTGTGTAACCAAGGTTGGGAAAACCCAAAGAAGTGCTACCAATAAAGACAGAAAGCATATGACCCCCACATGAACAGGTAAACATGAAAACTGAGTCCTACATTCATCTGCACCACAGTAGCTGATTTTTATTACAATAAACCCATACTTATTAGGTATCTGACTAGGTTTGCATGAGTTTGATATGCAAAATTTCAAAGCACGCATACCAATAAAATATTTCTTCTCTAAAGTAACCACAGCACTGAAGTAAACAACAAAATCATATTTCTATATTCAGCACAAGAGTAGGTTACCCAGACTGAATCTCACAACTGTCCTCAGAGATTTTCAAAACCCAAAGCCCTGATGGAGCTCTGAACAAAGCACCAAGCAACTGGGTTCCAGTGTCAAAGAGCTTTGCACAAAGCACCAGAGTAGATGGCCTCCTGAAATCCCTTCCAACCCATGCCACTCTATGACTATTACACAACACTTCAGAGATTTTACTGGGATTGGTATTTATCCTTTGACTGCATCGAACAAAAGGTCAAAGCCACAAATGACCTGGATTTGTGCAGCTGTCCCGCATACATCAGTAGAATTACTTATTTGTACTAGAGTTGAATATGACCTATGAAATAATAAGCAAAGGGCTTTGAATATACACATCAATTTATTTTGTGTCTTGGTAAGCTTGAATCAAAAAGTGAGATATAAGACACCTCGAAGCCTGGAACTACACACCAAATGAAGCTATTAATAAAGCAAACAGAAATTTCCAACACTTGAGAATTAATTTAACCAAACTATGTCCTTGGTAGCAATCTAACCCAGTATGCACAAAACCTTTTGCAGCTACTGAACAGAGCACCATCCTAGGCTACCTGCACTTTTACTGTGGGGCACTCCTATGGTGGTGTTGTTTCCTAAACCTGCTCAGATTTAACTAGACTGCAGGATGCCCTGTCAAAGGCAGTCAAAAGGCAAATTGCCCAGGGCCCAAAGTCATACTCAATTCACTGATCACCAGGCTTAATCAGAACTGTTCTCTATACAAACTGTCTACCTCAGGAAGCACAGCTAATTAGGCAAAAAATTAAGGTCAGGATGTTAAGACATTTCATAAGCTTCCTCAGAACACAGGATAGAGGAGTCAAATACAGAGCCCCGAGACACCTCTACAGGATGGTTAATGAGCAAGCAAAGAAACAAGAAGGCCTTCAGTCTTCTAGAAACCAGGAGTGTACCAACATTAGCAAAGTAATATGCAGTCTTTCTATTCTTTCTTGAGATTTGAGACTCAGACTCAGTAGAAGGATTTTACACAGGTGCAAAGGTGAGAAGGTTAAACAAGATGAGCAGCTTTCAGCTAAGTTTGGAGCAATGTGAGAGGAATCACAGACTCACAGAATATCTCAAGTTGGAAGGGACCTGGAAGGATCAATACGAAAACAGCATAAAGCATTGCCTCAGTTATTGACCTGACCCACAACTGAGTAAACTCCACATGTTTAAAAAGCTTCTAATCAGTCTAAGTTTATCAAAATATTACAAAAGATGATGAGGTATACATTTGTGGTATACAAAAATCACACAAGATTTTTTAATTTGAAGGTCTTTGTGTTTGATTTCTTGTATTTGTCCATAAAATTCTGGAAGTCAGAAGTTTCTTGTATTTGTCCATAAAATTCTGGAAGTCAGAAGTGACAGGCAGAATGCCAATATGAAAAGTAACACATGTTGAAGAGTTATACTTACATTTTTTGCCGTCATGTCAGGCAGTATTGCTTTATACTTCATAAAGCCATAAGATATCCCTTTTCATCTTCACAGAATCTTTAAAATGAACATCCTGTAAGAAAGTTAATGAAATATCTTATTTGAAAGCCAAGCTTTTGATAAAATAATTACCACAATATTCATGTTTTGCAGATACTAAAAATATACATTGCTTGGAACAGGCAGAGATGAAATCCTATATATAAAGGCCCAACTTACATCAAGGCCTAGCTACATTATTGTGCTAGTAAACCATGTTATATCATTACTAAAGTTTTGTAATTAAAACCATGCAATCTTTTGCATCTAATGCAGATTGGCTTTAAAAATTGAAGTGAATTACTTCTCTCCACTGTCTCTTTAGCCACCAACAACAGAGAAAGCTTTTAATGAACTGTATACATACAGAAAACATTCAGAATTTTTAGGAAACGCACAAGAAAAAAACAATTCAGCTCTACCTCATCTTTTAAATATTTTCATGCTTTTAAATTAAACTTGTGTAGTTAGAATTATAATATTAGAATTCCAGGAAAAGACAAAAATTTTGGTATACGAAAAAATACTTTAAAGTGACTTATTTTTTAAATGAAAGCTTCCACAAGTCTAACAGAAAACAGAAGAAAAGTTACAAATCAACACAGTCAGCACAAACCATTTTAAAGATAAACATTTTGTCAAGTAAATTCTAAGTACTGTGAAAGTACTTTCTAAGTACTACTAGCAGTTAAAAAATGGACTACAAAAGACATTTGAATTGCATTTGGATGAATAAGAGAGAGAGAACTGCTCACACTTTCAAGTGTGGAAATAAATTCAGTAAAATTAGGAAAACACATCAGCTACTTATCAAATAAGACTCATGACCATTTACAGCAGAACTCACCAGCTACAAAAGCAGGGTGCAATTCATGACATTTCCTCTGTATTTTAACCTATGTGACGTTTGAGAATGGCCAATGTCTTCATGTCTTCAGGAAAGTGCCAGGGATTGTTTCAGTAGTGTGTGTAACTAATGAGGAACTCTACCATCACATCCCATCACTGCTTTAGTAGTTTTGGACAATCCAGGGGAATTTTAAATTCTAGGCTGTTTCTATACATTTCTTGGTTTATTCTGATATCATATCAATTAAACTGTTAGAGGAAAACCATTTTATTCAACTTAGAGGTGTCCTCCACTTCCTGTTGACTGAGTTGTACTTATCTTCCTTAGTGCCTCCCTTTATTGCCATATTAAGCCATAATTAAGCAGTTACTCCAGCATGTGAACACCACACAATTCTACTAAGACATTCTCCTGTGAAAACTTGTACATTTTAGTTTCACCACAAAACATCCAAGAAAATAATAAGAATTTTTCTCTGGCTTCAGAGAAGATACTACTAAGAGGTATCTATTCCCATCCTGGGGAAAGGGGCTACTGGATCTGGTAGTAATCTTGAAACCTGAAGTCATAACAGCTACAGAGGTCATGGCAAAGAGCAAATACTGAATCCTTGCAATGCATCTGAAAATTATGATCTTTGTGCCTGTTCTTTTTCCACATTTCTCACCCTTCCAGATGAACTCTCCAAATACATCATCTGGAGCTCTGGCCAAAATTGATATTGTAGTCTGACCTCCCTCTCCTTCTTTAAGAGGCTTTACAAGTAATTTACTGAAATAAAATGTAGTTAAGAACACATTTGCTAAGCAGTTTTAACTCATTTACACATAAGCAAACTAGGTTCATCTTTGACAAGTTATTTGCTGTCAAGCTTAGTGATCCAGAAGGTATTGTCCATAAACTTACAGTCTTTTGCCACAATGTTCTTCAGCCAGTATGAACAGTTGGTATTCTTCCAGCTTTATGAACACATTTTGTCAAGCCCGAGAAGCCAGACTTTGTGACCCCACCATCTGCCATGACCTCTTGTCAGGTTCAGACAAAAGAACTGACACAGATGGCCTCAAAATGGAGATTCTCTTCATCCCCAATTGCTGCATGTGCTTGCACCACACAAATAGAAAAAGATAAAACTCAACCTTTTTTGTTCTTTAGCTGGCTTCTACTGAAATGAAGCTGCATAAAGACAGGTTCAGAGCCCAGAGCACATGAGACACGAAGATTGCTGTATTTGAACTATCTTTGTCCCTTCACAAGCTAAGCCTTGGTTTATAACCCACTCTCATAATTTTGCCTTTTGGTCACATATTATACAGTACAAGGAGCCAACCAAACTGTCTCACTTTGTAAACTCTGAGTTGCAGCTTCTTCTAGAACATATTTCCTAATCACTTATGCCACTGACATTAAAAAGACAGTTTGAGCATTAAATTTACAAAAGCCCAGGTAATCAAGCTCTAGCTACAGCAAAACAGTCCAGGAGTTTTATTTGTACCTATTCTCGCTACAAGTTAAAAGCCAGATCTATTCTAAAGTTTTGGTGATACTGAAGCTGAATTCCAGTGCAACAAACAGTGCAAAACAGGAAACAGTTACCTGCAGAATAACATTACATTCCTTCTTATGTTCATTTTCTATTGTCCAAAGTTTTTTTTTTAAATCACCCCTCTAAGACAGCATAACAGTCTGTTCTCTGCTTTACCAAACTTATCCTGGTTTTTCTTCTAAAATTTTTTTAGTACTTAAAATCACACCTTCACATAGATCAACACCATGCAAAGATCCTCCTCAGTGCCAGAGGCCAGTTCCCAACAGAAAGTGTCATTTATTTAAGTATTACATCAGTACTAAACATCTACAAATGAAGACAACTAGTGGAACAATTACCTAAATTGTTATGATGCAAAGTCTTTATGGAATGCATGAAAAAAAAAAAAAAAGATATTTTAGTATACTAGAATGATTTTCATCATCACTAAGGAGTGCTTTTTTTTCATTTACTTGGTAAACAGTATTGCAAAGTGAAAATTATTCCAGGTAACTGGGTCAGCTAAGAGGAAAGTGTGATCAGTTTCAAGACATAGAAACCTGTATAACACCAGCCTTTTCACAAGAAAGTAATTTATACTCTTCATACCCCTCTCCATAGTACTAAATTTCAAGCTATGGTATTACAAGACTGATTTCGAAAGACAAAAGTAACAAAAAAGACTCCTTATTAATCTGTACAGGCTCAGTTTTAAACCACTAATTTATGCACAGCATCTACATGGCTTAGACCACCTGTTACACATATGCTCCTTCAGTGTGTCTCAGTTTTCAGACCAGTAAAATTTCAAAATTATGAAGTACTTATCAGAAATCCACCTGTTCCCAGGAAGTGTTTCTCCATCTTGTTCCTAAAACCATTTCAATATCTAACTCCTTTTAGAATAAACTGAGATTAAAAAAAAACAATTTTAGTGAAAATACCTGTATGTACTAGTCAGAATAATTTCCCGGTATCCCACAAAACAGAAATACAACTTTCTTATCAAATTTCTGACATTTAAATTACAGATTTTGCATCCCTCTGAGCAGATTCCATTGATTTGTCAACTTTTTTCCTGAGTCTTCTTCAGATGATTTAGTCCTAGTTTTATCCTTTATGTACGTAGACAAGAAATTAACTTAGCCTGTACACTCCAGAGACAGGAATACGATATAACATCCAGCTTGTCACTCAATGAAGCTCTTCAAAAAAGCCAACCAAGGTGTTTATTCAACAAGTCACACACACAGGATGGAAAATACATCACCACCTTCAGCTATCACACAGTAATTTTTATTTTGAAAATAACGTTAGAAAGTAGCTCTAAGGAAGCATTTGAAAGGAACTCCCACCATGATGTGTATGATGAAGGTCTGGCAGGTATAACAACTTATTTTTCCAGCTTTCACTGTGAGCAATTGTATGCCTTCAAAAAAGTCCTAGTAGATAACAGACAAGGTGATTAGAGAGACTGAACAAAGGAAATCTAAGTGACTTGATCACTGAATGATATTATGAGTTTTTAACAAAATAAAATAATTTGAGAAGAGTAGTCAGTTTAAAACTGTCATTGTTTAATCACCTTTACTTGACTTAAAAGGCTGCAGCCTATGAAACCAAAGCACAGAAGTTCTCCCAACTGTATGACACAAAAAGGAAACGAGGATGACTGCTTTGAACTGAGATGCAAACGAAAGATAAAACCACGTGAACCTAATTTGAAAGTGAAGATCTCATCTGATAGTTATGATTGAGCAAAATGCCAGTGTATCATCAGAAAAAATTAACTGACACCTCCTGGCAACAGCAGTTACTATGACTCAAGTTTACACAGTACAAAAAACCAGGAAAAACAGATGAGGCCTTTGTGCAAGTTCAATGAGTATAAACTGTAGCACTTCATCTCAGTAAGGGAGAATCACCAACCTGTGTGGTTTGCTAAAAGCATGTCAGGAAAAATGTCCCCTTAAGGACTTCATGTAGCAAATACTGAGGCAACAAGTGGCTTGGATCCCATTCAGTACTCTCAGACTCAATCCCAAATGCTACATCCCCATTACTCCCACTGTTTGCTGTATTTACTCTCACTGTTGTACTTATTATATGACTATCAATGTACATATTATATGACTATACCTGTTGTACATATATATATGTACATATGTACATATATAGCAAAAGCACTATTGATGGAGGCTACTGAATATCCTGAATCCCAGGGATGAAGACAGGTCTGAATGAGAAGAACACATGACAAGGGCAGAAAATCCAAAGCTGGATCCAAACTCTCTCCTAGCTGAAAGTCCTCAAAATCTCCATTCACTTAACTGCACTGCTGACCCTCAAGTTCTGCTGCTTGTCCAGTCCTGACAGTGCTGATACCCCAGTTCCAGCAACCTGGAACTGGATACTCCTTCCCTCAAGGGACTCAGTTTCTTAGGCATGTTCTTAGACACGCTCAATGCCAGTACCAGCACTAAACTACACGTCTCAGAATAGGAGCAGCACTCATGGCTTATTTCAAAATCAGTGAGGTGAAGTATGTCTCTTATTGTCCAAATAAGGAGAACTTTACATTAAATGTGGAATAATTCCCAAGCACTTGAACCTTTGCAGGCTCTTTTAATTCCCCAAACCAGCTTACTGTCATTCAAGATAAAGTACGTAGGGCCTGACATCAGAACAGCGGGTAACATTCATGCAGCACTTACAGCGTGATCAAAATGTCTTTTTGAGTTTTATAGACAACTTTCATCACTACCAAGATTAATTTAGAATTAACAGAAATTTAGCTGCAGGTCTTTTCAAGCAGACAATCTATTCTATAAGCTCATTTTTTGTTCTCTCACTAGGCTCCTGGCCCATAGCTGACTACTATACAGGGCACAACCTTGGGAGTCTGCTGCCGCCGTGGAAAGAGGCAGGCACAACTTCCTTTCAGAGGAAACAGCACACTGTATTTTCACAAACACATTTTTGCCTTAAGAAATTTCATTTTCACAATGGATTGACATTTGAAAAAAATATAGTGATCTATGTGATGACTGCAAAATACCTTGGTAAGATGGTTTCTGTGCATTGCCAATAATATACTGGCTCCTCTTTCAATTAAGCTCAACTGAAAAAAGCATCTTTTTGACCACTGAGACTTCACACCAGCTTCTTGCTACCACCAGCTCATACACTGCATGGCACATCAGAGAATGCTCTAGATATTAATCTGGTTTTGTAAGTTTTAATTTTGATATTTTATAATTTCCAGAATTATCGCTGCATTGACAATATACGGAAAAGTTTAACTACACTGCTGAGATATACTTTTGTCTACACCTCACAGCTGGAAGGATCTCAACATCCAATGAACTGAAAATAATTTTACATTTGCATTTAATTAAAGATCACCAAGTTATAGTGTGACAAAAAACTTGATGATGAAGACTTGGTAGATATTTCTTCAATTTTCCTTATAGTTTGCTAGAAGCTTTGCTCTACTTTAAAGCCATTATTTAACTCTACTCTTGCATGGATTGAAGATTATGACAGTATTCACCAAAGGCTAATGGTTACAAAAAAATTCATACTTCTTTAATTATAATTTGGTACAAAGGCAAAAAGGGATTTTTTTGGTGATTCACAAGCTCACAAATACTGATTACAGCACACAAAATTACCTGAAGGGCACAATTCCATGAAATATATTGCACTGCTCTGAGATCCCACCCCTGCCAAGACTGCTAAAAGGGATCTTCCACTTTTATCCACTTCTTCCACTCCTTCCCCATGCTGCATGCTCTCAACAGCTCCCATTCCTACCTCATCCCCCCAGCGAGCCAGTTCAGTTCTAATACCGTCAGAATTCCAACAGTGGGGCTGAAAGGGGGTAGAAGAAAGTTTTCCATATGCTGCAACCCACTTGCAGCTCCAGGGGACACCCAGGCCTGTGCACAGGACAGGACTAACCCTCAGATTTGACCCACTGATTGACCAGGTCAGTCTGGTTTCCAGAACCACACCATGATTCCATTTCTGAAAAAAAGCATTTATGATCCCTCAAAATTTACTTATGGATTGAAATGTCACAAGAAGTTGGATATGGTTTGTTTATACGAAGACTACTGCATGCTTTTGAAGAGTTCACTGGGGTGTGTGCATGCTTCAAAACTCCATTAGGAAAAGGATATTTTTGTCTCCAGATCATAGCTTCCTCAATTTCTTATACAGCAAGAAGCAGGATGAATAATTTGCCTTTGACAGAGAGTGGAAGCCTTCTGTTACCAAATCAATACAAAGCTTGAAATTTTATCAGTTGTATATATGAATTTATTGATCTAAAAAAAGTTTGCCATTTTAAGTTGAATTTTAAATAAACTGAAGTTTACAATAATTTGATTGCACCTTTAAGAGAACAGAAATATATTTCTCACATTTCTCAAATCTCAAGGTCAAGTTTATAACAAAAGGAAGTTACCTAACTCCTTCCTTCCAAGAAATGGAGAGCCCATGCACACATAGGTTTCTTATGTCACTCTGAGGACATAAGCTTACTTTCACTTGCAGTTTCTAATCTCATCCATAATTACTGGTCATGTTACCACCATAATTCTTGGATGACCATTAGAGTTCACAAGTGATTTATAGTATGTCAATGCATTGCCATTCACAAGCCTTAATGAGCAACTACTGATACATTGGCTTTAAGATTTTAGTTCCCACAAATGTCATTATAATACCTGCTACCAAGTTGAAGAATTCTTCTATACAACTGGAAGTTCACAGCCTTAAAGACAAGTGTGTACCTGTTGCAACCTGCTAATTTCTTACTGACTTTTCCTTTTTTTTTCCCCCCTGAAATTTGCAATAACAAAACAGTAAATGAAAATGGTCCCTTATTCACACAGAACACATTTGCTAACACCACCCATGGGTAAATGGATTATGAATTCCTATCAAATTAGCCTTCCCATACACCCAGCCATCTACCCAGCCAGATGTTATAGTCACCTGACAGAGGTTAGTGAGGGACTCAGTTGAAAAGTACTAAAGAGGTTGTAAGCCACAACTGAATCATTTGCTATTCCTACCCAAACCAACACAAATCTGGCAGCAACAGGAACCTGATGAAACAGGAGAAACCTGCCTTGCTAAACAGAGGAGCATGTCCTAGGCTCCACAGGAAAATATAAATTAAGCTGCAAGACCAGAATTACATTCACAAATGGATTTTGGTCTATAGATGTTAACAAAAATTCTGTGTTTTGGATACAGGCATTCCATTCACTGTTAGGAAAGAATCAAGGAATAGAAGTACAGTCTCAGCTACTATCACTGCTTTCTCTGACCACTGTTTGTGTAAAACCTGGTGGTCAGGGCACATCCCACTGACTGAAATAACACAAAACCACGCAAAACAACGTCACCTTTATAAAGTGGCTTATTTCTACAGGTTATGTTAATTAACAGCAGATTTAGAAGTTTTGTGAAAAACCTGGCTGTAAACCAAGAAGATCCCAGTGCTGTGACAATTCCGGATAATGCCTTCAAATACACCTCTAAAGGAGCCCCTTCTAGAATTCATGCTTAAGTGATCTGGGAAGCTAACAAAAATCAAGTTGTCTTCTCTTTTAGACATTATCATCAAGTCAGAAAGAATGAAACTCTGCCAACACCTGAATTGCTGCAGTTCACAACCAAGCATACTAACAAAAGCAAACACTCATCTTTTCCCAGCTTGGTTCTAGGCTCCATAGTGACAGCCAATACTGGACGTAAACTGGCTAAAGCATTATTTTGCAACCAAGTCAGTGCTGCAAAAATCTAGAAGTTACTTCAGGTTTCAGTAAAGACAAACATCCTCAAAAATGGCTTCACAGTAGGCTGTGGATTTTGCAAACCATGTTCTGAAAGGCAAAGAGTTTCTTCAACAGTACTAAGTGAATAGCTGGATCAAGAATTATTTCCAAACGTCATCCCTTTTCATTTAATTACTGTTCTGTATTTCACTAGAAGTATGATATTCTAAAAATCTGTGCTTTTGTTACAATTCTATTTATGTATATGACAATATATTAACATAGATAATGGTCTTGCAAACTGAACTATTGTAGGCCTGCAGTTTGATTTGCTTAGATTGATTTTTATGCTATAAATATTGAAAAGCATAAAAGTAAAGTTGAACAGTCGGTAACAACCTTTACTGGAAACTATCACTGCACACCGGAAATCAGACCAAGGAGCAAAGGAGTTCCTTTAATGAGACGATGAAAGTAAGATCACTTACTACTGCCTCAAATTCTTGCAAAAGAGTCATAGTCTACAAATCAAATAATAGGGGGGAAAAGAATCCATTTCATTCTAGTACTGGATGTTACAAAACACACATGAAGAATCAATCCAGGAAGCTGTTATAAAACTGTTAACTCCCTACCACACGTGCACCTTTTACAATATTTCCTTGCATATCCCTGGGTCCTCAGATCCTGCCACAGGCATTTGTGCTCTCAGCTCCAACATGGTATGTGCACTATCACCACCCCAAGACATCGGGATTGTTTTTCATCTAATACCTAAAGTTTTGTGACAAACCCATCTGATTCCAGTGGTTTCTTGGCTTTATACACAAAAAAATCCACAAGTGTAATTCCTTGCACCAGACCAGACAGGTAATTTTCCCTATTTTAAGATTTACTGTTGATTCATTAGGAGTCATGTACGGTGAATGCAACTGGAAAGGTAGCAGAGAAAGTCTTACATCATTACACCCAAAAAATGAAAAAGCAAACAATTTAAGAAATTATCACCTATTAAAGACAGCCCTAAGAACATTATTTTAAGGTAGCACATTAAAAGAAATGAATTCCAAGAACTGAATTAGACTGGCTATAGCTAGAACTCATTTTGCTCCATAGTAGGATGCAGAAATTTAAATATTACTGTCTACACAGTATGGGCTGCAGCAGCTTCCCTCCCATACCATGCAAGTCACTATTCTTATATTCCCTTTAGAGTTTCACACTCAGCTTTCAAAGACGCAGTGACAAGGTCCGCACATCTAAACCAAGTAACATCATAAACCCTTGAAGAGGATGTAAAGCTGGAATTTTGGTCCCTATTTCTTCACTAAACCTATAACATGTTTAGCCAAAGCTACTGAAACATCTTTACTGGGAGGGTGCTCACAACTGTTCAAGAAGTGTGTCCAGATGCACCAGAGGTCTCTACAGTGGTGTCCAACATGGACAAGAGTAGACAGAGATAAAAGAATTCTCCTGTACTACTGACATCCCCTGCAAAACAGCACTGCTGCTGCCCAGCTGGATTGTTTGGCCTAAGCCTTTTACATTGGAGAACTGCTGCCAAGATGCTGTTCTGAAAACTGAACCTGATCACTTTGTAAAGTGAGGCTGCCAGTCAGAACCCTCTGAGCAATAAAGAGCAGTCCTCTTACTGGTGTGTTTTCTGTAAAATTAATTACATTAAGATCCTACAAGTCAAATGGATTCTTTTTGCTATGCTGCAATAGTGATTTTTGTTCAAAGATGAAGTGGTTAAAAGAAAGCCAAATAATTTGACAGTAATATAAGATCACTCTTAAATTCACCCATGAGACAATCTTACTAATATTTAATAATTTTCACTTTTTCCCCTAATATAGAACTAAATCATTTGACCTGTTACTCTGTCCTCTTCTAGAGGCACTAGACACACTTCACAGTAAGAAACTTTTCAAAGTAGAACTTGACCTTTTTTTTTTCTCTTGACCACCTCTCCTGCCAAGTCTTGTCTTTTCTATAATGCAAGCTTCTCCTTAGTCTTCCAGGTTTTTTCAAAGTTCTATATTTAACACCCGACACATTACTTTGAACAGAAGTTCCTGAAATTCAGTACTTCACTGCATAAAAACCATCTCTGAGTATACACAACATTGGCATAAATGTGGGCTGTGAAACACAGTTCTGCATTTGCCCGGTAACACTGGTCCTCTCAGTCTTTGTCCCACTTATACAGATCCTTTTTTGTGTATGACAGGATATAATATAATCAAAAGAACTGAAGTTAATTTGGGAAGAGTAAAGAAATCGGGAAAAGTTATTAATTTCTCTTTTAACAACATCCATTTTTACCAGCATAACATTATTTTTGAATCAAAGCTTGTATCAAGTTGCAATTTGTTACACCACCATACGACCTCCAACATTTTACTATCTTCTCTCAACATAATCAAGCTACATTCGTGATAGTAGTTGGAAAAAAAGTCACTGTGACCAATATTAATGAAGAGTCATAAAAATAATTAAACTGCTTTTAGAATTATGAAAATTGACTAAGAAGTAATTTGTAAAAATTTTTTACCCAGCATGCTATATCATATCAATTAAAACTATTCATTTTCTCTGACAAATCAAGAATTTACAGAGAAAATGAAACCCAAAGTCCTTTCTCCAGAAGAGTACAGCACAAGCTGTGATACACTGCTCGGCATCCCCACTTTACTCAATGAGGGAACACGTTCTCATTTGCGGTTTTCTTCCACATTTCAAGGATGTTTGCTTATTCCATATTTTCCTCCTATTGTTTGTATTCTCAGCTCCAACAAACGGTGTTTACACTGGGTTCACCTCTGCCGCTGAGCCCTTTACAGCTGGAATCCCGGGCAGGCCTGTAACTCCCAGGAAGCGGCAGGCAGGGAAGTTTTGTTGTTGTTGTGCCGGACTGACCCTCTCCCGATAAGACCCGCGGGTCAGAACCGCCCCGACACGAAGTTCAAGCACCACCGAGCAGGGCCGGGAGCTCGGGCGGTGCCTTCCCGCTCCGGGGCCGGGGCCGGGCCACCGCTCGCTCCGCAACCCGCACAGCCCCGGCGCGGCCCAGCCCCGCCGCGCCAGCGCTCCCCACAATGGAGGAGGCGCCCCGGCTGTCACCGTCGCCCGGGCCCGCCCGCAGGTGTCGGGCACCGGCTCCCGCCCGCCCAGGGCGCCCGCCCGGCGTGAGGCACCGAGGAGGACGAGGGGAGAGGGGGGCGAGACCGCGCTGCCCGGCGGCACCGGGGAGGGGGCGGCAGGGGCGGCGGGACCGCTCTGCCTGGGGCACAGGGGCCGCTGATCGCTCAAGAAAGGCGCTGCCCTTCCCCCCTCACAGCCCCCCAAACCCGCTCCCAGCTCCCCGCTCACCCGCAGGCCCGGCCACGGACGAAAGGTAAGGCGGGCGGCGGCGCGGGCCGGGCCCAGACAGCGGCGCTGAGGCGACGAGACGGCGACGGTCCCTTGGCAGCCGCCGCGGCAAGGAGCGATCCAGCCGCGCCGCGCCAACGACGCCTCTCGGCCGGGCCGGCGCCGCGCACCCGCCGCTGGCGAGGAGGCCCCGGAGCCAGGACCCCCCGGCGGCCCCCGGTGCGTGGCGGCAGCAGCGGCAGCAGCGCCCGCAGCGCCCCCGGCCCGGCCCGGCCCCGCCGCCCCCCCGCGCCCGCCCCGCGCCGAGCGCTGCCCGGTCCTGCTCCCCCGCACAAGCTTGGCGGCGTCTGCCGGCCGGGAGCACCCATTGGCCGCCGCGCCGCGTGACGTCAGGCGCCCTCCCCGCGCCATTGGCTCGGGCCCGTGTGTGTACACACACCGCGCGCCAATCCGCGGGGCCGCAGCCAGGGGGGCGGGGCGGAAGGGCGTGGCCGGCCGGGACCAGCGGCCACCGCCTTTCCCTCGCGGCTCGCGCCGGCCGCTGTCAGGGCTCAGGGCCGCGGGTTCGAGCCCCGCGACAGCTCTAGGCGGCCGCACCTGTCCCAGTGGTGCCCAGGTGCTGCCGGGTGGTACGAAGTGTATAAATATACAACTATATAAATATTTATAGGCCTGTATTTACACAAAGCGCACGGCGCCGCGCTGGCTGCCGCCGCCGGCCGTGCCGCTTATCTGCGAGGCGCGGGCGGGGCTGCGTGTCGGGATGCAAAGTTCAGTCCCGCCGCGGGCTCAGCGCCGCGGGCGCTGCCGAACGTCCGGCCCCGGCGCAGGAGGCGGCGGCAGAACGAGGCCAGGGCCGCCTCTGCACCCTGCCCGGGCCCAGCTCCGCGTTCCCCCTGCGAACAAAAGCTCCCGGGCCAACAAAGCGGCGGCGCGGCCGGGGAGCAGCGACCGCGCCCTCGCACCTCCGTCCCCGCCCTGCGAGACCCGGTCCCCTCCCCGCAGCCGCCACAAACCCAGGCCCAGCTCGGCGCCTTAGAAAAGCCCTAAGAAGTGTTTGCTTTCAGCATTTCCTTACCGCTTTAAAAAACTGTTTCCACAAAGCAGGGTTATGTATTCTTACAGAGACTATATAAATAGAAAGCACTCCTGGGAGCAAAAAAAAAAAATTTGGCACTAGTTCCATTCAAAGCAACGATACAACATTTGTTAAGTCTTTCTCGAGTGCAGCCAGGCAGACATCCAAAGCGTGCAGTTACCCGTTTTTCACATTTCTCTAACACAAGCTCAGCTTACTGCCACTGAGCAAGCTGAGCAAAACAAGGTTTATGGGGACACAAACTATTTATGTGCTTTAGATCTCTGCAGATCATACACACACTATTAGTCACCACAGCTAAACAAATACTTGAAACCAGCCTCAATAAAGACACTTGGGCTTCATATATCTCTTTTTGGTTCATTGGTTTATTTACTTTTTTGCAAGAAACACTGATGAGCTGAAGTCAGATACTGGAACTGATTATGAACATGAAAAATAGCCATTTTAACCACCAAGGAGAGAAACGGAAGAAAGGTCACTGCTGTAGTTTGCATTTGTTTCAATAGCAAATTGCAGACTAACTATATATATGTATATATACATATATTTATACACACACTATTGAGTTTGAAGGTGGTGAAACAATGACCAATTTGCATGAGTGTAAGTACTCTATTGATGTAACATTCTAAACCAATACATAATCTTCCAGAACTTTCACAAATCCCAAATTTTATCCCATGAGGGCTGCATTGAAAAACAGAACTGGGTTTTTTAGACCTGCTAAGGTGTGGGTTTAGCAGCTACTTCCAGTAATGCCTGCCCTGCAGGAAGCTCTTCCCCTTTCACAATACATCACTTTTCAATATTTGCTAGTTTTACCGCTTTCCTGCCCTTGCTGTGATAACCTGCACAAACACTAACCCAAAACAGGCTCCCCCTCCACCACCACCCCTTTTCTCCTGCTGAACTTGCCCTGACTACCCATAAAGCCTTAAACTAACATACTGCCCAACTTCTGAGTCACAGCACTGCCGTATTACCCGACTCATCTGCAGGACTGTCACCCTTTGTTTCAAGAGGGGCTCACAACTTTGTACTTTTTGGCTCAGACCAGTAATACAACCCCACTTACTGGCAGGAAATGGTTCTTACCTCTTTCCACAAGGCTTCCCTTCAACTGGTGAGCCTCTCGTGCTGTGCCCTGATACTGGAAATAGTGGGACTAGTTGAAGGATCTTGCTAGAGAGGTTATGCCAATAGAAGGTAGCAGGCTGAAACAGCAACTCAGTATTTTGCTTTTTTTACTTTCTCCTGACAGGAAGGTAAGTCTAAATGCTCTTGTTAAAAACAGATAAGAGCAACTGAATTAATTTTACGTAAAACTAGCTGTTATAGTAGAGCAGAAAATACTGCTTAAAGAAAACAGTACTCAAAAGTATTGGTCAAGTTCATTTCAGTTAAGATTTGAAACATAGCTGGCTTCATTTTTTTTAGCTATGTAACAAAATTTATATAGCTGCTCAATATTTTCAACTATCTGACAGCTGTTTAATCTGCCCTTTCTCTTGATATACAACAATTAATCCAATAGTAGCAAGATCCCTCTAACAATAGAGGGATTATTGTAAGACATTATTTTTCATGCCACATAGTCCTCACATACTTAATAGGACTGTACGTTATGAGAGATACAACTGCCAAAATGATATGACATTACCTACTATCAGCACTGTGTGTATCTGTGAAGGCAGAATGCCCAGAGATCATTAACACATCTCAACTGAACTGCAAATCTTCACATGCCTGATGAGCTGCATTACTGTCCAGTCCCAAGTAAAATATTCAGTCTCAACTGAGTATCTTAAAATGACAAAACGACGAACTAGTTAATATTTGTAATTTTGTATTTTTACCTTTACTATCAAACTCAGCTGATAGAAAATGTAAAATTGCATATACTTTCCAAACTGATGAAAACAACCTTGAGACAAATGAAATATAAGTAAAAAAGGGCAGCAGTAAAAGCTGTCATATTTTAAATAAAAGTTAGTATGAGTGAGGTTCTAAAATGGTCTTAATGCCCTTCTGTGTAGCAAAAACTGAGACAGCACAGCACCTGTAAAAGTGTATTTAAAGCTTATTTCAAATCCATTATCAATTAACAGGTACCACTTTTAGATATTATCACATTAAAGATTTCCTGGGAAGATAAAATCAATTTTTCTTGTAAAAGATAAGCAAAAGAGGCTTTGATCAGTAACCAAATTTCTTCAACATGTCTATTAGTCTGTTCAGTCTTCGGGCAACTTCATGTCATAAGCTGTAGCAAATGCTCCGATCACCAAAGTTACTCCATCCTGGGAGACTTTCAGACACCCCTGTTTGTTTCAGAGACTTACTCCCTACTTTGAACCTCTCCACAACAGAACTCCCAACTCTGCAGGCCATTTGAAAGGTTCAGCTGGTAAATATACCAAGGCCTTTTTGCATCCTTAATTTGTAGTGAAGTTTCTCTCCTGTAGATTTGAGGCTAGTGAAAAGAGAACATGTTAAATTCCTGCTTCAAATTAAACAGTGACAGTGATAAAATGGTTATCCAGAATGTGTCCTCTAGGACACTACCTGGAGCAAGAGGACTATATAATGTCTTGGGTATCTTCTGTCTCTTAGGTGTGCCATTGCCAGGGTGAAAACCACCACCACATAAAGGTGCAGTATCAGGCACATGGTGCTGAGTTACCTTCAGGAGAGTGATTTTAACAGAATCAGGTTTAAGTCCTGTCAGAGCTCTGTCTGGGAGCACTGCAACAGTGCCCGCTCAGCCCAGCAAAAACCTCCAGGCTATCAAGTGCACCTAAGTCAAGGAGCCTTCAACAAAAGGGCAATAGGTGGACATTATACCCAGGCAGATGTTGATGAAACTAAAATCCCTCAGTGAGAACAAAGTGTAGAATACCAGTGACTGAGGCACAAACTTCTGTCCAGAGTGCCGGACTGAAAGCCTTTCTGCCCAGCCTCGGAGAGAGAACCTTCCTGCTAATGAGCATTTTCTTTAGCAGTGACTTTGTGATGACAGAGAAAAATCACAAGCTGAATACAGGCGTTAAAGCAAAGCAATTGTTTAACATATCCTGTAACTGCAGGATCTTACCTTACAGCAGGAGGAGGAGTGGAGGAAATCTCGTCGAGGGACTTTATATTGGAATCTTGGCACTACAGCCTGGCACATTACTAGAAATCAGCAGACAGACTTGCTTCTGCACTTCATTTAAGGATTCACATTAAAGAAGGTTCAGGAGAATTGGAAAGATACCCAGAGGAAAAAAAAAATTGCCAAGATGTAGCACAGGTTGAAGGACAGAATGTAACAGAAGAACAAGAAAAATGGCACATTAAGATAAGGCTGACAAGTAAATGAGATGGAGTCTGAACACAGCTAGAGTAGATGCTCCAACTCAGGGTACATGATTGAAGGAAATGGTGTATGATTTGACCTTCTGTGTTTCAGCACAAGAAAAAGTGAATTATAGTTCTTCAGCCCTCTTTGAATGATGTTAAATGTATAAACATTTCTTATCTCCAATGTGTGTGGAATACAAATCACCCACAGCTTGAACTTAATATTATTCTGAAATTAAAATGTTTAATCATTTTACATTTTGGAAGCTGATTTACACATAATCCTTAGAAAAGTACAGTGATTTAATATTAGTAATAAGAAAATATATAAGAATAATT
Source organism: Corvus hawaiiensis (assembly GCF_020740725.1). NCBI lineage: Eukaryota > Metazoa > Chordata > Aves > Passeriformes > Corvidae > Corvus > Corvus hawaiiensis. The sequence goes on from NC_063222.1 coordinate 13,491,717, forward strand.
AACTACACATTTCTCTAATTATAATTTATTTGCTTAAAAAATACAAAAGTAATTGATGGCTTCAAAAATAGACTTTTTACTCCCTTTTAGCTAATAATAATAGGATTTAAGAATGGCCTTGAAAATACTAATAGTACAGATTTTTACAAGTTAGATAGCATACCTGGAACTAGTTTTAATGTATCTGTGCTGGCCACACCAGATAAGATTGCGTTTGGTCTTTATAAAATTTTTAAAAATTGAGCTACAAGCTGGCTACAAAGTATCAGCTACAAAAATCCTGGATTTTTTAAATATAGTGTTGAAAACCTACTTACTTTTGTATTTCATCTAAATCTAGTGCACAAAAAATGTGATCACAGCACGCAGCATCAACCAAAGGGTGGTAACAGGCTACTACCAAAAAAATGTCTTTGTACACAATTGAGTTCATCACAACCCAGCCCCAACAATCATTTTGTTTCCCAGCAATGCCTAGGGGAGTAAATGTGCCTTTTACCCTTCCTTGATGATTAACATACCGAAGATTTTAAAGATCCGAAGGGAGGCGAGTTGCTCAGCAGAAAACCCATCCCAGTTAAAACAGCCCATGTGCATTACATGGTAGGAGTTGAGCAGCTGGGCCACCCAAAGGAGGTCACTGAAGGGACACAAATGCTGCAGCTGGACCACAGCTGCCACAGGGACGATGGGAAGGTTCATTACAGTATGGTAAGTAATCCAGCAGCAGGGGGGTAACTGAAATACCACGCAACTTATAATACACCATCACAAATTTCAGTTATGGTTTTTTACTGTCCTGTTAATGTCAAGATGTTACAGAATATGAATTAAACTGTCTTAATTCTTCTAAAATTAAAATGCCAATTTCTACCAGTGTGGTGAGTGTTTCATTGCTTGTAGCCATGCATCCATAGCAGGTTTGTATTCCTCTGAATCCTTTTGGGGCTCAAACACTGCTTCTATTCGCCTTAGCTTCTTTAGTTGCTCTTTGTCAGTCCAAAATCCTATAAACAGAAAATTCATTCTCCAGTTCAACTGCAAATATGTTCTTTTTGAGTTGTTTTAATCTATTTCCAAGAGATCCAAAGCAGAAACACAGTAAGAAATCATGACAGCCTTTCTTTACTCTACCAACAACTTTCTCAGAGGGAAGCATATTTTTAACATTGTGAAAATCCTTTCCAATAGGATCCACTTGTTTGGAATCCTGACAACAGTGCATCTGTTTAACTGGGACGGTTTCCAAGGAACAGCTCTGGTACACTGAAGTTCCCTTAGGTTTCATCCACAAAGCGCTTTTAGTTGCAGGTCCTTCTCAACAAAGAAGGACCACAGAAACCAATACTTAGCTGCTTTCCTACTGTCTTAAAAATTTGTATAAATGGCAAGAAACAGCTGGTGCTACAAATTCCTATTAATTTATGTTATTAAATCATTCTCGTCTGTCAAGGGTCTCAACTTTCTTACACTTTTACTTGCTGAATAAGTCTTACCCAAGCATATCGTTTTTACCTTCATCTGTGAAGTATGTTATTTACATATCAAAGCACTTCAACAAAAACATGTTTTGTAGGTGCACATTAAGCAAAAGCATCAACAGTTTGTAGCTTTAAGTCTGGTTAACAATATGAAACAATTCTGTGTGAGTAGAGTTGTTTTTCCTGTCAATAATTTATTTCATACTTCCATTCCTGTGAAAGCCTCAAAGGATAAAGGCTGTGTTCACAGAGCACAGGACACAGCTTCAGTGGGAATGTCAGGGCTGCAGGTGAGCGCGGTGGCTCCCTGGCCACATGGTCCGTCTCCAGCTAGCACCACTCAGGCAGCACCAGTATGGGAATGGACATGGGAGTGCCTTGGTCAAGGAACAGCAGGCAGAAAAGACAGGATTCACCTTTCTTCTCTAGTAATACATCCTTCTAATTGTACTGTACAGAGAAACATAAACACTCTTTACCATAGGTCCCCACAAAAATGGCTAAAGTTATCCTTTGGGGGGGATTTTACAATTATTTGAAGTTATGCTCTTTTTTTGTCTGATCTCTTTTCTATTGTATTTACAACACACATTATAAAGGGGGGAAAAAAGCCTTTTTAATGTCTACATACCTGAAGCAAGGCCTGCCAGAAAAGCTGCACCAAGACTAGACATGTCTGCATTTGCAGGTTTTTCTATTTTCTTATTAATTAAATCTGACGTCATCTGCATGACAAAACTATTATTACTGACACCTCCATCAGCTCTATAGGGAGAAGGGAAGAAGTAGTTAAAAAAAAATGTGTTAAGTGCTTATTGCCAACATTTCAGAAATCATGTTCAGAAAATACCAACTTTTGGTATTTCACACTTATGCATAAATCTTCTGTCACTCATGCACAAATGCATTTCCACTTTATGGGTAAATTTAGAGACCAGAACAAGGTGCCAAAAAAAACCCCAAACCACCAAAACCAAACCAAAACAACCCAAAACCACCTTTATAAACTGGGGTAGGAATGATAGACAGGGACAGACGACACTATCAAAAGCTCTGAAAGCTCTGTCTTTTAGAACTATACATCATCTTGGCTGAAATGTTAGGGTTTATAACAGAACCTTTACATAGTTACCACCACAATATGACAACAGTCAAAACCATTACACTAAATAAACCCTTTCAGGTGTCCTCAGGTCTGGAAAAATACCTTTTTCTTTACTACCAAATCTTTGTATTAGTTAGCTAAAATGCCTTCACAGTTGCTTCTTTTTAGGAGGAAATTCAGAATGACGCTTCCATCTGTCTGTTTTCCTAATCTGAGACCAACCTAATGGAGAAAACTAGAACTTATCAATGCTGTTCTTTAATCGTCTGAGATTTAAAAGTAATCACTCTTGCAAACAAAAATAACTATAACAAAAAGCAATCTTCAAAATGTCCTAGATAGGCTCATTATGTTCTTGTACTCCAATACCAGCCATGTGTGGAGCTGTTGCTCTATCAAATGTGGTGCAAAGAAGACATCTGCTGTTTATTGCTACAGAAAAGTGTTGGGTAATAAAACTCATTAGTTACAGGACAGTTGACTAAAGCTGAGAGTTCTTTCTCTGGACTTTCCTTGACGGTGTTGAGACAAGCAAAGAGAAGTAATAGAAATCTAGAGGACTAATAAAAACAATGCCCAGAGACCAGGAAGGAACAAGGAATACAGGACAATGGCTAAAAAAGGAATAAATTAATTTAAGGAGTAAAAACAACAACAAAAAATCAAAAGTAATTGACAAATGCAAAAGATGTGAGGACGTAAGAATGGTAGAGCAGCTTACATCTCTACTGAGAACCCCACTGAGCGTGTCCCATTATGTTTTAACATTTAATCCACAAGCTGAATTGCTACTGATGCTAGTTAAGTAATACAGACACTATATAAAACTGCAATTTTATATCAATGAATAAAAAAGAACATGATCATATAATTTAAAGTTTACATTGCAATGTAAATGGAATCAGAATTCTAATGCTCCCTAAGCTGTATTTCCACACTTCCCATATTTTAAGAGTTTTTAAGAGTTTGCACTCTTAATGTGATTTTTCAAATCTTGGATGAAATTTTCTGTGTAAAAAAGTTTCCTAAGTAATCAAAGTTCTGATACTTTTCATCTTCTCCTCTTCATTAAACCCCTAACCCCAGCTGTTTCCATCACCTTTGCCTAGTCTTTCCATATACATGATGGAAAGCAGAAACTTTTACCTTCTCCCACTTTGTACTCTCACTTTTCTTCCACTGAGAGTCCGATTTCTGCCTGCATGCCTGCCAGTCTATTCTTCCTTTGCAGAGGCACAGGAGGGATGGGAACGCCTGCCTCTCCTCCTGACTGCAGTGTCATGCTGGCCTGTCTGCTCGAGGGAGGAACTTTGTTGCAGAGCTTTCTGAGCCTCAGAGGGCTGGAGCGTCTGACCAACTGGTGTGCTCAAGGAAAGTCTCTACCAAAATGCGAAATGTAGTCTTCCAGCAATGTTTAATTCAGCTAAATTTTTCCCAAATGTCGCGAAAGCATATTCTAGGGAGTACAGTTACTGCACTGTATTTGATATGGCTCTTCAAAGATTAAAGCAAAACCAATGTCTTAACAATTGAACTGTAAAACTATTCTCCCTCTTTCCCTCACAAACAGAACCAGTTTTAACCAATGTTTTAAAAAAATAGTCTGTGAAAAACCTAGCACATAAAATGTCAGTATGAAAGAACGATGACAAAGGATAGAATGATCTTTGGGGTAGGCATAGCTGTATGCACTCTAGTGCTACCTGAAAACATGGATTCGCCTTCTTTTTAATTATTGTTTTAATAATTAGAGCAATTCATTACTCACCTGCTAACAATCACCAGTGCCAATAGCTGTGCATAGACTCTACTGCTGCTTAAGTTACATTAACATTTGACTTGGAAATCATCTACTTCTAAACAACAGAATTCTTACAGTACGATAAAATGCATAATAAAGCTCACACCTATTTAAAATCAAACTCTCATACATGAAATTTAAAAGTTACAGGGAACTTACCGAATAGTTCGAAGAGGAATGTGCACCTTCTTCGCAATTATATCATAAAGCAGTTTGTTTCTTTAAAAAAATGTTTAGTTGAATTAAGCATTCAAACAAAGTGTTTTCAGTATCTACATAGAAAATAAATGCAAGGCAAGAAAAGCCTCAGTTCTGTCAGAACTTCTGAAATAGCTAAAAAGTTTCTAGAATGCATAAATTAAAAACCCAAGCCCACTGAAACTGGTCTTTGGTCTTTGTCTTCATTACAAAGGCACAAGTATGGCTATATCATGGTCCATTCTATGGCAAGTCACTGTAGAAGGTTCATTTTTCCCACTGAAAGTTACTGATAGGTTTCTAGGGATAGAATTGTTGATGTAACAAGTGGCTTAGAGTGAGGAAAGTAGGCCAACTGAGTGCTAATTGGAGTTTATCCAGCTGTTCAGTAAGGGGAATATCTGAAGGCTTTATGTTTGACTTTTTCCTGAAGCCATTTCATTTAACGGGAGAAAATCTAAACACAAAGGATCTCTACTTGTTTCTAGTTATTTGTAAGCAGTATTTGAACGAGATGATATTCTTAACATCCCTTAACATCCTTTTCAAGAGACCCATGTGTCAGTTCAGGAATTACAGCGCAGAAAGAAGATGCATTAGAAACCAGTTGCAGCAATTCAGAATGCCGCCCTCCTCCAGACATCCTTTTTGGGCTTTTTGCAGGAGATTTTTATGCCCAAAGCAAAGCTGTTGACTACATGGAAGGAACCACATCAGTGCTCCCTAACCGGCCACAGTGCAGCGTGAGCCAGGCTCAATCCATACTCAACTCCAATCTGAGGCATATGGGGGATTGGCAAGGCAGTGAGCTACTGATATGGTATCAGCAGTGACCAGCAGTGGTATCTTTAGCCTTCACAGATCTGGAAGCTGCTGTCCATTCATATCTTTGAAGATGTTTAAGAGGCCTGTTACTTTGTTTTATAAAACACCAAAATTTCAAACTTTAAACAAAATCTAATATAAAACTTACAGCTTCAGGGATACTTTAAACACAGCTAGAGAGAACTACAGCTTCTGACAAAACTCTTGTCAGGAGAGCAAGGACAAACTTTAAACAGAAAACACTTTTAGAACATGCAGAAAACAACATAATTTAAGAATCTCTATATGGTTACTTAACGACAAAAACTCTGAACTAACAAATACACACAAGTTTATTTGCAAAGTGTTAAAAAAAAAAGGAAGCAGCTAAAAAATGCCTTTAAAACTCCTTTCCAGTGTAACAGTAGTGTTTTGTACAAACTGCAAAGTCCATGTATCCATTTAACACTGCTGATCTAAATAAAAGCAAACGTAAGAAAATATAAGCCAGATAATTTAGCAAACAGTACCTGAAAGCTACAGATTCCAACATAGCTCGAACAAGATGGTTTCTGTTAGTGGAAGGTTTCAGACCCATGAAAGAGGTACTTAAATATGGGTCACACCCAGAAACCTGGAGAAAAGATGTCACCATGAGTTCAGTGAATTGTATTTGAAGGCTTTTGAGAAAGAAATTAAAGAGTAAGAAAAAAATAACTTACGAAAATTACAGGCAGCATAGTGAAAGAAGAAAATTGAAAACAGCATGTAAGAGGTATATAGTGTTATTTTAGCTAACTCAGTGAACGGTTTAAATTGCTTCTTTCAACAGCAAGATGCTTAAGTGACTTCTTCCAAATCAGACGAACTAAAAAGACTAATCCACATAATTTCCCTTTAAAATACATTTAAAGTGTACACTAAGTGCCTAGGACAGCGCATACTGGTATTACTGATCTTATTGCTGTTCTCTAACAAGGTTTCACTCACGCCCCCTCCTGAACTACTGAAAGAAAGATGAATCGACTTTTAAAAGCAATACTGAAAAGGCCAATAATACTTTTTATTGGTGTATACAACAGCCTGTTATCAGTGACACTGAAGGAAACTGGGCTATCTGGAGAAGAAATTTAATTCTTTTTTGCTTTGTTCCTTAGCATACAGAACTCAGACAAAGGTAAGGTTAAAGATGTTGAGTTTCTTCAGAAAAAAACACTAGTCCTGGGAATGATCAAACTGAGCATGGTAGACAAATGAAGATTGAAAAAAACTCAAACTTCTAGAAACACACTGAGAGATGAGCTGGTATACACTGAAACCAAATAGTTATTAAGACTTCTAAGATAAAAGTCTATTATACTGAGTTTGATCATTCCCAGGAGAAGTGCTTAAATGTTATCATTGCTTTTCATAACACCAGGACTTGAAATCTTGCTAATACTTAAGTACTTTAAAATATTCTGATGAATTACAACCTACACCTTGAAACAAGTCAGAATAAAATGAATTATTTTAGAACAGTGCTTAGAACAGTTGTCTTGATGAAAGCTCTGCACTTCATAGCAGAGAAGCTGTGACATTGGTTTGTGTCTCTGCAGGCATTGCCTGTGTTACTGGAAACAAATAATTTCGTTTATCTGTCCTACACTAATTTTCCTATTTGGTAGGGTTTTTCTCAAGGGGGAGATGGCATTTAACCATTCTGATATGACAACGGTCTTCACATAGCATGATGAGCAACAGACAATAACCACCACAGCAGTACAGAATAAATACTGTGATAAGATGTAAATTATTACCTTTAAAAGTGTAAAAATTAATTTTAATTGGGTTATTAATATATATTCTTGACTATATTATTAATAATAATTTTACCTGCAAACCTGGAATGAAACAAACACCTTGAGAATCAGCAATACTCTGTGCCATTTCTGCTGTTTCATCTATGTTGGTGAAAAGTCCTGTAAAAATACATAGGTTGTATGATGTTATTATTTCCTTCAATTTCTTCATCTTGTCTCACTAAGGGAAAAAAATCATCAGACTACTCCTTTTGTAGTATTTTCAAACTACATGTTCCAAGGGAAACAATCACTTCTCTACTTCATGTCCATCAGCCACATTAATAATCCCTAACTCTTCAGATGAAGGATAAACTCAAAAGGATCCTCTCCCATCTGTTGTACTGTAGCCCTTTAATCTTCACATCCTGTATAAGGTCATTAGCTTTCCAAATAGACATAAATTGGAATTAAAAATGATAAAGGCATAAAACTTTAGATTCATAAAATATAACATATTTTTCCCCCCAAAGATGATGTTACTCTCAGCCCAACCACGAAACAACTACAGAGAAAGACCTTAACACCCATATTTTATCAGCACCCTTAGGATCTTTACAAGTGACACATAAGGTAATCACCTCTTATCACAATAATGCCTCTTGGATAGACACTGCTTTTATTCTCTGCCCAGCCAGTTGTCTCCTTTCATAACTCTACAGACATTCCTCTTTAGCTTGTTCTTCACCCACATACAACTCTTGTACTAACATCCATCTTCCACAGCTGTGACTAATAATGTCCTTATGTGGCCACATAACATGATTTTACAGAAGACTAGAGGTCTCCTGTACATGAGAACTATTGCTTTTTCTTGTCTAAAAAAGTGAATTCTCCTATTAAAGATAAATTAGGTTAATCTAGCTCAACTTACCTTTGAAAAACCCATCTTGGTAACTTACAAGGAGTTTCAATTTACCTTTGTAACCTTTATAAATTTGTGGGAGAACTATGGATTCTACTGTGCTCAGACTAATAAACCTAAATCACATTTTTTCCTTCTTGTTGTCTTTGCTGTTACTGAATTATACATACAGCACCTCTACGCCAGGACAGAAAATCAAAAATTAAGGAAGACTGACTTCATGTTGAAATTACACATACTACTCCTTCAAAATTCTTAGAAGTTATATGACTTCACTAAAAGAAGTCCCTAAACTAAGTCTGCCTTGCTGCAGAAATTACTATTTCCAAACTTTTACCACTATTATGTCTCCTCTTCATCCATGTTGAGCCTCACCGCTGTTATTGAGGCCATTAGCTTACCTTGTGTTTTGGCCCAATTCCTTCTGAAGAGCTAAAGTTTTTCCATTCTCTAAAGCTGATAAAAGTTTCTGAATTCTGCTTCTCGCAATAATATTTTCAGAAAAAAAAGGCCTTACTTGTTACAGAGTTTAAAGCAGCTTGCCTTTTATTTGCCCCATTTCTAAAACTTCCCCCGCTTTCTTTTTCTGTGGTAGCAATGACCTACAGGTCATGACCATTTTACTACTGACTAGCAAAAAATCCTTTATACTTCTGCATATACCAATGATATCCATTTTAAGTATAAGTAAGTTCCATATGGATAACTCTCCATTTTAATTATGGAATCTGAAGTAGCAAGCTTATATATGTAGCACTGACACTTGAGTCTGCAGCACTGACCTGTGTGTTGGTTGAACTGAGTCATTTCCTCCAAAGCCTAATGGCTTTTACTCTCTAGGCTTAGTCAAATTTTGGGCGATGAAGATGTGAGGACCAATCTGAGTCATACTTAACCCTCAGGGGCACATACCACAGCACATGTATGTACTTATGCATCTAAAGCTGACAGCTTCAAGAAATGTGGAATTTTGTGGTGAGCTACACATGAGGAAAACCTTTCCCAGACAATCCAAAGTTTGAGATGCTAATTGCTTTTTTCTCATCCTAGTAAAAATGTACTAAATTTCTGAGTAAGCCAAGAAAATTTCTAAGTCCTAATTAGAACACTGAGAACAGTTGTCCTATGAACAATCAGTGGGTTTGAACATCAACTACTATAGAGGTAGTATTTTCTTAGTCTGTCATTACACTGGAATGCAAAACCTTTCATTACAAAGTAGTTACAACAGCCAAAAGGCACATTACTTTCATGTGAAACAACATACTGTTGCTTGAAAAGTTCTTCATGTTATTTTCGTATAAATCAAACCTGTTATCAGTTCTGAGATGTATAGTTCAAGACCTCTCAAAAGCATTACAGCAAGTCCTTGTGGAATCAGGAGGTTTGTCACACTCAAGAGAAAGCAGGTGAGGAGTAAAATGTTTTAGGAAAATAAAAGCCTAGTTAGGCAGGAGGGTCTGAGGCAGAGACTGAAAAGGAGATGATTGTGCAAACCAAACTCCCTGCAGCAAACACACTCAGCAGAGCACCAACAAGGCTATGCATTTCTGCTGTCCAAAGTATGTAGACTAGTTTCTTCAATTATGAATAATAACATCAAATCCAGTAACATAACTATGAACCCATAAAACAGCTTCTTAAGCAGTTACATATTTCACCCTCTATAAAATTAAAGAACTTACCTATATCCTGAGCCCATTTTATGGCAGTGCCAATGTCCGATATAGAACCTTCAGTTAAGTAAACAACTTCTTCCCCAATCTTCCAACCAATCAGTGGATATAGACCTTAATGATTTTCCATGAAACAAAACACTCAGTTAAATAAAATGTTTCCAGAAAAACATATACAAGAATTCCCCACAATAAATCCACCTAAAAAATAAATAGACTTTATTCAATTCCTTTGTAGAATTTAAGCTAAAAAAAGTCACTGATAGAGGTTAACTGTGTTTTTAAAACTTTAATGATGGGATTACAAGAGAATTGAGGAACAGGTTGTTAGACAAAAGTTAACCTAAAAGAATTGCAATCAAATTACAAAAAAAGCCACCTTTGAAGAACTATCTGCGCCTGCTTTTATTTTTTATATAAGAGATTGTGCGTACCTAAAAATTTATCAGTGTTTTTCTATTTGTTTTAAGTCCATCCAACTTTCCCCAAGGGTTTCTATAAAGTAAGAGTGTTTTTCCCCAAAATATAGAACATGAAGGCTTGACTTTCAGATGGGAAACACAAAACTGAAACAGACATATACACATAAAAAAAGCAACACAAACTTAGAGCACAGATCTTAGGCACAGAAGAGGATGAAAGTGATGGAATTTTTAATTCCCTTTTTAATATGCAATGCTTCCTCACATAGAAAGCAAAAAAGAAAACAAGTTTCACCTGCAAATGGCTTTTCAGGTCACTAGATAAGAACCCAAGTAGTGGTCACTGCAACAACAACACCAGCCAAGCACAATAACTGCTGGAGTGAAGAATGCACCCGGACTTCATGGAACCCTGCTCAGGATTCAGAGATCATGGGTAATGCAACACAGGTAAATGAGTCCCAGTTTACCTTTACAAGGACCAGAAAAACATCAGAAGGATCTAGGGGTTCTCTCTGCTTTCTCAAAGTGACTTTGCTGATATGTATGTTTCTCACAGAATCATCTCGAGTTTGCTTGCCTGTGTCGAAATGAGTTGCATGGTAGTACCAGTGCAATTGCAGAAACTTGTGTTAGTGCTGGAGGCACTCTGGCTTACCGTACAAAACAATCAGCAGCACTGACTAAAGTCTGTGTGTTTGTCTCTTGAAAGGGGAATGTAATATACATAACTCCAGATCATCAGTGCAGGTGTCCCTTGAAATCTTTATTTTTTACCAAAGAAACAGCCACAAATAAAAAGGTCCAAAAAATTAATTGAGCCAAAGATCCTAAAGAAGAGCAGCTAATTAGAGACAAAGACATCCACCCATCGTGTGGCCTTCCTGAAGATGCTCACACTAGAGTCTCCAGTAGTGTAACATAATTCTACCTCTATGGAATGGATCCGCATGACACTTGACCAGAGGTACTAAGAACCCTCAGACTACCAGAGGCAGCTTTTAAATCTATTCAACATGATTCCATCATTGAATTGTGAGAAGTGCTACTATTGAAGGAACTACTTTATTTCTTTTTTTTTTTAACTGTTATATGTAGGAGCTAAATGTAGACCAGAAACTAGAACAGCAGCTAATGAACATCTTGCACAAGGATGCTGTAGGGATTCATCTTGCAGTCTTAAATACATATGTCAACTTTAAAGATTGAACACACTACATTTCATGCCCAGGGCACTGGGAAAGCCAGGTACTTAACTTGTCGCACTAACCATACGTCACGACAGCCAAAGAACATAAGGAAAATAATTTTAACATAAGTAACAGCCTAAAGCAGTAGAAGTTTCATAGCACTGCCTTAGAAGATTTTAACTCCTATCAGTACACAGTAGCTAAATTGAAAAACCTTACAGCATGTTTTTGCTATTACATTTTAACAGACTACATATGTATGATTTCATAAGAAAAAATGTCATCATAATGACATGATTTATTAGCATAAAAAAGCATTTGCATTCATAGGGAATTCAATGTCTATGCTATTCAGTTCTGACACATCTCTTATATTTGCCAAGGTCGTTCAAGACTTGAGCTGGTAAAATTCTCTTTAGCACACTGCTGTCCTCGTTCCCAGCCCTGCCCCATTTTAAGCATTAGACTCCTGAAATTAGTAACTCTTTAAAAATACGACAGACAGAGAGAGACTGTGTAGGCAAACTTACTTCAGTATCATCTTCAGTGCTGTTCTCTTGACAAACAGCTAACTCTGACAAATTAACAAGCTTGACAGACCACAGATGTTCAGAAAGACAAAGTTTTAAACACTAGAAACACATTGGGAAACACATTTCTAGTATTTTAAAAAAACTTAATAACTTCTAATCCTGCATTGTTTCATTGCAGGTGCTTCAATGTGCAAGGGCTCAAGGGGAGGAACTTGCAGTGATCCACTGCAACATTTTGATGCGATGAGCCAGAGGACCAATCCCTTTTTTCTCCATTCCTGTACTGTGTAATACTGCTATGAAGAACAGGTGAAGGAAAAAACAAAACAGTAGGGATGCAGGCAACAGATATAATTACTAATGATGCTACTTAATGCTACTTAAGTTCTCTTCCTGAGAAGCTTACTTTAGGATAACCAAAATTTACATTGCTAATTAAAATTTTCCACAGTCTTTTCTCCTGAAGAACTCCCAAGCTGTTTTTCTACATGTATAGACAGAAGGAAAAGCACAGCCCTGTTTTATTCCTTTGTGTACCCTCAGCATTAACAGCTATCAAGGAACAGCTGAAAGAATAAAATCCTCTAAAACCAAAACTTCACTGTCTTACTTCTCCGTGATGCAAAGAGATGCTCTCCAGTATTCACATTCCAGAAACCACCTGTTCCCATTGTCAGTTTAATATCTCCTGGGTGAAAGCAGCATTCTCCAAACATAGCTGACTGCTGATCAGCTACCTGTCAATCCAACAAGAATAATAGGACAAGTTAGCTATTGACTACCAACCTGCAATTCTGTTGGGTTTGCAAGTATCATTGTAAACAGTTCAGAGTTCTGAATACAAGTAACCACTCAGGAACTGAGCATTCAGAGAGGACTCATATACAATTTCTTAAGTATCTGCAGGCCATTACAACAGTCAGACTTATCACTGGCATCAAATTACACCAGGTTTGGACACAACGTGAATGTCTGTAGTACTGCTTGCAACACTGAAAAATATTATGGAAACAAAAGAAGTATTTTGTGATTTAATATTTAACAAAGATAAATGGGGCATTTGCAATCCCAGGGAGCAGAACAGAGGAGCTTGGCCTGAATTCCACTTTCTCCAAATAGAAAGTTGAAGTCATGAGTCTTGCCTTTGTTTTTCCTTGATACCCCTCCTGTACCAAATTATTCCATGCTCCATTTTTCCACAATGATGATGGTTATTAAATGTATTTACTTATGTTTTTGCCTTGGTCAAACAGTAGATTTACTAGATTTAGTCCACAGATCTTTATAGAGAGAGAAATTTGTACTAGCTAGGGGACAGTTTTTTCATTTAGCTGAATTCAAGCAGATTTCGCTCTAAGTCATCACTTTGAGTTTTCTTATCCAAATTCTAACGACTGAGAAAAGAACATGTTACTTGTTATTTTTAGTGAAAAATAAGAAAGAGATAAAAGGCACCACAAATGGATCTATTAACAAATACTCTTACAGTTGTTCAGTCTTACTGAAGTCAAGCCAGAATAGACTCTTGCATAACTTTATACAGAACACCTGATTTTAAGCTAGACATCGGCATTACCAGAGCTTAAGAGTCCTACATTCAGTACTTAATCATTTGGTCACACAACCTTAATGAACCTCAACCTGTAGAAATCCCATCTTGTTATTTTCTCCTCCTTCCCTCTAAGGTTGCAAACTGGGTTTTTGGAGAAAAATTCAACAATCAATTCTACTGTAGTTAAGTCACAAAGAATGAATAGAGAATACTTATGAAACAAGCAAGTACTAAATCAAAGCCAGATAAAGAGAGTATAAACACACAGATTTAAGAAAATACTCTCACTCACCACTGCCATTATTGGAATAGGTACCCCAAATATTTCAGAGTCAGTTGATCCAAAGTTGAAGCTTAAAACAAATCACAACATTAAAATGACCTTTTTGTTAAAATGAAGTCTAGGTACATACAGCCTGGGTCTGGATCACACATAAAAGGTAATGCTACTGATTTATCTTAAAGCAAACATTAGAACTATCACTTTAAGAAATATAGTAAAAAAGTTTTGGACTTTATAGACTTTTATATACAGTATAACAGTACATAATTTTTTTTTTGTGTACCTGTGTATTATTTGGCCTGTGCAGAGTATTTAGTATTTATTATCATAATTAATTTAGCAATTAATTTAACAGTTATTGTATTCTTTTAATTATGCCTTCATAGTTACCTTGTGTCTTTCACTGGTGGATAAACAGACATTGGAATAGAAAGCAGATTACACAAAGTGGGATTCCAACATTTCTGAAATGAAACGGGAAAAAGCAAAAACATCAGCAACCCTCTGAGAAGCACAATAAATAGCAACAACATTTTCTGGGAACAGCACATACCATAAAGGGTTCAAAAATGCCTGTAGAACTGGCATTTGAGTAATCTGTAGCATACACCGAACCTACCATGAAAAGAAACAGAACCAAGTAAGATTGTTAGACATCCAAATACTTAAAGAGTTTTCTCTAAACATCTCATTGGCCCTCATGAAATATAAACCAAGTGCGTGTATGAGCAAAATCACAATGATACAATGAGCACAGAGACTCTACCTGCTGCTCACTAAAACATGCACACATTAATTACCTTATTTCCCCTCATGAACCTGTCTAGAACAGCCAACAGTACCACACCAACTGCATCACTCTCAATCATAATCTGACTCCTCAGGCATTAATCCTCAGGATAGAAACTTATAATTCTTCCACATTTATAACAATTCTTTGTTCTTTTGTTTTACAGGTACTTTTCGTCAATCAACACTAATTAGCTCTGTTAGTCCTCTTTAAATCTTATACTCTCAGAAAGCTGATTACACTGAATAAGTATTTCCTTTCCAGGCAGGCCCAAAGAATAATGAATTCAGAAGTTCTTTCCGTAACAGTAAATACATCACAATTTTTGTTGAATATACAAAAGCACAAATTCCAAAAAAGCATCTGAATTCTACGATATACAAATGACAAGTCATGAACATAATTTCTTAGATTCCGGTGTGTTTTATTGATATTTAAGAGGAACTGTAATGTTCACCTTTAGTCAATCTATACAGTAACCATGTGTCAACTGTTCCAAAGCAGCAGTTGTTTTTTTTGGCAGCTTCTTCAGCCTGGGAAAAAATATACATGCAAAAAAAAAGTATTTACAACTGGGTACAATAAGAGAAGCATACTTACTGATTCCTTTTATAATTTTCTTCATGGTTAATAAGAATGTCCTCAGAAAATAAGTCCCTGATTGTAAACTTTTCTTCTAAAAAGGCCAAGTTGGCTATGTAACTAATATTATCCTACAAGTTCAGGCTCCTAACAGAAAATAAGAACACTTTCTTACAGCTGTTACTAAGGAAAGAAAAGTAATTAGTCTTCTACTGTAGGGGCATCATAGCCTTATGAAAAGAAACTTACAGTCACAATTATAACAGTGGTGAAAGAGTGGTGGATAAAGAAAACAAGGTCCTGCATGGTGAGTATTAGAGCAATGAATATAGCAACAAACAGCTCAGGGCTCGTTAGTGCTCTAGATTAATCCAGCACAACTTATTCTGCATGCATTTTCCAATTCACAAAAATGCAAAATGAACTGTACAGTATGGTATTATTTGTGAAACTGCAGGACACTAGAATTAATGCAGAGTGGAAAGATAAGAAGGCCCATTGAAAATAAATAAAATTGTCATGCAAAACTAGAGTGCAAAAAGCTTTAAAACGAAGTACAATCACTAACTGTATAAATGTATCAAGTGAAGTAAGATGATTTTATTATGTTGGTTATGTATGAAGAAAGCTTTTTACTACTGCACATTTCCAGAATGAGAGAAAAATGTTGTATGACTATAAGTCACCACTTAGTTAGACAGGCTTTGAACATTAACACAGAAAAAATTCTTTCTGGTCCTTCTGAGAAGAACAAGCAAGACAAAACTGAAGCAATTACAGCCAATAGTCACAGAATCATAGAATGGCCTGGACTGGAAGGGATCTTAAAGAGTTACAACTCCACTGCCACAAGCAGGGACACCTTCCACTAAACCAGGTCACTCAGAGCCCCATCCAGCCTGGCCCTGAACACTCCCAAGTCACAAGCCACTATTATGACTTAAGAAACCTATTGTTTTTCCCTTTACAGCTTACCTCATGTATGTTTTTAAAAACCCATGACAACTTCATAGAAGTTTGATGTGTTGAAAAAGTAAGAAAACTGGGTGCCAAATATCGATCATTCCCAGTCAAGAAATGAAGCACTGTAAAAATAATATGGATTACCTGTTTCAAAAGAAAACAGTTACTTAATTTTTAATCTTGCCCTTTAAAGGTTACTTATCAATTATCTTTAAAGGATGACAACACAGATGAAAGTGGCTGACATAAGATTCAGATTATGTAAGGATCTTCATATCAACAGACAGCCTTCCTGCAACACACCACATGAAAGAGCAGCTGCTCTAAACAAGGCTGCTTTAGCAAGTTCTGCTGGAGCACTGACAGACACTGCTCTGCACTTCCAACACTGGTCACCTCTATGAGCACAATGCATGATGTGGCTGACAGCATTACATACCATTATTCCAGTGGAAATTCTCCTGCAGCTGACAGGCTCAATCATGATTTAGTAGATTTACCAAAATTTAATCATTAATTGAGTTTTCACAAAAGAAACCCAAGAATTTAATTTGTATTGTGACTGTATTGGTTAGTTTCCACTTAGAGGAAAAGTAACTTTTGTTTTTGCACTTACAGAAAATCTTTCTCTTCTAAAGGCATGAAGCACAAGCCAGAAGCAGCATAAAATGTACCTCCTATAGATAATCTGAGCAAAGGGTTCATGAAAAAACAAGCCAAGAAACAAAAAGCCCTATCCACAAAAACCCAGACCTACCTACATCCAAAATCTATGCTGTAGCAGTGTTAACATGCAACATTTTTATTTAACAGACTAAAAAGTAACAAAATGAGCATCAGACCTACCAGTATCTCTTCCCATAATAATTACTTTAGGCTACCAGTACCGCACTTTTTTCTTGGAACTATCTTCCATGCTAATATTGTTCAGTTAAATGCTTTTAGGACACAGCACATCACATCACCATGTGAACAGGACACTTGAAGTATTCCATATATTGCCCTTACTTGTCATAAAAGTTAAACAGCTCTAATATATCCAAGCGGTATCTAGATTAGCACAGTTTTACCTTCAGCAGAAGGGACTTATTCCAGGAATTCACAAGTTCAGCACTTCTTAAGTCTTGCCAACTTATGAAATTATGAAAGGGTTTCCCTGTCCTCCTGAAAAACAGTATTTGAACGTTTAAAGCTAGAGAACACAGACTGCCCAAAACATTCAACATCATTCACTATTTCCAGTCAGGACAATAAACACTAGGTCAGTTCCTATAATAACTGCATATCCTCCTGGTGGATCTGAGGAATTAGTAAATCAGCCCACAGACATTTGAAGTGTCAGACTTTTCAGCAGAATTTAAAAATACATATGTATTCATCTCTTCCAACGTACAAAGAACAAAAAGACCACACGCTCACAAATAGTTCTGAACTGCTCTAAGGTGTTGCTGCGCAAACACAAGAGAACATGAGTGACTTGACATTTTTTACTTTTGAGTTCAACATTTCTACAGCCTGCTTCCATCCAGTCTCTGAATACAAATGAATACAAATTCATTTTAAAGAACACATGACATACATACTTGTGCCATGTAATGAAAGTTCCTCTCTGTGTGGAGATACCAAGACCAGCAATTTGCCTCATGTGGAGTCCTGCAGCTAAAAACCGAAAATAAATGACAATCACAAAAAAAAGTGTTTATTTGGAGAAGCAAACAAAATACAACTATAAAACCTATGGAATACTTGGGAAAATAACAGTTTATGAGAATATAAATGTCTACAAATTGTCCAGCTAAGTGTTTAGAACAGTGAAATGTTAGAGAGCTCTGAGTCAGACAACTGATTCCAAAGCAGATGAAAAAACCTATGAATTTTCCAAAAGCAGTTGTGGCACACTGACCCTTTCCACCCTCTGAAAGGCCTGTTGGTACTTTACATGAGCAATCCCAGATTACATATGCCCACATAATCAATTAAAATGTGTATTTCACATAGATGAATGTGAATGAAAGCATCAACAAAAGTACCTTTACAGAAGAATTTCTATAAAGAAACAAACTAGATTGATCCTGCAGGCAGTAAATAGATTAATGGGAATATGCCACGACTTTTTACATCACCTTGATAATGACATGTCTCACCTTAAATATTTCTTAAGCAATGTTTCAAAATTCCTAAGAACGAATTTGCTTAAACCAGGTACGACTCAATGCAACAAAATATACTTTAAAGTCGGAAGTACAAAAATGTACATTTGGGTATACACCAATTTTGCTATTAAACCTTACCTTCAAATAACCATTACAGAACATTTTTTCTAATATAACTGTAAATAATTAAATATATCTACAGCTATTTTCAAAGCAACTCTGGGCAGCTTGCTAAGTACCTCCAGCCATACTTATAGAAGCAAAATTACGTGAAGAAAATATACATTAAAAGTTTCCACTCAAATGACAGACTACCGACCCTGTCGTAAGTACTGTTACTCTGAAGGGCTCTCAATCCAGCTATTTGAACCAATCACAGGTTAAGTATGTCTTGCTCATATGTGTTCTCATGTTAACTTTCATGTGCAAAGCTGCTCATTTGTGTGAACATGTCCTGCAGACTCTACACCCAGCACCCTCTCAGTGACAACTACAGAAGGAGTTTCACAGAGGAAGGGCACATCCTGTGCTGCCCAACTCTACATGTGCTTGTGCACCTCCCCTTACACTGGGTCCTTGCATTCCCGCCAGCAGTGCTATCAATTCCTCAATCAGCTGAAAATTAAACCAGTGCTTTCACAAGGTAACCTGCTCCACCTGCCTGTACAAGTGCTGCTGGTAGTGGGAGTGTACAGGAGGAGGACCTGGGAGTGGGTGGCCTGAGAATAGCACTATTTATTTTTCAGGCAAAGCTATACAAGTACTTCCATAGCTCACTAAGGACTACTGGCATGTGTTACTCCTTCCCATCTCCACAACCTGCACAGTCCCACCACTTTCCCTGTGTCAGCTATCATACTCTCCAGACATACACATAAGTGGAGCTAACTTCCATTACAGACGAAAACAAACCTAAAGACAAACATGAATATTTTTCAGTTAAGCTGTCTTTTGGATGGAGTGCTACAGTAAGAGAGTTGGCACCAGAAGTTTCCACCTTTAGGTAGTACTGACTACAGCAGCTCATCCACACATGCATGGAATCACATGTTTAGCTCCGCAAGCCCTGCAAACCCAAGTGTCACTATGTTCCTTCTGTTTCCAGTCATTCCTGCCCCTGGTACCACACCCTCTCTTGCGTCAGCACAAACATCGGTGCAGCTCTGCTGGCATAAACAACCGGACAGCGATTCCACTCAGGAAGCTGCCCTAGACTAGAAACGACTCTGTAAAAAGGAGGGTGGCACTGCTTCTTTTGACAGCACTGTGAGTTATGCTCACACACCCACTTAAAAATGACTTGCTGACAATGTGTGCAGCTTGGCCACAAGGAAATCTTCCCCTTTTAAAACTAGATGAAAAGTCTCGCTTCCTGATTTGTCCCACAGAATAGAAATGAAGGAAGACAGTAAGGTCTTTGAGGGTTGAGGTGGCATTGCTGTTCTTGTGACCAAACAGTTGTGGCTGCGGACAAAACAAACCAAGAGCCCAAAATAATCACCTTCAGCTTACACCTGGTGATGTTTACTTTCCCTGTTCCCTTAGGCAGCCTTCCGAAGGAGCAGTTTTGCCATGAGCCATGTTTGAAGGCAGAGCAATACTTGGAGACCAAGCAAGAGGGGCTGAATAGGAGGAACTGAATGAATTGAATGAAAGAGTGTGATGTACACACACAGGAAAAGGAGGCTGGAGCACTGTGGGCAGGTGAGCTGGGGTCCAGCTGACAGGTTCACAGCATCAACATGGCACAGAAGGTGATCCAGGATGGATGGCAGAACACTGGAGCTGGATTAATGTGACAGCTATGAGAGTTGTAGAGAGTAAGAGCTAGGTTAGAGCAGCATCCAGAAAAGGGGGGAAAAAAAACCCATCAGAGGTTTGGCAGAAAAGGGAGTTGTATGTATTCAGCGCACTGAGTACCAGGAATTTTTATGCTAAAGTACAAATAGAAAAGAACAGTAATACAGGAATATGACAGTAAGAACTGCTCATAGTTTGAATGGGAAAAGCAGGAATATCAGGTTGCAATTGAGTGAGCACAGCTCTGCAGCATCCTGAATTCATTCTCTCACACACTCGCACTTGCACATACAAAGTGGTGGTGGAACAATGGGGCACTGGAAGGGGAACAAGCCTACTCTCTGTTCCTGCACAGAGGCATCTGGAGGAACAGACACTGGGGAAGGACGCATATACAAAAAGCTGGAGCAACAAAGTGCTGGCACTGATGCGTAAATCAAGTATTCACATTGCTTCTGCTTCTACTTCAATCCTAATCTGGTCCCAGTGAAAGGAGAAAGGTAACTGACGTGCGCTATCTTACATAATGATTGAATAGGCCTTAAAGCATGTTGCAGACCTGTGCCCAGTGACGATTTTCAGTACTACCTAAAAATATTATCCAAGTAACTAATTTTACTTATTTTGATAAATAAATAATTTCTTGAAGTTTAAGCCCTTACCTTGTACAGCCTCTTTGATTACACCAATAAATTGACTCCATAGCACTTCAGGATCTAATTCAACCCATCCAGGACGAGGATAAAGTGATTCCACCTGTTCAGGAAACACAAATAGCATTATTATGATCCCTAGTTCACAGAAACCAGCAAATACATTTGGGTTAATCTGATTTTTTCTTAATTTTGTGAATCTCCTGCAAGAGAAGAAACAACAGTGTAACTTTTAAAACATTGTTAAACATGGGTGTGTGACCTCTAGAAGACCTCCTCTGCTCAAACCCCTTGAAATACAGAAGTCCAAACCCCTTGGAATAAAGGAGCCTGTAAAACCCCTTTCAGAGCTGAAAACAGAAAAGCAGGTGTGTCAGAAAGCTGTTTCTGCTGCACTGCTGAACTCAGACATTGATGCCTCTGAGTTTCTCAGTGGCAGCACAGCAGGCCAGGAATCACCTGTCAGACGAGATTCCAGCGACAGGGAGGGTCAGCTCCACTGAGAGCAGCCCCTTCCATTTCCAAAATCCATCATATTTCTAACAATTCTCGTCGCTGCAAGCTTTTCATTGCAATAGGTAACAGTAAAAAAAGTTAATTGTGGAGATTGCCCTGATCCTAAAATCTCGAGTCGTACAAACCTAAAGCAGCCTGAAATTAACGTTCCAAAATTGGCTCTTTTTCACACGGCGCTGTTACAAGATGGGACGCGAGTAAACACAAGTCCTAAGCGAATCTCAGCTGTGCCCTACTAACAAACGTGTTTTTGTTCAGAGAGGGATTAGTCGGTAAGCGACCGAAGCGAAGGTAACCGGGAAAGGTGGAAGAGAGTGAGTACCGAAGCAACGGGTGAGTGCCACGGCGGTCCCGCGCGGGTCGGGGGCTGCGGGCTCCCTTTCACCCCTCGGGAGGGGAAGACGCTCCTGTCAGGGGACGCCCGCGCACCGGGACCAGCCGAGCTGGGTGAGCGCCTGCGAACGCCTGCCACGCCGATCCCCGACCGGGGCCCCCAGGCACCGCTCGCGGCAGACCGAGCACGTTCGGCCCCGCCCGGCTCCCGAGGCAGGTGCCGCCCCCGGCTGCTCTCGCCGCTCGGCCGGGCTACGGACCGGGAGCGCGCCCTACAACCCGGCCGCACTCACCTCCCTGCAGTTGAAGCCCCTGACGGCGGCCGCCCGGTCGTAGACGTGGCACTTCACCACCGTGCTACCCACGTCCACCCCCAGCACGTACCGCGCCGGGGCGGCCCCGCTGTCGGGCTGCCCGCACGGCATCGCCCGGTGCGGCCCGGCACGGAGCGCGGAGTGAGGGCGGCCGAGCGGCCGCGCCCGCCACAGCCCGCCGGGGGCGGGCGCTCCTTCGGCCTATGGGCGCGGGCAGCAAGCGGGGCCGCCGCGCGGGCAGGTGGCGGCCGCCGGGGGCGGCCAAGGCAGGCCGCGGCCTGGGACCAGCGCGGGCGGTGCGGCTCCGCTTGCCGCGCCCTCACCCGGGAGGGGCGGTCGGGGCCTCGACCCCGGGATCCCACGGACAGAGCAAGAACACGAAAGCAAAGCTCCGTGTTTCGTCTATGCAGTCTCAACACAAATCTACCACATGAACGAAAAAAAGGCTTTTAGTGAAACACCAAATGTTAAGGGCTTTTCTAAAAGGCTGAATTCAGCGAGCGCCACTGGGAGAGATGCCCACGGTGCGATGCTGATCCCCCGTGATCAGACCGCCTGACCTCAACTCCTCCTTACAGTAAACGAGGTATGTTTGCCCCGGGATTTGTCACTGAAGGCACTGAGCATCAACGGACACATTACACATAGTTACACAAAGTCATGAGCTGCAGCAATTCTCTCGTGCCTTCACAGAGCGAACGGCATCTAAAATTACTGTTGAAACAGAGTTAGTGACACAAATGTTCCCGTATTACCCTTAGATGGGGTAGTAATTTTTAAACAGAAACAACTAGAAACATTCACAGTAAACCAATAAAATTCGGAATGCTCAACCCCAAACTAGTACCAGTAGAATTTAGTTTTAACCCAAATTTCATCAGAAGAATTAGTCAATTAGTTTTAACTCATTTAGAGCAGAAAAAGCAAAAGCAAAAACATTGAAAATATTTCCCCCTTGCACTTCTGGTTTGGCCTCTCTTATAAAAAACTGCATTATGAACAACAAAACAGTATTTTGTGAGATAAGTCTGACATTACTGGATCTTTAAACCAGGAATACTATCGACAGTTAAAGCCACATTAAGAAGAGGCTTCTCACCTCACACGGGCAGTCACAGAGGTCACTGGGACAAAGGTATGGATCACAGAGAAGTGAAAGCACATGAAAGAGAAAGCCAAGAAACGACTGCTTTACCTCTCCTCCCGAAGGAACAACACATTAAAAAGTCACAACTTCTTTGACTTTTTATTCTCTTTGACTATTTCTTGACATCCAGCTAATAGATGTATGTCAGAGAAAGGTACCAAGTACTTCAGTATCTGATTAAGAGTACTTTCCTTTGAACTAATTTAATTTATCAAAACTAAGAGCATAATAATAATTACTTAAAATCTCTGATGAAAGCTCCCTCAATAAGATTCAACATGTGTAACTGGTATAAAAGGCTAAAACCACTCCAAACATTCAAAAATTAAGAACCCTTGAGAAAAAATGCATCTAGATATCCTTTGTGTTTGTACAGTATCAGTACAAGTGGGGCCTGTCTCACTGCAAGATTAAGCAAAACTTCAAAAACAAAATGGATGCAGGTTACTTTTTTCTTTTACAAGCTCTTAATGTAACAAATACATAACCTTCTGATTGCATAGAAGTGACCATGTAAAGTTGATTTCTTCTTGCAGATCTTGAATTCTGTTTAATATGTTAAGAAAGAACTTAATTTGTGGAAAAAGATAACCCAAACCAACTTGCAGAGCTTCAATGCATATGTAATCTTAGTTATCAAGAGCATGTATTAAAATTGCTTAATTTATGAAAAGCTTATGAAACACAAATTTTATATTGTTGTTCTGTTTGTAATGTCATAAAAGTAATGCAATAAAATAAAGGAGGCAATGGGCTTTGAGATGTGCATAGCATGTCCATACGTGACTTCTCTGGCGTTAGTTTATATTGTTTTGTCATAAATAATGTCATTCCCACACAGGCACTCTCTGTTTATCCAAAACATCTGTCACCCTCAGAGAAAAATCTTATTGCCAATATGCATAAAAGCCCCAAGTTCATCCTGGCACATGCAAGAAACATTAAATTTGAAGTGAAAATGTATGGACACTTTCCTGGTAACAAGCCTGCATAACCTATATCACCACCCAGAGCCCTCCTGTTTGAGTGAGAGCATGTGGCTGCCACCTCACTGCTCAGAGGCAGGGAGCTGGCACACCTGGGGTCACATACCAAGTACCTCAGCAGCAGTGTCTGTACTCCTGCATCTTCTCTGCTGAAATCCTCAGTTTCTTTGCTCTGTGGAAAGCGTGGCTGGTCTTATTTTTTACTGGACTATCAAACCAAATGAAGGAGTGGAGGCACTCCAGGGACTTGTCCAATGCTGTAGCAAAGGAAAGAGTTATTAAGTAAAACCAATCAATTGGCAGAACATTACGGTCAAGAAGATCCTACACTGCTAGCAGGGACAGCAAAACCCCTACCATGAGTGATTGATATTGAATATTTCTAAGCAATGTCCTCACAGTCAGCATGTTTCAGTAAGCAAGAAATACACTTCGGAAGATGATGCCAAGCAAGAGACCTTGAGAGATGGAACTGCTACAGACCCAGCAGACCTAATTCTCAGAAAAAAACCCATAATCTTGACACTGTCTTGACATTTTCTAGGACCAGATTATTAAATAAAATTTCCAAATTAACTGCATTTTGAATAGTTAACTTTTTTTTTTTTTTTTAATGAAGGTATTCTCAAGTGCTGTTTCTATTGTGTGACTGATACATTGGAGCATCTTCATTCACCCAAGGCTTCCAGTATGAATCAAACTTGCCGCTGGCACTGCTAACAGGATTCCAGACACTGAAATCTTGTAGACCAGGACCCAAAACTTGTAATGCATGTGATTTTTAAATTTATCTTCTCTTCCTCAGCTGTTTTTTTGGTCAAGATACATCTACCCTACCTACTGCCTCCTCAAACTGTGAGTTACCATTTTACCCACTTACTTAGCTCTACCTTTTTTACAAGTTTTAACATTATGAAAGCATTCACCTGGGGCTCATAGTCAGTTTACACATGAACAAGAAAGAGCTCACTAATTTCTCTTGCTCCATTGGCTGGTGCAGCCCACATCCATCATTCATTAAGACTGACCTGAAAACTTAACAAACAGACCAAAATGGTTTGCATAACGCAAATGTTGCTGCAATAATTTACCGTATAACCCTTTCTCATCAGTTCCTCCTGCACTCCTGCCAGAAGTTACCACGCTCCTCGAAGTCAACAGACAGAACCACATACAATTACATCACCTGATGAATCATGTTAGATTTGAGGGTAATCTGAGCTTTAGGCAGCCATGGGATGTTTCTTAAGGAGTTCCATTCTTGCTAAACCATTCCACCCTCGCACTACAAACTGTACCAACCCAGCTGTTTTTGGGGTTCCATGATGAACTATTATGAAAAATAACACAGGGGAGAGTGCCAATCAGATTAATTCCTTGATAAGGTTCATAATGTGGCAACACAGTTTGGCATGACCCAGAGGAAGCAAGTAATAAGAGACTGGTTAAGCCAGGATTTTCACTAGAGAATTGCACATCCAATCTGTGCCCACATGAGGTTTTGCACTGTGCCTGAGGCACAAGCAGTCCTTCCTTTCTGCCACCTCTGCAACACAAGTAAACTTTGACAGGAAATGAGGTGGAGTTTAGGACAATCAAGTGTAAGCCAAGAATTTATCTACCAAAGTAAGTGAAGTGAAAACTGGTGTACCTACTCTGTTAATGTTTCATTATTTGACCATTATTTTTTACTTCGCCTAAGGAACATCTACATTTGGAGAAGTACAATGTGTATTAACAAGGTAATGTCTATCATCCTCTGGATGTCTCTTAAGGAATTATTGTGTGGACTGAAAATGACATAACTATGAACAAATTTAAGAAAATGAGTGATTGAGCTCCTGTATATATGTGTGTGTGTACATACATATGATGAGTGGTCATGTGCACCCAGAAAATTCAAGGCTGAACAGCTCTTTAAAAGAACATTTATTTCAAGTCTAGAAATTAACAAAAAATATCTAGAAATTAACAAAAAAATATTAAAAAGACAGACAAATGGCCATCAATGAGGTTTAATTAGAACCAAAGAATGGAGGCTAAAGGGATGAAATTATTGTTTCAATAAGACCTAGCCATTAGAAAAAATTGCAATTATACAAAATACAGGACTAAGTGTGGTTATCAACTTTCATAAAGCACTGCCAATGCAGTGATGTTTACTGACCAAGTTTTACCAGAGAAAAGAGTTTTAATGAAAAATGCTTTTTCTGTCCTTTCAAATAATAGGAATCAGGTTTACTGTTTGCACTGGATGGCATTGTGACCATTCCTTTTCAAAGCAGAAATGAAACAGGAAATTTGTAAATTATAGAAAAATAAGAGTAAACACCCCCTCAAAAATTGACAGCAAAAAGGAACTGTTGTTGGAACCATGGATTCTTTAATAAAGAACAGCCACTTACCTCATGATCCTAGATTCTTCAAAACATTTATCAGTTACAGTCTCAATATTCATGGGTCCTCATGCACCTGAATATGAATTCTTTTGGCCAAGAGTGTGTATTCAGACTGCCCTTATGCCCTTGATGTCACTGTGTACCCTTTTCCAGATACAGAAAGAGAAGAACATAACTGTCTCTAAGCAGTAAGGAAGGCTGATTATGGAATATACAAGGAGATCACATTGCAAATAGAATAAAACTACATCCTTACTGTAAGTAACAATTTCTTCTTTGAGATTCCTCACCCTCAGGGGTTATCTATATAGTAGTTCAGATCAACTGAATTAAATTGAACAAAAGTCCTGTAGTTTTTGAATGGGAGTGTCCATGCAAGATTTACTCTGCACTAACTGATCTATTTTCAAGTTATCCCTTTATTTAATTTGCTTGAATATTCTTTAGTGCTATCTATTGAGATGGCAGAACTCGCTATGCAGGGTAACAGCAGTTAGTTCATTGACTAATCATCTGAAGACAGTTTATGAAATGCAAGATTTTATCTTGGTATCTTCAAGTTGAGCAATATGACCTGAGTGTATACACCAACCAGACTTGTTCTATACAGAAACACCAAGTTGCATACACAGTTACACAAAGTTGCAGCAGCTGCTCATGCTAAGAGTGTACTCCATTCTTTATGCTGATTGCTTTAAACAAGCTACTTCACACTACAATGTGTAAGAAAGAAAATAATATTCTGCTTTTCAGCCATCAGCTTGTTAAGAATCACTAGGATTGATCTTATTGGATTATAGGAAAATAATCTTACTGACTTTTCTATAGGGTTGGGTTTTTTTAATCAAATTGGTGACAAGGCCAAAAAAATTTTGGAAGATCAGTATCATGTTAAATGCTTTTAATTGCAAGGTGACCAACAGCCTTTTGAAAAAAAACTTTGTATTTTGAGCTCAGTTACAAGTTGTAAGCCATCAAGAAACAGTCAGAAGGTCAGGTGATACTTCTGAGAATCACAGAAACTGAGCTTCATGAGATTTAATTTATACTGTAAACTTCTGGATTGGAGCATACACAAGTTCCCGTGTAGTATTTGGAAATAAAACAGTGGAAATAGGTAATGTTTCTTGTTTCAATATTTAATCCAAGCAGACACAGACACAGTTTATAAAATTACTCTATTGCATTAGAGTTCTAGATAGCATTTAGGTTTTACGAATGTTTTTCCTTCGGTGTAGCATATATTCATATTCCAAAATATCTTTGCACAGTCTTTGTGCAACTACATGCTAAAAATCTGCAAATGCACACTTAACACTAAACAGCACAAAAAATACATTCTGTATCCATTCATATGCAAATTTAAAACATTTCACTTGGCAAATAAACAATGAAAAGTTATTTTAAAAAAATCAGAAACTACAAAAATGCGCACATAAAAGTCTTCCCTTTTGGATTTTTAGTAAAATACTGCTCTGTATAAGATCTAATGAAAAACTCCAGTGCTTACAAAATACTTTATATCTATGAGAAAAAGAAATGCTTAAATTTATATCTGTATGAGTTAAACATAATGACCTTGTTAAAATATAAAAATTAAAGGAGACATGGCATAGATCAATGCAGATGTCACATCTATCAGGACATGTAAAACTGTAATTAACTGGGCACCAGGCAGTCAGTATCATAGAATAGATAAACTAAAAATCAGGGACAAATACAATATGCAGCAGCTAAAGAATAAAGTGTTTAACCACCTATATATACTACACATAGCAATTCCACTTGAAGAGGGAGCAAAAATCTTAGTCTGAAGTAGAATAATTTTTAAAAATTGCTGTGTTCACTGATATATATGAGTACAGCATCCTCCATAACTTTGTTTCCCAAAAATCTGCATAAATTTGCTATACAGGCACATCAAAATTCTGTGATGCAATAGTCTAACATAGCCTCATCTCTGTCATGGTGATTTTCAAACAGGTATTTTCTCTTTATGATCAGATAATTCAGATAGATATGGTGTACTAACTCAATGTCACATAATGACTTCTAAAATATTGGCATGGCAGCATCATGTCAGTCTTGTGTTGCTAATGACAATAAAACCCCAAAAATACAACTTTCCTTTCACAGAATGTGGCTTTGAACCTCTTGAGACTAGATGACTATAAAGAGAACAACAAAATCAATGTAATTTAAGACTATATGTAGACTATTCCACAAGTTTTGTGATACTAAGTAAAATAAAATTTCTTAACCTTGTTTTTACCTCTGTGATCCTTTTTATAGGGCTTGCTGCTATTCTACAAATACTGCTGAGCCAAAAGCTGTTTCAGAGAAATGAAAATTAAAAAACCTGTAACACAGTAATAATGTGAAACTTCATACTACACTAAGAAATGGAGGCAAAAAACCAAATGAAATAAAGTCTACAGACTTGCAGACTCAGAATGAAACCTGTTCAGAAGCAACAAAATACATCACTCAGGTATGCTTTATTTCTGGTTCCTGGGCCTTAAAGGAAAAATATTTTTTTTTTTTCTAGAACAGATTAGAATAAAGAAGAAAAATAAAATTTAGTCAATGTCAGTATGCAGCACCAACAGGGTTTCAAATTTCTTCTTAGACCGAAGATTTTATATTAATGTCCATAAGAATGGTACATGTGAGTTAAAAACAGTACAAAGACCATTGAGCCTTCTCTTTTTCCTATATGAGCTAACAATCACATAGTTCTGTCCAAAAATTCAAGTCAGCTTTTTGTGTGAATAGTCTTATGGAACCAATAGCAACACTTTCTGATAATTTCATTTTGCAACACAGAAATTCTCTCACAAAATTAAAAAAATAAATATTAAAAGTCACTAGTAACAAAAAATAACCTACTACAGAAAAGGTTTCAGGGCACAGGTTATTAGAGGAAGAAAGAAATGTACTCTAAGTAAACATAAGTTTGACAGCCATCCGGCAAAATGGGACATCTTTAAACTCTGGCCATTTTTATAGTTTAGAAAAAAATCAGGATATCACAAGCATTTAGGAGGCTATGCACATCTGTAGTAGATAACTTGGTTATTTTATCATTGGAAAACAATTAAATTGGTAAATAAAAAAAAATTAAATGTACTTTAGCAAAGGGGTCGCTATTTTGCAAATATAATTTTTTTATTCAACACATCCTATAAATTAATCTCCTGGAACAGACTGTGCAAGAGCAACCACTTTTTGCCACTCCAACACCAGACACACAATAACACCTATGTTCTGAAAGCTGTAAAGCTGTTGCCCTCTAGTACAATACCCAGCAGTTCGTACTTAAGAGTGGACTTAGCAGTTTCTTTGTAGCCAGCTTTTAGTTACGCTGATTCAACTCAGAAGGACTGGGAGAGCTAATATAAAAGCTGCATTTCAATAATTTTTCCTTTCTGTCTTATTACACTGTTTAAAAAGAAGCTAGAGTACAAAATGTCATGCTAAACACTGTTAGATGCCCAACTTATTACTGCTCCATATCCCTCCCAAAAAGCACATCAAACCTGAGTTAAGGTTGCCACTATTATTGCTGCTTACCCAATATCATCTGTAAGCCCCTGTTTAAACACCTAGGCACAAGGGATGGCATGGCAACCCTAACTCAGTATTTCCTGGCTTTTGCTAATTTAAGTCAAAATAAAATAAAGTTTTAACGTAATTTTTATAGTTTTAATGACAACCTGAAAATCATAGCAATAAAATGTATTTCCTTCTATATTAAAGTGGCTGGTCTTTTTAATAAAAATTTCTGATTTTTTTAAATGCTAGAACATAACAGTGGGGAAAGAGTTAAAGATAAAATACACCTAGCTACCAGATTTATTCTGAAGATTTTGGTGCGCCAAAATTGACAGCCAGTTTTCTTGGCTTTCGCTTGCTGGATGTGTTTGGTGTTGATTTGTTATGAGGAACACTTGGAGTAGCCACATTGTCTTGAAATGAAACAGTGGATTGAGCAGCTTGAGGAGATTTTAAAGAGGCTGAAGAACTATCTTGCTGAATGTGGTCAGAAGACATTGGCTGTTCATTCTTTAGTGGTGCAGCTTGAGGGGAACTCTGAAACTCCTTGAGTTCAAAGTTTTTCTTGCTAGCAGCCCTTTTTTTAGTTACCTTTAAATTAAATAAATATTATTTAACAGAATGCATTCTCAAAAAACTGAAAATAGTCCACTTTCAGAAAACATGCATACATATTTTAACAATAATTTTCTAATACTAAATAGTACTTCACAATGGGGATGTTGTTGCATTCATCTTGTAGGCACATTTTTTACAAGAAACAATATTAACACAAACCTGCTGCTCTTACCTGCAGAGGTATAAACTGATTGTGAGAACCAACTGGTATAGTTCCTGCAAGAGACACATTTCCTGGATAGGAGCCAGGATAATAATGCTTAGGCACTGGAGTCCCCCAGGACACCGGACCAAACATGTGAGATGATGGAGGCATCATATTAGCTATGAAAAGAAGAAACTTTTAGCTCACTTTCCTCAAAAAAAGGATATGAACTCCCCAAGAGCCCAGGACTACTCCAACTACATCTGTCTGCATGTTGTTTATCTTTCCAGTAAAGCCTCATATGCTTCATGTTTACTTCAAAATAGCTAAGTATTTATTTATTATCAAAACCCCCCAAACAAACAGAACCACACCTACATGACAACACAACTAAGAGCACTAAAGTCATGGTATCTGCATTCCAGAGTGCACATAATTTGGGATCTCTGCATTCTCAGCTGAGCCAACTGTATTAGCAGAAGGCTGCAAGTTTAGGCCGTTGTTTTGGAACACAGCAACAACAGAGCAACCCCATGGAAAAAGACATGTACCATCTGCTGTATGGGTTTCTAGAATGCTACAATGGTGCTGACTCATTAATTCCTAGCTGTGAATGTGAACTGCAGTAGAATACAAAACAGCCAGGAGCCAGAAATATCACCAGAACTTTTACCAGTTTTTGGGGGGTTACTTACCATGCTCATGTTTGGCAGTGTACAAGAGGACTGTGATGTAGCTTTCACTTCAGTGAAAGTTGGTTACAGACAAATAAAAACACTATGCATGGAGAAACATTAACTATATGGGATGGGGGGAAAATCTATGTAAAACATCAAGGAAGCTATTTCTTACAAATTCTGGACTGGGACTATTTGCTTTGAAATGACTACTGTTATTTTGAAGGAAATAAAATGGAAAAAGCACCTAAGACTGAATGGATAAATACATTCTTGAGGAAAAGAAATAATTAATAGAGATGATTCTTTATACTAAATTAATCTGCACATTGTTGAGAAGAGGATCACGCACTGTTCTCAAAACTGTTTAGACATACAAGTACATACATGAAGACTAAAAAATGGGGCTTTCTGGAAGGCATTCATTTTCATATAAAGAACCACCACAATTAGAGGATATCATGATATTATTTGAAATGTGTACTAATCAAACACCTACCTGGGGGCTGTGCAAATACTGGAGGAATTGATCCAGGTGGTACAGGAACTCCTAGCGGTTGATAATTTGGAAACACTGGTGGAGGCGGAGGTGCAGGTGAAGCAAAGCTTACTCCTACAGAACTCTATGAAGAAGGAAACAGAAGTTTACCAACAGAAGCAGTGCAACAGAGACAAAGATTTGAAAAGATTTTTTACATCCTCACCAAGTGCTGTAAAGCAAAGAGCGCGGCTTTCTCCTTCGCTTCAGCTTCGGAATGACACTGTGGTCCGTGAACCAATAAACCATTTGACAGCTTTATGTGGCAAACTGTCATGGTCTAGAAAAAAGAGAGAAAAGATTTTTGAGGGAATTTGTGTTGCTAACAAACTGTGAGACAGAAAAAGACATTTGTTTGTTTGTTTGTTTGTTTTAAAAGAAGGCAACAAAGGGAGCTAAGGTTTATTTTCAGATAGATTTCAGTGGTCAGTCCAAATATTTAATATGTAACAGTTGATACCGAGCTGAGAGCTTGTACTTTTTCAGAAAAAACTTTACCTGTGGTGTTTTCAGGAAAGAGAAATCTGGTTGTGACATTCCAAGAAGAGAACAAATACGAGAAAGTTCAGAAACAGTAGACAGTGCAGGCTGTGGACAAACGAAAGGGTGACCTCCAGTTTCTATTGCTGGTGTGTTCTGGGGGCCTCCAGGGCTATGCTTGTTCATATAAGCAGCTGACAAAAGGGGAAAAAAAACAGCAGCTGTATCACAAGTATTTCCTGCACTAAAATAATGGCAACTTGGTTATTAGCAAAAAAAAAAAAAAAAAGAAAAAAAAGCTTATTTGACTTTTTTTCTTGTATTTTCATATTTTTTTTAAAAAACCCAGGAGACTATGTCTGAAGAGAGTTTTAGATCCAAGTATAGAAGTAGAACTGAAAAAAGATGGAAATTTTATTACTGTATTTTGATAAACAGTACTCTGCTGAAACTGTGTTCTAAAATGTCACTACAAGGTGAAGCTGAATTATGAGCTGATGGTTAAACATACCCATTTTTTTTGTTGGTCTGTATTGCACAGCAGCTCCATGGCAATCCTGTCTACTAGAGGGAGCAGGAACATCATTAATTTGTGATTTCACTTCATTCCTTGTTTGCAGATCTGAGCCATCTATCTTCAAAATCTCTTTGAGCATCTGTGTTCCTTTCTTTAAAAATAAAATAAACCACTCAGGAACATGCTGGCATTCAGATAACATGACCTTCTTAACACTGATTATCATAACTGGTAACAGAATCTGAATTTTTATTTTCCTATCAGTTATATTTTATCAAGCAAAGATAACAGCATCTTAGCATAAACAAATGTGTTTGCTGATTTTCTTTGATAACAGCTAATTAAAAACTCATTAATATTTTTTAGAAAGCAGTATGAGGTTTCATAGAGTTTCTTTAAATAGAAACATTGATGCTAAGATAGCAGATGCTAAACTGCAATGTAATGATTCCTGCAGCATACAGACCATAGCAAATGACTGTGGTGACAGATGTTCCTCATTTGTAGCTCTCGCTTCCTTGGAATAAGTCTGCACTTCATTTTCTTTGGAAATTTTCAAAGAAGCTAGAAGACTTTCCAGTTCATTGTCCTTCTTAAATTAAAGAAGAAAAGAGGTACATCAACTTAGTGTATTTACAAGCAGATGCAAGAGGAAGGGTATATGAATTTGAGGTTAATTTTATTCTCATTCAGATTTTTTTCTCTCAGCTTGGGCAGGTCACAGTCACGTCTGTTCAGAGTGTGAACACATACCCAGAGATTGCATCAAGTTCTACATATTAAAATATGCAAGTATTGACCAAGAGAGAATTGATTTAAAGAACAATCAAAGTCACACAGGTTTGTCGTCCTTTTTAAACATGAATTTGCACACAAGTAACCAGGAGCAATTGAACTGGACTGGAAACTGAAGTTACTCAAAGAGTACAAGAAAGTCAGCTCTCTAGATCCTACCTTTCCACCTGTGCAGGGACCATCAACTGCAGCCTTCTGAATTACAGGCATGTTGGGACTTTCATTCCTCTTCAAAAGTTTGACATTGTACTTATTCACACCTGCAAAATTCTTAAAGAAATTGCAGCAATTATTATTGAATGCTCTTATTACTCGTTTTAACACAATCATATTAGAAATGCATCTGCAAAGAGCTTTCACAAGCTAATATTCTTAGAGGATTTCAGCTTACTGAACACCTAGCATTTGTGTTTTTGCATTACAGCATAGCTTTTAGAGTCTAAGAGGAATAGGAAAGTTGTTCGGTATCATCATACATTTTATGCACTCTTGCTCATATTCTGTCTATAAACCTCCAATGAAAAAAAAAATCTCCAAAATAAAGTTTAAAGTTCACCTATTAAAAGAATCAACTAAGAGGCCAGTTAAAGACAAATCTTTAAAATTATAAATCACATCAGACTAAAATGAAAGAATGGATTTACTCAGTACAGACAAAATTACCTGCTGGTTTGACATTTTATTATGTGGTTGACTTTCACCTCTTGTAACTTTGGAATCTTCTTTAACTACAAAAGAATGCATTCTTTTGAAATGCTCTTAAAAACTGTAATAATCAAGACTCAAAAAAATTAGTAACTCCATACAAATACACAGAGTTGCATTAATTTGAAAGGTTTTATCAAATGCTTAATTCTTACTTCATAGGTCATTTGGTGTATGCTTTTCTTCTAGGATAAAATAAAATTAAGTATATCCAATAATATATCTAATTTTCTGTTCTACAAATATGATCACAAGCAGATTTTCAAAGACACATGTGGTTTTTTTATTTGGTTTTTATACTAGATGGGTGGCAAGTCAACAGAACACAGAACAACTTGCCTAAAAGGTTCAGGATTAAGGGTGGAACAATCCAATATGCACATCAGGGCCATTATTTGACAGTAAACAGTGCAATGTAGTGTTGATAAAAATATAATAAATTATTTCCTGTCGATAACTACAAAAAGCTCATCAGACATTTCATTGAAGGTCAGATAAAGCAAGTAGTTCTTCTAAACAAAGTTCCTAATTATAGTACTTACATTTTTTATAAGGCTCCTGTTTTCTTTGCTGACATTTAAAGCTGCCGTCATTGAAGCCTGGCTTATAAAACTGATGGCCAGTTCCCAGCTTGATTTCCTGAGGTAGAACTGCACCCTAGGGTTTCAAACATCAAAGCTTAACCAGAAAACTGAGTATCTATTATTTACATAGTAGCGCCCTATGATTACCCCTTTCCAGAGCTATGCATACTGCATGTAACACCACTTTCATCTAGAGGATTTATTGGTAACATGAAGTTTTCTGATACAATGAACTGATGTATGAAATTAAGTACCTTCATATTTCGAAGGCAGGGATCTGTTTAATGTTTCTATACAAACCTTCTCGTGCATGTTTTGTTGAATGTGATGAGACTTCCCAGAACTCTGCAATGACTGCCATATGCTGCAGAATTCATCATCTTGCTTACTCTGTGCCTGACAAAATAAAAAACAAGACCCCCAACAAACTGAGCAGCGATAAATTCAACTTTTGAACAGCTAAGTATATACCAAGACATTCTGGAAATTGTAAGGTTCAAGTTTAACAGTCATCTGAGGAGATGACAGATATTTTCATAGTAACACTAGTACAAGTTGCAGGTAATTAATTACAAAACAAGCTGTTGCAGTAGATTGCATTTACAATTTTTACCAAGAATCACTACTAAACTTAAATGAGCTTCGTTTGTTTTGCAAGTGGCTTTGTTGTGTTATTAACTGAAGTTACGAGTACAGGAAAGATGATTAAGTATAATGAAACTCAGATAACAGTTCAAAATGGTTTCAAAATCATGCTTTCATACTGGGAGTATTCTTAGATTTCATTATCAATGATTTATTTTGTAAGGCCTTACCAATAAGACTTAAGTACTTCATTACATTACAGGTATGCTACTGCAGAACTGAAGCCCAGCTATGCAAAACACCCCTTAAAAATCTAATATCTAAACAAGGATAACACAGGATATTATATTCATTCAAGAACTGAGAGCAGTTCTGCTCCAATCTGTATCTGAACTAAAACACCTGATGTACTAAAACAAAGCAATTTATTAATCATGAGAAAATGACAGCCACCCTGAACAGAGGGCCAAAACAGAGACATTTGGGTCCAATACTAAATGAATCCGAACACTCACTTTATTTTTCTGATTGCCACTCAGAAATGATCCTTTCTGGGGTGAGTTAGAGTTGCCCTGATTTTCAGCCCTGAGATTGTAATGCTGTCTTCCATTCAGTTGCTAAATCATTGAGAGAAAAAAAAAAATCAGAAATGTTTCATTGTCTTACATTTTCTTTTGGAAAGCAGTTTTTCTTGTATAGACTTGAAAAACATGAGACAACTGTTTTCAAACACACTTATAGGAACATGAAGTTACCAATTAAGGTAACTTGCTTTAAAGAATTCTCTTTAAAAAAAATCAAGCGTCATTAAACCACCAAGAACCTGAATTCACCTGTAATTTTTCCTCCTTTATTGTAGTTTAAAAGTAAATCATAACCAAGAAGCAAAACTGAGAGGGAAATCATGTCTTTCCCTTCTAAGCATGGACAAACAGCCTACAGGAAGCATTAACTGGATCAAAGCTTTAAGGAAATAATTGCATCTCTGCCCAAACACACTTATTTGTTGACACCAAATATGGTGTCACTGCTCCAAACTAAGTATCTGTCTCCCAGAAAAGCAACTGGAGTTACACAGAGCAAAACAACTGTCAATAAGGAAATTTTAATCCTTTTCATTATTAGATTAATTCATTTCTCCAACATAAGAATTATTCTATTTCTAATATATTGACATAAAAACTACATTTTCTTTGGACCAATGAAGATAACCATGTCAATACTTCAGATTCTAGGGAAAAACATTTTTGTACAAATGCAAGGAAAGTCTTACTTGAGTAGGAACAAAAAGGGAGCGAGGAGAATGGTTGAGGCCTCCCAGATGCACTTTTTGTGAGCATACAGATGACAGATCAGATGCATATGAGTTGTAGTTATTCACTGCTGGCTGAGGTTTAACTATGGCCATCAGCTTTTGATTTCCCATTTCTGACCGACTACCATGAGACAGGTTAATTAAGGCACTTGAGGGCAGGCGATAACCTCTGGCAGGTGAGCACCTTAAGAAAAGTGAATTCCATAGTTGTTTCATGCAGTTTAATTGTTGCCAAAAGATAATAACTCACGTTTGAACAATAGAGGCTGTAAACTATCCAGTATTGAAATCTAGTAGCATTGCAGACAACCTGAAATCCATGGCTCCCCTTTGCCCTCTGGCTGTCAAACAGTAATTACCACTACTCTCAGTTTATAATGTACCTTTCAGAGCTGAGCTTAAAGAAATGTTTAAGATGAGTGAATTGTTATAGCACAGTTCTGTAGTAAATATTTCTGTAAAAGAACCAGAAAACAACATTCTTTTATTTTTCAGAAATGAAAACTGAAGTTTCAGGTTCAGCAGCAGAATTACAAATTGAAGTTAAGCAGCATTTCTGAACAGTGAGTATTATCTGTGTTACAGGACATGCAAGGGCTATCTTTGTGCAATGATTGCTAAATGCAGGTAGTAGGTAAGAATCTCCTCTAACTTCCATCATTAAAACTTTTATTTAGATAAGAACAGTAAAATGAAGCCTGCTGGGTATATTTGAGCACTTACAGGTTTAGCTGTTTATTTAAATACAGAAGAGTTCTCACACTTTAAAAACAAAAGCACCTCCACCTCCTGAAGAACAGTTCAGGTTTTTAATAGTGGTTGGAATTTAGTGCTTAAGTATCACTATAGATAGTTCAGAGTCCCTCCTTCAGAGGAACAGATGCCTTCTGGCTAGTTTTTAATCTACATGTTGAATACATACTGATAAAAACCTATTTTCTACATATTTATTTAGACATCTGGATCTAGTGCATTATTCTGCTGGTTCATATTTGCTTTCTACAAGTCAGAAGTTATACACCAAAAAAAGCCTAAAGAGCATTTCCACAATACATATGCTTCATAGAAATTATCACTACTCAAAGAGAATAAGGAAACACAAAAGAAATTAAAACTGACCAACACTGCCAAGAAACAAAGTTTGAAGAAGAGGCATTAAACATATCCAACCAAACCAAAGTCAGCAATTTCATGCCATTTATACCAATAGAAGGAAATGACTCTGAACTCCCCCACACAAACCTTATAGTGAGGCCTCCAAGAAATTCTTCATCAAACAAAACTTCAAAGAGGACATCTGTTTCTCTAGCAGCTATAGAAAACAAAGTAAAATGTCATCCTATATAGGTTACATTAGTTACTTCCATCTATATTATGTAAATATCTATACTAGTTATGCAATAAAGAATGTAAATGAACAACAATCCCCCAACTAATTTCTGAGTAATTTCATTAACAGGAATTTGGAAATGCTTCTCAAGGTCTCACATATGTCTGCTCTTTAAGATATAGTTTCAACAGAAATGTACCATGCATAACACCTTACCAATGTGCATTAATAGAACTGCAGTTTATAGCAGTATGTCACAGTGGTCAGAAACTGTCAGAAAGGAGATGCAAGCCACTTTTACATTCAGGCAGTCAGAAACTAAAAGCTTTAATATTAACTTCTTGCACAATGACAGACTAATACACCTTTAGAATTATATTAGTATATAATAATTATGGAGAAAATAATATTTCTTTAAAAAAACTGCACCCAAGTCTTGTCTATTCAAGATTCTATTAGATGCAAACTGAATGAGAAAGCAACTACTGAAATGGCAGGTAAGAAAACCACTTGTAATACTAGATCTCAAACTGCTACACTCTGTGGGACTTGATAAATCCTTTTATTTACTTGAAATAGATTTATGGTTGATTTTCTTGTCAAAGAAGGTATAAATCCATGCCAATTAATGGAAATGGAAGATCACAGAATAAAAAGACAAATTCAAAATAAAACAATTTAAGACAAATCATATTTGATAAAGTTTTATGTTCAATGTAAGTATTAAGACTCGGTTTTATGCCTACTTCACTTAACTTTGCCCATATTTTCCCATAACTTCATTTTGTTCCTGTTCTGCTCTGCCTTCTTCATATTAAGAAGAAACAAAGAATAATTTCTAATTCATATAGGAAGGAACATAAAGTAAGTAATTTCTTATTCAAAGAACAGCTGTGTAACACATGAAATTCGAAACAGTAAATATGTCATTAACAGCTTCAAGTTGCATATGCTTCATAGTGAGAAATGAGTGCATTCACAACCATTACACAAAATGCTATCCCTAAAGCCTGCTTTCACATTGCTAGCTGAGCTGCTATATAGCTGTAATCATGAAGAAAATATTACCTCCTTTAATTCCTATAATGGTGCCTCGTAGACCAACTGGAACAGAAAAGTTCTCTCTGACATTGACAACACGGTCAAACAGCCTGTACTCTGCATCTTGATCTGGAACAACCCCCTTCTGCTGTTCTAATGGCTAACAATAACCAAAAGACTGTGTTAATGTATGCAAAAGAATAAGGATTACAATAAAAATCCATTTACAACAATATCTG
This sequence comes from Corvus hawaiiensis, assembly GCF_020740725.1. NCBI lineage: Eukaryota > Metazoa > Chordata > Aves > Passeriformes > Corvidae > Corvus > Corvus hawaiiensis. The sequence goes on from NC_063222.1 coordinate 13,531,228, forward strand.
AGATACACTATAAAGCAAAACCATAGAAAAATCCTCCCCCAAAAACTAAAAACCTTCCCTCTCCAGATTCAAAGCAAACTTTCTTTTTTTCCCCCCTTGCAACTCTCACTCACTGCTGCTGCCTGAAAAACAAGTGTTGTGCACTAGTTGATCAAGAGGATCAATTCAGACAGAGCCAAAACACTGAGTGCAATCTGACTATATCAGTAACATGGGCAAGATAAGCAGTTGGTCCTAGGTCAAGAACTGAATAAAAAGTAAAACAGGGCAAATAGACAGCAGGAACATGTTTTATTTTGCCTTCATTATAGAGACAATAAGAACTGTAGAAGCATAAAGGACAGAAAGTAGAAAAAACCTGAAAATCAGTGTCCTACATGACAGAGTTCTGCAGTTAGAAGAAATTCTCTCTCCTTGTAGAGACAGACTACTGTTCTCAAAATTATGTTCTAGAAGGCATAATAGAATCTTTCCTTTCATCAATACCGTCATAAAATTCCATTTTCCTAAAGTTGATAAGCTTAGGTAAAATAAATATGATCTGGACAACTTAACCCCCACCCAACTTGTTTCCATCACTTACTCTGTACAGCAAATGGGGTTTCACAGTTACTCGCACCTTCTTGTTGCTCTTTCTCTGCTAAAGGAAAGGAACAGAAAGCCTTTACAAACCAGTGTAGGAACCAGCACTGGAACAGGTAAAACAAAACTCCTGAAAAGATCATGTAGAATTCTTCAGTTTCTTTTAGATAATGGTATACAGCTTTAATGAAGTCTTGAGAGTAAGTCTCTCTTTTTAAAATATGGTAGATTTCCTACCAAGCCATTAGTTGTCTAATTCCAGATTTCACACCAATTTTATTAAGATGTGCTTGCAAGTTATTTCAAAAAATCAGCCCATTATTTCATATGGCTTTGTCCTTAGCTTTTTACTCAAGTAATTTCCTAGGCCACCTTTTTCATCTGTGGCCTTCAGAAAATAACTTTCTAATTTTCTGCTAACCAAAGAGAAACTGCAGGGGAAGAACAGCCGGGATTGCATGTAAAAAGAGCACTTTAGTATTTTTCAACATATACAGATACCTGTTCCTTTACAAAACCATGGAAAGGCACAGCTCAGAGTATGTCCCACTGCTGATAAATCACTCCTGAAAGACTGAATCTCTTACAAAGATTAATAATGAGCTCTTCTGAATTTCTGGGATAATTCACATTACAAATCCATATTTTACATTATATTCTGCGTCCTTTATCTTTGGAATGGCAAGTAATCTTCAATTGTCTTATTCACATTCAAGAACTTCAAAAATAATGAGCAGCTGCTTTTTGGTTCACCCCTGCTCACATACCAAGCTGCATACCTTGCATTTCTCTACTTCTTCTTCAATTTTCTCAACAATGGCCGCATCCAAAATTTGCAAGTCACAAGATGAGCGAGACAAAGCAGACACAGGATGTGCCTTTAGCCAGGCAACAATTTCTTGCACTTTCTCAGCTCTGAATAAAAAATTACATGAATGCTTTTAACTGCATATACCAGGCATTTTACCACATTCCCTAATTTAATCACTCAAGTACTACCATACAGACCAAATGATTGTATATATTCATAAAGTAGTGGAATCTAAGAGTTCTGTATGATTTAAGAAAAGTCTAAATTATACAATACTGTTTCAAAACCATAACCTAAAATCTTGTTTCAGAGATTCTTTTAAGCAAAGAGTCCCACACTGGTGTATCACCAGGTAACAGACCCGCAGAGTGCAGTGTCCTGCAGATTTACTGACTGAAGCCTGTGAATTGGGTTTATTGTCTAATAACTAAAGCTGTTTCATGTTACCATGCTGTGTCTGGAACTAAGGTTGCTATTTTTCTCCCACGAAACTGAATAAACGTAGACTAAAAATGTGCAAAGTACTTTCAACTCTGTAAGACTTCTTTTTCAAATTTGAAGTGATTTTATACAATTGCCACAATTATTGGTTATTTTTTCAAAAATTGTCTTTATGACTAGTCATAGCCATGCTTACTGAAGGTTATTTTAAAAGCAAGGATTATGAAGTAGCCACTAAAAATTATATTTCTCATTTATACTGGGTTTTTTTGAGGTTGAAGTCTGGCAGAAACTTGGATTCCATGACTGAAAAGTACAGCATTCAAATAATGTTTTCAGCCATCACTGAACAATCAGGCTGCTCGAGGAACAGCAAGGTTTCAGTTACACAGCAGCCACTACACGATCACTACCAATTTCACCATTGCCAGTTTTTATTCTCCTTATTGCAGAAAAGAGATAAGGACCATGGCTTACCCATTCTCATCCTCTCCAGGCCAAATATCATCTTCATAGCAGATATCTTCCTGGCTGTTCTTGGCTACATAATTAAATAGTTCAGGCACCCTAAAAACCCCCGAATATATGGAAGATAACTTCAGTTTCACATCAGCATAGACCACAAAAAAGCCCCATCAAAATCAAGGCTGATGGGCTTCAAAATTTGTGGAGCCCAGATGGGTTATTTTTTACTTAATTTAGCATCATACTGTTAATTTTTCATAGGCAAGCTGTTAACAAATTTACAATATCCCAAAGTAGAACACTGGAAGTAAAGAAACAAACTCATCGGTTCTTAGAAGATCTGTGACCAGAGGACAAATTCCAACAATTGATACAAAGGTGGGTAATTTGGATGAAACTCATATGTAATAATTTACCTTTCTAAATACTCAGCAAGTAGTTGCTCTACAGCAGAAGAATACATCCATTCGTTTCCAACTTTCTTAGTATAGCCAGGAACTTCTTCATTTTTCTTATTGAACTTCAGGTTTAGCCCCACATTTGCTTTGTGATCACCATGAGGACTGAAAATAAGAAAAAGTTCATTAACTTGCAATAATATGTGTGAATGTGCACATACATTAAAAAAAACCCCTCGTAAACATACATTCTCGGCCTTAAACCATAGAAGAATTAAATTCATTGTATTGTTTACTTGTTAACATTGTGTCAGCTGTAAATGTCACAGGCCAGAAGTGCTATGGTAGCTGTCCACCTGTGCGCCTATACTTCATTGCAAAGAAGGGTAGGCAATATTTTACCTTTCTTCCTTAATTGAGATCTAATCAACCACAATCAACCTGGCATTTACCAAGCTGCAGGAGGATGTCCTTGAACAATCCATCCAGAACAAATGTACACATTAGATCACAAGAAGATGCTCAGGCATCGACCATATTTTTAGAGAGGAACCACAATTTTTACATTCACAAGACTACATGGATTGCCTCCCTTATGGATTTTAAGGGGTCTTAACTAGTTCTTAAGAGAAGCTACAGGTACAATTAATCTCCCTTTATATAGCAGTAGTAAGTACAATGAAATTAGATCCCAATTCCACTTTTTTATTCTCAGTGTGGCAAAGTCAGTTTAAACTCCTAATTCAATTTTGCTAATAGCTAACCAGGAAAGTCAATTTTATGTCTAGCTACAATATGAAAGTCAACAGACCTGTCCAGTAAACAAAAATTTAAAACATGTTTCTGATAGAGAAAAAGCAATGCATATCAACTTAGTTTACAGCAAATATACTTCAAAGAAAGCTTCACATCACAAAATAGAGTACACTTGATAAAAACAGGACTTAAGCACAGCAAAAATTTTGTAGAGTTATAGCAGAATTTAGAAGTGTCCCTACAGTAAAAATTCACAAAGAGAACTTACTTCTTCTTTGATCCTCTTCCAATAAAGATACTCCCTGTAAATCTGGAGACAAGATATCCACTTACTCCAAGACGGCTGGCCAAAATATATGCAGGATTGTATTTCACAGAATATTTCTTTAAAACAAACAAACAAAACATATTGGCAATGCCTAAAGGATAAGGATTTTTATACAAAGGGCAAATGAATGATATGGAAACATCCCTTAGAGACATTTACCACTGCAAAATCTATTTCATACATTGTTTAAGCTTTTACTAGAAAAGCAGAAGCACTCACATGCTGGTTCTGTATTAAAGTATCAAGCTGGGGTTCACACGGAATATTAAAAACTACCCGGATTCTACCTTCTGGAATCACATCATGTGAATCGTGAACCTTGGAGAGAAAGACAATCCATTAAAAATGCTGTAGAAATGGTATTTAAAAACAGCAGTCTTTGGATAACAAACCTCATGGTCTACTTTATCAACAATTTTGCTGCAGTAAGCACAGAGATACTTTGGGATTCATCACCCTGCCTTGACCTGTACATTGCTTCCTCATAGAGCCAATCATTCAGTATTAAATCAAAGGAATTCATGACTGAAAATAGCAAAAAATGGGAAATTTATGTATTATCCCAAATAACTAATCAAAATAATCCAGCATTCAAGTTTATAAATAACAAGGACAGGGAAAACAGAAGATCCCTCTCTCTCTCAGACTAAACCACCAGGGAATCCTAGATTTAAAATTTTAGCCAGCAAATGGCTGCTACTGTCACACAACATCTTAGATTATTTTAGGTTTGCAAAAAAAAAAAAAAAAATCTGCAGGGAAAAATTATGAAATTACTGGAACTAACTTCTCCCATGCAGCCGTAGTAAGGAGATCCCAGCATGAAGGCTGTACTTCCAGGAGGAAACAAATCATCCAGAGTTCTGATGTTTGAAAAACGAGAGTCAAAGGCTTTGATATCCTACATGAAAAAGACAATATTGATAATCTTAAATATCATTCAGGTCCAACAGAATAATTAAAAAGTTTGTATTAAATAGACAGTTTAAAACATAGTCTGAGTTTGATATAATTCAGAGAAGATACTGAACTTGTATATTTACCTTGACAACTGTTTGGTACACAAAAGGAAGAACTTGTTTAGACCACTGCTTCTCCAAATAAACTTCTCCATTTTGGTTTAGTTGATATCTATTACCAGTGAGTAACTGAGCATATACAACTACTGATGTTTCATGGATAAATATTCCTTTCCTTCTCTGGTACCTGAATGCAAAGCAGAACATTTAGCTTGATTACAATAAACAGAACTGAACCAAGAGGGTAGAATAAATTTATTGAAGTAAAAATAAATAAAGTAAAAAAACCTCTTTAAAGAAGGATTCTAATGGTTTTCTTCTTATTTTACAAAAAATATCCAGAATAAATGTCTTAACCAACTGCTTACCCACTGTTGCACAGCCATCACTACAAAGCTCAGAGTATTAATTTAAGCACATTTAGTCTTTACAGTGGAAGGGTTAGGGGTAATTAAATCAGGTTACTCGAATGATAGATAATGAAATGCCAAACTGATGCTGAATTGATTTTTGCCTTTTTGCTTTTATATCTTCTCTATATTCTTTACATATACATGTGTAGCTCTGTAGTCTATTACAGTATTCGTAGCTAGCGTTTTACCTACTCTGTTAAGACAGAAAGACAAAATAAATTCCCCAGCGGCTCCAAGCTGGGGGTCCAAGGTTAGATTCTCTGGGAAGCCAAGGTTGAAACCAGCTCTCCAAGACACATTTTCATAAACAAAGTTTAGCTCCTATCTAAGGGGGATTTCAGAAAGGGTTGAACTGGGGGAGGGAATTACTTCATCACTTATATCTCTAATTGAAGGTTCTTGTCAGTTATGCTAATTTGCTACACATATAAAAATTGTATGTGCTTTAAGTTATAGGTGCATCTTCAGTCATTTTCCATCTAGCGTGCTGTGCCACCTAAGCATCCTTACAAAGGTAACCCCTTTTTATCACCTGTGTCTGGCTCGTGATTTTAAGACCAGCAAAAAGGCATCAAAACTACTGTAACTCAGTTATAGTCTACTGAGACCCACACTTTAGAAGAGCAAGAGCTGTATTCAAATTTAACAATGCTAAGCCATTTGAGTTGTAAGTTGATACTGTATTACTTCATTCTACAAACTTCCTACAACTGAAGATTGCTAACACCAGAACAGAAAATTGAGAGGGAGAATAAATACTGAAACTCATTCATTTGAGAGTTCTTTTGTAACAGCATCTAACTTTAGTTACCTCAGGACTGACTCCATATATTCTGAAATTTCAATATAAGCTCTTTTATGTTGTTGTTTTAAATTTAAGCAGACTTGATTAACCTTTATCATCAAGTATGCAGCAGCTCTTCTGTGCTACTTAGGTCTGTAATACAGGAACAAAACACAGCTAAGACATAAAATGCAAAGCTACACTTTAACTTTTGAAATTACTTACTGCTCTGAAATGCCTTGAACTTCTTTTATCCACATGCTTTGTTCCTTATCTCCAACGTAAGCCACTTTAGTTGGGGGCACTGCATTTCCCATGTAAAGCTTCTGTGTGCCATGTGGTTCTTCCAAATAAAACCTTGAGAATATTACGACAGGTAGGAAATTTAACCAAATAAGATTAACCTAGACATAACCAATTGTGAGCAAAACTTAAAATTGTTAGAAATGACTTGTTAAAGATGTGGAAGACTTGCAGCACCGTTTTCTCCATCCCTTCCACAACAGGCCACATAGCATGGATTTAATAAAAAATACCAGTACATGTGCTGAAAGGAGGATTTTAAAGGAATGTTCACATGTGGATTTCTGTGCATCCATTTTTCCCTCAAAACTAAGAAGGAACTCTCCCAAGCATCTACATCTATAGCAAAAGAGTGAAAGACTAGACCGCTACAGAGGCAACCAAATCTCAGAACAATGTTAAACATTCTTCACCAAGCAGCCTTTGTTATATCTGGACTAATTTGTTGTTACTTTTACAATAAAACCAAAATTTCTGTGCAGTCCAAGGAACTTAATTTGAGAAAAACCAGTAAAACAACAAAGAACTATGTATCAGGTAACTCTTACTTAGTTTCTCCATCTGACACTGCAACAACTCTGGCTTCTTCAAGGTGGGGCCAGTTAACAAAAACCCTCTTTCCAAGTATCAAACTGGCAACATTTTCTACCATCTGGAAAAAACCCAGAAGTTTTATTACTAATGGTTTAACATATTAAAAGATTTTTAAATAGTATTTTCAAACTAGTTTTGCAATAAAAACTACAGTAGTTAAATAATGGGTTTTGTTGCACAATAAAAATCTTATTTTATCTTATTAAAATATATTTGATACAGATTACATAATCCCTGACTAAAAGTGTGGCTCTTAACATGTTGCATGTGCTTCTTGGAAGACCTGGGCTGATTTATGTGTCTGATATAAGCTTCCTGAGTACTTATTTTGTTAAATCACATAGAACTACTTGTGTCTCTGGGACACAATGAACAAAATGACAATTTGAGATTACTGAAATATTTTGTACCATATATTTTATTTATTTATCTCACTGAAAAAAAGGAACAACATGTATGTCTATGACTTTGCTAGCATCTGTAATTTTAGTCTCACATTATGTTCCGTTTTTCTAATGAGTTTCTGCTATTTTTTAATATTATTTGGGCTTATTTAGTTTTTCTTGCCATGTATCTTGAATATGCACTCTTCCTATCTCTCTACTGTAAAATTGTATCTATTGCATCGTATCATATCACATCGTATCATCTTCCTCCTCTCCCCTTTCCTGCTTTTACTTATTTTTCTCTGAAACTTTTTTCTTTTCTGCACTTGTCATTTGCCACTTTGACTCCTCTCTCTATCAAACACCCTCATTAGAGTGGAAGGTGTTAAGTCAGCTTTGTTGATAAAAAGGAAGCACTTTTTCTTTTTAAGTGGTCATCTATTTAGTTACACAAAAGGCAAACAACACTGGTCTGGAGACCACTCCTTGCATTTATACCATTAGTTAGCCACCAGCTCCTTACCCAAGAACATCTAAATGCTACCACAGAGACAGGCCAGAAACTCAATGAAGGAGACTGACATTTCATATTGTGAAGTCTGGAAAAATGTAAGCCTTTTAGCAGATACACAAAATTCTAGACTGTTTCTCACATAAATTTAGCATTTTAACACTTCAAATCTGACTATTTAACAAATTCAGTCTTTTTAATAAGTTTTGGTCCAGCTGTGGGGGTTTTTTTTGTCTTGGTTTTTGTTAGGTTTTGGTCTTTCGTTAGGAGCTGAATGCTTACCTGGTCTTTTGAGTTCTCATCAACTATGATTTCTAATATCATGTTCTCTCCATGGCTGCTTTGCTGAAACACTTGTACACCACTTTTTTTAAGATAGAACTGGGTAAAAACAAAACATCACATAAAAGTTGAGTTCTTACATAGTTAGCTGTTAAATACAATTGAAATGTTGGAAGAGGAAAATCTTTTACCTTATGTTTAATGTGCTTTAAAGTAGGAAATCCACAAAAATATAATGCACTCTTGTTGATTTTAGTTATCTTATTGTGGGTTATCTCTACATGCCAAGCATCCAAAGGTATTGTTTTATACCTAAAAAATAAGTTGCACAACATTTGCTCATGTTGATTGACCTTCAGCTCTAGAAAATCTCACTACTCATTCAAACACTCATTAATTGACAAAACCTTTGCTTTCCGGCAACTAATTTATGTCACTTGGAATATATAGAAAGGACTACAAAAAGCCCCATACAACTGCTGCAAAGAGCCTACTCATTAGGAAAAAGACAAAACTTTAGCATATATGCCAAACTCACTATTTTATTTAAGTAATTGTTATTACCAAATTCTAACTAGCAATGGTTCCATATGGTATCATCCATCTTCACAACTATCCATTCTTTACTGACTGTAATCCAGCAACAGGCATTCCTCCTCTACTCTGCTTTGACTACTATTAAGGTTATGTTTCCATTTCATCTTCAGTCTGTGTGAAATCAAGCTGGCTACTTTCGTTGAGAAGGTGGTGAAAAACAAACTTGGGTTAAACTCTGCACTGGATCCAAATGTTTACATTTGAAAAAAAAAAAATACTCTGGAATTAGCATGCCAATAAATGATCACTGTTTATCAGATATTTGTACCAGTCTTTCATCCTCTGTCACACAAAGTTTAGTAATATCCTAGATTGTTCTTGACGACTTAGCATTGGTTCATCTGTTTTGCAAAGTAACATCTGAAGGGACAATACTTTTACTGTGCCATCCAAAGCAGGCAACATCTAATTCAGTATCTTTCATTTCTCAATGTATAGACTGGCATATGCAAGGTTTGGTTAAAATGTTAATAAAAGTCCTCCAACTACTTTTAGCTTACTTTAAAATAGTTATGCCAGTGTTACCTCGTGTGACATCGTTCTATTGCAGGGAATTTCTCGGGCCATGGTGAGAGGTACTGGAACTCAGCATCTTTGTCATACCAGTACATTAAGCAAGCACTGTGAGTGTTTCTTCGTTTCTCCTCTTCTTTTAGGCCCTTATTACAGGATTCCATGGCCTGCAGCAGTCGCTTCTAAATTTTGGAGAAATTAGCACATGTGAAACTGGCAACAAAAATTAGCATGGAAACATTTACACTGAGAAAGTAACCTGGGAAGTCCAGATACCCAATGTGCTCATTTTCCAGTTGCAGCCTCACCCTTCCTCATGTCCCTGACAAAAGTGCTCTCTGAACAATTACCATGGAATGGCTTTGGAGAATAAAGATCACCTTTCTGAAAGCCTATTTCCAAAGGGTAGCCTTACCTAATACTGTTATCCTATATGCAAAAGGAAAGTACTATTTTTTTTCTCTCCATTAATGCTTTCTTATTACTGGTGTTCAAGTGAAAAGATTTCCTGCAAAAATACTTTCTTTTTTCCAAGTCTTTCTTTTATTTTACCAACAGATCTTCTGTATTTTTATATGTACATAGGAACAGAATATTTTTCTCAAAGAATCTGAACCAAAATATTTGAACAGCTGATTAAAAATTTTAACAACACCAAGCCCACAGCCCTTACTGAGGACTTCTGCCACCTGAAACTAACTTTGCTTGTGGTAACTTAATCTAGACTTATTCCCCAAGCAGCAAACATTTATATTTTTCTGCGATCTTATCAAGTGTTAATTTAAACTTGCACTTAATTGCATGTCTTACTGTTAATTAATTGAGAAATTTAGTAGTCTTGTTATGCAGCTTTTATGGACAGCAGATGCTGAAAGAACTTACCTCATCAATAAACGGGATTAGTACTACAGCTTCCCATTCCTGCTGTTTACCATTTAGGTCAGTTTTAAAATCAGGTGGATAATATTCTATAATAGGAGAGTCTTGACTAGTCATCAAATGCTAGAAAGATACAATAGAGTTTACATCAAAGGCAATTTAGCATTAATTGTAGGAAGGCTGGTATTAAAACCAATTAAAGGCCGTAAAGGAATGAAACACTTAACTGCCCTAGTTGGAAATTGCTTAGCAAATATAAAATTTTGTATTTATTACTAACTTTACAACGTACTAAATACAGTAACAAGTAGAATATTTAACCATACATCTAGAATGTAGAGATAGAATATCATTAACAAGACATGCAAAAACATCATTAAAAGAGTAAAATAAAATAAAGCAGACAATGAGTAAGCAGTACATAGATAATGCAATTTAATTCTATATCCTACCTGGTAGCATTTAGGTAGCAGATCTTTGCTAGCTGCTGGAAGTACAGCAAGAAGCTGTTCAAATGGCATGAAAGGTTTTCCCAATTCAAATTTGATTTTGAATTCACTGATGTTGTGAATATCTGACAGGTAAGGTGCATAATGATAAGGGTAATACCTGCAGGTTAAAAAAACCCCTAAGTTACTTGACTTAATTACAGCACAGCAATGTTCACAGATCAGAAACAAACCAAACTACATTAAATGCTCCCAGCATACAAAGTGAAATATCACTCTATCTTTCAGCAGTTTCTCATTTAATGTTTTTTCTTACCAGCTCCATGATTGAACTCCATGGTAATAATAATGCAAAATCCACTGTATTGCCTGGACATAACATTCAGCTTGATCAGCCAAGAAGGCACTTAAAAGAAAAAGGAAAGATACTTATTGGTTTTCTCATTTTTACAGGTACATAAAACGTACTTAGCACCTTATACACAGAAATGAAGATAGAACATTTTGGGAACATAATAATACCATGATTTTCTAGATTCATTTCCTCCTGGTCCTCAAATACTTATTACAGAAAACTTGACTCGCAGCTCCTGTTGCATTAGACAAAATCATCACCACTGCAGTACTCTGCCATGTATTCTCTACTTTTAACATAGGATGAATATTCTGTCTTGTATTAGAATCACAGTACGTTTGGGATTGGAACAGACCTTACAGATCATCTAGTTCCAACTCTCTGCCATGGGCAGGGACACCTTCCATAGACCAGATTGCTCAAAGTCCCACTCAACCTGGCCTTGAACACTTCCATGGATGGGACATCCACAACTCCTCTGGGCAACCTGCTCCAGTGCCTCACCACTCTCACAGTAAAATATTTCTTCCATAATATCTAACGTAAACCTGCTCCTTTTCACTTTGAAGCCATTATGCCTTGTCCTGTCACTACACACCCTTGTAAATAGTCTCTAATGCATATTTACAAATGTATGTCTCTAATACATATTTACAAAGACTTGTCTTCAGCATTTGGGGCGGGGGGGGCAGGGGGGGGGCGGGGAAAGAAGCATAAACTTACTCAGACACTACTTCTACACCCATTTTTGTCATGTAGTAAGTTCTTTTGTATTGCCTAAACTCAGTTTCAAACAGATCATCATCTTCTGGTTCATCTTCCAAAGTGGCTGGAAAACCAGTCATGAAAAAAGAGGATTAACATTGATTTCTCTACTACAATAAAGTTTGAAAACACTCACTTCTGACTTAATCTCTTAACTTTACTCTGCAATTCAAAGCTATAGGTGCTCACACCTTCCTTGCACTGAAAGTAACATGAAACAATCAAACAAAATCTTTACCCAGAGAAATTCTGGAATTTTTAAGACAGGCAACCCACTTTTTAGCCCAATTACAAGAACAGAGAAGATAATATAAGCCAACAGAAAAAAATCTGAGAAAACATTAAAATGAATTTTAAAATTTACTTATGTTCTGCAACATAATCTAATATCATATAGTAATATTTATACATTCTTGACAAATAATTTCAAAACATGAGCAAAAAACATGTCCTACAAGTAGAACGAGTTTAAAAATGTAAATACAACCAAAAACCCTAAAGCCATACAAAAATCTGTTTATCTGTCCCCCCCCCATATAAGAAAATACCTATGCACAAAATTATTAAACACATAATATTGTCAAAGATTTTTTCATTAATTCCTTTAACTCATCATGGAAATACAGGTCAGGGAAGAAGCACCTCTAAAGCTTTAGCCCCACGCTCTCTCACCAAAATAGTTCCACTTCCCAACTGCTGACTACGTAAGTCTTACATTCAGATTAAGGCCATCTCTGACAAGCAATTCTTACACTTCTTTGAAATCTATACACATATTAACATGGGGGTTTTTTGTTATATGTGTATGGAAAAATTTTTTGCACTTACTTTTAGGGGTCACTTCACCTTCATTTTTTTCTAAAGCAGCCAAAGATATAGAATTTTCCTGAGCCTATTAAGATTTGAGATAATGTAAAAATACAGGTTAATATGCACGGACCTCATTCAAAACCATCTAACCTGCAACTCAAAATACTATAATCAAAATGTATAAATATTATGATTTCTTATAAAGCCCATTTCCTTCTCTTAAAATTGCTTCCAGAAGATTATTTAAGCAGACCAAAAGGACAGATCAGACAAAAGAAGCAGTCTCAAAATGTTAACTACTTTTAAAAAAATACCTGAATATTCGTGTTCCAAAATGCTACTGTTTCCAAAACTGCTTAGTACAGAAAGAACAGGATAACAATATACAGAGACAGATTAAATGCAAAGGAATTTTCTCCTGCTACTCTACACCCTGCTAAAGGCATATAGTGAATGGCAGTCAATGGAATTGGTGGTGGGGAACTTGAAACTGGGGCAGAGACAAGATACTGTTCTGTAGTAGTACACACATATATACAACGTGCTGTTCCTTATTAATTAGTTATATCTAGAATTACAAGTTAAATACTAATCTGAGACAGCTCGCAGCAATGAAATTGCTCTTTCTCTATTTGTTGTCAAATAGTTAGCCAATACCAAGACATACATGAAAGTTCTATAGTGTATCTGAAATATATACTTCCAGCAGGCTATGGTTTAAAATGTAATATTCTGAAGCATAGCAGGCTTGACCGTAACTCACAAAAAAGTTAAGTTCTGCTGCTTTTGAGGAACAGCAAAGCATTAAATACAGTTCTACAAGACTTTAAAAATCATGAGCACCTGACCCTGACTTTACCATTTCATCACTTGCAACCACCAATGCATACAGCCAAAATGCAAACTGTTACAATTTACTATCTTTTTTGGTTTAAAAAAAAAATCTTGACACAGAGGTTTATGCCACTTAATTTGTCTAAGATCAAATTACTGATTTGCAAAAAGTTACATTCTTATTTCCAAAATTGTGCATATAAAACACTGACCTTTTGTTTCTTTTGTTTATTTTTTCTGGCTTCCTCTGCTGCAATCCCAGCTGCCTCGTTGAGGTATTTATTGCCCACTTTACTTTCAAACCATTTTAGGTCAACAAAGACTTCACTGAAGTGTTCACGATCAAACTGTGCAGATTAAAGTAAGTTTGCAAATATTTGAGGGATGTCAAACTTAGAATGCCAGATTAACAATGTCTTTTTAGTACGTGCATTAGATTACATCTAGAGTCATCTGTACATACATATTTTGCCCTAGAGAGACAGCTAAATAGATTAATACTAAGAACCCTGTTTCTCAGCAATATGTAACATACAGCCAAGCTTTTGTTTTCTTTCAGTAAGGCAGCAAGGGGAAACAAACAAGAGCTCAATAACTCCTACACTTCACTATCAACTCTAGAAGCAGTACATATATAGGGTCTGGGTAACACAGCCTTGTGCCACACTTTCACAGCTTTATCCAAGAACCAGAAAACAGGGCTGAAGCAGGGACAACAGATGATTTCTCTCTCTACAAATTCAGCAGAAGGTTTAATCCTTTCCATTTCTGTATGGCCTATACCTTACCTCATCTCTAGGATGGATTACTGCACTGGCACTTAACAGGATTACATCCTGTACACCAGCTGTTTCATTAACAACACTGATACCTGTCTCTCACAGATGCTCCTTGCTCTTTACTAGTGATCTTCATAAAAACCTTGCAAACAATTCTCCCATCCAAGATCTTCAGACACAGCTTACCCCACAGGAAACTACCAGCAGGGGAAGCAAAGAACATCACTGCCTGCAGCCAGCTTTAAGAACACACAGAAATCACTAACAATTCTGAGCTGGGAGGGACCCACAAGGATCATTGAGTCCAACTGTTAAGTGAATGGTCCTAGACGGATTGAACCCACACCCCTGGCATTAATGGCATCCTGCTCTAGAGGGATTGAACCCACATCCCTGGCATTAATGGCATCCTGCTCTAGAGGGACTGAACCCACATCCCTAGCATTACTGGCACCCTGCTCTAGAGGGATTGAACCCACATCCCTAGCATTACTGGCACCCTGCTCTAATGAGCTTTGCCCGATACTGCCACACACTATTCAATGGGAAGTGAGCACCACGATTCTACTGGTGAATCCTCATTTGACTTGCAGTACTAAAAGATGCTGGCTAAAGCATAGATCAAATGATTCAATCATTTTCCTCTTATGCTATGATAGGATCAGACAACAACTGATTGGATTCCATCTGTTCAATGGTAGAACAGCTGATTAAACCACCTGTAAAACACAGTCATTTAACAGTTCATTAAAACAACAGTATGGTGGATTTTAGGATACAATATTGAGTTTAAATTCAACATTCTACACCATTCCGTACAGTGCAATTTAAAAGTTACTTACATCTGACAACCTTGTGAGATATTTCTCAAAACGTTCTAAATTCAGATGCCCATTTTCATTGATGTAACCTGTTGAGAAAATGAAGTGTGCTTTTTAACTAACAACTCAACGATTTCAAAATTTGCATTTAAATGCCCCACAGATAATAAAATGCAATTTTGCTGCCTCTCTAAGGAAAGTGTAGCAAATGCTAAACATTCTAATGTGGCAAAAAAGGTCAATAAATACAAATGCAGCAATGTTAATGCTCCTACTTTCCACAGCTGAACATAGTTTTCTCACCTCCCAGTTCTGGCAAGATAGCCATGTATGTTCTATAAAGTAGCGGCAGTGCATCATGATTAATGTGTAAATGAGGTAGATGAGGAATAAAATCATTTCCTACGAGGAAACCCATTAAGATCCAATCATCTATTATCCTTTCAATATCATATTCAAAAGAAATCTTGTCCTGGGGTGAAAAAAACCCAAAAATTAAAAAAGAAAAACACACAGGAGTATAATTTTTATTATCATTTTTGCATAAAGACTTCACACATTCACACATTTTTTTCCCATCTCAGATCCATTAGAACTTACTTTTACTGGGGAAAATTCATAATCAATATATTCTCTCATCAGTGATAAGTGCAGTAAATGAAATGTGGTTTCCTCTGGTGCACATACTCTGTAAATTATTCAAATCACCAAGTTAATTATTTATAAACACACTTTCAACATTAATATTAGTAAGTCCATGGTTACCTAAACCCAAGAATTTTACTAGGACTGTATCTTTACAGAAGAAATAATGCATAAACATTTCACTGAATCTATTTTAGGATTAATCTGGTTTGGTCTACAAAATTTTGCAGTAGAATCTTCTAAATACCAGATGTGACTGTATGGAGAAGAACTAACTTACAGAAGAGCTTTGTGGAGTTCCATGTTGCAGTAACTATTTCCTAAATCCTTATCCCATTGCTCAAAAAAGAGAGAAACTAGCCTAACTTGGCACCAAGCCAAATACATTTGAAGGTATTTTCTAACTAGTCTGAAAAAGAACAGAGCATACAGATTCACATCTAAACCAGCTGGGTTACATGTGTAGTCCTTTGAAATGCTTTATGTAAGAGAAGAATATGCTCAACTTGAAAATATGCTCTGTATGTATTATTTTGTGGCTTCAGTGCAGTACTAAAAGAATAACAAACCTACTGGTTGTTTATGGCGTAGCCAACATGTATTATGCCTTCCTTTTTTCTCTTCACAAAAATTACTCATAAAAACCCTAAACCAACATTAGCCCCAAATCAGTTAATACCTACACCAAAAGATTAATGAGCTAAATGATGTATTTTAAATTAATAAAGGACTATTTCACCTTGTAGATACTACAACTAGCTGAGACCATCTCCAATGACAAACCAGTATAAATACTAGTGTATTCACACATAAATAGGAGATTTTAGAAATAATCCTGTAAGGAAGATGTGTGTGATAGCAGTCTTCAGATAAACTCATGTAAGACACACTCTGAGCTACACTGGGCTTCAGAACCAATTGTGTCACATTTTAAATGCAACTTTCATATTGGTTATTAAGAACCTCGGCAACCAGGTTGATGCTATAAGACTCTAGAGACACTCTGCCCCTTACTCTTCATTGCACTGGACTTGAAAAACCTGATAAAACAAGCAATTTCTCTCAATGAAAAAAATTGCAGAGAGATATTAATTTGTATATATTTTTAGGATTTTCAAATTTCCAACTGTAAGTATCCATAAAAGTAACAATATTGACAGAAGACAATTCCTGTAACTTACAGAAGTAAATTCTTGTAATGAGCAAAGTTATTCACAAACTACAATATGGAACAATGCTTGGAGGGGAGGTGGAATAAATAACAGTTTGCCTTTTGATTTCATACTTTCACTAATTAATCTCTCAAAAAGTAATTACACTCTTATTTTTCATTATTTTATTTTTTAGAAAGGTAAAAACCAAGGTTTTACTTTGATTAGATGTAAGGTCTTTAAAAATATTATAAGGTTGCATGCCAACACTACCTACCAATGAGTATTAGTGAAACATTGACTGCAAATACTGAAAAGAAAGCTTATTTCTGATGGTCATCATATTGTCCTTGGCAATAAAATATTCCTGTATTAGCAAAAATTATGCATTTATCTAAACATTTATAATTAATCCTGTGTTATCCAAAATCCTTTTAGTGTCAGAAATGTTTACTTCTGTCTATCCCATCTTCTCCCTTTATGTACCAAATATATGCTTGAGGTCCTTCAAAGAAGGAACTCAGCCACAGTAACAGTTACAAATGACTGTATTATCTCAGAACAGCTTCATGTACATACAGGGCTGTGGAACAAGTCACCTTCTTCTGACTGTTTATAGACCACAAGTTATTTCAATTGAGCAAACCCTGAATAAGAGCATCTACTCAGCCATTTTAAGAGAATTTATTTAAGTAATTTTTCTAGTAATTTACTTACATGCACAAAACCTCAGAGATATACATACATTTTAAAGAGTTAGTATCTGCATAACACAGTTATGGAAACAATGCCAATACAGCCCAGGCTGCTCCATTAATAACATGAAGAAAAAAGTGCAACACACCAAATCTTTAAGGATTTTTTTATCAGCTGTTCTGACAGCATACATTTTTTCATGTAAACCAATTCTAATGCACAATTCAGCAAGCTGATCTCTCTAATTTCATGACTTTTCTGACCCAAAGAATAATCTAAGACTTCATCAAATTACCATGCAATCAATTAAAAAAAAAAACAAATCACCAAACACACACCCAGTTTTAGTCACCCAGTATGTTTTGGATTTAATTTCATCATAAATAAAATAAGAGCAAAGTTTATTCACCTTTGAGCCTTTTTACCACCGAATCTGACTTCTTCTCTTAAGAGCGCGAAGTGTGCCTCATGACTTGTTAATCCCAGCATTATCTATTACAAAGAGATAAAAGAAAGATCTTACTTTTGAAATTTTTTTTAAAGCTTTCAAGCAGTATAAAGAAATTCTGTTCTGTTTCATTAGAAATTCAAAAGTTTGCAGGTACACAAAATTACATGCTTGTTTCAAACCATTTTAGAACCCTTATGAGCTTTGGAAGATATCAAAGATGTACACACACTTGACAAATTCCTGTTGTTTGTATTATTTTAGTTGCACATACCAAATCAGCATCTAAGCCATAGAGACAGTGTCTTGTGTTTGGATCATGATGGGGCTTTGCTTTTTCTGATCTGATGAACTCCATAATTTTGTGCTCACCTTCCCCTGGAGTCTGGACACAAAAAAACAAAACAAAACAAAAACCCCAAAAAAGTCACCAAAAAAATTCAGCCGTAAGTATTATTCTATAAAATAAGAATTTATTTAAAATAGGATAGTAAGAAAACATAATGACCTCATGCCCTGATAAGTAGACTGTTATTCCTTGCCAAGATTTGTCTGTGGAAATCTTCATATTTACAAAATATTTAAGATGCTCATTCAATCTGGCCATGAATTCAGTTCCTGAAAACAGAAATCTAAGTTAAAAACAAAGCTTTTCACTAATTTGCATTTACATACCAGAAGTATTAAAAAAAACCCCAACAAATAAAACTTCTGCCAGAGATGAAGGGGATGACTGGTTTCTTTCCTAAGACATTTCACTTTTTACATCAAAGTCTAAAAAATTTTTAGAATGAGACAGTATTCCAACCCCACTGAATGTTACTAAAACTTTTGTTACAAACTTACTTAAGGCTTTATTGATTTCGTCTTCTAGTTTTTAAAAAAACATGCCTTAAGATAGGAAAATACTAACAAAATACAAATGCAAAACCATAAACACTTGAATTTAAATAGCTGACAAGTTATCTTACCTGGTGTAATACAGTTGGAGTCGAATCTGGCTTCTGTAGGGAGAGTTTCTCCCTTTTCCAATGCTTTTTTTATTTTCTCTTCTGCCTCTTTTGCTGATCTGAAACAAACAGCATTGGAGAGAGAGTAAAGAATGAATCATCTTATTCAAATGTTAATATCCTAAGTACAGCTTTTTGACAAAATAAATATAGTTGATTTTTTAAAGTGCTTCAAAAATAAAAAAGGAAAGAATTTAACTCCTGAATAGAGTTTGAACTTATTTCTGAGACAACTAAGGTGGCTTAAAAATAGCACTTTGTTCACAGAAATGATGACAATCTGTCACTTCTCAGATGCAGTTAGTATTTAGATTACCAAGGTGATCATACAATGGTTGATCACAATGAATGGCTATTAATGTTGAAACTGTGGGAATATTTGGTATCTAAACATCTGAAAATGCTATCCCAGAACAAAAATTGTAACATAGTTAAACAAAGCAGCAGGTGTGGAATTCCAGGGGAGTCACGAGTGAACTAAAAATTTATCACGCCCAGTAATGGAGACACTAACAAACGTCATTCCAGACTTTCTTGGCCAAGAATTTCTTAAACACTTCTGAATCAGAAGTAGAGAAACCACCAAAGTCTTACGTTTTTGTCTGGCTCTCAATTCTACTTCAATTTTCTATTTAGAACTCTTAATCTCTTCTTCATCTCAACCTCCTTTATTTCTTAAAGAAAAAATTACATCAAAAACTAAACCACACAAAAAATTGAGTTGCTTGAAAATATTTTCTCTTGTTCCTTTCCCCCTGTTTGTTTATTCTGAATTTCACTCACCATCCCTGTACTGTGTGACCACTGCTTTTATTACTTACAGCAATCTTAAAAAAGCTTCCAAGTCTCCCAAAACATTACTGTAATTCTTAATCTACTTGTAGCTCTGTATCTGAGCTCGCTTAGTAACTGGTATCAACAGGAAATCAGTTTCATTAGAAACTTGATTTTTTCTATGACTTCCATTACAGCTACCAAAAAGGCATATCTAGAACTAGCATTCACAAATAGCAAAGACTCACAGGTTATGAAGCATCTGGAAACATCTGCACAAGCTCCAGTGCAGAGTGATTTCACAGAAAATTTTGTAAGGAAAAGCTCCCCTTGTCACCATGCACCACATGCACAGAGAAAAATTTACGTAACAAGCAAACTTTCCTTTTGGAATCATGATTTTAACGTTTTACAGGTAGTTACCCTCATTCAATTAAAGTTACTGCCAAAGGCACAACCACTCATAAGCTCTTACTTTTCATGGCACATTTAAGTAAGTGGGTTTTTAAGTGTTTACTATCCTCAAGACAGAGTCAGAACTGATTTTCTTACCTAAAACGTCTCCCACGCTGCTGATTCATTTTTGCTCTTGGAGCTACTCCATCAACTGCCATAAAGAAAACCTTTCTTGGTTTAATAATGCGAAACAGTACTTCCAAATAGTGAAAAATATTGGCAAAAATCTTATCTTCTGAGATTCTGAAGTGGACATCATCATCATTTGGATGTGAACACTGATGTATAATGCCATTCATGTCCAGGTATAAGTTGTCGAATTCTGGAATCTACAAATGCCACAGTTAGTACCAACTTGGTGAATGCAACCACTGCCCAAGGCACAGCTGAGAGCACTGAACTCTGGAAATGAGCTGAGGTGGGAAGACCTCCGTGGAACTTCCAGCACACCAACAGGCAGAGTAAGAATATCTGGACTGGGTATGGGTTTGCCTGCACATGCAATCTGTTACTATTATTTTTTTCAGTGAGCCAAGTCAGCTGAACAGATTCCTATCCTATCCTGGCTGTTTCTGGAACCTCAGGACTTTTGTCCCTGTGCTCAGGTTGTATCTTCTACAACCAAAATCACTGTTTTCAGGAAGATTTTTTTTCATTTTATAAGCCTGCACATTTAATCGATTCAACCTTTCACAGCTGCACTACAAACAGCAAAAACTACAAAACTGAGTATGCCATTTCCAACAGTATTTCCAAGCAAACCTGGCTTAAGAAGCTTTAGAGTTCTCCCCCTGCTCAGCAGTTCCTACCCTGACCACTGCATGCTGTCTCATCAGCTATGCTTGTGAGCACCTGAGTCTAGAGAGTGGCAATTAGCACCAAAAGCAGAGAGTTAGCAACGATAACATCAACTTCTTACCCAGACTTTCTAAACAGATCTTTTTCTTTCTAGTTCTCTGCTCTCCTAACAGCCTTATCTGTAGCAGTCACACTTTCTTTTAAAGGAAAAAAAAAAAAACCCTTCCCAGATGTACACAAGCAACATACAGGGAACAGACACTGTTAAATGTATGATGCAAAAGGGCCAGTACTACCTCTGTGTTACCAAAATGTACCACAAGAGCAACTGGCATTAAACAAATCTATTCCTTAACCCCCCCCAGTATGACTCTTCATAAAAATCCTCCATCACAACTGGAAAAAGGCATTGCCAACTAGTTTGTTACAATTTTCTGCGGCACTGCTGCTGACACATCTTTACCTAAATTTGAAAGGCACATTGTTGGGCTTGTATTTATCCTCCAGATGCAAGAGAAATGTAACTGTTTTAGAAAGAGGAAATAGTAAAGAGGAGAAATTAGAAATAGGATCAGGAATGATCCCCACTCAAGTGCTGTAACTAGTGTTCTGCTGCACATCATGATCTTTAGTATGGTTAAATTCAGTAACCAAACTGCTCTCAGTGCTTTCAGATAAGACAACTGGGCAGTGCACAGGCAGCATTTTAAAGAGACAAAAACTAAAGCTTTTATATGGAGGCAAAATACATAAAAAGTCCTATGTTTTCTTCAAGAAGCACAGGTATAATATGATTTAACAATAATGCTGTTTTACATAGATAGGACTTTTAATTTGGTTGTGGGTTTTTTTGGTTTTTTTCTCTTAGCATCTACTCTAGATATCAGTTTGTACATTCAAATGATCTGGAAGAGTTAAGTCGTGTTTACTGTTTATCTTAAGAGCTCTAACTGTCTCTTTCAAGGGGTAGCACCCCCTGCTGCCATCCCCCTGGTTAGAGCAGACACTGCTGCCTCTTCAGCTTGCCACAGTTCTTCAGCACAAGTTGAAAGATGTGTGAGCAGCCCAGGCTTCTAAGAAAACAGCAGGAAAGGCAGCATACAGCGCTGCCGCCTTGCTACATAGATAGCATTAAACACTTCAGTAAAGCCCAACAAATCATAAGCAAAGACCTAAGCTTTGTAAACTGCTTTGAAACTAGCAGGAAAGGCCAAACATCCAGGCTGGGAATCACTTGAGCTGGGCATCTTAGTTACACTGACATAACAGCTATTTAATCTTTAAAAATCACAGGTGTTTAGGGACAATGTATTAATATTCAAACACACTCTCAATTATAACCCATCTCAGAACATCCTTATTCAATCTATGAAACCACATCTATGACAGCAGCTGAAAATGATAATTAGAAAAGCTTGTATACAACAGGTACCAAACATGACATCTCTGAAAATATGACGTCTTTGTCCAGCTGTCAGAAGTATCATTTACGGCTTCCGTTGCCCAGGCTTGAACATACTTCCCGGTTTAGCTGCTAACACAAGCTGTCCGACACAGGCGACAACAAGGAAACGCAGCAGAGCTGTAAAACCTGTCCCTCGTCATTACCGCGCCATTGGCCGTCAGCAGCTGTAACTTTCCTGACCCCAACAAGGAGTAAACTCCGACCTTGGGCTCCCCGCGGGTGCGAGGCCGCCGGGTGCTGAGGCAGCACCGCGGAGCTGCGGAGGGGAACCAGAGACAAGGAAGCGAGCCCGGCTGTACTAGTTATAGCGGGGCAGCCGGGCACCGCCACGGGCCGGCAGCCGCCGCGGGCTGGCCATTCCCGGCCAGCGGCGGGCTCGGCCCAGACAGTCAGGCTGTCAGGGGGCACCGAACCCCTCGCCCGCTCCCCAGCGATCGCCCACCGCCATCCCACCACTTTCGGCCGTTCCGAGCGGCAGGTCCCGCCGAGCTGCAGCCGCCCCCCTGCGCCGCCCCGACTGTCGGCGACCCGGCCTGGGCTGGGGCTCGGTTCCGCAGGGCCGACCAGGACCAAGGCCCGCGCGCTCGTCCCCCACCCTCGTCCCGCCGAGGGGCCGGTCGGGACCCCCACCCCCCCGGGGCGGGCCCGTGTCAGGCAGCGGCGCTCCGTCCCCAGCTCACCTGATGCTCCTTCAGCACCTGGCTGAGGCAGGGGTACCGCTCCGAGATCCACCGGTAGAACTTGGGGACCCCCATGGCCACAGCTCCCCGCCACCCTCACAGCCCCGCCGGAACCAAACACCGCGGGCCGCGCTCCGCCCTCCTTCCGGCGCGCCGCGCTGACAGCGGCCGAGCGCCCGCACCACCGAGAGCGAGCGGGCACAGAGCGGCGGCGGAGCGGGGCGGGCCCGGCCGGGGCGGGGCTGGCGCCGGGGCGGGAGCGGGGCGGGCCCGGGCCGCCTCCCGCCCCTTGGCCGCGTCACCGCCGTCCCCCGCACGCAGGGCCTGGGAGCGCAGCGAATGCGTGCGACCCCTCACCCTGCCCCCCCCCCCCCCCCCCCCCGGGCCCCCGTCTCCGCGCCCCGGGCAGCAAATCTGCTCCCCGTGCGATGGCGACGCCCGGTGCAACAGCTCCCTGGGCGCCTCTCTGCACTCCGATAAACTGGTAAAGCCTGGAAAAACCACAGAACGCCAGCACTCACACACCACACTGGAAAAGATCGTAGTATGTTCCAAGTATTTTACTAGGAAAACTCGTCACGTTTATGGGACAGTGACAACACTTCTAGATTACCCACTAGATCGACAGAGAAACAAACGCCCTAGAAGCAGTTCAAAAACCATTATTTTACTCTCCCAAACCTCTGGATTTCAGCTGAACAGAACAAACACTCGAGCGTTACACCACAGTGTGAGCCTGTGATCAAAACCTAACAGCATTTTTTGTCTCTCAGAATAGCGGAAACAAAACCACTGTACAAAAATTCTAATGATAGCCTACTGTGGGTTAAAAGGGTATAATTTTTCCCTATCTCCCCCCCTAATTTCCCTACAATTTGGATGCCTAGAAAGCAAGCATTACTGTAAGTTAGTATTTGCTTGTCAACCATATTTATTTAGTCTACTCTTGTCTGTGTTAAAACGCCTTTTCTGAAATGGAGTCTGAAAAACACTCCCTGGAGCCGTGCTTTTTCTAAGGGAGGGAAGAGGGGCTGTGCAGAGCTCTCACGAGCCTACAGGGATGTTACAGTCACAGGTACAATCACCTGCCTACTGTCCTGGCATTACAGCCGCACTGCCAGGGTTCTCCAGCTCCCAGCTCTGTGTGGTGGCCTTCAGGAGGGTTTCTTAGAGCACTGCACTCAAGGGTTCAGAACATCGTACCACTTTACCAGTTTACTCATGCTAAGATTTAAGATCCCAGAAGCTTTCCTAGACATAGCCGGGCTACATGGAAGGAAGCTGAAGAAAAGTCTACTGCTGGAAAGAAAGACTATTTTTAGAAAGCCCTTCTGAATACGAGTAGGAAAAGTTGAAATAACCACTCTACATCATATCAATATTAAACTTTATTGTCATATTTTCTAATCTAAGCTAAATGAGAAAAATGTTTACAAAAATACACAGTACTTTATAGAGTGCATCTTTCAACATCATGAAAATTTTTCTTATAGTCAGAGTAAGACACTTGCAGAGACTTGCATAGGCTAATTTTTAAGCAGTTCTTATGTACTGCCTTCTACATGTGTGCGAAAGGTAAGTCCTAACACCTTACACATCTGCATTCATAGCATTCCTGCAAGGGCACTGTACATTTTACACAGATTTTGGATGACCAGAAGATGACTTCTGCTTGCAGCCAGAAATCAACAGAAGTAACCAGGTACCACTGATTCATTCCTTCCCAACAAATATTATAGCTACAGCACTTGTGGATGGTATCATTCCAAAGGGAACAAATTTCACATGTATGGAGCCCAGCCCATATACATCTGGCAGAGCAAGTTGTCATCACTTGCTTCTTGAATGAGGTAATGAACATGTCCTTCAATAGATAAAGGTAATCCTTTGATTCTGTTTCTAGTCTTAATGACACCTTGCAGCCGTTGTTCTATATCAAGGACATGGGTTTTGGCCTGGAAAGAAGAAAAAAAAAAAAGGTACTATTCATGAACTTCCACTTCTCAAAATAAAACCAGTATTTGTTAGGATATGTTTGAAATCATAATTTAATACAAAATCCAGATGTCTATACCAGCTACACTGAAAATAAAGGCTACTCTTTTGTTGGGGAAGATGAAACAGGAAAGCCTTATAAATATGATTGCCTGACAAAAGATTTTGAGAATATGAAAACTACAGGCGACATCGAAATGAAAGCCACTTTTGAAATACCAAGTCTTAGTTACTGAACAACTGGAAAACAATGGTATGGCCGACTGAAGGTAATCCCCTCTTGATGGAACAATACCCTCTGCTTGCAGGCAGGTCCAAGGGTCAGAGCAGACCCTACTAGCTCAGCAGAAGGGGTCCAAAGAGTAGTTTTTAGAAGTTAAGATGTAACACTCTATGGTAATATAAGAACTCTTATAGGCTGTATGTAAATGCTATAGGATTTGTATCTTGTATTAGATTGGTTAGTGACAATTCGAATATTCAGTACAGAAGATGATTTATTGTATTGTAACCAGGACTTCACCATTCCATTCTATTCTCATCACTTCTTCTTCACTCTCTTTGCTCTCGCTCTCTCTTTCTCTTACCCGCTTACTCTCTTGCTCTCTTGGGCCTGCTCAGAGCTGCCAGCAGCAGCTCTGAGCAGTGCCCCTATACCCACGCCCTTTGCAATAAACCCCATGTCCCAAGATCTGCCTATAGAGATCTCGTCACCGTCCGTCTCCGTCCGTCTCCAACCGTCAGTACAGACTGAACCCCAAAGTCCTACACTCTTTATAGATAAAAATGATGAACAGAGAGATGACAAAGAACAACCAGAGAAATTTTTAAATGAAAGGAAAAAGACAAAGTTTCAATTAGAAAATACGTAATTCGTAACAATAATGGACATTTGACATTTGAATATCTTAGGTTGTGTTTGTTTTAAACTCACCTTTTCATTGACAACTTCTCCAGTTTCATTCACCTGGGCTTTTGTATTCCCTTTAACAGGTTTACTCCATTCCACAAGAGGATCATGGAGAAAAGTCTTTAAGACACTAAATAAATTAAGAAAATTATATCATACATAAAATATATTTAATTTTCAAAACACAAACACTGACAGGAGTCTGTAGTTAGTGCTGAATATTTCTACTGCTTTATATTTAGCTCCATGTCATGGTGAGAGTGAGCTGCAGGATAGGCATATGCTGGGAACTGGCATATATATTCCCCAGCAGTTAGTGTTTCACGCGTTTAGACTACAGACAGCTTTTAGGAGTTTGCAGCAAAAGCAGTTGCCATACCTCATCAGAGGCTCCCTTTGATCACGCATCAGCCTCATGGTGACTTCACAGGCTCTTCGGAAGAGACCTTCTGTTCCCATCGGACCCATCCCATTAACCATGTTGTGAGTGAGCCGGAAAGGAACGATTTCCGGAACTTCAAAAGTTTCTCCCTTTACATTGATAAAAAAAGGTATGCCCTGGGTGTTTTAAGCATTATTAAAGAATAACATTTGCAATGGTTTTAGTTTTTTTTCCCCATCTTTGTCAGTGGCAGTTTCCTAGCTGGCAAGAGATGCTTGCTCAGATCCAAGTCCTACTCCAATAAGGGGAAATTACAGTGAGTAAAGGATAACATTATCCAAATAACCTCTTTTTCCCTGTTTTAACACACTAATACAGGGTATAAAATTTTGTTCTTAAATACATATTTATGCTCTTTAGTCTCATTGCAAAATGCTAACTTTTCTAAAATGCAAGTTTGCTTAAAAACATTTTTTTTAAATTAAGTGTTGTATAGGACACTTTAGACTACTTAGAAAGAAACCAGAAGAAATAACCCAACAATATTTCTACTTCACTTATCTGAATTAAAAAGGCCACAAGTCCCACACCAAAAGCATCTTTCAACTGAAACACCAAAATTCCAAATCCCAATCTGGTTGGCAATTTCTGCAGTTTATTTTTATAGAACTGTTGGACTTTTTCTGCTGAATTTGTGTGAGAAAGAACAAGAAACTCTCCACAACAGCAGAATTCTGAATGTAGCAATTGCAGTTTTGTTTAGAGGGTGATGGTGGAGAGAGGAGAATCACAAAAGATAAACAGTCTAAAATTTGGGCTATTTTAGTGTATCCACATCAGATAATCTGATACTGGCTAAATCAAAAAGTTGGTTTTCGCTGAATGCAGCATACAGAATCCTCTGCAGCTCACATTTTCTTTATATACCCCAGGCTTTTTTGCGTATAAATAAGAGACAAGTAAGAGAAAGAACACAGCAGATAGGCTTAAGTAAAAACATGAAAAAACCCCCAAGACAGTAGAAGTTTATAACTTATATGCATATAAAATACAGAGCATGTTCAGCAATTGGCATTTCTCACCTTGTTGAAAAGGCAGTTGAAATCCACATGCACACACTCCCCAGTGAAAGAATCAAACAAGATGTTCTCCCCGTGCCGGTCTCCCAGCCCCAGGATGTACCCCACCATGGACATGACGGCAACGGATCGGCAGTAGGCTGACCTGCTGTTGTACCTGTGGGAATACAGAAGGCACGTCTGAGTCACTGCCTTGGATGAGCTGTCCCTATTCTGTAGTCCCATTAATTCTTCGGGAAATATACAAAGTAGATGTTCTTGAGCCGGTCCAATCCTGGTCACTCACCATGAAGTAGGGTCAGGAAATGTCCTAAGAAACCATTCATGAAAGACGGGAGGATGACGAGGCAGAAGGACCTCTTTGAACATTTTCAGCTTTTCAGGCAAAGGTGCTGACTTTGGAAGCATGTGCTGCCGCAGTTCTTTTCCAGTCATATAGATACCTGCAACAGACTTCCTAATTTAGGCAAAAGAAATCCCCAAACATAAAGCTTTGTATGTGCTATTACAATATGGTAATTTAGAGAAAATAAATGTCTCCATAAAGTTGAAATAAATGATCAAATGAAAAATAATCTATAAACCATGTTGATTGTGGGACACAGGAAAGTTTTTCCCTGAACTTTTATTGCACTGACCAGAAAGCTGCTTTGTTAACAAGAAATTCAAAAGAAATCTGATCTTTTCTCTGGAAAGCTGCTGTACTCTTAATCTTGATTCAATTGTATATTATTTTAATTATCTCACTAAATGTAACAGAAATGAAAAATAACAAATCAAATCTAAAGAAAAAGTTCACAGTATTTTTTATTATTCAGTGCTGCACATACATTCCCATGCTGCTGGCACTGCTGCTGAAACAATTTACGTCACTGTATGTAAGAAAGTATTGAGATGCATGTGGTATCAGTTCTTGTAAGGAACTTGTTCATTCCAGGCACCAACTCTCTTCCATTTAAGAGCAAAAGTCTACCACTCACATGAATGATTATATATTGCAGATAGTTAAATACATGCGACTACATCTTCCTAGAATTTAGCCCGATTCTTGCCATTTGTTTCATTTACTTATTAAAATACAAGCCCTTTAAAAAGATCTAAAAACTTTTACTATAGTCTAATATTTTTCTTTACCTTTCTCCTTATAAAGTTTTATCAGGATATTTCTTAGACCAGCAGTGTTATTCACCCACTCAATTATGCCACATTCATCATTTAATGGAATCACTGCGTAGGTGCGAATATGGAGCTCTCGCCTACGGGACTCTGCATCTTTTCTTAAGCACTATTCACAAAAGAAAAATGAGATTCACTGATAACACAGATAGGAACAAAATGGATCTATAGCATTTACATTCTATCTATAACTACTTTCCAATCACACAATCTGGAATTTACAAATCTAAGCTTCACAGTCTGCAGTAGGTCAAACGCAAGCAAAATGTTCATCTGTTCTCCAAAGTAAATTTAAAAAAAAAGAGGGTTTTGCAATAAAATAGTCAAACTGCATAACTTGTACATGGCTTAAATCCTTTAAAAGCAGTATTTGAAATAAATCTTTTAGTGTTTCAGAGATGCTGTCATTTGCTTTAACCTCATAGAAGACATGGTACCTTAAGCATATTGTTAAGAGGAAAATACAACCAAAATAAGAGGTATGGCAACACTTTAGTATGAAAAGATTAATTTACCTATTTTTTATAAAATATGTTAGAAATTACTAAATAAGAAATATTAAGCATGACAGCAGAAAGTTTACAGGTATTTATTTACTGTAAATAACCTGTCCTCTCTATTTTTGCTGGGATAAGCAATTGTTTTGGCAGAATATTGTAATTTGTTATTGTTTCCACAAGTCTGTAACAAGTCATACATTTTCAATTGCTAGTAGTTTTCACTGAAAAAAGGTATTTTGTACCAGTTTTCTTCCAGTGAGCTTTATCTCAAGCTAAATTGGCTTTTTTTTGTTAAATAGCTCAGTGTTCTGTCCTGGTCAATAAGTATAATGCATCTGGTTGTCTCATTCATCAAACCTTATTAATAAGGGAGTTGAATTCCATCAGCCGACAGTCTTTTCTTAGATCATCTTTAGGCTTGCACATCATAATGTAAGATTTCCCATCTGAACCTTTCAAGGTGATCTTTTTTGGCTTTTGAAGTGAGGCAAGAATTTCCACCTAAAGAAAAATGAAGTTTTTTACTAACTTCTCTATCGGATTATCCGAAATAAAGTGTGTAATTGTAATAAACCACTGCAACCAATCGTGTTAGCATTCCCATGGTGCTGCAGCACATTAACCTCAGACCAAAACTTTATCTAAGTGCCAAGAGGCCACACCTGCCTCAGGCTGCTGTGACAGAAGCAACTCAGTTGCCACAAGAGTAATTATGGAATCTCCTATTAGTTCCTCCCATTTCTAGGGAAAACACGTATTTGCAGCTACATTTGTTTAACATGAAGTGAAAAAACATGTGCCAACTAGAGCCTTACCGCATCATCAAAGCCTGCAATGTAGGCCCAGCATCCGGGAAAAGGGTCATGGTTAGCATGGGTACCAGGAATTGAAGGAAGAGTCGGTATCATTACAGATTGTAAGGGAATGAGAATTTCACTGAATGTGTGCTCTTCTACTAATCTTTTCAGTGTTTTGAAATGAATATTCATGCTTAATGTTGAGCTGTTTCCATCAACCTTGAAAAAAATGTTGATCAAAGTTAACAATAACATTTAAAATTAACACTTAAAATAATACTGCTGTTTCACATTAACTAATAAATAATAAATGCTTATTGTAATTAAAAAAACCAGCAAGCTACATTGCAAATTAAATAATCCAGAAGTAATATATCTGGCTGTTATGGCAGACTTATTTTTCACTTTGAATATAAATACAGAAAAATGAAAGAATTCATTTAGTTTTACCTTTATTATCAAATTAATTTGTTCATAACAGCACACTCACCCTATTTTTACAGTAAAACTCTGAAAATTAATGGACATGAATATGTGAAAGTACAAAACAATGTAAAGCCCATGCACTGTGAAACAAGCCATTATGTACTGAAATATTTTACAATGTGCTCGATTGAGAGCTATTTTAAATCTTTTACAACACAGTGTAGTTTCTGCTGAACTGCAGTAATATTACAAAGTAATATAATTATTAATAATAATTAATATCTATGTATAAGCATTAATATATTACTATTAATATTAATATAATTAATATTATGAATTGGCTAATGAAAGCAATCAGAAGCAGCTTTTGCATTACATTCTTGAATAATCCTATGACACGCATTAATTTATTTTTGTAAGTACCGGTTTGTTGCAGAGTTCCAACAGCTTGTCCGTAAGGCGTGTGGCATCTCCAATAAATTTTCCTAAAGATTCCTTCATGTGAATAGCTCTGTTTAGAATTTCCTTACATCTATTGACACGCATAGGGTAAGAGGACTGAAAAAAAAGTAAAGTTAAAATTTATTAAACAATGAGTTGAAGAATCACCCCCCCCCCAGTAATTAATTCTTTCCTCTACTTATTGCTTATCATATTTAATATCTGGAGAAGGATGTGCTTCAATTGTGGTACTGTTACTGGGTGTGCGTGGGGGTTATTACTTCTGAAACCATTCTTGGGAGTCCCACAACATAAAGGCCAATATTCGAGAATATGTCAATGTATCCTGAATGTTATTTCACCAGACTAAAGAAAGAGCATTCATCATGCTTCCCAGTCTGCTTCGGAATAACCTTACTGCCAAATACTTAGTAGTACATCTATCTACTAAGTTGAGTATAAAACTGAAAGTACTGTAACACAATTAGTAAATGAAACAAAATCTGTTGCTCATAACTACACAATTCATCAGCTATTTGTTATTCAAATTTCCTTTCCTAATATACCATACAAGTTTGGATGCACATTAGCATTCCAATTTGGAACATTTAAACTGTAATATCTGAATTAAGACTGCAATAAAATATTTTGCAGTGATGGCATTGATATCCTCTTCCACAACACTGTATCACAACACTTAAACTCTCAATTCCTTCTTATCAGCTTAGAGTAAAATAGGTTATATTTACATTTCTGAGAAAAGCAGTTTTGTAAACTTAATAAAGGTGTAGCTATACATATCAAAATACCTTGGACACAGCAGTCATCATCCACATTGCTTGCTGTGGATAGGCTAAAAACACTTTAGCAACAATCACCATCAGAACTGCAAAGACTTCATCATGAGAATGGCAGATTCGGGAGATGAGCTGAGAAAAGGCTGTCAGGAACTGGTAAGGTGCCAGGTGATTGGTGTGCTCTGTAATCACCTTGTTTATTTTAGCCAGATCATTTTTCATTTGAACACGTTCTGAACGACCAGCTGAAAAATAAAAGGAAAAGACTATGTTCCTGGTTTTCCCCACTGGAAATGGAAAGTCATTTAAACCAAGCCTATAGAATAATAGCAATTTTCATAAGCCAAAAAAACCTGAAGGCAACAAAAAAGCTCCTACTGTAAAGTTCTTTTTAACACAGCATACAGTGACTGAATACATATGCTATTTAACTAAGCAGAATACCAGGAAATTAAAAGCTCTCTTTACACTCTTAAAATTACTTCTCTAAAATGATACAATGGCATAGAACAAACTAAAAACACTCCATGTATTTGCCTGATAAAAGGATTCCAATGTTCTTTAGTGGAGAGGAAATGAAGAAAGTCTTTCCATTGGATGAAATTAGCACATCTGCTCCGATCTCCACCCCTGCACCTGAGGGCCCAGCATGAGTTTCACAGCAGCACCTCAGAGAGCAGGACCTGATGTGCCTGCAGCCAAACACAGTTGACCTAAGTGTGTAGAATGAGGACAAGATCAAGGAGCACAACTGTCTGCTTCACTCCAGACCTGCAAGCAATGTTTGCAATTTTCATTTGTACCAAGATCTCCCACCCAAAATGCATCTGTGGTGTTAGTTTCACATGCCTTCCTGCTCCCTGCCTACAAGATTTTTTTTTCCCCTTCATTTCAGTAAAATGAGGGGTAAAATTTCAGTAAAATTCCGAGTGGAACCAAAACAAATTGAAAAAAAGCCCCAAAGCCTAACACTTTACTGTAGCAAGTGCATACAAAACTACTACTCATCACTCATGAGACGACTCAAAAATGGTGACCAAGGGCATGCAAGGATTTTCCCTATATGTATTTAATGACTTCAGTTACCCAAGGAACAATGCTGTCTCATTATATTATTTTTAAAATCTGGAGGATTTAATTAAAATAATTAATACTCTCCTGCATATTAACATCCCGTATTTAACAAGAATAGTAGTACTTTCTTGTTTCCATATAGCCTCAGGCAATAAATCTAAACAAAGAACTGCAATTATACTTCACTGTTCTTTCAATCATCTATTCAAAAGAATGACATGGAAACTATGTACTGGGAAAAAATGTTCTACCTTTATCACATTCATATGCTTTTGCTCCAAAGTCCAGCCATAAAGACAACATTCTTGGCATTGACTGATAGATGAATTGGTTTCCATACTGTAGAGACCTGTGATTACACATTTAAATCAAAGTATGTTAATGATGATATTAGAAGTAAGAAAAATTTTACATTCATATTTAACATTCCATTCTAACTTTAGAAATTTATGTCAGCATTTTAATGCATCTGCAACAACCAAAAATATACAAAGGGTTTGTTTTTACTACTCAAAACCACAGATGAAACAATTAACTGTCTGACAGAAGACAGACAATTGTTTAGTGAAAAAAATTAATTAGGTATGAAAAAAAAAAGGAAGCACGCAGTATTTTGTTTTACAATACTGCATAAAAATTTGAGTCAGTCTGAATTGGTGAAAGACAATATATTCCTACAGAAATGTTTTTTCCCAGTATAATAATCATCCTTCTATAGAAACTAAGCAAAGTTCCCCTCTAACCTGCCAAAGTGATGAACTATGTATCTAATCAGATCTCCTTGTTTTTCCATCTTGTTGTCAGTTACCATCGGCATTAATTTATCATAGTACTTTGCAAGATAAAAATGTCCATCTTCCCATTCTGGCAAGAAAACTGTAACATCCTGCAACAAAATCAAAATGAGATAATTACTTTTGAGAGGATGCTAACTTAAAAATAAAAAATAAAAAAATTATTCTCAAGAAACAAGCATCTTGTATTAGTTACATTGTGCAGAGTACATGCAAAAAAAAGTATTAATTCTTAACCCTGTAACTCCAAAAATTCTAACTTTGCCTCAAGATAATTGCCTCTACAAACTAGAAGTCTTTTGGCTTTGAATACCTTTTGGGTTTGGAGACAGCAAGACAATTCAAGACAGAATGATATGGGATTCCTGAACTAGGAAAGATCACACTTTCATTAAAATCAGGTTCCTGATCCTAATAAACTCAGTACTGAGTTTCTTAGAGCTTTTTGAAAAGTGAAACAGCAGGATGTTAACAGTTGGACCCGATGATCCTTCTGACCTAAATGAATCTATGATTCCACATTTTTCACGTTTCTGTTCTCCTTCTACATCATGATGTTTAAAAGAAAAACAAAAAATTGTGTGACGTATCAGAAAAGAGGTAAGTTGGTGAGAGGCACATCCCTTCTCTAGTAACACTGGTTTCTTTCCTGTGCCAATACTTAGCAGAGAGTTCTGAGCATTAGTGTTTCCGTAAAATCCACAGAAATTTCATTTGTTTTCATTATTTCAACCTTCATTTGATTTAATACATTTACAGATCTCTCTAAGTGACTGTTACAAAGTATGTTATTTAGTAAGACAGCAGTAACAGTAACAGTATCAAATGCCAAAACTTGGATAGGAGACATGCTGCTTTTAAGGAAACATAAACATGTATATCTCCCACTGTTTTAGGAGGCAATATTAATCAATGCCAAAAAGTATTTCACAGGCATCACAAGATGAAGCATGCAGTGCTGTATTGTTCAAGAAGAACATACCAGCTGTCCCTTTTCCTAGTTCTTCAGAGACTGGAAGCATATTTAAAGCACAGTTACAAGTCACTATCAGAGAGAGAAATAACACTGAAGAGTAGTGCAATGTATCACCAAGTCAACTTTGTGTATTTGGAGTAGTCCACATTTTAGTGAGGAATTCTAATCTGTGTAAGCATGAGAAAAAAGCCATGCTTCTTTAACTTGTTTATTTTAAAACAATTATATGAAGTATTTGTAGCTGTCACTGATGAGAACTGTACTGATGTGTTACATTAAACCTGGTTAAGACAGTAAAATCTTTACAGGAACTGCTTCCCTCCTACACACTGATGCACTATTTAATCCCATTTATGTTATATTTGACATCATCAGGAGCAGAATGACAGCTTACTTAAGGAATACATTATTATTCAAAGCTCCTGCCTTGTTAACAGTAGTATTCCAGATTACCTTATACTTTTTCATCACTGCGTTGCTTTCAAAGTTAGCAGTTTCTTCCATAAATCTGCCCACTAGCAGCATTGCCCGACCATGGATGAGCTGATTTTTGCTATTGCAGGGTGCTTTATTTTCAGGGAAACATAACTCCACCCCCTTCTGGAGAACAATTAGTGCTTCATGAACCTCACCCTAAGGGGAAGACAGAAAACATCTTATATACTTTAAATAAGAGAAATGCAAAACCTCCCTCTTACAGTTGTTATTAAGGCAAAGCTATGACTCCAAGTGTGTTCTAGGCCATTCTGGCCGTGGTAACTGAATATTACTGACTTCAAATGCTTCTTGTATTTCCTTGTTATCTCAGCATTGTTGCGCCTTTAGGTGTATCACAATAATTGCCCTCATGTTTGCTGCCTACTGTTATTAGTTAAAAGGAAACAAATTAAGGAGAGGTCTACTATTAACACAATTTAAATTTGCCTGGGCTGTTTTGAAAGAGGCAGGTAATGCACTAGTTTTATATGAAGGTGCCAGAAAGGTCAGTGCATACAGAAAAGGGCTATGCATACAGAAAAGGGCTGACCAGAAGCTGGAGGATCAGCTGCAATGTGTTCATAGTCCCAACTGACATACCTTGTTTTACATATGCTGATTTTGTGCCATTTTTTTCTTGAAGAAAACTAAAAATATTATTTTCTTGCATTAAAGAAATTAAATTCCATTTTTGTTTTCCTTACCTTGGACCAGAGCCACTTTGCTCTTTCTACATAAAGTTCTGAGAGCGTCGATTCTCCAGCATTCAGCAGAGCATTATAGGCAGTCTGGTGATGACCAGCTTTCCTTGCAACTCTAGCACTCTGAAGCCAACACTGACCAACAAGCTCACTGTAATCCTGACTGCAAAGACATTTTTGCAGAAAATGAAACATTTCTATTATAAATGCTAGAAAATCTGAAGTAAATATCACAATGTGTTGAAACACAAGTTGAATTTCTTAATAAGCTATATACTACATAATAATAATTTAAAACTATTTTAATACATTTGTTTCACCCTTGTTTCCATTTAGGCCTAGAAACAAATACACCTTCTTCCTGTTTCTTGCTTCTCTTTCCTATAGATACCACTTTTCCTCTCTATTTTGAAGGTACATAATATTTGAGGACTACTTTTGTCTACAAGAAATTTCCAGTTTTATCTTCTCTCTTCTTACACATATGGAAACACAGAGTATTACTGAGAATACAAAATAGACAAGAAACAGTCACATCCTCACCTTTTACTGAGACTAAGCAAAGCCCTTCTCAGTGCTAAAATGGGTTCTTTTGCTCTGTAAGAGTTTTGGGTCATTTCAATGCGAGCACACCAATTCAGGGAATCTCTACTGTGGTCACCATCTGGTTGCTGAAACATTGGCCCAATACTGTGTTCCAACTCACACAGCATATGCAACCTTTGTTAGCAAAATAAAGGAAAAAAAGTGTTGAAAATTGATTGCTGTCTTGAGATACATGCAAATTTTACAGAGTTTTTTGCCATTTACTTTCTAAAAATCTGTCTCTGTAAATAATGTCATCCAGTAAGATTTATTCTAAAAGCAAAAATGCAGCAAAAGCAAGCACACAACATAAAGGATTTGTAAACTGATTAGTTATTTCCTTAATATTCCTTTGCCAAGCTGCTGAACAGAGACAATGTAGATCACTTGGACAGGAAGTCGATCTTTAGAAAGACTATTTCTGTCCATTACTTTCAGCAATAATTCTTCAGAAAGTCTAGTATTTTCAACAAATCCCATTTTAAAAGCAATGTACTTTTACTTGAAGTGAAGTTATTCCATTTATTTAAAAATACCATTACTGTTATTATCTGTCACTGTAAAGACGGAAAGCTGAGTGGTTGTAAATGCCCCAGTTCTCACTGGCAGAGAGCAGTGGGTACAAATGTAGTGGGTACATCTGACAGAGAAACAGTGACTCTTGGAAGGCTTCCAAGTAGCCTGGATCAATGGCTAAAGGAAACTACTTTGAAACATTTCTTTCTCAATACTCAAACTTCTTTTCCCAAACAACACTGGAGAAATTACCAACATAAAATAGAATTAAGAAGTAAAACACACACTTCAACTGGCTTCAGGCAACATCTTGCCAAAAGGGTGCACTTAAAGTGCAGAAGTATTAAGTCTTTTTATTCAAAAAGGCTACTCACATTTTAGTCTACTACAGCCAAATTAGAAGTCTAAGTAGAAAAGTAGAACTACCAAAAGGGATATGGTTTAATTCTTACTGCTCTTTCTTGATAAAAAAGGGAGCGCTTTTCAGTCTCCATATGGACCAAAAGAAATGCTCTTAAATTAATGGAGTTACTGGCCTATTTGTACTACTTCAAGCATGGAATTAAATTGCTGATTTTTATTATCTGACATTTACATTAGCTTGCTAGCTGATTTTGAAAGACTATACCCCATAGTACTATTGTGAAAGTTTTCCATGGAGGAGAAATATAAATTCCTAATTAATCAAAGGTTTTCAGTTGGATGAATTGAAAAAAAAAATAGGTGACAAAAAATGCACACCAGTACCATGTACTGTTGAAATGCAAAATTATTGCTGCTGCATACTTGATTATGTGATTTCTGAATTTTAAAATAGCGACATGAAAATGAGAAACCTGATAATGTGTTCATATCCTCGCTGATAGGATCCTCTTTCGAAGCTCGCTGCTGAAAGGGGCACAATCTGTTCTGCTCGAACAACCTTGAGCGTCTCATAAAAAGCTGCTTCATTTTTCTTTTTGGCTGATAATAATAAATGTCCCAGTCTGACACTCCAAGTAGTGGACTTTGCATCTTTGGGGAGAAAAAGAAGACTCTGCTTCCTTAAGCAGCTTAACCTGAATGTGCTAATTCGTCTTAACATACTACTGGAAAAATAATGTTATCTCAGATCTAAGTTACACTGTATAATTCAACTCCACAATCCACCCAGCCAAACAGACCCAAAATATACATGCACTCCAAACTTCTGCTCAAAGACTGTCCAGGTTACAATCAAATACAGTTACAAAACCCAGAAGACAGACAGAACCAACCTGCCTACCAGTAAAATCCAAGACAAACGACAACAGCTGCCCCTGGATTCAAGATGATTAAACTAAAACATACAATTGTTCAGAAATGCAATGAAGTATTAATACTTTTTATATAATAATAACTTACCTGAAGCCAAATAATTTTCCAGTAAATCCCATTGTGACAGTTTCCAGGCTGCTTCCACTCTGTAAGTGTTCAATTCAGAAATCCATTCAGACCTATTAAAAGAAAGAAAAGGCAATAAAATTTTGTGCTGTCTCCTCTCAGTATGTTAATCCTACATTATATTAGCAAATGTTCTTTATATAAAACTTGTCTTACTTGAAAAGAGGCAAGATAAGCTTGCTTCTAATGAGAGTCAGCAAAATCAAAGGATGTGCACTGGTAACAAAAGAGTTGTACAACATGATCCCATAAATGCAATCTCCAAAGAGTGTATTTCACTTCTGTGGTACACATCAAAACCTACCATCTTTTAATCCATTTACCTATTAGACTACAGAATACCAATGGCATCAGTAACATGGGAAACAATGAAAAAATTCTATCTAAGAAATTAAAGCACATACCAACACTGCTCAGAGTGCAGACAAAATCTACAAAAATTTCTAGACTTCTTGAAATAAATAATTTATAGATAAAACACTCAAATTTTTCTAGCTTCACACTGCTAATTCAATTATATTTAATAAGCCTGAAATGTTTGATAATGAGCAGAAGTAGTTACTGAGACAGAGATTTATACCAGAGCTTCATATTATTCAAATAAAATGTGTATTAGATGTTTACAGTACCTGTTTGCAAGCACTCCATTGACCTGAGTAATTACAGTAGATAACTGACCAAGGCCTAACATGGACTTCACTACACCATGATAGTGAATAATCTAGAAATAGGGAAAAAACCAAAACAACAAATGAAAACCCCACATATACACATTAATGAAATTCATCGCAGCCTGAAGGAAGAAATATGCCCATTTGGGTGCTTTTTAGAATACAAAAAAGCATAACTAATTGCACCAGAAGTTAAATGAACATTCAAAAAATCCAGTAAGAGATTTGTTTCACTTCATAAGATACTTCCAACAGCAATAATGATTTAGCAGCTGCTACAACACTTAGATTCCTAGTTTACTTAAATATTCTAAAGAGGTTTCCTCGCCTTAGTCTTCTGTGAGCTAATAAGATTAAAAATAATAATTATATTTATTTAAAGAAAAAAAAAAGTTTTCTATTTACCTGATCAGGTTCCAGTTGGATAGCCCTATCATAGCAGGCTGTTGCATCTCTTAACAAGCCAATACTTTCGTGTTCAAGGATTTGTTCTTTGAGAGATGGCTCTGCTTTCCGAATGGCGCTCACCCCAGCCACTCCATCTGGCTCGTGCATAGCAGCATACAACTTCTTTATTCAAACAGAATTGGACATGGCCATTAAAACCAAGAATTTGTTTTATAGATAATGTGCAAAATCACACAACTTCTTGAACATGGAGCACACACTACCCTGTAGGACTTGGTAGCAATAAACTTTCATGGAAGATGTCAGTTTTGCTGGGCTCCTTCCAAAGTTGAGCCCTACTTTTGCCTGGAATACAGTAATACTTACGTTCTCATACTATAGAGTACTACATGAAGCTACCTGAAACCATCTGTATGCAGAGCAAAGTAAATATCCTACTATTACCTGATAGCATAAAGATGAAGATTACTTTAGGTGAAAAAGCAACATACTAAGTTTTTTTAAATTTGAAATGTCACTGAGGTATATAAACCATTGGGAACCACAAACAGGATTATCCCAGAGGTTAAATTACTTCTCGAAACTAATTTATATAATTTGAAACACCTTTAGCATTGGCTCTTTTTCTACTTTAGAATAAGCCACTTGGAATTTCTTCAAATGTGCTTTGGCTTTTTTTTTTTTTGTTATTATAGTTGGCTGTATTTTCTGACAAAAGGCACAGAGCCAACTTCAAAGCAATAAATGTTATCAACAAACTGACATTTAATTATTTTCGGGATTTTACTATACACTAGAAAGCTACTCATTCCTTTTCATATAAAAAGCATGCCAAGCAAGAGAAAGTACTAAATATGCTGAAACACAGATGACTAAATGCTTGTATCCATCTTTTCTTCTTCCCATCACAATGAAGAATTTGACCAAGCTTTATTCATCATATACATTTTCATTTTAAAATAAAAACAAAAACCAAAAAGAACTTCAGAACCTGAAGAAATCCAAGATGTTCCTGAATATTTTGTTTCTTCTCTGTGATAAATGATTCAAAGTGCATCACAGCCCTTGTGTAAGCCTTGGAGCGAAAGGAGGCCACAGCCAGTGTATCCTGAGGAATAAGGTCTAGAAAACGTGTCACATTTTGATATTCTCCATAGTCCTCACTTGATGCTATTGAAAAAAGACATATTAAAAAGTCTGTCAATTGAGGTTTCATTTATGAGAATAATTTATGCATCAAAATTCAATTAACTCATGGAACAGTTTAGTGAGATAACTGTACTAATTTAAGAACATGGTTTTCTCTTCTGTCAACAACAATTTATTTAAAGCAATTCTGGTGAACTTCGTACATCTTGCAATACAGCACAGAATATTATATATTATATATAATATTACATATAATATTCAGTTAAACTGAATTTTTAGAGAACTATCAAGAAATTAACATTTCATTGTTCAAATTTTAAATCTGTATTTCTTGCAACAGCCATTCAGAAAAGGCATTTGGGGTGGAAATCACAGTATGATATTAAGAAACCATAAAACAGATTACATATTATACTAATACAGCATTTGTAAACGGTCATAATGTAAAGCTGCAAACATAAATAAAATACTTCTTTGAATAATGTTAATGCCATTTTAAATAAAATAAGCATCACTCACTTTTTAGATCACTTCTGTCTTTGCTACACTTGCCAGCATTTTTCTCAGCAATGAGTATTTGAAACTTATGTCTAGCCCACTGAGTGAGATGATCAAGCATGGAGAACACTGTCTGTGTGCTCAGCTGACTCAGATCAGATGTGCTGTCTTCAAGTCTCCTGCTGGACTGGTCGTCGTGTTTCAGAACAGCCATGATCTCCATGTAAACCTACGCAAAGGTAAAAGACACAAGTGTCACACCAGCAGCAAAACAGTAGGAAACAGCAATTAACACAAAAGTCAAACTAAAATACCAGATACTTTAAATGTATATTTTAGACACTTTAAATGTATATTTTAATAATTTGGGGCTTATTTTCATGATCTTGTTGTCCCATAATCTCAAAAGGAAGAAATGGCAAACCAAGTGGCAGCTGTTGTCAAGGGGTTCCATACAGGGAGGAAGCCTTTAGGTTTCAAGATACAATAAATGCTACTGCATCTCTTCTACAAACACAATACTTCAAGATTTTGTATGAACAAAGTTATCTACTGGTTATTAGATCACAGATGAATTTTTTTGCTTATGTTTAGGTAAATAACATGACAAAATATCTGTTTCTGTTTGTTTTAGTCCATAAAATATGAGTTAACATACAGAACAGATGCTTATTGTGGATGTACTTGTTCACAGAAGAAAAATCATCATACGCCTCTACACACCCACAGTGTTTAAACACAGGTGTTTTAGCTGTGAAATTTCAAATTAATGGAATGCAGGTTATACTTTTCACTATCTTCTACTTCCTTTGTTTCATCCAGGACATGCTTACAAAAGAGTCCTTGCAAACTTGCATGTCTCTCTACATACATGTGCTGCTCCCAGTAAAAATGGCAGCACATGGGCACATGCACTGACAGCTCAAGCAAACTGAAGGAAAGCAAGACGACTTCTCTCCCGCTCCTGCTTTGCTACAACACATCTAGGAATCCTGCTCCACATGAATCTGGTAGCTAAACAGTTTATCCACTGAAACTGTAATTGTATGCAAAAGAGAAGAAAAAAATGTAAGCCTGAATTCTTGGAATTATACGAATTCAATTTATTGGTTGTTTTTGTTGCACACTTCCTCTTTGTACCACTCCAGCTCTTGATGTTACTGCAGTCATTATTAACTACATAATATCTCATCCTAGACCCAACTGAACAAATCGATGGAAACCCACAGAAAAGCAGTTCCAACACAAACTTGTATGAGTATATTCAAAATCCTGTCAGAAAATTTATATTATTAATACACAAAAAAGAGTTTAACACCTAAACAATTTATTCATGTAGGTCTATATAATACTGCAGAGCTGGGCAGCTCTTAGGAAGAACAGCTCCTGACCATTCCTGTGAAAAACATTACCATCTTATATATCTCACCTCTTGCTGATCCTCTTGACTGCATCCCAAC
The DNA here is from genome assembly GCF_020740725.1 of Corvus hawaiiensis. NCBI lineage: Eukaryota > Metazoa > Chordata > Aves > Passeriformes > Corvidae > Corvus > Corvus hawaiiensis. The sequence continues at coordinate 13,573,460 of NC_063222.1, forward strand.
AAAACATAGACAAGGATGTGTGGAAGGAGATAAATTGTCACTTTATAGTCATTTTTCATCATAATACTGCAGCAATCAAAAACTTTTCTGGCAAGATCATGTCGTACCTATAGAAAAATATTATTTCCAGGAAAAGCATCATTACAAAAGTGCAAATGCCTGAACACTTAATAGATTTCCTTTTGTTGACGAACACAAATTCTAGTCCACCCAGTAATTTTAAGATACTTGTCTCCTACAGAAGGTTCATCAGACTTAAATCTGCAACAGGGATGCCAGATGGTAGCTGCTATTACATGTAGCAACTGCTGATAGCACAAAAGACAGGTAAGCACTGCTTACATTTCCACTTTTCCATGTTTTTTACACCATTGTGAACTTGCACTGGCCATAGAAAAAAACCTTAAGGCTGAGTCTACCACTACACTCAGCCTCTCTTCTGCCCTTAAAAGCCTGTAGAAAGTAGGAAATTATTAAAACATTAAACTCTTCTCTGTCTGAAAGAGGACAGTGTAGTTACTGAGCTACTGCAATTTAATTCGCTTCTTACACTGGTTGATTTGGAAGTGACATTTTTGGTCGGTCACTTAGATATTGGAAAGGGAAAAGAAAAAGAAGATATAAGTACTTTTTATGTGCTGGGATTATGGAGCTACAGGGAAATCTTTCCGAAACTGAAAAGGTAAATCCAGAAGCATTTCAGATACTTTTCACAAGCATTTGTCAGTGCACTCAGTTTCACAAGAGTCTCTGGACAAAGGCAAGTTTCCTTGGCTTTTAGCTTCAACACTGCTTGTGAAGCCTAGCCAAGAACCAGTGCTGGAGAAGGGAGAGTGCAGTATCCTGCTGAAGAAGCAGGGAGGTCCTTTAAGAGGCCTGCAGCCAACAGCCATATTCTCCCATCTATCCCTGACCTGCAGAAACTGAAATAAGGTTCAAGAACTGTGTTGCAAGGAGCATTAAAGAAAGATTTATTCTCTTACCTTTGTTATAAGATAACCTGCCCAAGTTGCTGACCATTCTGCAAAATTATCACCTAATTTGCTTAAGTAAATTGGCTTCTTCACCTTAGACCAATTTACAGCCTTCTGATAACTCTTGTACCTGTAATTTTAAAATATCCATTTAATAAAACTAACTTTTTATTTAATATAATAAACAAGAGCACATTGTTAGTTATTAAATTCCCTCACTGGAACAGTATTAAGTTCCATCTTTGAATCTTTAGAAATAGAATTTAAAAACCTACTTTCGGTAATCAACATATTTTATTCTAGAGCTTATTAAAATGAAATATGAAATAAAAATTCTCATAATTTGTTAGGTTGCTTGTAAGTATATTTTAACGTGCTATTTGTATCAGTTTTAAGAAATGCAGTTGGAAAGGCCAGAAAGTATGTTTTCTAAAAAAGGTAAAGCTTATCACAGGTGAGCATGACTGTCTTCATGAGGAAATAGAAAGGAAACTGAATATTTCAAGTTAAGACACAAACATAATTTGAAGTTTCATTTGGTTGAAGTAATGATAAAAATAATGTGAAGAAGAAGTCAAATTAAAACTCACTGAGCTCCTCCTACTTGATAGAAGGTAGCAGTAATGGAATGTTAATAGACTTGAGTACAGGGGAAAGAAAACAAACAAAAGCTTCAAAACATCATATAAGCCAGTGCTCTAGGGACAAACAGGCAGACCTGGGCAAAGTATGAGCTCCAAGTTTTGCTTGTTTGATTTAGAGAGAATTACTTCCAAGTAAGTGCTAATTCAGCTTTTTGTAGAAAGACCTTCTTTGAATTTTGTATATATGCGTATCACTCTTCCCAGAAGAGTGACAATACAAAACCATATGAAGTTAATACTGGCCTGGAGAGAAAAGCATTTAGATATGTTATGAAAAGACATTGCTTAAGCTGTCATATACCGTGTGTTTAAGTGAGGTTCCAAGATCTCCTGCACGTGCTCAGGAAACCTCCTCCAAAGCCTGGAGCCAGGGCAGTCAGTGTTAGTCTCTCTACAGTCATAGATGGACAGTAACTCCTGAAAAGGCATGGTTTACAACATCACCAAGTTAGCCATGACAATTTTCATACCACAGTACAAAACCCCATGTATATGATCTTAGAAGTCTTTTTGCACCTGAATGATTCCACGATAAGTAATGAGAGAGCAGTTATGGAATGCTTAATTCAGAAATTGTAACTGCAAAACTGTGATCCAACATTGTTAATCCCCTGTTACTACACTAGGCAGTTTTGATTTCAACTGCTGATTCCCCAGATTCTCCAGTTGGTGTTTGGACCACATTGTATCATAGTCTTCATCTCTGCCAATAAACCAGGACTATAATTTAGTCTAATTCCTCCTTGTGCAGGAAGTGCACAACCTTGTGCATATGCTAATAAAATTCTTATCCTACTGATTACATAGGGCCACCTATTTTCTCCTAGATTAAAGACCTGTCCTGAAGTTTTCACAAAGTTATTAAACATCAATAACAGCAAGAACAACAAAAAGACACCAAAACCCCCCATCCACTAAATCAAGCCAGCACAAAAGACTTAAGAGTTTGAAAATAAGGGTAGGCTCCCTCTCAATTGCTTCTTAAAAGTGCAAGCAGAAACTACCTTAGGAATGAATACTCACTGCTTCTCATTTCTGCTTGTGCAACCTGAACTAATTCTAAGTCACTCTCAGGATTACTCCTTGAATCCCTATGTATGGACTGCTAGCTACCTCTAAAACATCAAATGTCTCCTAAAATATTGCGACACAAAAGCAAACAAACCTATATTTGACAGCTCCCCAGAATTTTAAGAGTACCTTGTCATTTAAAGCTGTACAGGATGAAGTTTCAAATACTTGAAATATGTACTTCAAAATGAACGTTTATATTGCACAATTTTAAGTTCAGTGTTACAGAAAATAATCTGTGAAAGAAAAGTAGGAGCTAACTACGCATCTTACCTGAATTGCATATGCTGCAGAATCCTGAGCACGAACATTATCAGCATAAGCAAGGAATGCTCTGGTCAGTTCCATTAATAATCCATAGGCAAAACTTGGATCCTCCACTCCAGCCTCAACCACAAACAGAATGCCAGTTTTATTAAAACAGAGTAATAGCTGGATCTTTAAATAATCATTTGGAAGCTTAACTTTAAACTGTTTTAGGTGAGACAGCAAGTACCGATTTTCAAAGGGTCTAGAGATAAGAGGTTCCCTCCACCCAAAGACTTTTAGAAGACACCCAATGCTAAACAAAACACTACTGCAATGCTTCTTACCACAAATGTAAAGTGTTTTCCTTGAGTTTCACTTGTCGAAAAATCGAGCCTGCCAGGATCTATGGCTCCCAGTTCACCTAAACATTCTCCACAGAGCAGTCGAGCTTGGGAATTTGCATCCTGGCAGCCAATGAGAAGCACTGTTACCAGCTGGGAGATGACTGGTTCCACAGTTTCACTGTCTGTGACATACTTGATCAATTTTTCCTAGGAAGTTGAATAACAACAACAAAGTTGAGGTTTTCTACAACCATGTTTATGGTAAACAAGCTCAGAAATTTTCAGTCTGTGACTCACTTCCAATTTCATTTAGCCATGACTTCAGGTTGTAACTATAGTCCAATTGCACTAATCTGCTTCTCCCCCTAGGAAGGACTAAACAAATGAATGAGGGATTTGGGCCTCAGTTAATAATGCTGTCATGGCCAATATTGTATTTCATTATCATACACCTCTCTACTAACTTAATTTTCTTTCTTTGTCTTACCAAGAACCTCTCTTCTACATTTTCTTTTTCACTTAATTATCCCTTTTCTTTTGTGTTCCAATACTTCCTCCCAATTTCTCTCAGGCAGCTGTTGTCATACCTTCTGGGTTTGCTGCCATTTGTTCCCGACAATTTGTATTCTTATTATTTGCCATTTCTTGGACATTTCTTCACTCTCAAGTCCTACAAAGCCTAGGGTTTCAAGTCCTTTGATCAATGCCCATCATTTTAACTGGATGTCCTTTCTTTTTTGTTTTGGCTCAGCTTTTATTCCTTAGTTTCACATTTAGTCCAAATACAGAAAAAAAGCAAGATGTTTGTCGTTGTTACGCTTAATGAAAACTGAAACCACAGCCAACATTGAGCAAATAGTTCCACAAGCTGTGGAACTAATTAAGTTTGATTTGCCTCAATTATTTTGCTAAACTTCTAACTAAGCAAGACATGGCAGGATTTTGCTGACCTGAGCTGCAAGAATAACTGGTTGGCCAGGAATATGCACAATGATCGTTTGTTCTTTTAGCTAGGATTTTTTTTTAAATTTCTGGCTAAGGAGTGCTCCACAATCTTGTAACTACTAAGGTTACAGGCACAGATTTATTACTTTTTCTAATGGGTCACATACACCCTCTGGGCTAACAACAACACAAATGGTAAAGCAGCGTCTTCAGCATGTACATGGCTATAAAATTTATTTGAATATGATCAATGGATTCAAATTTTTGACGGTGGAAGACAAAGAAGGAAGAGGAAAAAAAAAAGAAGTGTGAGGTGGTCAAACACATCTTAATTCTTTCAGATATTACACACACATGCACGCATTTGCTTTTATGAGTTAGATTCCTGATGTAAAAGCCATACATGTCCTAAACAGACAAGTAGCCCACAAAACAGATTGTTAAAATGGAGTTCTTAGATACATCTTTCCTCAGAGTTGGAAAAAAAAAAAGTACACTAGCCTTGCTGAATCAGCATCACAAAGATTTGATGGATTTGAAAGTCCACCTACATGAGGTGTCATGAAAAAGAATCCATTTTCCCCATTTTATGAAGAAACAGCTTAATAAACTGAGGAGAATAACCCAGTTCAAGTGAATGCCCTGCAACAATAAGGAGTTTTAGACTTTTGGTCCAGATGCTAATTCAATTTATTTTTAGTTCTACTGAAGGTGGTTTTCTATACCTGGTTTCTATACAATGTTTCTTTCAAGCTGGTAAGTGCATGAATACGAACATCCACATTCTCATGCTGAATAGCTCTCATAGACAGCTGCAGGGCTGTCTGCAAGTCTGTGCTTTTGGAGGATTCCTGAACATGACATAAGAAGTTCAAGTTAAATATAACAGGAATATGACTGAACAGCATGTCAAAGAACACAGGTAAGAACACATGGAAACAACTATCTTTTTGCCTACATTCTCACCTATATCCACATACCATTGTCTTCTGACCTATTTTTTAAAATGTTTTCCTCAAAAAGGTGCTATATTTCACTTTTAGGTAAACATAATGATGGCATAAATAAAAATTATAAAATCAGAAGAAAATGCTTTGTTTTAAGTCTATCTAAAACCAAATTAATTTCTACTTTTGTTGCCTCATTCCTACAAAATAATTTTTACTTCCCATCTGTTACCTAATCATTCTGAGGGTGAACAAATGAAATAGACCATAGGGTACTCTTAAGAAGAGAAAAACTTTGCTCCCTGTAAAGTGAACATGGAAAAGGGATCAAATGGAAAGCAGCTTCTCTTGTAACATAATTATTGCCATAGCTAAAACTGATGACTTCTCATCTTATAATCTGTCACAAAAGAGACGAAAAGCCAGCGTTCAGGAGATGCTACAGAAACAAGAATGTTGAACATGAGTATATTTCATTCCTAAACAAGAATCAGAACCTGCTTAAACTACTCCTGCAAACCTGTTTTGTGGTGGAGGCAGATAAATACTATTTCCACTTAACAATAAACTTTATATGTTTTCCTCAGCCGTGGAGGAATTCACGTGGAATTCCGTGGAGGAATGCATCAAATTCATTTGATGCATTAAAGCCAACCAAATAAATAAAAGAAGCTGTACCTTTCTATATTCCTGAAGGACAACCTGAACTTCTTTTAGTTCAGGAAGGTCAGGCAGAAAATATATTTCATGTAGAAAGTCTCGTACTGCATCCCTAATAGTTATCAAAAAAATATTGCAAAGAATATGGCAAACATTAGTTGAATCAGAAAAACCTTAAAAACACATCAAAAGAAAGCAATGAAGAAATCTCTTTCAATACTGCTACTATGGCCTTCTACAAGAGTCTTATTATTCCTACCGCTACCTTTTATTTTGAAAACTGTTGTTATGATATAATGCAAGAAAAATGAAAATGCAACAGAAGTAATCAAGACATTAAGTATCAACATTCCTAAAAAAACCCCAAACATACTTTCAAGCCACAAAATATAAGATGAAAAAGAATTATGGCTCAACCTTATCCTCAAAAAGGTTAAGTCATGAGAATTAAAAGTATTTTGTATTAAACTTTGATTTTGTTTTCAGTTGGTGTGACCATTTGAAGGGAATGCGTGAAATCTTACACAACATAATAATCTGTGTACTTCATAATTATACCTCTAATTATTAAAGAAAACAAAGAACTCATTTCCTCCCATTTCCAATTGTGTACACTTCTCTCTATCTTAGAGCAACTGTTAACAATCATCATTATTCTGTAGAGGGAAGTCATTTTCCAGACCAGCAAGAAAAAAAACCACTCAAGAAAACCTGGCAGGGTTAAGTGTCTGAATGGGTTTCAACTTGGCCACAGCATAATATCTTTTTATAAGGACAATATAAAAACACCTTTTCAGATGGGGCTATCACTTGTCACATTTCAAGATCTCAACACAATTTAGAGAAGGGGGAATTTTATACAATAACAACGATTTAGCAGAAAAACAAGTTTTCTCATCTCATTGCTGGATGACTTGAATTTAGGGTTATCCCAATTCCTGTTGCAGGATTTAATCCATATAACTGAAATTATTTTGTACAGTACCTGTTCTCCACTATGAGGAAGTGGAATATTGCTGTGGTTTCCTTGGGTTGGATATGTATGAGGGGCAATAACACTACTATCACATGGCTGAGCAAGGAGCCAAGATAGGAATGGTCCAGACTTCGAACAAAACAATTCCAGGCTCTAAACAAGAAAAGACAACAAAACAAGAGTAATCAATGATTCTTCTCTGCAGAAAACATTTCAGGTGAGTCGTGAGAAGCATTTTAAGCTATTTCAGCACTGTGGTTTAGATTACTGTCCGGAACAAAGCAAAATATATTAAAGGACAGAAATAGCAGGGATGCCACTGTTTGGGTACACCATCAGTTCACCTGCAACACAGTTCTGGGAAGTCATCCTTGTATCTCAGAGCTGTTCTCAGCGTGGTCATCATCTTCACTCTGACCGAACTGACGTGTTTGGGACCCATGAGCGTCATTAAAGACCTCAGGCTATTTAAAGCCTAGACATAGATGAAAGTCATTTTAGTGTATTAGATACTCAGGAGAACATGTATAGGTCACATTTTCTATTAAAATCAGGCTACCCTTGCTTAAGAAATCATACTCTAAGACATCAAAATCAGTTTGATGTTTTAATAAATAATCTGGGTTTAGAAAACAGAGAGTGAAAGGGAATCTCTAATGGCAAGATTGTAACAAAACCCCACATTACTTAGGCTGTTGACAGATGAGGGAAGAACTGTGGACACCAAAGGAGTTAATGATTATAGATGATTGTTATAAGACATGATAAACTATATATCCCAAGCTGAAAAGAGAAGGCTTAGGAAATATAGAGGAAATAAAAAAACTTGCATTTAAAAGAAAAACCAAACCAAGAAAACCCCAACGGAGTTGACATACAACTGCTCACAGAAGTGACTGGCAAGCATCAGGGAACACGTAATAGCTCAGCTGTCAATGAAAGACAGAAGAGAAATACTAAGATGCAGGAGATATTTCAGTCACAGTAACACTACACCAAACAAGGTAGTAAAATGTCCAGCATGAGAGATCTGTTACACAGGAATAAACCTGAGCTTGAGAAAAGGTCATGCAAGGGGAAACTCACCGAGAATAAAAAACCAGAAGAAAAGATAGAAACAATAGCAGGTGAAGCAAAAGAAATGCTATACAAATTAAGAAATTCAGAAAGCATGAAGAAATGAGGCTACGAAAATGAGAACATTTTAACACGAAAAGCAAAAAAACACCAGAGAAAATGCAGTCTATCAATGTAAAGGTTATATACATTCTAGCACTGAAAACTTCCTGCAGAAATCATCTACACTCTCTCTGTGAGGTGGCTGAAAGGCCAGTCTTGTGGTTAGAAGCACTGCCTCAGCAGAATTTTCAGTTTGTCTCAAGCTGTGAGCTCTAATTTCTCTAAATGCTCTCTACTGCAAAGCTGAAATGAGCTGTTCTGTGAGAACCAAAACTAATGAAATCCAGTTTCTCTTGGATTTCCATCTTTTTTTCTTTACCTTTACCCTTTGGTGTCCTTATATAACCCCATGCAGTAATTCCAGTTTTCTCCCATATTCCCTCATTCTCCCACTGTTGTTTGTTTCACACATTAAAAATCATACACTTGGATTTCTCCCCTATAATTCCTGGTTGACTGACTTGTTGCATACACCACGTTTGACTGAAATATGTAATACACTACCTGACCATTAAAGAAACATATCAAAAACTTTTGAGCTTACACAGAAGTCCTACCCACAGTGAGACCATCAGTTTTAAAGAACCATTTTGGAACCTTAGTATCTTTGAGACTTCCATGACAGTTGCATGATCACACAAGTAAGTCTGGCATATTAAAACAGTCCTTGCTTATTTTTCTTTTAATATTCAGAATTAAGTTTACACACCATTTTTTTATCCTCAATGCCAACACTGGAACTCAGTAACTGCATGTTAAAAAAAGCCAAGATACCAAGCAATTTAGGTTGCAGATAATCAGCCTGTGGAGAGGAAAAACAAAAGCTAAAAACCCAAACGATCTTACAATTAACACATTCCAAAGCCTAAGAAATTAAAAAGCAGGTATGAAATGCTAATTCTGAAATAAATAAGAGAAGAATCCCAAATACATACACTGCTACTTAAGAAACATCAGTGTTAATGACAGACATCTCTGTTAGGCTGTGGTTACACTGTTTTGTAGGATCTTAGGATTTGTGTGTGCGCTGTTGCTTTGTTTGGGCACTTTTTGTTTTGATTTGGTTTCATGCGTATTTGGTATGGATCTCCCTATTACAGGAACACTTAATAGGAAATGCCAGCCTTTCTTCCACTTTTTGCCTGAAATAAGTGATGTTCAGAGAATTGCAAATTGCCTTCACTCTCACAATGGCCAAAAAGAAATTATTGAAAAAACTGAATATGAATATTTTGATGTCCTTACCATTTGTTCTGGTGAGGTTATTTCCCTAGGTCCCTGATAGGGATCATCATGAGAGGCAAATGAAGCCAATATGGACAAACCATTGAAGACTTGCTGATAGTGCTCTCCAATCCGCAGCAATAATTCATTATGCAGACCCTGGTAGTCCTGTCTCAGCAAGCTGCCCAGCTCTATCTCGGTCTCATTCTACAGTCAAACACAAAGTCTTTATTTAATCACAATGTAATTAGAGCACTGAGAGACAGGAGGCACTGGGCTCCGGTTGATTTGTTATAGGAATCAAAGAAAAAGCTTCTGATCAGCTCAGTGTCAGACAAACAAAGTTTTTAGAATTTGCTAAGTTCATAAAATATCTTAGGAACATTCCTCAGAGCCAACAGAACTGATTATAAATAACAAGAACAAAACTTCTGCATATACAATTTCCCAGCCTATGCTTTGCAATATCTTAACTTAAAGCAGAAAGCTCATTATGCATCAACTGTTGCTCCTAATTTGCAGGTGTAATAGAGCAAATACCAATTTACCTTGAGGTAATGAAGTGCCCGCTCAAGCTCATCCTTAGTGCAGGAACAGACCAAATGAGAGAAGATATATTTGAAGTTATTGATTAAAATCTCTCTTCGGTTCACATTCAATTGCTTTGCTATGGTTCTGATAAGTGTGGAGGCTGCAGGACTGGCCTTGGCTGCAAGGTCAGGAAGCAAAACTTGCAGGGTCCGCTGGTAAATTAAGAACAACACTTAATGGAAAAGACAAACAAACCAACAAACCCTCCAAAACCCCAGGGTTAGGCTTAGTTCTGCTTGTGCCAGTACCACAACACATGTGTCTGGTCATAAGTATGACCACAGGTATGAATAAAGAAAAACTTTAATAAGATGAAAATACCTAGTAAAAATAAAGATAAAACTAATTACTTTAGGAGCTGCTTCATCTAAGAAACAATACTAAGAAACATTAACAAAAAATGAGCTATCATTTTTTGTGTCCATCCAGATTCTCCACAAAAGGAAATCTTAAAAACACCCCAAAACAAACCAAAAAGCCAACATTCCCACACACAACACCACTCGCCCAGCCTATGACTCAGCTAAAGCACTGCTGACTTAACATTTGTGCATCTCCCATCTACCAACAAACAAAACACAAGTACGATTCTCAAGCTACTTAGGCTTCCAGTGAAAGAGTTATCTAACCAGATATCTAACCAGAGCTGTATCCACAGAATGGCAGCTTTCTTCTTTTGAAATAAGAAAGCTGACACCATGCAAAAATCACGCCTTACAAAGGATGCCTCCAAGTGCACTAAATCATTAATACAGACATACTTAATGAGTATTCTAAACTTTAGCTCCTTATCTGTCATACTTGAATTGGCACTGTAGCCATCCCTCTAACTTCTTGATAAAACTGCTCCTCTGCATTTCAGCTCTCAGTTGTAGCATTCCCAAGAGAAAGTGTGGATTAAAACTGAAATTCACAAGCACAAACACAGAATAGCAAAAGGACTGACCAACTTACTGAGAGAAAGCGATTTAGATCTGGAAAATCAAATACACTGGCAATCTCAGATAACATGTCCAGAGCCATTTCTCTCTGGTGAGCAGCTGTTTCTTTCTGCAGCTCATTGCCTTGGCATGGAGCACTCAACACCACCATCTGGCTGGAGTGCAGGGATTCCACTAGAAACTAAGCATGGAGAAATAGGTATTTAGTATTATTTTGCCCTTGTTCACTCCCTAAAATTAAACACAAGAGTTTCACTGGTCTTTCTATGCATCTGTTTTTATCTCTTATTTATTGCACATGGATCTATGATTATTACTTTGCAACAGAACTGGCTTATCATCCACTTAATAATTACATTCAGTTTTGCCACCCTGGATTCAAATATTTCATTACTAAAAATATATTCAGAATTAGGAAAGTCTGCTTTTGACAATTTTCTTTTAAACAGAACTTTTTGTCTTTAGGTAGTGGCCATAACAAAACCCCTCAATCAATCACAGCATAATTATGCCTGTGAAATGCTGACTTCAATTCCAATCTTAAAACATAGTGTCTTGCAGCAATTGTACTACATAATGAGAGATCTTCTATTTCTGAATGAAGCATCTAGGGTAGAAATTCTAGCATCTAGGGAATAAAATAGAGAAGCAACACTATTGAGGGGAGATCATGACAAAGTCAAAGATTTCTCATTCCTTCCTGAATGTTTGTAGCATTTTTTTTCTTAAAATAATTTCTTTCTCATCCTATTTCACCTTGAGCAATACTGCAATTTTGACCTTTAATTCCATTTTCAATATACACACAAAGAACCCAAATACATGCACTTTCTAAACCAGCAACTCTTTTTACCTGACAGATAGGCTTCTTGTACTGACTGAAGAAAGCCTGCAGTTTTATGGCCTTGGCTGCTGCCAGGGCCCGGATTTCTGTGTAAGCTGCTCCGGCCACTGAAGCTGACTTGGACAACAAACAGTGCAACAAATGCAAGAGGGCAAATGGTACCAAATCTCCTTTGGATGCCCTTACAAAATAAGCAGAAGAAAAAGAATTAAAAAGGAAAACTGAATTGTTGCATTAATGAAATAATTAAAGAGCATGCTATTGCCATCGTGCAAAATGAGTCATGGTTGTATTTGCATGGTTTATCTGTACATCCTATGACAGGGCAGAAGAAAATGAGGAATGTTCCATAGGAATCAACAGCTCTGTACAGTTGCAATGGACTTGGGGCAAAAGCTGACTTCAAAAAAAGTAATTTAATCTTACACTTGAAGTAAAGGTTACTTTGTATCACAAACTGACTCGGCAATTTTCAAGATACTCTCAAAAATACCTTCCAATATCTCCTGTTGTGAGAATCAAGGTATCTTTAAGCTCATTATTTCTTGATATTTTGGCATTTGTGTAGGCTTCTTTCATCCTTGAAACAAACAGCTGGTACACAGGAAAACAAAAAAATATTTTTAGTGTTTGACACTAGTAAAACAAAAACCATAGTAAGTTAGGAATAAAACTCAAAAATAAACGTGAATTCACCTCTTTTATGAATCCTTCTTCAGAGTCTAAGGATTCTATTATGTTCTTTATGCAGTCACTGAAAGCCACTCGTACATCTTTGTCTGGATCTTCCATTAGATTTAATAAAGACCCAACGAGAGTCTTCACACTGGACTCATCAGTATTAAAATCCAGGTGTTTGCAAAGATGAGGTATATTTTCTATAAATGCTGGGTGGCATGGTTGGAAGAGGAAAAGAAAACATATTTTTAATTATTTTTCGAAATCTACCTAAGTGCACAAAACACTGACGCAAACAAGCAATAAAGCACACTATATTTTTTCACCAAAAGAATAAATATTGTGAAATCAGAGAAGCTATTTAAAATTCAGATTTTATCAAGTATTATAGTTTTAGATATAGCTATAAATCAAATTTAAGCCAGGGTAGTTTAAAAAGAATATCACTAACAACATTAAATATCAGCAGTGATATCAACTGAAATACAAAACTTCGAGCACCAATAGAACTATTAAAACCCAATACAGAATAAAAGGAATGGAGAAAGGTACAGGAATAGTGACTTAGTACCTCAGATGGAAGCATAAAATGTTACTAAAGATAAAGCCACATACCTAGCTTTACTGAACTGGGTGCTTTGCTTTCAAGGAGAAGGAGAAATGGCTTGAAAACACAGGCTTGCACAGAAGAGGTTTTTCCATGAGCAGAAGTCACAGTAAGGCTGCTACACAAAATATCATGAGTAACATCCTTAATAGCAGAGTCTGCTAAGGAAGATCGTACATGGAATGGACCAGAAAGACAACAAGATAACTTCCCAACTATAGCAGCACAAGCCTCCTTGACTAGGTCAGACTCATCTCTGATTTGATTTCTGAAATGGAAACAAAAATGAAATCACTTTAATAGATCATTTACCTAGAAAATTGTTTTTCTACACTGTCTGAGTTCTCTAACTATACTGACAGTACTATCAGGACAGCTTAAGGATGTCTCACTAAATCATCTTTGTCCTTTTCAGATCACTCTCAAGTTCTGTTAAATGTTTGAAGTAGCACTGGGCATGGTGAGGCTAGCATGCTGTAAAGAAGAAAGTGAATACTAACACAAAAGGACAGAAGACACCAAGACACATATACAAAAAGCAGAGAAACTGCAAAGATTTCAAGAGACATATGGACAAATACGACATGAATTTCACTGACAAAGGTATCTCCTTTCCCCCCCTAATTTAAAGACCCTTAATTTGGGGGTCTTCAGCTAGCAAAGGAACTTGTATACTGACATCGTAAGTGAACACTATTCTGTCATACAGACATCATGATATGCACCTATCCTGTTGATATCTGATGATTTCTGAAATTAAGATCTAGCAAATTTTGGAGGAACATTTATTTTTGTGCTTATACTACATTTATTATTTGCCCATTTTTCTTCTTGCACAAAGGCAGAAAAGCTGCATTAATACATACAAAAGAGCTTTGGGAATCACGCTGCAGGTCTGCACACTTGGTGGATGAAGCAGGAGAGAGAATCCTTTAACACAAGTAGCCCGAATTACTTCATGGGGACTTTGTAGTGCCCAGTGATAAATTGCTTTTCTCCAATCCAGATGAATGTTTCTTGGGAAGAGAGATAGAAGGAACACACAGTGTGACTGAGTTCGGGGTGCTAAAGAGAAAAAACAAAGTAAATAATTACTTGATTTAAACTTTTAATACCATCAATCATCATAAGAAGGCTAATAAAATAATTTTACTTCAGAACAATCATTCCAAAGTGGAACTAGGCTTCATAAACTTTAACATACTTACAGAAACTCTGTGCAGTTTTTTGACTCAAAACTAGAGGACCAAACCCCAAAATAGATGGCTTAAAAGAAGAATCATCCAGATGGCTGTAAATCCAGGGCAGAGACAGCAATCCACATAAGTCATCAAGAATCTGATCACTCAGTGGAATTTTCACTAGGGGAAAAAGCCAGCAAAACAACAACAAAAATATACTTTTTCAGCTCTGTAAGGTTTATAAAACATTTTATGTTCCTAATTTGCTACGAAATGTTACATTTTCTATCAACAAATATTAGCATCACTATTCCCACATGTTGATATCCTATTTTTCAGACATGTAAAAATAAATCATGCAGTGCTAAATCAGAATAACCTAAAAATCTCATTAAACAGATGACAGAACGCAACACATGAGCAGCAGAATGAATATAACTTTGGTATTTCTGGATTTATGCGAAGACTCTCAGGTGGACTTTGGGGTGTCTGGTAAGCTGAACTCATAGTAATATTTTAATCTTGGTAACTGAGTCTGTATTCCATCCTACTAGTTACTTTTAAAAAAGCATGGAAGTACTCAATGTTTTTGGTACCATGCATGCCATGCTTGCTAAAGCTGGTCACAAGCTTTGAAATCATTGAGAGGAACAAAGATAGTAAGGGATGCTGCCTCTGTGTGTCTTTAAAAGAAAGCTGCTGGAAGTTTGTTCCTTTTTTATTTATTTTCACTATCCCCATGTATTCTCTTGATCAGATAAAAATCAGTAGAAGTACAGATAAAAAGAAGTAAATAATGTTCAAAAAGGAAGGCAAATGAAGGTCTCTAAACAAAAAATAATGCTATTTTTTAAATTTAACCTTTTTTGAAAAGAGTTGGAATACTAGCACGAGATTCATAATTTCAAGTACCTCCACCAAAACAGACTTAAAACAGTCAGATGAATTCCTAATTTACAAAATACAAGACATCTTAGTTTAAAGGGTTTCTTACCTTGCGCATACAGCAAAGCATCAAAAATTTTTACTATTCTGTCAACCACTTGTTCTAGATTGACAATCTGTGTAGCAGCCTCTAACAGGTTTCTGCAGACTTTCACTACTCTTGTGGTAAAATCAGAGGAAATCCACTTGAACTGTATATTCACCATTGAATCTGAAGAGCTTGGAGTATTCTTACATGTATCAGAGTTACACAGTTGAGACACTCCATGCTCTTTACTGTTAAAACAGAAATCACATCAATGCAACAAATGCCACAAACAACATTTAATATTAACTGCTTGTAAGCCAAGTTACTATGAAAATGTACTTCTTCAAAACATATAGGACTTATCCAATACTTATCCTGCTACACAGACAAGCATTAAAGTAACCTACACGAATCATAATGAGTTACAAGAAACTCTTGGTCTCACAGTTTCCCCTTGGTACCCTTACCTGGTGGAATTTGTTGGGGGAGAACAATGAACTATGCACAGAGCAGCCAATCGCAGAATTACAGCGATCCCTTCAACAGTCTGAAGAACATCCACTGGCAGAACTTCTTCCTCAAGGAGAGATGTTAAGGATGCAGCTTTCTTAGTGATGGCATTCCATAGAGCACTCTTCAGTTTCATGTTTACAGGGCTAAGTCTGTAATTTGACCATATTAATTATTTTCCAACACATACTTTCTTTCAGAAAAGATAAAATCATCATAGCAAAACCAGAGGTAATCCATATTTAATATAGGATTAGGAAAATACCAAATGAAGCTTTAGCTTAAATGTGTTCTTTGGAAGGAAAAGATTCTAACTCTGAATTTAAGCATGATTCATATCAGACTGATCTGAAAGGCTATAAACATATAACTCTACAATCCTTGGAAGGTCTTGGTAACCATAAAAAGGCAAACATTACACCCATCTTTGACAAAGGCAAAAAACGAGGATCCAAGGAACTATAGGCCTGTCAGTCTAACCTCAGTCCCTGGCAAGATTATGGAAAAAGTCTTCCTTGAACTCATTTCTACCTGCATGAGGGACAAGAAGGTGACTGGAAACAGCCAACATGTATTTACCACAGGTGAATCACACACTCAATTCCTTTCTACAATGAGACAGGCAGCTCTGTGGAGAAAAGTGAGCTGCTTTTTCAGAAGACTTCAATTGTCTAGAAAACTAGGCTGACAAGAACTTCATGAAGGTCTGTATGACAAGTCCTGCAACTGGCAAAAAAACCCTGATGTAACAGAATAGACTGAGAGCTGACTAACTAACAGGCAGCTTTGGAGAAAATGACCTGGCAGGCTTGTGTAAAAGTGCAATATTAGAGCAGCATGACCTTGTTTCAAAGAAGGTGAACTCCATACCGGGCTGTTCTCAAGCATAAAGGCTGATCACAAGCCCACACCTGGAGTGCAGCATGCCTGAGCCAATTTTGAGTGCCCAAAGACAAGAAAGAGATCAACTGCTGGCACAAGTACAAGATAATCAGGGAGCACTGCACAAGCAGAGGCTGAGAGAACTGGTTTTGTTCATCTGAGCACAACTTGACTTAGCTAGACCTGCTTTAAGTACATCCAGTGTAACAGCACAGCCACATACAATTCTGTCACACTATGGATGCTCTCAGCTTTTGTTTTCAGTGTGAAAAAATGAAAATAATTTTCACTGAACACATTAGAAACAGAATCTCTTTAATAAAGTTTGGCTTAAAAATCACCAGTAGATTTTGATCCCTCAAAATATCCTTTAGGTTTTTTTCCCCAGAAGATCTTTCTACCTGGCTGTTATGAAGAAATTGCCTCAAGAAGTCGTCATGTATTATTCAATAGCCAAATTACTATAAAAGTAGTTACTGAGTAAGTGTCATACATTAGAGGTGATTTCTTTGGATGCTTTGTGGATAGGCTCAGTCGTCGTCTTTTCTCTGGAACTTCATCACTGCTGCTGCTCCACCCATCAGTATCAGAGCTCTCCAGCTGGTTCTGATGGAGCTCCTGAAAGATTTCTTCTGTTTGTGCTTTTAATGCTGTATAAAGTGGACTCACCAGATACTGGGATGGACAAACAACAGAGGTACCATGATGTATGCTCTGCCTCACTATAAGATGTGATATTATTGCCTCTGATTTAAAATATGAAATTGCAAAATATTATGGTAAAAACGTTCTTAAAAACCTTTCCATTCAAAAAACTTAATTACAGGATGAAAACTCTTAAGAGCAATGAAGTTTCCTCTCTTGCTACCAGAGAGGATGCAGCTTGTACAGCTGTTTCCCAGTTCCTGCCATAAAACCTTGCTACCAAAGCCATCAAACAGACACACAAAGTTTAACAAACAGGAAGGATATGCAGATGAATGTATGGAATAGAGGGAACACTCAGCATATCAACATCTCATTTTCAACACCTTGTTATGGTTTTTAACTAAAACAGGGTTTATTTAGGTTGAACATCAGAAAGAAATTTTTTATTATTAGGGTGGTGACACTGGCACATGTTCCCCAGAGAGGTGGTAGATGCGCCATCCCTGAAAGCACTAAAGGTCAGGTTGGGTGGGGCTCTGAACCCTAATCTAGTTGAAGCTATCCCTGCTAACTGCAGGGAGTTGGACTAAGTGGCCTTTAAAGGTCCCCTCCAACCCAAACCATCCTCTGATTCTATTTTAATTCAAACTTTCTGTCTACCTGTCCCTAACAAACATGACTAAAAGCATATGGTTGGAAAATAAGAGCATCTCAAATGAATGGAAACTACTTGCAAAGCTGCCCTCATATGCGTGTACTCTGGGCCTTATTCCAATTTTATATTATGATTATGGACAGACAGTTGTGCCTGCATAGCTTATGAACAGTTTAATAGATCTGAAAAACATAAGAGTCCAGCTACATCCAGCAGATTCAAGAACTCTGACCTGTACAAACATGTGAAACAGTTGAGAAAAAAAGTTGTATCAACCTAAACATGCAATTAAAAATAGCATTTCCTAGGTTTTCTTCTTTGCATAGGTATAGGTTTTTGTGTATGATCTATTCACACAATAAATTCAGTTTTTAAAATAAACCTACCTCTTGTTCTTCCTGAGTTCCAAGCACATTCACAAAAATTCCACATATGGTACTTATACGGGCTTTTCTTATTTGTACGGCAGATTCACAGCCAGTTGGAACAAATTCCAGAAAATACTGCAGTATATGGCAAAAAGCAGTTTTCAGCTTTTCAGACTGAAGACACCTAAACACATCTCCTTCAAACAATGAGCAGAGCTTCTCTAGCAGCATATTCAAGTAGACAGGTTCAATATTTTTGTAAGAATCTGCTTCAAAAGGCAGCAATGTCCTCACCATCAGTAAGAGTGGTTCTCCAAAGAGTTCTGATTCCTCAGTATCCATTTCAAGTGCTGATTGTAGAATTTCAAAAAAGACTGTGAAGAAAACACTGGCCAGCTGTTCCGGAGGTCCTCCTAAATGAATTAACTTCACCACAAACTTCATTGCCAAAGTTTTAACTTTTGGACTCCCATACTCTAACAGGGAGCAGCCTATCCCCCAAAGAATAATATCCTGTCTTACAAAAAATATATCTGCAACAATATCTGTCAGAATAGACATTAATACAACTTCCAAACATTCTATATTGGGCATACCCATCAGCTGCAATGGTGCCAATCTTAAATATCCCACTTTCTCACTTATACTGCTTGAAAATCTCTTTATAGTCACTGGCCAGACCAGTCCATCTCCCCAGAGATGTTTCTGTGCATCTCTTTCATGCAAGATGATTAAGTCTTGAAAAACCTGTAGCAAGTCTTTAGTTAGTGCTTCAAAAATGGAGCAACTCTTCATCTTAAACAGAAAAAGTAAAGAGCAGATGACATCACAAATGTTCTTGTGCAATGTGTTGCAGTTTGGAGCAGCAGCAATACGAAGAAGCCTTGTTATGATCCAGTTACTAAATTCTAGGACAATAAAAGAGAATCTTTATTATTAAGATAAAAACTAAAATCTCCAATTGAGCATCTCCCTGAGAGCAGATTGCTTATCACTAAAACTAAACTCCTTGAGATAAATGCAGGTAGGCTCAGTAAACAGAGTCTTCACTGGGACATTTATTCAGCAGACCCCCACTGAAAAAGAGGAAAAGAGGGGGCAGAATATGGGGGTTGGGAATGGAAGACACACATTTTACACTGGTATTTCCAGACATTTTCCTCTGTCAGAAAAACAACCTCAGGCAATGAGTACATATCTCATCAACACTATATAGTAATATATCTGTGCAATGATAATGCATAATGTCAAAATCTCTCCTGATAAATTTCCATTATCACAAATGCTAATCCATTTACAGTATTCAAATTCTACCATCATATTCAGTTACAAATTTATAATGATGAACTTACATATCTGCCTTTTTCCCATTTCTGTTCTTTTGGATGATCTCACTGTCTGCAAATTTAAATACCAAGCTTCAACATAAACATTTTCAACAAACTCACCAATGCAACTGCATTCAGTTTCTTCCTGATTTCCATCCACATTTACAAACATAAGTGGGGAAGATTTCATGATATGTTGAATAAAATCAAGCAACATCACAGAACTTGGCTGTGAATCTGATTTCTTAATCAGTTCCAAAGCAACTTTGAAAAAAAAAGAAGACAATATTTAAATCACAAATTTCAATATCAAATTTTATTCACACCTTATGAAAAAGATTTTTTAATATATATAAAATACTACGATATGGTATTAAACCTTCCAAATGATTTAGTGGGAGTATAGTTTTTAATCCATTAAGATAATTTAATGCATATTGTAAACCCTCTATGTGACTCCAAACTGTATGAAGAAAAGTATAAATTACTCATTAAATATTATTAACCCCACATGCATTGGCATTCAGTTTAAATTCTATCCAACTGTGTGATGAGTGAAGAATAGCAAATACTTAACATTTCATTAGGTTTACAGTCTTGCCAGAGAAACAACACTAAGAATTGTTTCAAACCTCCAGGAAATAAAAGGGTTTAAATGTTAAATTCAGTTTACTGAAGCAGAAAGTTTAACAAAACACTAAACATATCTAATGCTGCTCCATTGAAACAGGCCTCTGAATCATATCAGATTTATCCAGATCCCATACAGATCCTATCCACTGTTAGTTAGCACAAGAAGGAAACTATCTGAGATTCAGACAATATTTCAATTCTGAATAGTAACAATTGCAAGCCGTGTTACTCATAAAAAATTACATTACATGATAGTCCTGATTTTCAATGTTGTGAGCATTTGTATTCATACAACCCTGCACTGCATTCACCCCCTCCTTCTTTGGGGGGGTGTGTGTGTTTATGGTTTTTTTTACATATGGAACTTCACATCACAACAGAAAATACTTCATCACAGACTTTATTAAAAAATAATTCAAAAATGGTATTGTATTCAACTAAATCTTTCTTAACATGAGAGTTGTAGGCTTTATTTTTGGCAGGAATTATTTAACGTATAAAGCAGACAATTTTAAGTTATAGGAAACTAATGCTTACCAACATCTACATCTGTAAGAATTCTGTCAATGAACTGGCAGAGTATTTGTCTTGGTTTCTGCACAACTGTGTTGTATTCCTCTGGACTAGCACTAAAATAAAAAGTATGATATTTTGATGTTATCAATTTTGAAGTACAAAATAATTATTTGAAGTCTATCTCAACAACTTAATGTTAAACACTGATTTACTTTTCTCCTAGAAGTCTTCAAAAATGAATACAAATTGATTTCTTGGTGTTGTGTGGGGGTTCGGGGTTGTTTTGTATGGTGGGGTTTTTGTTTTAATTTTTATTTTCTTGTTTTAGTGACCGGCCTGTCCCTCAGCAGTCAGGGCTTGTCAGGTCACATCTTCAGTATACAACTGGACCTCCGTATCAGCTCGCTGCCTACTACAAAGCAAAGCTACGGTGCTCGTGCTGCCATTAAAACTCCAGAGCCCGGCATGTTCCAGCTCGTGTGGTTCTCAGTGAGCGCACACACCACACACAGCGGCAGCCCGGGGCGCCGGGTGTTCTGAGGCCACCACGCCGCTCACATCAGGATCTGCCAGCGCCACCCGGGAGGCACAGACCCTGGCAGGTGGCGGGAGAAGGGACCAGCTGAGGTGAAGGCGCGGGCCCGGCCGCGGGACACCTCGCACACCTCCCTTTCCCCGCCACGCACCGGTGCCGGGCGCGCTTCCCCCAGCGCAGCGCAGCACAGCCCCCGCACATACACGCCCTGCACGGCGGCCGCCGGGCCCGTCCTACCCGGCGAGCTCCCGCAGCGCGGGGATCATGGAGGCCATGCCCAGGCCCTGCTCCGCCATGGCTCCGCTTTGAATCGGGCGGTGAGGCGCGGGGCGGGTACGGCGGGATGGCGGCCGGCAGAGCCCAAACTTCTTCCCTCCGCGCTGCTCGGGTTTAACCGCTTCGTCCCCGCACACGGAGCGGCCGCGGCAGCTCAGGGTCGGCCCCTGATGGTTCCCGCTGGCACCTCGCCGTCCCAGCGGGGCTCTGCTCCGCGAGGCGGTGCACGGACAGGTAACATCCAGCAGGGGCCGAGTGCACCTCGCCGAGCCTCGGCCGCTCCGGCAGCAGCACTGAGGGACCTCCCGGCCCCGGCGGGCGTCTAGCGGAGGATGGGAGGGGATGGGAGAAGGGAAGCGCCGCAGTGTTGAGAGTGGCTTAAGCGAGGAGGGGACTACCCGCGCTGTGAGGGGCGGCGCGGAGGAAACTTCGGTGCCAAGGGAGCGCTCGGTGCAGCTCCCTCTCCGCCTGCCGCCTCCCCGGGCCGGCCGTGGCAGCGCTCCCCGCGCAGGCGAGGCGCATTTGAGTGTCAGGTGCGGGACAGCCCCGCCGGCTGCCGAGACTGGCCCCGAGCGCCACCCGCCCCGGCCCCGCCATCGCCCCGGCCCCGCCATCGCCCCGGCCCCGCCATCGCCCCGCCCCCGCCATCGCCCCGCCCCCGCCATCGCCCCGCCCCCGCCATCGCCCCGCCCCCGCCATCGCCCCGCCCCCGCCATCGCCCCGCCCCCGCCATCGCCCCGCCCCCGCCATCGCCCCGCCCCCGCCATCGCCCCGCCCCCGCCATCGCCCCGCCCCCGCCATCGCCCCGCCCCCGCCATCGCCCCGCCCCCGCCATCGCCCCGCCCCCGCCATCGCCCCGCCCCCGCCATCGCCCCGCCCGCCTGGGCTGGCCCCCGCGGCAGCAGGTGGCGGCGGGACCCGGCAGGGCGGTGGCACTGCGGGACGTGGCTGCGGGGTAGGTGGGCAGCGAGTGGGGCGCAGGGGCTGCTTCTTGGGTGCTGCTGTGCCCCGTGTCCCGTGTCTGGCGGGAGCGAGGGCCGGGGGCGAGCGGCTCGCGGAGCTGGTGGAAGGGCGCGTTCGGCAGGTGAGCGGGCTCGCTGCTACTCCGCGCAGGTAGCGGTGAGCAGCGTGCGTGAGCTACTGTTTATTATTATTATTATTATTACTTGTTTAGCGTTTATTGCTTTATATTATGTTTCTTTTGCGAAACGTTTACATGTGTAAAGTACGGAAGATGTTGATGAGAACCCCTAAAGGACGTGAGGCGGGCGCTGCGCGGCAGCGGGCGGTGCCGGTGCTGAGCGGGAGCGTGTGGCCCCACTTGGGCAGTGAGTGAGCAAACGTTCAGGAGAAAGAAAAAAGGATAAAACACGGGGTTGTGGGCAGGTGTGAACCCTAGAGAGAGTACGCGAGGGGACACTGAACTCTGAGGTTTTTGTCATTAGAAGTTCTGGCTCTTCTGCATTTGTTTATGAACTTTGCTTAGCGTTGTTTCTCGGCTGAAATAAAATCCTCTCGGAGGATAATTCTTTTGCCTGTTTCCACTGTGCTAGGGCTGTGTCTCTTGCATGTAAAATAGCCCACGTGTGTTTCAGTTCCTTGAACCGTTTCAGGTGAATGCTTTCGGGAACCTATTGCTAATATTTCATTCAGAGATGGTTATTTTTGTCCTGCAAAATATATGTTTGTCATTTCAATAAAATTCTGATGGCCTTTTAAAGGCTGGTAACTTGGCAAGGACCTTCAAGAAACTTTACAAAATATAACTGGGTTTTATCTTAGTTTGTTTTTCAGCATATATTGTAATGTTTTTTACAAGCCGACTTTATAAAATGTTAGTCTTTCTAGAGTCATTCCTAGAGAGAAAGCAGGAACCACGTAGCTATTTATGGTTTGTTAAGTAGAACTTCAATATTTCAGGAAGACCAAATACATCTGGGTTTTGTTATCAGTGTTATTTTGAACACAAAATTTTCTGGACAATTTCAATTTAAAATATCTATTATTGTGCAAACAATATTCTGAGTGTAAATTTCCAAGACTGAAATGATAATCACACTAAGGAAGGTGTAAACTGCGCTGCTTGCCAAGTTGATGTAGAGTTAAAACTCCCGTGACATCCTTGATGGACATAAGAGAGTTAGCAGGATACTCCTGGTGTATTAGGAAGTTCAAGAAGACTCTATTATCCTAAGAAATAAGCTAAATTTACTGAATCATGAGGTGATTGTTTTTGCTGGTAAAGCATAGGTGTGGCACAACAAGTGCCTAATAAAGAAGAGTGCTTTTGCTTGTAAGTCTCTTGAGTCAACAGTGAGATCATATCAATATAGGTATTGTAGAAATGCTTTCATTTGTCATAGGTAGAATGCTACATAAACTTGTGGTGCAGCTTTTTTGAGCATTTACTAAGCATGTAATTCAGGCTTTTTTCTTTTTTGTAATAAGTACTTCTAACAGTTCACTAGAGAGATCTCCTGCTCCCCATTCTTCACTGAGAATTTTACTTCCCAGTTGCAAAGCCCCATCTACTGACTTCTCACCACATCATCAAATTTCCACAGCTACCATGGTCTTAGAAGACTCCGCATGAGAATTCCCATAACAACTTCATTGGGCTGTGAGGATGTAAGAAGTCTCACTCACAGCACCTAGTGTTCTATAAACCCTCCAGGGAAACAGCACCTGAAACACCTGGTTTCATTTCTTGCTTTTCTTAAGCACCGGATAAGCACCTCAATAAACTCTTAGTTCATCTCCTTGTTTCTTTCTCGTCTCATTATATTACACTTTTATGTCTCTTGGCCCCCAGGAGGAGAAGCAGTCATGTTATCATGCATTTGAAGACAGCAACTAGTAGCTAATGAAAATAGTGTGCCTTGAGACCATTCTTTGTTTTCTCCTTCAATGCAGCTGTTTCATATTGGTGAAAGGAATCTTACATGTGCAGAACTCAGCTTGCAGAACTTGGGGTCAGGGGAAGAAATTAATGCAGATAAGTACAACTATGTATGAAATTCAGTGTATACAGCACTATCAAGATTTCTGCCAAAGCTGATGTTACTTTTTTTTAATCTTTCATTTTTTTTCCTGCTCTCTTCCCTACTTGGGCGATCTTCTCACTGTATAGTTGCATGATTCTTCCACGCTCAAGCCTCTCTCTTCCTTGGCTTTCATTACTTCTCTACTACATGCCTCTGCAGGTCATTGTACTTATTTTAAGACACTGAGTGATTTTGCATTAGGCCAGCAGGTCTGAGAGCACAAGAGCATGTTAATTGTACTTTTATTCCCTCTGTTGTTTAATTTTGAGCTATAATTACGGTTCTTGGGGCTCGTGTACTCTGTGGACGTACGTGAGCTGTTCGCCCAGGTGGTTAGCATGACTGCAGTTCAATCTCAGCTGTCCTGGAGGCAGACAAAAGGAGTACATGTAAGTGTACATATGTGTTCCTGGATGCTGTCAGGAACTGTGAGATGAGATCATACAGGCTGCTAACGGTGGTGAGGGGAAGCGCAGCCGAGATGGTGCGTGGAGGTCCTGTGAACCTCCATGTAGTTTCACTCTGTATCAGGGTGTGCTTATGGCTCCTCCTCTGCAGGGCTGCTGTAATAACACCTGAGAGGCTGTGAGTACTCGAAGTCATGAAAGTTCTTGTCAGAGTAGGTGCCTGACCTTTGGACACTGGGCACTGCTCTTGTGCGCAGTAAGAATGTGGGTTTCAGCACTCGTGTGTTTTATCTCTGCCTCTGTTGCTTAGTCAACTGGGCTGGAATGAAGTGGCACAGATTAAAATTATGTGTCACCCTGAATATTGGTCTGATGAGTAAACAAAAAAAAGTAAAAAATGGAAACAATAAATGGCAGTAAGGACAACAGGCAAGCCAGAAACCTAAAAACGTATTATGTACATCCAGCCAAGCAAAAATTAACAAGTATGAGAAAAAAAAAAGTGAGGAAAGAAAACATATAACACTAAAATCTATTTGACTTCTATATGTAATCTTGACAGGTCCTAGTCCTAAAAGCACTTATTTGTGTTTTTTTTCTATGAATAAGCCTACTAATATAGTATTGATAATGTAAAATATTCGAGTTATTTGGAGAGATGACAGACTATGCATTCCTTTGGAACCTAGTTTTATTATTTGTATAGCAGCAATTACTTTTTTTTGTTTTTCTGCAATTACTACTTTTAAAAATAGTTGCCTATAAATATATTTTTCTTACTTGTTTCTTGCTTCCCAGTATTTCTAGAAAAGTATTATTCTTGAGGCTAGTAGCTGTGGAAGAAACTTGCAGAAATGCCTTTACTACCAGTATCAGTGTATATCATTAAGACTTTTTGAGTTGATAATTTTTGAATGAGAGTTAAAATTCCTGGAATCTAGTTTTCTAAATAAAAATTTACAGAATCTGGAATTTACTCTTTTAAAAAAACTTGCAGCCGCAGTGATGCTTAAACATCCCTTAGTGAAGTGTAAAACTCTGTACTAGTCATGCTAAGAGAAAATTGTGCAGTGTGCATTTAAAATGTCATTTAAATTACATTTGAAAATTCTGAGTGTTGAAATTATGTAGGTTCTTTTTTTTAAATATTTCTTCAATGAAAAATTGTAGTAGCTACCATTGCTCCAGTTTTCATAGTGAGAAGTTGTTGTTTTCTGAAAGATTTATTATTAGGAGCTATAATTTTCCATCTGGTTCTATGTTCCATACTGATAAAAACTGGGATAGGGTTTATGTATGGGAATATTGATATAAGTTCTGCTAAATGTCCACTTACCCCACCCATTGTATTACTTACTATAGAAATAAGTGCAATGGAGGAGGGAGAAGGGGGATTCATGTTCTTTGTTCTTTTTCCATCTTTTTTTGGAAGGCAAATAAATTAAATCTATTTGCACTGGAACAGTATTTATTACTGCTTTGTTCCTTGGTGAGTATTTTCCCAGTACTTAGAGCCTCCACTACTCTGTGAGGATTTTGTCAATAGAATACATATCACATTAACAGACTGCTGTCTGGAAATTTCTAAACTGAAAAGTTTAGGGGTACTCTTACATGTAAGACTTCATGTAAAGTCTGTGTGTAATGTTTAGTTCCACCCTTCTTACTGCAGTAATTGATTAAATAAAATACTTTCATAGCATTCACCATGATGCCTGAAATACTTTCCATCCATGATAACTGTTGCCATAAAAGCTCCAAAAATCACCAGGTCTATATAAACAGCTTAAATAAATGGAGGACAGGACTATCAGCAAGTAACAGAATCTGGTCCAACATACAATTATCACTGGGAAGGGCTCCACTGTACTGTAGCAGATACTAAGGAAGCAATAAATTGTAAATGTAGTTCCGGGAAAAGATACTGAGCTGAGCAACTGCAATTGCTGTTCAACCTACAGTCGAGGTTTGAAGACCTTCTGTGGAAGGTGTTGTATTATTAGCTCATTTTCAGCCTTGACATTCAAGGAGAAAACAGTCAACTGGTGATAGTGTTGTAATTTTTAAAGCAATGTTAACAATGAAAATAACAACTGACATTAGTCACATCAATATGGATCAGGAATTCCACATTACTGACAGAACCACTTCTGCATTACTGGTTTCTTTATTAAGAAACGTTTATTAAGGTTTTTTTAATCATTGCTGTTGCTAAATCTTTCCAAAAGGGCTTGAAAAGGAAACAGTAAAGGTGGTTTCTCTATTCTCTGGTGTGTTATATCTGTGATAAAATTACTAATTACATGATTTCAGCTTTGATTCATCTGGTCACCTGCATGGAATGCTAGTGTAAGCCATGGCCTTATTATTTACATAATTATTTGTTTTGCTACTTCTAAATGTAACTTGATGAACTTCTAGGGTTTTATGTGGAGGTGTGTACTTTGTTACTGCTATTACATACAGGTGTCCAAGAAGAATTAAGGTACTGCATCACAATAGCTCATCAGAGAGACTGGTATTGCAAAGCCTCAGAAATAAATTATGCATAAAGCAGATTGTGTGCTTCTCCATGCCTGCTTTTGGTGGGAAAAGGATTATCAACCCACTTTCAGGGCTCTCTTGGCAGATGTTTCCTTAATAATAATGGGCACTAGGGAGAAAAAAAAAGCTGGATCCAGTATTTCCCACTTTCATTCAGTTACTGTATTCATCCTTTCATCTCATTAACAATCAGTGCTAGAATAGACTGATTAAAAACACTGACATGTAGAAAAGCTGAAATATTAAGTCATGTGTTACCAGAAAGATTATATTTATTTGATTGTGATAGAAAGAATGTTTCTGTTGAAGATTCAGGACCTAGCTCTTTCTTTCAAACCAGGTGTTCTCTGATATGTTTTCTTTTCCAGAATTTTTGTAGTTTGGAATGTTTTTGTCTTGCTGATTTATCAAGCTCCTCTTCTAACTCCGCATCTCCCCTTCTCCCATTGTGTTTGCACGTGTCCTACTGCTTCTCTTTGCACTAATTTATCACCTTATGACAAAGAGAAACTAAATTCTTTCTTTCATATCCTGAAGGTAGGATGATGTAAAGTAGTATGAAGTTTTCATTGTCCATTGAGCTTATTATATTACTTCTGCAATGTTTCTAGTCCTTCCAAGCTTGATTTATAGAATTAAAATATATTTAATTGAAGCTAGTGAGGGTTTCCTCCTCCCCTTCCAGGTAATATGATGTATTAGATGAGAAATAACTGAATATAAAGACGTATTTCATTTTGCTTATCATCACCCTTATCAGCCACTTAATTGTAGCTGAGAATTTAATTGTATGGGGCAGAATATTTTTCACACCCCAAATTACAAAATGTTAGAGTGCGTAAATTTAGATCACATCAATAATTCTTTTTTTTTGTAAAAGAGAGTTAGTTATCTTTTAAATCTTATCAATAACTCCGTCTTTTTAAAAAGAGTTTTTGCTTGGAGTTGTATATAGGGGTATTACTTCATTAGTTCAAGATCTATTGGACAAATTTTTCTAAAAGCTGATAATCTTCTTCATCTTAATCATTGACATTTATATATCTTTGATCTTTCAAAAGGGATTTCATTATTCTGCTATTACCAGAGATTAAAAAAAGTAATTAAAACTAATGTGTGCACTCCTTAAAATATCCAGAGTCTTTCACCATTCTGTTTGAAACTCAAACCTCCCAACTGGCCTCTTAACCACGGGCAAGGTGGTTTGGTCACCTCTTACCAAAGCTGCTCCCCAGAGAAGCTTGGCAGCAACACAAGACTTGTTTTTTGTCATGCCAGAGCAAATCCCTACTTCTGTCACTCTTGTTGTGTTTGATTTCATAAGGTGGCTTGCACACTGAAATGGCAGCCCTTGTGCTGTGTGGAAGACAGCTACTGGGTCAGCCACACTGGGTTTTTTAATGAACTTGTCTGATAGACTCACTGCTTTGGAGAAAGTAGAAATGATGAAATTATCTGTAATAATAGAAGCACATATTTTGGTTGCATTCCAAAATTTCTGCATGCTTTCCCTCCTGATTTTTTTTTTTTTGGTGTGGCAAATCTATGGAACAGACTCTTCTGCCATATAGTTTATTCTTTAGGCTGCCTTTCTGCTTTTTTTTACTAAGTAAATTAAGATCTAGGCATTTAAACTCAGTAGGATTAATCCATATCAGCCCTCCCCAACGAAATAAGCACATGTTGGATGAGTGATTGACTAGAGTCTGTGTGCTACCTAAGAAGTGCTTCATTAAGATGTCACTTCAGTTGTGCTGCTTCCTGCTGGACTCCTCACTCAGCAGGAACAGACCCAGCAATAGTGGGAAAGCTTGGGAAGGTAAGCACGGTACTGACTTGTGGATTGATAGTAACAGCTCAATAAATATTTCTGTGTCATGTTTAGAAACTTAAAAACAGGGATTTAAATATAGGGTATTGTTTAATGTTCAAGAGCATTAATTTTGGAGACTCAGAAATTTGAGTTATTTTTCATTAATTGTCACTGTGTAAAGTGACAGTAAACAATGTGACAGAGCTACTGAGTTTTTGTGAAGGTCAGTAGGAGGAGGGTAATTCCTTTGGTGCAGACTTGTAGCTAACTTAAAATCCAAAGCATACCAGTTAAAATATTATGTGAAATAAAATACTTATTTTATATGATCTCCTCCAAAGACATGTTTTGTCCTTTGTGAAAGAGCTGATTTACCAACAAGGTGATTCATCTGTTGATCGCAGTTGATCATTTTATCATCAAGGAGTCACTTTTTAGCTACATATTTCATTTGCCAAACATGGAAATTTGCTCTCAAAGTCTGAGCAAGTGTTATGACCTAGGAGTGGTGTGAGAAATATTAATGTTTTCCTTTGTAAGTGTCACAGTTTGGGAATTTTTTGGACTGTAATCTGGCAACTTTGCAGTGCTGTAGCATGTACTGCAGGCTGTGAGAGCAAACTTTATCATGGCACATCTTAAAATGGCTAACACAAAACAAATGTAAATACATTACATTTAAGAACACGCAGAATTAGTGTTTCAGCAAAGAGACTCATCACAAAGGTTATCCGGTTTACAGTATTTTCTGTGTTGTATTGTTCCTGATAGTACATGGTAGATAACTGTATAATTGTATCTTTCTCACCTTGTGGGACGTTAGGTAATTAATTTTAAAGCAGCAAATTAATTTTTAAACTATCATTTTTTGTTTTGTAAAGGTTTTTATTAAACTAACAGTATTTTGTAAGATGAATGTTTTCATGATACTTATAAAAAGGAAACAAAAATTCTAATTAACAAAAATCATGAACACTTTTATGCATTGTTTTCCAGCAGGTGAATAAAATGTTAAATTTTCATTGTTTTAGTAGAAATGCCTGGATGTATCTTATGTATAGACTTTTTTTTAAACTCGTGACTTTGTTGTATAATTGCAATGTATGGTTTAAATGCTTAGGGACATCTGCTTGTGTTGCGAGCTCAAACTATCAAAAAAGATAAATTGTTTAAACTCAAGATCTTTATAGGTTTATTTTTTAAAATTTTGATTTCTGATGTTTGCAAAAAAGATGGTAAAATTTTCACCAAAGCATCAGAAACTGTTTTCATTAAAGAATATAAAGTTATCTCCCAATCATAGGAATCCTAAGGCTGCGATTTTAAATAATTTAGTTAGAAAAAAATTTGCTCAGAAATTTTGTTCTTTTTCATCTACAAAATATGATTAGAAATGACAGTTGGCAACAACAACTGTAGATGTTTTATTCTGGCCTAATTATTAAGAACTACAGCACTAGCAAATGAGCTTCCTGCATGCCCCAGATAGTTTTCTAGTTTAGAAGGTATGAACAATACTCTATTTAGCTTTAGTTACTCAGATTTACTAATGTGCTCCTTTTATCCTCAGCACTTGGGCAAACATAGCTCCTTAAAGCTATGAGCTGGCAAACAGGTAGCACTTGGGAATCCGTGGGCTCTGCAGACTGGCTTTGAAATGCTGCCAGTTGCTTTTGCCATGTATTGTAGAGGACCCTCCTTTTACCTCTAGCTGGACCAATGAAAAAAGAAACCCAGAAATAACCTATGAATTTTCCATGACAGAAAATCCTGGCTTGCTTGCAGTATAGTAGCTGATCAGTCTAATCTAATAATCTTTTGAACCATGTGGAGCTGAAGGAGGCATTAGTGGGTGTCAGAAGGCCATACTGCCATCTGATAATTAATGAAAACTGGAAAACACTCTGGCAGCATGCGTCTATTCAGTACTATTTTATAATTGCAGTTAGCCAGAGTATGAAGAATATGTGGCTATAAATTCAGTTGCTGAGGGCAGAATGAATGCATTTTTATTGTTACTCTTAATGATATTCACATGATTAACTTCTGGGGTGACCTTAAAACTAAGTTCATTAGTAAGAGTTAGCCTGTGTGTCTCTGCTGGAGTTTTACTATTTGTAGCAAGCTGAGGTTTCCTACTTCAGCTTCCAAAGAACAGGCACACGGCAGGATAAAGGCAGTTTCCTGAAATGTCACCGTTGTGCTGTTTTAACAACTCTCTTCTGTTCTGCCTCTTAGGCTGTTTGTTCACCTAGAGCTTTGTTCATAGTTCTGCTCTTAAGGTTATGTGGTAACTAAATGTCTTCTTCATGCTCAGAGAAGTGAAAAATGGTTTATAATGTTCTAGTTGGCTTAAGAAAAAGATCCTTTTCTGAAGTTATGAATGCCATAGAAGGCTAAAGCCTATTCCTCGGCAAAGAATAGAGCGTAACAGTATGTCCTACCTCTCAAGTGGCACTGAACCTGGAAGAAACAGAGGCTTGGGACAAGTACTGACAGCCTTGCAAAAGATCAGTGACATTGTAACAGATTAAACTGTCGAAGGTGAGTACACTTTGATTGGAATAGATGGAATGCAAAATCCAGCAAACTGTCAAAAACTGTGAAGCTCATAACTTGTGAAATTGTAATTTGGCACAATTTGTGGGGTTGAGAAAATACACTGGAATCCGTTTAATTCTAAAACAAATTTCAAGTCTTTCCAGTTACAGAGCAGGTCTTAAAAAGTTAATCTGATAATAATGGGAAGTATTTGAAAACAGAAGACAGGTGTTATTCCATATTTCATGGGTTTTTTAGTTCCTTAGGGTCTGACTTGTGATTTTTTTTTTTTTTTAAAGTTGTGTTTGTAATCCAGACCTGGTTAGCTTTTCTGTTTAGTAATTAACTAGCAATGCTATAGTTTATTGAAGAAGTACAAGAATAATTAAAGTATAAACCCTGACCTTTGAGTCTTATTTGAGAGTACTGGGACCCCCAAAAAGCCTCTCTGTCAAATGAGGATCCTGTCAACACATCATGTGCTCTGAGTTTTTTATTGATACAGATATTTCAATAAGAATTTCAGGATGTTTTCCTACTGAAATTTCCTTTAAAAATAATGCATCTTATATTTGTCATTGTAGTTGCATGCTAACAAAAGCTGCATGGTCCTAAACCTAGACAGAGAAGGGAAGTGCTTAAGTATCATTTGCTGGTGTGTCTTTTAACTCTCTTTTGCTGTCATAAACTTGATATGTAGTGTCAGCCTAGGCACAAAAGAGTGACTTGAGGTGGGAGTTCTTGAATGAACTTGCTTTTAGTAGTGTAGCCTTTCCATTTATATTTTAGTGTAGTTTGCTCTAATGGAATGTCACAGAGACACCAAGTTTGGACTTAAAAAAATAATTCTGTTCTTCAGAGCAGTTACTGGTAATCAAATGGGTTTTATGAGCAAACTGTTTCCTAGTTTCTCATAAAATTTTTTCTATGTTAATGATACTCTTTCCCATCTAACATGTATTTGCATGCTGAAACTACTATGATGCTTTGACCTTCGTAGGAATTCATTTTGCCACAATTCCTGTGTTTGGCTGCTGTAGTGTTGGTTCAGCCTATTTTTTCCTTGCTTTTTGGTCTCAGCAGCTGAGGTACCAGCTTCCAGTGTTAATTGGAAAGCATGATCCTTGCCAACTGTGGCCCTCCAGAGACAGGGCATTTTCTAGGCCACTGGGTGGATGCATCCAGAAGTGATGCACGAGCAAAGATACTCATATGGGAACAAGGTCGGTAAGGCAGGGGAAGCCTTTGGAATAGGAAGAGCAAAAAAGATGCTTGATGGGAGCTTGCACAAGTTCTCCAGGAAGGACGGTCTAGCACATTTATGTACAGGGAAGCCAAATGATGAGTCAGCATGGGACATAGGTTTCAGTGTAATAAACTGATTTTTGGAGAGTATCAAATGATCCATCCAGAAGGCAAATGATATTGCTGGTGAGAAGAGATAAGAATATATGAGATAAATGAAAAAATACATTATGTTGATTGAACTTCTTCTGTTCAAGGCTCAGTCAAATGGTTCCTGCACCAGTGTAAACATTTTGATGTTTACACATGTAAAGAAGTTTCTTCTACCAATTCACCTTAATTCTAACTGTTACTTCCCTGCTAATTAGTTTGAATATAGTTCTGCAGTCATGGATTACTTAAATACATTGCCATGTGTGAAATGGAAAAGTAGGAGTTTTGCTTCAAGAAAAGTGCCTTTAAATGTTTCATTTATGTTCAAAACTCCAGCTTCAGATTCTTGGATAAAAAGATGAGATGGTGGGGTTGTACATTTTCCAGTGGGCTTGAGGGGACACTTATTACAAGATTTGCTCAACAAATGGAAGGTCTTCTGTGTGATCTCATGTCTCCCAAGAGAATTCCTTAGTCCCACTTCTGACCCTGTTTTTGCCTATTGTTTCCTTTGTTTTCCTTTGTGTTGCAGTTGTGTGTCATTAATACCATGTAAATTTTATTGCTGGATGCGAGACTTTTATTGGAAAAATCAAAATATTAGTATGTCTGTGACTTTCTGTGTAATGAGCTATGGAACTGAGACTTTGAGTGTTTACACTAACACTTGTATTTCCGTAGCAGCCCCAAACAAGAACTGCCTCTGTCTCTCTTGGAAGGAGATTGCAGTTGCATTA
Source organism: Corvus hawaiiensis (assembly GCF_020740725.1). Lineage (NCBI taxonomy): Eukaryota > Metazoa > Chordata > Aves > Passeriformes > Corvidae > Corvus > Corvus hawaiiensis. The sequence goes on from NC_063222.1 coordinate 13,607,323, forward strand.
CACTTAAGTTGTTTCTAAAGTTTTCATTACTTTATTTATGGCATGATTACTAGAGATGCTGAAAGTCCAGCTGGCTCCAGTTGAAGCTGTTGGAATACAACTGAAAAACTTGTTCTTAATGGCCATGGTACCTTTGCTGTGGTAATAAGGAAGATGTCCTGTACCTGAATGCCTAAGTAACTAATCTCCTTTAGGCCAACTGTAAGGCTTGATAGGATGTTCTAGAGCTGAACTGCTTTAGGTTGGTGGCACATCTTCCGAGCTTCTGATGTCATCCAGGCATTTACACTTGTGTCTCCAAGCTGTTTGCCTACCAAGTCATAGGCTCAAACATCTTTAAAAAGACATAACGGGACCATCCTTTTCTACTGTAGAATGTAGTAACTCTATTCTTGTTTATTCTATTTCATAAGCTACTTTTTTTCGCAATGAATTCAGAAAACACTTTTTAGTGGAAACAGTCTTATTAGTGGATAGTTGGTATGTTTATGTTAAAAATGAAGTTCTTATGCCTTTTGTGTTCTTGATTAAATATTTGTGTTGAGGAATGGAAACCATGAAAGATGTTGAGATAGCATAAAAGGTAATTAAGATTTATGGCTTGAGTCTATTCAAGTTCTTACTATGCTTCCATTTTCCTTGTGTCTATACGTCTCTTGACATAATTCGGATACCATGTACATGCTGTTATCCAACTTTCACCAAGGTAAGGGCTGTTCATAAATAAAAGTGAGAGCAAGTGCCACTTTAGCAGATTCACTGTATCCAACTTTTACTTTGGGTCAGAGTTTTTTGAATCTAACCATGTTAAAAAGTCAGTAGGGAAACTTTAATTTTGTGTCCCTTAATTTGTTGTAGTATTATGGCACACATTTATTATTTTGTATTGTATACTTTGATTCTGTACTCCATAATTTATTGGAAAGGTAATGTATTTAAATTACATAAAATATGAAGATTGTTAAGATACTGAATTTTGACATTTTTATCACATAAAACATAAATCTCATCTCAAAAGTAGGATGATTTTGCTTCAGATTAAGGGGTACATTGTTTTTGTAGACAATCTGATCTTGTGTTCTGAAAAACAGAAGTATTGTGTCTTATCAAGAGATCTGTAAGAAAAATCTTGTTTCTGTTTTTCTGATACTGATTTGCCTGGTATTTTCAAGTCCTAAAGAAAAGCTTCTTGTTGCATGGAAGCAGCTTTGTTTATATATTTGCCTGGAACTGGTTTGCTGTCAGGTAGGGAGTCCTGGACACACTGTATTACAGAAATACACAGATTTAACTCCTTTGCTGTTCTGTAACTTGCAAAAGTGACCTAACCAGAACTAGTATTAGGAATGACAGTATTTATAAATATCAGAAAATATAATTAGAATGTAGTAACTTGTGTGCACAGCTCTGGAGGGCTGGTGCTACTGACTTATGTCAGCTCAGTGTCCCGGTTTCACAGATAAAGTCACTATTTCAGATTTGCTCTTGATGGCAATACTCACAGCTCTGTGTTGGAAGCAGGTGAAACCTGTAAAACTCTTAGAAAAACAGGTAATTAACCAAAGCAAAATGGGTCACGTGATTTGAGATAATCCATTTGGGCAAATTCAGCCCAAAATGTTGGTGTAGCTAGACTGTAAACAGGTTAGGTTTGCAGAACGCTTCATGAAAGATGCTTCCAGCATGCAATATCCTTTTTTCAAAATTACTTCCCTACAAGTGGTGTAGGCATAGGTAAGGTTTCTGTTGATATATCTTATTTGGAGTGCTGAATGCACCAATACAAAGCACAGGCAGTTTGAGATCCTCTTGAATGATGCATGCAAAGGAAACTGCGTGAAACTGATACTGTTGATAAATTTGCATGGCTATTCCGTACACTTAGCAGCCAAAGGAAGCTGGAGGCATTGTGTTTGTATGAAAAGGTATCTTTCTGAAATAAGCTTTTATCTGCCTTATAAGAGAGTTGCTCTCATTCCTGACCTGAGCCTCATGAAATTGTTTTGTACTTACAGCATACTAAGTGAACTCTGACCAGGCCCATGATCAGTCTAGCAGTTAGATATCTGAGCTTGTTTTACTGTTTATTCATAAGTCATCCAGGTTTATCTTAAAGGCATAATGGAAGTGTTGATTCTGTTTTTCACCAGAGTTACTGTACTATGTCGAATAAATTCCTATGGAGTGAGTAATTAATTTCAGTGTACATCTAGTCCTTCCATGAGATACATATTTCATTGCCACTGCGGCTGGTTTGCTAGCCTTCCTTTAGCAGAGGTCAGTGCATACAGTTTTGGACGAAGTTAAAAATACTGGTTTTCCCTCTTAAGTTGTACCTTGTTCACTATGTAATGCCATTCGTAAAAGACTGAGGAAAATTCCATGAATTATTGGTTTATATAATATTTCTTCATTGTTATCCTCTAACTTCTAGTAATTAAATACTTTTGATCATCATAAATATATCCAGTCATGTTTATAAGCCCAGGTTGAGAAACATTGTCTGAGTGTTCCAGGTTGTGAAGCTTCAGCTTGTCTGTATGATATTGCAAGAACTTTGCTCTTCGTGCTACTCTGCTAATAACTGTAACCAATACCATAATTATACCCCGTCTCTTCTATCAAAAATTAGCCGCATGTTTGCAGTATCTTTATATATATACACACAGGTATATATAAGTATGTAGCAAATTACTTTGACCTTTTGGTGCTCTCCCATTTTTAAGATCAACAAGCATCCTCTGCTGCATTTGGAGTGGATCTATTTTTTTATCTTTTTTCTTTATAAAACCCAGTGCTCATCATTTTACAGGTGTATTAGATTAGTTCTTTCTGAACTAATTAGATGGCTGGCCACACCTGGGATTCTGCGTCCAGTTTTGATTCCTGCCACAAAGAAATGTGGACAGGCTGGAGATGGTCCAGAAGAGGGCCACAAAGATGATCAGGAAGCTGCCATAGGAGGAAAGACCGAGAGAACTGGGTTTGCTCAGCCCTGAGAAAAGAAGGTTTATGGGAGACCTTATCACCATGTTCCAGTATTTAAAGGGGGGTTACTCCCTTTTACAAGAAGTTGCATGGAAAAGAGGAGGGGCAATATCTGCACGTTGCTCCTGGGGACATTCTAATTGGTCGTAAGAAGACAATTTTTCAGAAAGAGAACTGTCAGTCATTGGAATAATCTCCCCAGGGTAGTGGTGGGTTCCCCAACATTGGACACTTCTAAGATTTGGCTGGGCAGACTGCTGGACCATCTTGTCTAGAGAGTGCTTTTGCCAAGAGAGGTTGGACTGGCTGATCCTTGAGGTGCCTCCCAACCTGGCATTCTGTGATTCTGTGACTGTTCCACAATCAAGGCCTCTTTCACTTTGGATAACATACAGTGCATTTCTTTCCTAATAATGTCTCCTGCAGCCTTATCACTGATATGGGAAAGAAAAGCTATCTTTCTGTATCCTATATAAGGGCAAACAATAATAATAAAATTATAAAGTCACTGCTGAACTCTAATGATTATTCATTTTGTCATAAAGATTGAGACTTACCACAATAAGATAAAAACTTCAGTAAGTTAAGGTAACCTCCACTGCTCTTTTATTACAGACCACCAGTGCAACACCTAAACAATTTGTCCTTTCACAGTGTTAAAGGATCGATTCAGTTGGCCCCTAATCATCTTTATATTTGAAGGACAAGAATAATCTTGTCCTGTAAGTAAAAAGTTCTTTCAGTCTAAGCTGAGCTGGGGAGGGAAAATGAAGAAATAAACAGAACAAACAAACTTGGGTAGTTTTATCTTCTTGGAAAACATCAGAAATCTCTGTGTGTGTGTTCATATCAAGATAACATTCTGTATGTTAGTTCCAGTGCTCAAATCTTTATTGTATGCAAATATTTTCAGCAGTTTTTAATTAGCCTTTCCTCTTCTTTCCTTACTGACTAAAGGGAATATGCAATGCATATTCTTGTTTTAGAGTTCCTTTTGTGTGTCTTATACCTTATAATGCATTATTTTCTCACTAAGACTGGATGGAACTCCTAGTTTTTTCTGGTGAGAGATTAAAAGACACTGATAGTGCTTGAAAGCTACCCTGTTCTCATCACATCGACTTAAGGAGTCCTGGATAACTAACCCAGGAATACCTCAGGTTAAACTGTATTTTGGGGGGACTTTTTTTCCATTAAAATCGATAGCAGGTTTGATTCAAAGCCAAATAAGAGAAGGAGAATTTTCATGTTTGTAATTATAGATAATACATAGTAATAACCAGCTGGTTGTTGACATAAAAGCACAACCTGTATATGCAAATGATGCTCTTTGGCTATCATTAGACACAACAGCTTTAAGAATGATGCAGCAATAGGCAGTATTTGCAGCAGGGAGAGAGGAGGTGTGTCCCTGATACCAGACAAAAAGAACAGCAACAAAAGAAAATAAGCTCTCGAGTCAGCATTCTAAACTCCATTGTCACTGCTGTAGCAGCTGCATGTGGAAATGAGGCAAATAGAATTTGAAATGAAGAGCTGGAAAAGAAATTGCCACTTGCCTGCATGGATGGAGACAACTATTGGGCCTGATTGCCAATTAACTGCTCTGTTTTTTCTGACAGCTTTGATAACAGGTCAAAAATGTGATGAGAACTGCTCTTTGACCTACTCACTTCATCTTTTGTGGTTGTTCAGCCACAGATACTCCTCTGCACACAAAGAAATACCACAATCGTACCAACAGTAATTTGTATCTGTCTTATGTTGGATGTGGATGATTTCCAGGAGACGCCTGTGAATTGTCTTTAGATTGAAAAAGCCTTCCAGGCATAGAAAGCAGGCTGGGACTACATAAATATTGTCAGTTCACATTAAGCATATTTTCAAGGACTAAAGAGGATCAAGGGCACTTCGTCAGCATTAAACAGTGTTTGTACCTTCCCTGTCCTGGAGCAGCGGGAAATGGTTTAATGTAGGCATAGACTACAGAAAATCGAAGTGTCATATGAATGCCCTCAGAGTACAGAGAAATGTTCTCTGTAAATGAATATACCTTTCAACAGGTAGTCATAGTTCTAAGACATAGGTAAAAAAGGAGGCTAAATCTTGTCAGAATTGCCTGTGCACTGAGTCATCTTTGGGTGGTGATGAGCTTGGGTGTGCATGGTATTTATTAGCTTGGACAGAAGGTCCCTGTTTCCCTACTGAAATGTCTGACTAGTTAAGGTGTTGTCTCTGTTCAGACTGTCTCTCCTGAATGCCCGAACCATGATTGCAGCAGTTTTGCCATTTAATTGACCAGATAATTTACCCTGTAATGATATCATAGGCTATTTAAGGCTGTCTCTTTAGAGCGGTTATTAGCTTTATTTATCTGCTTCATTCAAGAACAGATGTTTCTACTGTGTAACTGAAATAATCAACGTCTTTGGAAATCAAAGACTGCTATTTTATGAAATAGAATATGATGGCAAATCTAAATTAGTAATCATAAAAGGGCAGGAGTGAAACTAATTGCATGCAACTTTGCAGAAATTGGTGAGATCTGAGTCATGATAATGGTAAATAGTTAAAAACACTAATGGTGCCAGCAAAAATGCTGTTGTCTTATACTTGCTTAGCTAAATATTTCACTTATGCTTTGTCATGCCATTTCAGAGGAGTGTCATCTGTTTGATTTTTTTTTTTTTTTTTAGATTTGGAGTACTTTAAATTTCCTTAGTAATTTGCATTTAAATGTTTTATTTTTTTTCACCAATTTTTCCACAGTTCATTATTTCTTTAATTGCCACATCAGGTTCCCAGTGAAGGTACTTGCACTTCCAGAAATGTCTGTGTGAAGGGTTATTTTTTTTCTGAATATATATTTTAATTTTTTTTTTTGTTTTGAGTATGAAGACTGCTACATGCTGTTAGTAAGCTTAGCAAAATGGGTAAGAAGGATTTTAGTACTTAAATAAGATCTAGTGACATGAAGGAAAAAGACTTGCCACCCACACTCAAGGCCACATCCTGTGTGACCCACAGGAACAGTCCCAGTGAAGACACAGAAAATACTAACCCAAGTAAAGTAGACAAGATCTATTTAAAATAACCCACTGTTGTTTAAGAACTCTGTTTATATAGCATCAGGGAAGAAAAATTTTCCACAGAAGGTGGGAAACAAAGGTACAGTCTTTCCTAAGGGCATCCAGAATGATTAATGGTAAAACCAATTGTTGAAATCAGGTTTCCTCTTCTAGGGTCTTGTCCCATGGGTAACAGTCCTGTTCTGTTGGTAGGCTTGGTTTTTGGGGAAGAAGCAGCTGCATATAGCAGATCTGAATATATTTATTGTGAACTTGGTCGTTCCAAGAATATATTTTTTCTTTCTCTAAAGCAAAGGCACTAAACCAGAAGGAAAACTTTGGCAAGTTTAGAGTAACTTTGATGAAAATATTTATGTGAGGTGTATTTTTGCCACTTTTGGCTTATAAAGTAAAAGCAAAGATGAAACTTGGATGTTTAGGGTAGGCACAGCCCCACCTGTAGCACACTGTGCTCTCTCCAGCCAGGTGCTGCTCAGAGCTTAGTGCAGACAGGTGGTGCTGCCCTGGCCTTGTGTTGTGTGTGCCAGTGGCACTGCACAGTGCAAAATGGCAAATACAAATATAAACTTGTGTGTTGAGACAACTGTGTGTGACTTCTTTACAAAGCTGCAATTACTCCCAATAAATCTGAATCATCCTGTTGTAGTAAAGCTTTGATAAGAGGAAATGGGCAAAGATCTTTCATGGGAGCTTATCAACCCTTGTGAAGGTGCCTTCAGTTTTGTTTCGCTTTTTTAAGGAGGTCAGGAGAGAAAGATTCTCACTGAGACTCCAATCTTTGCTCAGTAAAAGCCTTCATTCAGCTCTTTGACAGTGTTAGGACACAACAGGGTATCAGAAGAGTGGTAAGGTTCAGGAGGTGGTTCCTCCTGCAGCAGCTCTGGAAAGGCTCCTCAGTGTTCACCCACAGATTGTAGGAAGGTACTTGGAAATGTCCCACTGAGGTTTATGTTGTGTAAATGTTGGAGTGCTCAGTGCTTTGCAGGACTAGATCCCAGCACTAACCACTTCTTGGCAATGATACTGTATCTCACTTAGAAATTAATGTTGCCAAAAATTGTTTGTTGAAGTCTGAGGAGATTTTAATGCTTGAAAACCACTTAAGCAATGGAGGTAGGTTGCTGGCCAGTGCTTATTGTATGCAAATGAAAACATCAAATGTATGTAAACAGGTGCTGCTATTGTGAATTTTCACTCACTATTACAGTGAAAAGAATTGCTAGGTATTTGATGTACTTTAAAATGTTGTTTTTAATGTTTTAAGTGTGCCAGGCCCGGACATGTCATTCAGGTCTGGTACCTTGTGTTGAATAGATCAGTAACTAATATGTATAATATCTTACCTGTTTATTATTATTAGGTATAAGCAATTGAGGACAACACTTCTGCTGTCTGAAGATGGAAAACAACATAACTACTATATCTCGGGAGGAGCTTGAGGAGCTACGAGAAGCATTTGGCAAAATAGGTATGCTTTAAATAAGGGAATCATAAGGATGCCATTAACACTGCAAAACTGTTTAGGATTTGTGGAAGAAATCTTTATGGATCACTTGGTTTTGATAGGGCTGTGTTTTTCCTCTGTATTGCCAGTAATATCTAAAAAAAATGTAAAAAGACATTTGCATAGAGCCCCTTACTTTCACTGGAAACTATGTGTATTAATTTCTTTCAACTTCAGCACTGAAAACAGATACATTTTCTTGCAGGGTTGGTTGCATTATTTGTGTTATTGTATATATTACATCATGGGTCTCAAAATCCAGTGTTTTGAACTCCTTAATTCTGAAAAAAGTTTGATTAAGCTTCAGGTGTTATATATGTTCATGTTAGATTACTTGGTTTTTGCTTTACTTTCATGCTTTGGTGAACTAATAATGTCTCTTTTAATTTATTGAATAAGATTTTGTTTTAAGTAAACTAAACTTGGAGATTTTTTGATCTTTTGCATCTAGCTGATGTTAATAAATAACTGTACAGTTTTGTGTGCTTGACAGGATGTTTACAGATTAATCAGAGCACAGAGAAAGTGTAAGAAATTATATAGCAACTAACCCTTTTTTCCAGATTGCACTGCTGTTGTGAATGTTCATGTCTGCTTTATTTCTTATTCGCTGCAGTTCTGAGGGGTGATATGTAAATGTGCAGCTCAGGAAATGAAACAAACATGTTTGTAATCAGTCATAATGGGGGGAACAGGGTCATTTTAGGCAAGAAGTCTTAAATATTAGGAGTCTTTACTTGGTAAAGAAGCTATTGGGAAGCTGTATGCTAGAGATTTTTAAGACCATGAGGAGTATGGAGAAGTGAAGAGGCAGTTATTGAGGTTCTGCCAATACAGATACCACGTGATGCCCAGTAGAGAGTCAGGAAGATAAAAAGAAAAAGAAGCCACTTTTCTTCACTATAAATAATGGAACAATGAACCCATTGACTCAGGATGTTGTTAAGACCAAACAAAGAGTAGAAATTCTAAAAGGGAGTAAGATACATCCATGTAAGATAATTAATGAGTTGCTATTAAACAATCATCAGGACATCTATAGCTCAAGTAGTTTATGTCCTGCAGGTGCTGGCATAACAGGTCAAGGAGAAGAGTGCTGTATACATGTATCAGTTTACTGAGAGATGTTAGCATAGGTAAACACTCACTGGTGTTGTCTGACAGCTTTTCTATACGTTTGGTTTTCACCATCTGTATTCCTTCTTTTTCTCCATTTCCTGCCTGCATATTTTCATATTTCTGCTTTAAGCATTGTCTGTACTGCTCCTACTCACTGAAAAGCATTTTTTTCCTTATGCTTTCTGTAAAACATAAAAATTAAGCATCATTAGATTTTATAATTTTTTTTATTTTTACATTTCTAATCTCTTTATGGATAAATTGCTTGCAGCTACATCGGTAAACTGAGAGAAGGCATGTATTTAACTCTCAGCTTGTCATCATGGAAACTTACCCTCGGTGAAAGATGAACCTAGAGAAATAAAATAGCTGGTAATCTGAGTGAGCTCATGAACATGTCCTCTGCTGGTTAGACCATCCCTGTTATTATGTGTGGTTTTACATGTCTGCAAGCCAGTGGATGGATTAATACATATGCAAATAAAAAGTTTGTGTTTTGATTTGGGAACTTCTGGTAGTATCAAAAACACAAAATGATTTTTTTTTACCCTGTGTTTTTAGCCTTTTGTCAGCAGTGAAATGTGGCTGCCTTATGAAGCTGTACAGAAGCTACATAGTGTAGTATGGACTACAAGAAAATTGCTGTATAGCAATTAATTATGGCTTGAGATGAAAGCCATATGTTTCTCTGCTTGCCCTTCCGTAATGAGAGGCATTCATCCACTCTGGTATTATTGGCTGAGTTCTGATACTAGACACAGTATGAGGACATGTTTTTAACTAGTAAATGAAAAAAAAACCCCCAAAGGTGGGAGCACCTTCACAAGTCAGAAAAGTGGCCACATCATCTTCTGTTTCTGACTCATTGTGATGTTCTCTTAAATTTCTTACAAATGTATCATTCATAGAACTGGGAAAATACTAGTAACTAGTATTTTTCAGGAGCTTTAATATGATCATGAAAGTCACTGAAAATTGTTGTCAAACATGGAAAATATTAGCATTAAATATGTAAAACAATGGGCGTTATATCCAGTCTTACTTAGGCAGGATATGATTTCTTGTATCTGATTGGACTTTGTCTATATTGTGTATGAACTACAGCTTTTCTGCTTTTAAAAGTACTTCTCTCCATTATGTAGCCAAGGGACAGGTAACCACATTCTCAAATTCTGCTTGTATAAATATATATATAACCATGTATGTGGAAATATGCATAGATTTAAAAAAATAGGAACAGGTAAGGTGGTTGATTCATTTACGTGTTACTTTGGATAAAAACATGGGTGTGTAAAATGATTGTTTATTATACTAGGATGAATTCAAGACAGCTTTCTGCAAAGAGATTGGCCAAAGGTGAAAGTACAAAGGGTATTTTTGATTGTTTCTGTGCTGTTGCATTATTCATCATGAATAATTCAAATTATACTCAATTTATTTTTATATGAGACAGCCATTAATTTCTTCCCACAATTTCAAACCTTTTGTTGAAAAAAAGCATTTTGGTACTTTGCTGTACATGAACGTTCCTGCCATGCTCTTGGGAGCCGAGTGTAAGTGGAGGTGGCAGCTCAAATTGCTCCCAACAGAGCCAGTTAAAAGATTAAGGAAGGTCACCTTTAATAAACAGATACAGATCATCCCAGACTTACTCTTCACAAGCAAGCCTGACCACATCAAAAGTTTTGAAGAACAGAAAATATCTATCAGATACTGGGATAAGAAATAAAATGTAGTCAGGCAGAGTTCTTGTGTAAGTAGTTTTTCTTGTGGAAGTGCTCTTCTAATAACAACATGCATCAGATTTGAGCTTACTGATTGCAAATGGTTTAATATTGGCAGTAAACATATATTAATTGATCTCCCTTTGACTTGAAGGTTTATAGATAATTTTGTTGGTAGTCTTAAAAAAAACTTCACTATTTGCAAATTTGCTATATTGTTATATCTGTGCTAAGGGATCATAAGATAGTTCCTGAGAAAGCATGTAACAAGCTGGCACAAGTCCTAGACAGTTGTGCCTCTAATCCACAAGCATTCCTTCATACTTACTTACCTATATCAGAGAAAGAAATACTAATCTCCGAGAACTGCATTTATCACACTTCATTTATTCTTAACAGTTACCATACTATAGTAAATGAGTATGCATAAGTTTACTTAAGTATAACAACTTGTGTTTTCATTCTACAGATATTGACAACAGTGGGTATGTCAGTGATTATGAGCTTCAAGACCTCTTTAAAGAAGCAAGTCTGCCTTTGCCTGGATACAAAGTCCGGGAGATTGTAGAAAAAATCATTTTAGTGACAGATAGCAACAAGGATGGGAGAATCAACTTTGAAGAATTTGTCTCTGTAAGACATTCCCTTTGGATGTTTATCTACTGTCTGATATCTGCTGAGAATTAGGATAGAAAACTGAATTAAGTGGTACAGCTATTTTTATATATAACTATTATTTTGAGTTTTCTCTGACAACTTAGAATATCCTATATAGTTATTTTCTAATTTTTGTCTTTCACACTCCTGTTTAATTTAACAATTCTGATTTGAGCAGCATGTGAAAGAACAGTAGTTGCAATCAGTCTTGTTTTCTGTTTCCTCCAAGGCGAGGGGAAGGACTACATATTGTAGGAACTGTTGGGCCAGCCCTTGCTCTGACAAAAGAACAGACAATTAGTCACCAGTCTCTGAATGCTCTTAGTAGTGCAAACATTAGTCTATCACTATGCTTAATCTCTATACTAAAGGCTGTTTATTACTGGGAGTGAGGTACAAGTTTTCCCTTTCAGTGAACAAATTTCAAAGTTTTAGACTTTTCTAAATGAGAATCACTCAGTGGTGCATTTTAAAATAAATAAAAACTTACCAGGCTGTTGGTTTGTGGGTGTTTGGGGATGATTATGTTTTGCTTTGAAGTTAGAGTACTGCTGCTAATTGTAGTAGGTTGTTTGTTGAATTAGTTATTGATCTTTCTTTCTGAAATTCTAAACATTCAAATACTTGCTTCCAGATATTAATTGTGTCTGTTACTTATACTTCATTGTCAGTCTGACACCCCTGCAGTATCTGGGCAGAGCTAGGACATATCAATATATCCCATGTGGTTTACATTAGAGGTAGGTGAAAAATGGTATTAGCTTGATAAAGGAAGGGCATGTTTAACTGTCATGTCATAACCTTCTACTGCAAAGCATGTGGGGTAATAAGTGGGAAAAATATACTATCATCATCAAAAATGTGTGTATCTTTAGTTGTGTTCTTCAGTTTACCAAAATATCTGTGAAAAAATTGGGTAGATATTTGTATGTCCTTTTTTTGGATAGCATGGCTTAATACAGGTGTTCACTGAGAAATAATATGTTAGATATCCAGTACAGATATAGATATCCAAACAGTTGGGGTTTTTTTTGAACAGAAGTCAATGTGAATATCAAAGAAAGTCAGGTTAACTATTGAGTCTAGAATACTTCTATGAATTAACAGTTATTTGAAGGTACAATCAATCACAAAATGCTCTACATTTTTCTAATTTCAGATAATTCAGGAATTAAAAAGCAAAGATGTTAGCAAATCTTTCAGAAAATCAATAAACAAAAAGCAAGGAATCACAGCAATTGGAGGAACATCGGCAATATCTAGTGAGGGAACACAGCACTCTTATTCAGGTAAGAAATAGTTAAACATAGGCAAATTTTGCAAGGAGGAAGACTCTTTAAATTTGCACTACGGAGAAAACAGAGCCTAACTGGAAAATGTTGGTGCTGAAAGCAAATTAACACAGCAAAAGCAGCTGGAGGTGGACAAGGTAAGTGTAGGTGATAGTTTATTAACTCTGTTCAGTTGTTTCTAGTTTCATGCTGCACTTGGAGGCAAGTTAGGCATCTGTGTTAGAGCAGAAGAGGAAAACAAAGTGCTGAAAGCTTGTAAGGGGGAAAAATGGCCCCTTTGGCATACTTCTAGTAATGCTAGTCAAGTTTTTGCCTTTATTCCATGCTAATGGGCTCTTATTCCTATATTCAGATAAAAAATGAATCCTTATTTTCATTTCCACAGTGTTAACTAACATGAACTAAAAACCCACTAACAAACCACCACATATTCTTTCTGGATGGACTGGTCTCCTCAGCTGTCTCTGCCATTATGTAATTGTTCACTCCTACATGGTTTTTGCGTAGACTCTCTCACACTGAAGAAGTTGCTTTTAATATTTGATCTGTTTCTTTCTACCTCCCCATGCTGCATGGAATTTAAGTTGGTAATTGTGCCTAATTGCATTGCAGCTCCTGGTGAGAGTGTGAACCACCTTCTAGGATCATATTGCAATCAGCAATATTGCAACTTTTTTGATTGACTTAAGTCTGGAATCTGTGTGGTTCCAGATTGTGTTAAGATTCTATATATGAGGAAGATTCACTTTGATTAGCCAAAGGTGGCAATATCCTCTCTTTCCGTAGGATTCTAGCACCAGCTATACCTGATACGTCCTCAAAGCAGGGCATATGCTCCATCTCAGAGGATGCCTGTGGGGCATCAGAGGTAATTCTTTAGATGCTGTTTTATTTTCGGTGGAGAGAAATGAGCCCCACTAGAGCACAATTCACCTGGCCTGGCCTCACCAACCATCTCGTTTATGATGAGGTGAAGTGTACTCTAGAATTTCACGTTGTTTCCCACTGACAATGAAAGAAGTGTAATGAGTCAGCTGCTTCTTGAGGTGAGGTGAATACTACCTCTGCTTTTTGGGAATTTGGATACTGAGACTTGATTGACTGTTATCCAAATAAGCTTTCTTAGATACATAGTAATAAACTCTGCACTGAATATGAAAGAGAATTTAAAACTGAGATATTAAACTTTTTAAGTCTCTCAAAGCTAAAGACAGTTCAGCAGTCAAGATCAGTCTGAAAAGTCTGCCAGTCTCTGAAGTCCAATAGGAGGCTGTATGAAACGCTGCGTTTTAAACCATCAGTGCATGGATTGAGTTATTGCATATTTCAGAGGAGAAATTTTCCCCTCTTCTTTGTAATTGCTGAGAAACTGAATTTGAAGTCAGCCATGAGGATACCTTCCCTATGATGTTCCCATGATTTTTATGTTATCCTTCAGAAAATCACCAGATACTTAGATGGTGCAGTGGGAGAAACTCAATCTGTACTTACCATTTTTTGTGTTCTTTCCCATTGGTCTGATTTTTTTAATAACTGAGCCGTGTGAAACTAAGGGCTTTTGTTGCAGATGAACCTTTTTGACTCAAGTATGCTGTTAGTAGTCTGTGTTCATGGAAATGTTAAACTATTATTTTAATGCTTTCTTTTCAGAGGAAGAAAAAGTTGCTTTTGTTAATTGGATAAATAAGGCTCTACAAGATGACCCAGACTGTAAGCACCTCCTACCCATGAACCCATCAGATGCCAGTCTTTTTAAATCCCTTGCAGATGGCATCCTTCTTTGGTGAGTCCAAGGGTGTGAGAAAGAAAAGAAATTAATCTCAACAGTTAAATGCTGATCACAGTGACATGAACTGGAAAACTTTAGACAGGCTTTAACATCAAGACTCCACTCTTAAATATTTCAATCAAAGTGTAAGATGGGGAAAATCTGTTTGCCCATAGAAATGTGATTTTTAGCAAATTTTTTATGTGACTCTGTGCATATGTTATAGAAGCAGTTTTCCACTTCAGACCCATGTTTATACGTGCTACATATGTGCAGGCTGTTTATAAAGGAGATAGTTAAACAGTTCATAAATTCATTAGTTGAAATAATTAGAAAACTTGACTACTTAAAATATTTTTTAAAGTTATTAATTATAGTCACTAAATCATGGGATAGAAGGAACAGACTTCTGAATTAAAGCCATGGCAAAACAGAGAGCATATAGTAGGTCCCTTAACTTTAGTCTGCTGTAACTTTCTAGTTAGTTATAGGTAGATTAATAGTACTTACACACCATGGTAACAAGGGATTAGCATATTAGTAATGATGTGAATTGAGATCCATGTGGTACGAGGTACTGCAGAAATGCAGTGCACAAATACACTGATTATACTACAAAGTTTTTCAGTAGAGACCATTTAAATTACTTTGGTTTACAGTTCTAATCTTGTCAGGAACTTTTTTTGACAGTTACAGATATGATCTATTAATTATAAAAGCCAAATGCAACATATTATCTGGGGCATTCTGAATGAATGTGCAATTATTTAATGGGGGAGAAGAGAGTTAGAGGATGGTTGGGTTTTTTTTAATCTTGTCAGAAATATTTACATCTAGTTTTAAAGTGTTAGTACTTTAGTCAAATAATGTATTTTCTGAGAAATTGAAGTTTGAATAAACTCTTGACTTTCCTTCCTTAGCAAAATGATCAACTTTTCACAACCAGATACAATTGATGAAAGGGCTATTAATAAGAAAAAACTCACTCCTTTCACTATTTCTGTAAGTACTGCATGGATAGGAACTTGCCACAAATGAAAAAGAAAAATATTTTTCTGTTTTAATGACAGTTCTCCTGGTGGAGAAAAAAATTTTTTAAAATTCTATGTAGTAAAAAAATCCCAAAGCATGAGATTGTATTTTCTAATAAACTCTGCTGCATTCTCCTATTTCTTAGATGATTTACAGAAAAACTTGATTTTTCATGCTTTCCCTAATTCTTTCCCTATTAGTTATTTTTGTTTTGCTTTACTGGGTACCTGAAGAAAATAATTTTAGTCTTCTGAGTGGATGGTCAGGTTGTATTTTAGCAATGCAGAAAGTGTCTGCATGGCTGTATACTCTATGGAAGGATGATGCACTTTCAATACTGGAGAGCAACTGGGACAGAAGATGAGATATATTTTTAATTGTGTATGAAGTCATGAAAAAGCTTGACAGGAACAGTCTTTAAGACCTTAGTTTGGGTTTAAGAAAACAGGTCTCGAAATGGAAATAGATCCATAAGTTACTGGCCCAATGAGAAAAAACTGCTGATTAAAAACCTCAGTTAAATGGCAGACGTTTTATTTCAGGCTGTGATGTTAAAATACGAAAAGTTAAACCACACTATGTTCTAAATCTTCCAAGTGGGTTTTGTAATCTCTACTTATTTAAAGAAGATCTGTCAGCAAAGATGATGCTGCATGTGTTTATGTTGTCTCTGTAGATAGTTAAAATGTGACACAAGAAAATAGTAACATTTATGATAGCTGCCAGCTATTTTTTCTTGGAATCTTTGTCAATATCTTTGACAATCACTAGGTTTACTTTGAGTGTCAGGGTTTTGAATTGCCATGATTTCCTTATGCTTCTCATTCAATTACAGTATAACTATTGCTTATATAAATGTGTAAGATTCAAGATGGGATGACAGTGATGTCAGTAGTATCCTTCACAGGACTCCGTGCAGGAATTCTGTATGAACACGTTTTTCAGGATCAAGCCTCTGATATTTTTAGCAGTATTGTTTAATTTCTGTAACTGATACTTACGAATTGCAAAAAGTATTTTGATTAGAGTATTCCTCAGTAATCCAAGCTGCAGAAGGTGGCCCACAATTTTTTGGTGGGTCCGTACTAAACGCTGTCAATAATGTTTTCCATTAAATTTTGGTAAGATGCAAGGTAGTTCACAAAAAACTTCCAGAGTGCAGTTTTGCATTGGAAGCCACTGAACTAACGCATTATTTCTTCTGAAGTTTAATATGGAGAAATTTACTAAAAAATACAATCTCACAAATTTGTTAAATGATGATATTCCAAATAGGAAAACCTAAACCTGGCTCTGAACTCAGCATCTGCCATTGGCTGTACGGTTGTCAATATTGGATCACAAGATTTGCAAGAAGGAAAACCACACTTGGTATTAGGACTCTTGTGGCAGATCATTAAAGTTGGTCTTTTTGCTGATATTGAGATCTCCAGAAATGAAGGTAAGAGTAATGCCAGGTATAGCAATGTCAGCCACTTGGAATTAGCTCAGAGCACAATAGCAATGATTTCACCTTTCTTTCAAACTTGATTTTAGCTCTTATTGCCTTGCTAAATGAAGGGGAAGAGCTGGATCAATTAATGAAGCTTTCCCCAGAAGACCTCTTGCTACGCTGGGTGAATTACCATCTGGCCAATGCAGGGTGGCAGAAAATCAGCAACTTCAGCCAAGACATTAAGGTATGTAGTTACTTGCTCTCATAATCAAACATAATGGTATTAAAACACACTGTGCATGGAAAAAAATTAGATCAGAAGAATTTAGATATAATAGTAATCTGCTTTCTCGGCTGTAGGTTCATCCTGTGTTTTTCAACACTGAAAGAGCATTATTTTGATCTCTTCTATCCTATTTAGTTGCTCATCCCATGTATTATCACATCACAGTGCAAAGTGAACATTTCCAATAAGCTTATATCCAGGGAAGTTTTAATGTTGTAAGATGGCTATTAGAGTTGTTTAGGACAATTTGCACCACCTTATTAGCTGCCTAATAACTCCCAGTCACTGCTTTGCTGGTGTGTCAGCTGACTGACGCAGGGGCTGAAAGGTTCCTTGGGGCAGGTGGCAGAACTGCATAATTCTGTCTTCAGTCATTCTGCATAAGGCATGCCGAGCATTCTAGTAGCCCAGATGATGAGAGAACGCAGCAACTTTTTAAAATTAAAAGCAAAGGAGGAAGATTCCCTCAGGTGGTTAGACCTCCTTTCATTGGAGAAAACGACGTCAATTAGTTGCAAGTTACATCTTTTCAAATGTTACCTAGAAGGCTGTTATTGAAGCAGACTGTAACTAGGGTTTTATATGAAAACTGCTACTATGGTAAAAATATTATATGGTGTTTAAGAAAAGTATTAAATACTTTTAGAACTAGTACGGGTTTATTTTTTCTTGTAGTTTCTTACTGCAAAATTGATCCTTTTTGTGGGTAACCACATAAATTTGCCCTGAATGTCTTAATTACAACAGTCTAGTTAATATTCTGCTGAGTACTTTTAACTAGCATTGTCAAGAATAATTAGGAGACATTCACTTTCTCTGCAATCTGGCTGAGTAAGTTCCATGTGAAGCAGGGTAGTAAAATGGCTGTATGACCTCATCCATATTCACTGAAATTAGGGTGCTGTATTTTTGCCTCCTATGGCTTTTGGATTGGACTATTAGAGCAATAAATGTCTAGGAAAGGCTAAATACTTGCTGCTTCTTTTTTTTTTTTTTTTAAATATTACGCTGCTTCTTTTAGGATTCAAGAGCATACTACCATCTGTTAAATCAGATTGCACCCAAAGGAGATGACCTTGATCAATTGCCCATTAAAATTGACTTTACAGGATTTCATGTAAGTATCCAGAAATGTAAAAATAGACTGAAATTATCTGAGACCTCTGTATACGTATCCAACATTCTGGTTACCAGGTTGTCCCTGAATCCCCTTTTGTTCCCTAAGGTGTGCAAAAACTCAGCCAGATTCCTCAGTGCTAGAAAAGCGTAAATGGGCAAAAACTTGAGTAGGTTGTAAAGTGCTGCAGAAAACAGGATAATGCATCCTGCAGTCTAAAGTTTGGAGCTATGTTTTACTTGGAGTAGTGTATGTTGATTTTCAGTTGGGTCATCGAACATGAATATTACAACATCCTGCTCAGTTCTCCTTGTCTGGAATTCAGACAAGGAAAAAGAGTAAACTAGACAAACCTTGTGATCCTTCCTTTAACCAAATAGTATTTAGAAATAACATGTGAGCCCATCCAATAACCAGCAGGAAAGTGCAGCATCCATCAAGCTATAAGTTGTAAAGGGACAGAGGGTCTAAAACCAGCCGACATGGATGTGAAAACAATTGTCTAAGCTGCTTTATACTGCTTGTTGGAAGGATTATTCTGAGAGTGCATTTGATCCAAAGTTGAACTGCGTGCCTGAGATACCTATATATCAATCAGAATCTAAGGTAGAATCTCATTATTCGTTACAATTGTGAAACCCATGTGCAAGATTGTTTGCTTATATGCTTTAGTTCTCTTAAACTCCTTGTTTGCTCCTGTTTGGGATTTTTTTTTTTGAGAATGAAAAAGAGTGGAAGTTAGTTTTTTCCATGTAATTTCCTACAGTTCATATGATCAGTTTATTAATAATAAAGACCAATGAACAAAACACACAATTTGCCAACTTACAGTGATTAAGAGGCAAAAATATTAAAAAAGAAAGTTTGAAGCATTCAAACTCTTACTGAGGGTTTTGGTTGTCATCTGTAATTACTGTGCTTGAGAATATCAGTTTAAAGCAGTGATGATGAACCTTTGGCACATGTAGAAGAATATGCAATATGGGAATCAACAGCCTGGAAATGGAAATATAATCACTGCTCTTCTGGCTGCAGTTGCTGTGATTCATGAGGAATGCTGTGCTGACAGCCACAGAAGTAAAGGACAGTAGAAGAAAGAGGGGAATTGTCATGGGCTGTGAGAGCTAACTCAGGCATTGGTAGAATGAGGGAGGAACTGACGTGGGTCTTTTAAAGATTTCCCTACCTGAAGATTTGGTAAAATCTAGTACGAGACTTAACTGTAAATTAATTTTTGTTTGTTTTTCTTTTCAGGATAAAAATGACTTGAGGAGGGCTGAATACATGCTCCAACAGGCAGATAAATTGGGCTGCAGACAGTTTGTAACTCCAGCTGATGTGGTTGCAGGCAACCCTAAGCTCAATTTGGCTTTTGTTGCAAATCTCTTTAACACATATCCAGCCCTGCACAAGCCTGATAATTCATCTTATGATCTCAATTTATTAGAAGGTACTCAACCTACTAACTATACAGAAGATAAGAATATTAGTGATTTCTATTTAGGTATTCCTTCTAGGTTGTGATGTAGGATCCCTGTGTGCTGGTGCCTGTGTTTACTCACTAGCAGGCAATATAAGCCTTAGTAGAAATCCCCCATTAGTATGTATATTGTTCACTTGTGTTAGCCTGACCAAATGGTTATTCCTGAATAACCTTCTGTCATTCATTTGCAGGAGCAAAAACTGTCCTCCTACTTTCCTTTCAGTTTCCTGTGCTTCTTTCCATGCTGTTTATAGTTTAGCTGATAGACAAATTCTAGCCTTTCTTCGCAGTGCTATATTATGCAACTGTAATAGTCTTTAAAAGTATTTTTCACATAGTGCATTTATAGATATATGTGTATATTGGTTAGCTGCCTTTTAAAGTAGGAAACTTTTTTTTTTAAAAAGGCTTCTGTATCAGCCCCCCATATTAATCTGTTGCATCAACAGCCTGTATAGAGCCTATGGTTTCAGGGAATTTGGCCTTTAACTGTACAGTTCTGATCTCTAATGCTAGAGATAAAGGGATAATTGGTCACAACCTTTGGCTGTTGCCCTTGCCATGGACCAGCTAATCTAGGATAATGAAATGGCTCCTGCCAGTGTATTTCACAGTTGTTCACTGATCTCAAAGGAATGTGAGAATCAGGGGTGCTGCACTCGGGAGACATCATCAGCAATGTTCACATAGTCCTCTGCACTGCCTTCTCGTGCCTTCCTCTTACTCTTCCTGTCAGGTTTCCTTTCCATCTAGGTGAGTCCATCTTCCTTTGCTCCTGTTTTTTCATAATTTGTCTGCACTGCTGCATCCCCTTGTCACAAATCTTGTGCCCCTCAGACCATTCTTATTTCAGGCTTCTTGCACTTCTAGTTTCAGCTGGGTGCCAGCTGTGATGTGATAGAGGTTGCAGAGCACAGGACGTTGTCTTCCCTTTTCAGGGGAATAACCCCAGTCACTGCAGTCCCTGCTGGCCAGGACAAATGATTGAAGGAAAGGTCTGCTCTTCCTCTGCTTCAATTTTGTTAGAAATGTCAGCTCTTGGAAATGTATACAGGAGCTGTGTGAAGGCGGAATATGTTCAATTCAGCTTCTCTGCTCTGAAGATAAAGTTGCTGGTGTGATTTGAAATACTGAAAACTTGGTTAAATTTGGAACAATTTTCATTGGCATGGGAAAAACCAGTTGAATTAGTTTCTGGACTTTCCTGAAACTTTTAGATGAGATCAAAGTCTCGGCCAAACCAGTTTAAAAAGTTACAATCAGCTGAATGCTACGCTATGATTTTGTAATGATAAATACCAGCCAAATTTAACTTATTATTTGCAGTATATATTTTAGAGATGGATAATCATGCCAATGTTACCTGTTCAGAGAAAAGTAGATGACTCTTTTTTGCCCTCAAATAATAATTCCCATGGTGTCAAGTAGATCTAAACCATCAAAATAGTTACTTCAGCCCAAAGACAATGTTAACGTTTTTTTTCCTGTTAATGTTTATTTTCCATTAAGTCCTCTGTTTATACTGATGTTTTCTCAAGCTAGTGATATAAAATGACATTAATTTCTTTATAGTTTCATCATAGATTGTCTGTTGAAATCTGATTCATAATTTATAATGCTTTCCTGTTTTGCTTCATGAAATGCAGATTTGACCCCTCCTAATGTAGGTACTGTATTTAGTACTTTTCTGTACTCCATAAAAGTGTTTACTCTGCAATTTTTCTTTCTTTTTTTTTCGCCCCTATTGTTTAATCATCTCTGTCCTTTTTCTGGTTGATTTTTTGCATTGTTCTTACATTTTTCTATTGTTTTAATATGCCATCATAAGTAAAAGAGAAGGAAAAACCCCACAGCATACAAAGTGGGGGCAAGAGTTGCAGTAAGTCAAATGCCATACAGGTATTTTGGGGGGTTTAGCCAGTAAGGGCTTTCCATGAACGGAGACATCAAGCTGTAGGCATGTGTGGGTGAGTAGAGCTTTCTGAAAGTCTTCATTTTCCTGCATAAATTCCATCTTTTCAGGCACTGTCCCACCCAAAGAGTGTGGTGTGGCTGTCCTCTTCAGTTTAAGACGATTAATGCTGTGCATAAACTGACATTTGCCCTGATAATATGTCTGGTTATGTGCACTGATATATGGAGAGCATATCCCTCAGGAATACTGACATAGCAAAATGAACATTTGCTATTGTGTGGGGTGGAGAGGGCAGTCCTGAGCCCAGTTAATGCACGACCTTTGCATGTTGCTGCTGATCCAAGGAGCCTCTTGCTCTTGGGGAAGGCAGCAGTTTGGAGTCGAAGTCATGCAGAAAGCTGAGTTCTTGGGGGGAGGAAGAGGAGGAACTTGTGTCCACCCACATTTCCTCCAGTGTAGATTCCTGTGCTATTGCTTAGATCACTGGCAGCCTTCATGGCTGTCACCACGAGAGGGTTAACTACTCCCACTCAGGCTGGCTGAACTTTGGCTGCAACTGCATCTTGAACTCTGTTGTCTTCCAGAGATAATCTTAGATATATTTGGAGCTTTTTGGATTCTTGACCCCCTCCCTATGGCTACTCTCCACTCAGTTCCACAGTGTAATGATCTCAAAGAAGAGATAGCAATAAATACAAAGGATACTACCAAATATGCTCCTCTCTCTTTTGTGTAGCTCTGCCCCCTTTCTGCAGTTTTCCAATGATTTTGGCTATCTGCTGCACCACTCAGCAGAAGATATGCTCCTGATAGGATCACAAGGTATATTTTGAATAAAAGAATAGAGAGAAAAAATTGGTCAGTTCTCAGCCATCTGGAAAACTTATGAACACTTAATGTATTGCATGATAAAGGGATTTGTTTAGAGTGGCATATTAAATATTGTATGCTGGGTTTAGTTCCTGGATTCCCACTCTCCAAAAGGGTCCTGCCCAACTTGCATGCTCTTGCTCCTGCTTGGCTACTTTGAATTCTCCTGAAAATGTTAAGCATGCATTTTAAAATTCTCAGTCTGAGTGCAGTTGCTGAGTATCTGTTTTTGTGGCTATGCTGTTTAGTAAGAGTTCACTGAATAACCTTGGTACTGTTTTTGCAATGGACAAGTGTTCCTAAAAGCACTTTGCAGTCAATATTTTAGGTACTGCAAATCAACTCAAAGCTCAGTAACCATAAAATCATTAAAAAGAAGCATAAGGCACTCACTTCAAAAATCTATAATCTCAAAGATATTCTTTATAAACTTAAATTATATATCACTCTTGAGTTGTGATTGTTTTTTAAATGGAAAAACTGATACTTTTAATAACTTTGTCACAAAGGTTGATTCTGATGACCTTGCAGAATAGTATTTTCTTTGTTTCTTCTGTTTCATCAGTGACTCCTTGGTTATTTTTACAAGTAAATATTTGAAACAAACACTAATTCAAATTACATATGAAAAAATTCATAATTTAGAAAATGTGTCAGTAAGATGAATATCAACTACTTAATAATAATTGGAAAGAACCTGGTAAGGTGGCTGAAGCTTTTAAAATAAAATTTATTCTGTTAGAAATTGTAAACTACAGCTGAAATATCTGAAGTCCAGAGCTTTTTGTATAAAAGGGTAAGAGACCTAGATTAAAACGGTAATTTCTGTCTAAAAATCAATGTTATGTCATAAGTCTAGGCGTGGAAAGATAATGTTAAAGAGATTTTCTTTCTAGTCTAATGATAAATACATGTTTACACAGTAGCTTCATTTTACAAAAACATTCCTTATTCTGTAGTCAGTCTAGAATTGCAGTACTAAACAAGATGGTTTTCATGCTGTATAAACCTCATCAGACAGACTTTGTATTGTTACCCCCTAAGGAGCAAATGAAAACAGCAAAGAAAAATCTTGCTTAGATATCTGTGCTTCAGTCTGGAGAAATCTGCTCTCTTTCACTGTTTGGAGAGATTTTCTCCCTCCTCAATGTCTTCTCTGTTTTCTTAACTGTGGATTATCAACCCAGGGGGGAACAAAGTGATGAGGTTATTCCAAGCTCACATATTCAGGCTAAATATTTTCTCAAATGCTCCTCTTTGATGCAAGAGAAAACAGCTTATGCAGCAGTAATTCACATGCAGGTGGCCACAGAGACATTGTTAAAATTTAGGTAGTGTTGTATGTAGAAAATTAATGAATTATTGCAAGCTGTAACTTTATAGAGAAAGAGAGGTTAGAACTCATGATTGCAATAATAAAAGCGATCTAAGTCAGGAAAGTGAAGGTTGGGGTTTACTTCCTAGTGAATTTTCTGCAGTTCTTGTAAGTAGAATTGCTGGTTAAAACTGTGGGGATAACTGGCCCCCTCGGCAATATAAATAACTTCACAAATTTAACCAATACAACACTGCCTTGCTAAGTTTTCTGTGCTAAAAACTGAAAAAATGAAATCTGTTGCTTTGGGAAGGCCCTTTGCAAATTAATACTGTCAACTTCTGTGAGGAGAGGGTGGAGTTGTAGTGTCTGGTGTGTTAGTACTGACTTTTTATTAAAAGATGCCATTTCAAACAGATTTAATGGTACTGTTGAATGCAGTTTCCACTCATTTTATTTTTAGGAAATTATTATTAATCAACTCCATTATATATTAATTATGTGAAATATAATAAAAAATTATTTCTGTATTTTATCAAATTGTATTTACTCAGAAAAATGTAGTCGAAATGTAGACAGGGCCCTGTAGTGCCCCTGTCCCTGTGCCCAGAACTGAGTGAATCTGAATTGGACAGGATTGCCTCATAGTATAGACTACTGTTTGGGAAATAATGAACTCATTGTGGGGGGGAGGGATATGAGAACGATTTAAACATTGCTTATTAAAGTGTTTTCTCCAATAACTTACATAGAATTATATTTGTCACCATAGGAGAAAGTAAGGAGGAAAGGACTTTCAGAAACTGGATGAATTCACTGGGTGTAAGCCCTTATGTTAATCATTTATACAGGTAAGATTTTTTTTAAAAACAATGATTTGATTTCCCTTGGGTGACAGGGGAAGAAAGAAGGAAAGAAGAGGGGAAAGTTGTATTTCTACTAAAATAGTGATTTCCAGGTTTCCACTTCAAAACTGGTCTGTAGAACCACATTAAGCAGTATCTAACTAGAATACTGTAGTCATAATCTAGAAATACTAGAAAACCTAAGAAGGTTTAAATGTTCCATCTCACTCACTTGTACTTTGAATTACATCTTTTTAAAAGTTGAGCTAATTGTGTTTTATGATGCATAATTTTTGTTTTCTTAGTAGACTGTAAGAAGCTCTGCAGTGTAGTATTCCTGCAGATAAAGGGCTTTATAACAAGCTTTTTAGATGCTTCTGGTCACTTTCAAATTGTGCCAGAAGTTGATTCAAATCCTGTCAATAAAATACAGGATTGAGGGAGTAAATGGGAATACCTGCTTGTATGTATATTTACTATTAGGTTTCATTATTTCTGTTTTCTGACCTCTGTGAAGTGATTTGTAGGTACCTTAATGTGGAGAATTTAATTTAGTAAGTAGCTGATGGGGATTAGCAGTAATGCAACATATAATGAGAAAATAATACTTTTCCTACTGTTACTCTTTTGCAAGATAAGTACATTGGTTTTGATTATTCATTAGCAAAATACATCTGTAGGCATCTGCAGATAAAGCGTGAGTATTTAACATTTGGGAAGTTCCTGAGGGAACTAAAACTAGATCAATAAATTAAAACTCTTTTAGCAGCTATTTTGTCTGTGCCTGCCCTATGAAAGTAAGTATTTAACTGAAGCTGGTAAAGACAGTGGCTGAGCTTGTTTCACTAAGATTTGTGAAAATGATGAAATTAAATGCAGAATTTGATGTATATAATTGCAGGAATCAAGCAATAGAATATAGGCCAGTTTCTTTAGGCCAGTTTCTTTACCTAACAGCACAAATTTTTATTAAAGAGTCTGCAATTTTTCAGCAACTTAATTACACTGTGAGAAATCTCAAGTACTTACTTTCATTGTCAATCTGAGCTTTTGTACTTAAAAACATTGTTTTGCTCTGGTTTAGTGACCTTTCTGATGCTTTAATCATCTTCCAATTGTATGAAATGACGCGTGTGCCAGTTGACTGGAGCCACATCAACAAACCTCCTTACTCATTACTCGGTGGCAATATGAAAAAGGTGCGTGGATGCTCTGGGATGCAGTCCAGTTTCACTGCTTCCCATTGTGCTGATGGCAGTCTGTGTTGTTGAGATTTATGTGCTACTGAGACAGTCCTGGGGGAAAATAAAAGGAAAAAATATTTTTCAGTTATTATCCCAAGGAATAAATAGCAGCTATAGCACGTATCATCTTAGTTTCTAAACTTTTTGGCAATTTTTAATTTATAGCCTAATTTGGATATATAAGTGAAAGCTTCAAGTCACATGGCTATTGTTGCTGGATGCTCTTATACCATGAGGTGTTTCCTCCCGGAGCAGTTTTTATATGCTGCCTAGAGGATTTAGGCAAGACTTGCAGAATCCAAGCTTTCAGTTAGATTTGTGATTGTTGTGAGGCCTGAAATGTAGAGGATAAAAATTACTGCCTGTTTAAGAATAACACATTTCAATATCTTTCAAAGTATAGTTTTGATATAAATATATTTTATTCACTGCCTTAGTGGAAACTTGGTTTTCTCAAATGTGGAAAAATATTGTCATTGGAATCTAGCATAATTGCATTTAGAGTAAAAACTGTCTTATTTTAATCACAGTGTAGCTAGACTGGAAATCTTTTCTAGCTTCGAATCTCACCATAGGTAACAGTAAGCCAGTCATTTAAAATACACATAGATTATAGGTCTATATTGCAGAAATATTAAGGTGTTTTCATTATTTGCACAAAAAATTTATTTTTAGATTGAGAATTGCAATTACGCAGTAGAACTTGGGAAGACAAAAGCCAAATTCTCACTGGTTGGTATTGCTGGACACGATCTAAATGAGGGTAATCCAACTCTGACTTTGGCTTTGGTATGGCAGCTGATGAGAAGGTAAGTTAGGCACAGTGTATGATAGATGTGTATATATGTGTCTGTGCACATGTGCATGTGTGTCTGTACATCAAAGCAAATTAAAGCTGCTGCTCAGGTCACCGAACTCTAAATCTTAGAGCAATCTCTAAATATCCCTGTTCTCAAAGATAAGCTAGTATATGTGTTTTGTACTTTTACATACTGTGTAGTGATTGAAACCACGATGTATAGCGACAATTAAAACCTTGTAAACTAGAAACTCTGATTAAAATTATAAATCTTGCAGCAAGTAAAAAGAGCTTATTTCATATTGATTCCATGTATCTTTCTGTACGTAGAGAGTAATTTAAATATTTGTAAAACCCAAGTAGATGGTGATATATACTATAGAAGTTAAAAGGGTAAAAAATTACAGGCTGTCACATCTATAGTTACATAAGTATCATCAAATCAAAATCTTGCTACTGTATTATGCAAGAAAAAATAAAGTGGTTTCAGTAAAAAGAGTGTTTTATTGCAAATGTTTTCCACATACTTTTCTGAGACCTATCTCTAAACACTTAATGGTTTTTGTACTCAGACTGTTGTGATTCAGTTTTCAAGGACTAGGATGGTAGGGAGCCGTTTAAACTTAGAAAGTAAAATTAATTATGATATACTGAGTAAAACAAAGGCATGAAGATGTTACAGTGAATATTATCAAATTTGGGATATTATTTTATTCTTGTAAAAGTGATTTCAAGTACTAAGTTGTTTATAAGGTAAGGGTACGTTATGAAGAGGAGTACTTGGCATTGTTACAATATTTTACTTTTGCTTGTAGCTTTGTACCGTTAGAAGAGTTGAATTCTATCACTCACTTTAACTTAGGCTCCTGTTCTCTTTATTGAAGGTATACTTTGAATGTACTGTCCGACCTTGGAGAGGGGGAGAAAGTAAATGATGAAATTATCATTAAGTGGGTGAATCAGACACTTGCAAAAGCAAATAAGAAAACTTCAATTATAAGTTTCAAGGTAATCAATTTTATTTACTTTTCTTTCCGCATATAAGAAGACCTGGCATTTTTAACCTGATCTGTTAACAATTTGGCTTTAACAGTGGCTCTCCCATCACCTAGCAAATTTGTATAAGGAAATATTTCTGACAGTCTGTGACTCTTCAAAAATATTTTTAAAATCTGTTATTAAGAAAAAGAAATAATAATAGCTGCAGTAAGATACAGAACAAAACCCCCAACAACCAAAAAAGAAAAAGAAGTTTAAACTTTCAAAGGGGCTTCCATCTGAAGTTACCAGTGTTTGGGCATGGCATGTCATATATTTTCCAAATTTTTGGATATAGGCACTCTTCATGCTTGTACAAGTGTGAAAAACAATTTTGGAAATACGGGGGGCAGATGAGCACTTCTCCTAGGAGCTGGTTTAAAGGATGTACTCAGGTGTGACGGAGCCGGGAGAGGGAGCCCGCGGTAACCAGCGACACCTTGTGTGTTCCTTGGCACTGCTGATGTGCAGCAGGCTGGGGGAAAATAGGAGTTTTTCCCATTCAGGAAAGAAGAATACATTGATGAAGAGAGTATTCCTTCCACATTATTTAAGTGTTAAACATGAAAGAAGCCATATGTGTGTCAGGTGTGTTATTCTGCGTGAATCTCTTGCTTTAGAAATGTCTGGTTAATAATTGCACACAAAGATAACATTCTTGTACAGGTTCATTGTATAACCTGAAGCAGTTATGTCTGTGGTTCAAAACACAAACATAAGAACCTAGCAAGTTAAATATTTGAGAGTTCACTATGTTATGAACTTTAATTAGGTAAGCATTATTAATCAAAAAATTAAGTAAAAATACTTCATTTTGACTCTAGAAGGTAACTTGGGCCTTCATTTTCTTATGAGAAATATTTCTTATTTCTACATAAATTGTTGTAACGGTGGTATTAAATAAGTTGAAAGTATGACAGGAATCTGTCCCAATATCTTGCCTTTGGTATGCCTGTGTTTTTGGGGGGACACTGGTTGCATTTTTAAGGTCATTCAAATGGTGTTTTTAAGATAATTCAGCTGATGGTTGACCAATAAAGATAAGGAGGTACTGATGTAAAGTGCCACTACTCAATATTCTTTTTTTTTTTACTACTAATTTTTTACAACATTCACATAAATATTGTCTTTCACTGTTTGGATTTTGGGATTACTATGGCAAGCAGACCGTAGAGAATGCAGAAGTGCCTCATATTTCACTGTGGACTACGGAAGCCAAATTCTATTGTATTGCCATTAGTTCAAACAGTAAAAATGATAAAGGTGTGTCTTGGGAATATACTCCATGCATTTAATGTCTTGAAGCAGAATTATATTAGTATTTTTAGATGTATAATTAGTATGATG
The DNA here is from genome assembly GCF_020740725.1 of Corvus hawaiiensis. Taxonomy (NCBI): domain Eukaryota; kingdom Metazoa; phylum Chordata; class Aves; order Passeriformes; family Corvidae; genus Corvus; species Corvus hawaiiensis. The sequence continues at coordinate 13,636,190 of NC_063222.1, forward strand.
GCTCTGTGGAATTTCCCTGAGTTGGAAATCATCGTTCTGACCTGGTGATGAACGCAGCAGTGTCCTGTGGCTTGTGCTCAGCCACTGCAGGGCCTGAGCCAGCCTCGCTGGCACTGTCTGTTCTTGCTTTGGCATCAGCAGCTCCTTCTCTGCCTGGACAGTTGGGAAGGAATAATTGCAGCAACAGCACTTGCTCTTTTAAGAATGTCTGTGTATTAAATACAAAACACAGACTGCTCATGCTAGCTCAGAATATCATCTGAGCTGAAAAATTGTAAAAAGAGTGAGCCATAAACTACTGGAGAAAATAGTTCTGTGGCAAGAAAATAAGGAAAATATACATATTGGGGAATGTAAATATCTTTTTATTGTTTTGAAAGTCTGGTCCTTGAACTCCTATCAAAACTCCTTTCCTTCCTTAGGGCTTAAGGAGGGAAGTTTGATGAAATAAATTTAAACTGTTTGTGCAATAATGATACCAGCGCAGTGAACATTATAATACTGATTGCAGAAAAGAACATTAGATTTCATAAAGGGTGAGGAAAACCTTCACACTGAAGTAACAAAACAGGCTTCTGTCTTTCAGTATGCATGCAAGATGTGCTGCAGGGTTTTTTGCATTTGAAGATGGAGTAATCAAAGCAGATTGCTTAAACTAATCTTGTGAGTCTTTTTCTTTTAGGACAAATCAATTAGCACTAGCTTACCTGTCCTAGATTTAATAGATGCCATTGCACCAAAAGCAGTTCGTCCAGAAATGGTCAAGAGAGAAGACCTTTCTTACCAAGACAAATTGAATAATGCCAAGTAAGTTTTAAATGAATGCTTCGTATTTTCTCGAAATGCAGGAAATGCATGAATTCACAGTGTAATGCATGATTTACTGATTTATTAAGAGAAAGATGACACTAATATTAACTGATTTTTTTGAATAGGATATAAGTTCTAATATTATTGGGTTATTTTTCTAGTGTATCTAAAATACGAACTCAAATTCACAGCTGATATGATCTACCACCACTGCACTGCAATTGGTTTCTTAATAGTTTGCCATAACTCATATTGGTTTTGACCAAAATAAATGCTTTGATAACCAGTAGCAAAACATCTCCCAGTACAGTTGTCAGTACATGCTTTCTTCACAGTAATGTCCATTTTCTAGTAGAGCCTAAGTACTGATTAAACAGGCTTATCCTGCTATTGAAATCTGGTTTTGTTGTTGTGAATTATGACATATTAGTAGATGCCAGAAAAATAACAGTATTCATTTTCTCTTGTTTTCCAAGGTATGCCATTTCAGTTGCTCGAAAAATTGGTGCTCGTATTTATGCTCTCCCAGATGATCTGGTTGAAGTAAAGCCAAAAATGGTGATGACAGTGTTTGCATGTTTGATGGGAAGAGGACTGAACAGAATAAAATAATGAAGACATGTAATATAACTTTCTGCCATGTTAAGCACGATGAATGCCTCGCAGTTTACAGACTTCTGAAGCTTACTATGAGAAAAATTGTATGCACAAATATACTCATCAATTATCTTTTAAAAATGTGTTTATATTAGTTAATTTTATTCAATTTCATAACACATGAATTATTTATGGCTAATACTGTTTTCAGAACATGTTCATTAACAAATTAACATCATAGATTTGTATTGCTTGGAAAAGCCCATGTAAATCAAGCTTCATTTGTGTTAGTTTCCATAGCATTGTAAGAATCTGCATTGTTTTACATATGTTGTTTCAGGACCAATTATGAAACACTTTGATTTTTGTGGGTGTTACTTACATGTAGTCATACAAGTCTCAAGGTGCATTCCAATCCTGTTGGATTTGACTCCAAACTGCACAGAAGTTATCATCCTTGCCTTATTCTTGGAGAGCTTAACTCCTGTTGGAGCCAATAAGGGTCTTGTCATTGACTTCAGTGAGAGCAAGTAAAGGCCTGTGATAATATCTGGTAACTAATGAATACTGATTAAACTGATGAAACTTTTTTGTGGGAATAATCTTTAAATATATGTAGTAGTTTTGTTCTGTTACTTAGCAGAAACTTTTACAAACCATGTTGTACGAAAAAAACAGCAATAGAAAGCAGAAATGTCCTGTCATTATCACGTCTGCATATGTGTTAAGTTTTGCAGTTGGACTAAACAGCTGTTGGTTGAGTTTTTTTAACCTTTTCATAAAATATTGTATTAAGAAAACAATAAAGAGCTGGCTAGTCCAGTATGGGATTTCACATTACTGTACTGCATTTCCTTATAGATGATTCCTTTGATTTTTCTAAAGTGTGTATTGCGTGTGCAGAGGTTTTGTGTAGAAAGATCGGTGCATTTTCTGGGTGAGATGAAGTCCATAATTTTTTCTTAGTAATTTTGAAGTAAGTATTTGTACTCCTTTTTCATCAGCTGTAAATTTTCACTAATCATGCTGGAGCGGGACATTTAATAAAATTGTTACCAGAAGCCAAACAATAAGAAAACGAAATAAAAATGAGATTATTTTTTTAAGTATGAAGCTTCTACTTTCTCTCAGCTCCTGAAACCAGTCCTAAGTGTGGCAAAACCCGAGAATCCTGGTAAGTGAGCAGTTGGACTAAATTTTACATCTTCACTGTCTTGCACACAACATAGCAACAGTAAGGGATGCATCCATCCAGTTTTCATTATGTAGTGGGATAAAGGGGACTGGAGGGAATTAAGTGCTTGGATTTGAATCCATTTGCCTCTGCTTACTGGTTTGTATTGTTTGCACAAGGCGCTTGATTTACTTGGTTTCTATTCCCAGTTCAAGATGATGACAGAGTATCGGACAGCATTTGAGTTCTGGAGACAATTCAGTCCATGTCCTCATTCAAGAGAGGTTAAAGGGAGGCTTACTTAATATCTATACTCTAAGAATAAATGATCTCTTATTAAATTATATAATCCTGAAGTACTGTATTCACCTGCCAGGCATTTGGTAGCTTACTCCATAAAACCCAGTATTTCCTGTTTTATAAACTATTGTTGTAAGTGCCCAGACTTACTTTAACGTCGCTTTGCTGAAACTGAAATGGGTTTTCATGGGCACCCATCTGATGCTGGGGTGAGCAGGGCCGCAGTTACTGTAGCGGCTGGGAGAAAACAGTTAAGGGCAAACGCAGCCGTGGGGGGCCAGCAGCTGCTGCAGCGTGCGCGCTGCGTGTCCCAACGCGCCCTCCCTCGCAGGTAGCCTGCGGTGCCCTGCCCGGCTGTGGGGAGGGGCAGGGCTGCCCTCGGAGCAGCGCCGGCGCCTTCGGGCCGCGGCCCCAGCGCTCCGCCCGCTCGCCTGCGCTTCCCTGGCGGCGGGGCCGGAGCTTGCGCACTGCGGCGGGGAGCGGCCGCCCGGCCCTGCCCTGCCCTGCCCTACCGGCCCCGCCCGGCCCTGCCCTGCCCGCCCGCCGGGGGTGACCTGGCCGGGGCCGCTGCCCAGCTCGGCCGCGGTGCCGAGGGGCAGCGGGGGAGCAGCAACACCGCCCCGCCCGCGCTCGCGTGGGCCTGGCGGAGTCATGGCCGCCCTGTACCAGAGCGCGGACCCGTCCGCCTCGGCCTCACCCAACAAGCTGCTGGCGCTGAAGGATGTGCGGCAGGTGAAGGAGGAGACCACGCTGGACGAGAAGCTTTTCCTACTGGCCTGCGACAAAGGTACCGGCCCCGCCGCACGGCCCGACCCCCCTTGAGGTCTCGGCCGCTCGCTCCGAGGGCCCGAGCCGGGGCCGGGTGTCAGCCCTGCGCTGCCCTCCCCTCGGCCCGGGGTGCGGGTCCCGCCGTGCGGCTGCTGCTGGGGCACCGCGTCGTCCGGGCCCGCCGCCTCCCGCGCGCCCCTGAGCGGGAAGGGAGGCGCGGGGCCGGCTCCTCCTGCGTTCGTGAGGGAGTCCGTTTGTGTCGGATGAATTTGGAAGGTATTTGCTGTGTTCGCTGTTCAAAGAGTCTCTGAGTAGAGAGCTGCTGTAAAATCGGGTCGTATCTAGACATCCCCAGGATAAGCGAGACCAGTATCTTATGATTTGCGCCATTGGTGGCGGATGGGAAGAGATTTTTCTTTCTAAAATATGCTGCTTGCTTTAAGTCTATATTTAGTTACCTTTGAGTCGAAATGTGCCCTTAAATCAAACTGACCTTAACACAGGTCTGAAACGTTAGACTCCGAGGTATGCTTTTAATGGTGTGCTGCATGGCTCTGCGTGCTTGGGGCATAAGCATGGCTGCAGGAGCTGGAGCTGCGTCCTGCCCCGAGTTTGGGTTAGCTCACAACCACAGGGGTTCTTCTGCAGTGACATTCGCCAGCGAGCTTGGGAGCTTTGCTCTGGGGCTGTCGGTGGTGGGATGCCTTGCTGTTACATAGCCGGTGCAGTCTGTCCTGAACATCAGAGGAAGGCACGTATTTCTGTCTTTAGCTATAAACGTAGGTTCAGAGAACTGAAAGGCTGCATTACAAAAAATGTAACAAAACCCACTTGTCTGTATAACAGCTGGTTCAGTACTCTTGCAGGCTCGGTATGTATTTTACTGCATGTAGGAGTATTCTACATATAATTCTGTAAGTATTCTACACTAAGGTCTGTCTTGGTCATGGTCTTCTATGTTGCAAAGTAATTTGTTATCCTAAAGACAGTTTTGTAAACCACCCGTGCTTTTGTGTGTGTTTGTTTTTAGGACTGGAAGTAAAGGGGTGGATTAAAGTACATGTCTGGTGCTTTCCTGAAAAGGGATCTCCTGAAACATCTTTAGTTTTCTCCCTGAGGATAGAATGCTTATCTACCTTGACTTCTTACTTGTCTGATACTCTCAGTGTCTGTTGTCAGCTATGGAATAGTGTCGTTTGATGCTACGTGGTACTTAAAATGTTCACATGCTTTTATTGCTTTATAATATGAAGTGATATCCCTGCCTTACTTGTGCAGGTGACTATTACATGGTTAAGAAACTCTTAGAGGAAAACAGCTCAGGTGGAATGAACATAAATTGTGTGGATGTGCTTGGACGAAATGCTGTTACCATAACCATTGAAAATGAAAACTTGGACATACTACAGCTGCTTTTGGATTATGGCTGCCAGGTATCCAACACACTTTATTAAAAATGTTCAGTGTAGTCATATATCTTCTTTGTTAATCTGTCAGAATTTGGACATAAATACAGTCTGCCTTTTAGGCAGTTCAGTTCTTTTTCCAGTAAATTGGAAAAAGTAATTGTGAAAGTGGTTTCTTCTCACAAGTTGACTTTTCTAGTGGGATTTTATTGGCAAATGTGTAAGTAACATTTTCTATGATATTAACAAGTTTGCATTTTATTTTAAATGTTACTCCTGTTGCTGATATAGTGCATGCATTATATTCAAGAAAAAAAAAAGGTATATGGTATGAGTGCCTCATATTAACAAGTGTAAAATGCAAAAATCCTTTTGGCTGTAGAGTATATTAACTTTAAAAATGGTAACACAGAAAAATTCATGTTATATTAGTGGATTTTCAGTTAAGGCAAACATGCATTTCTGCAGTGCTTTCTTGTTAAAATTGATCTCTGCTTGATGGCAGGGCACTTTCCTACCAACATGACTTCTTTAACTGTATGCAGCATCTCTGCTGCTGCTGGGAGAGGTGAAGCTATGATGGCTTAAATATGTAAGACAGGGGAAAGTAGCATCTTTTATTACATTGTTTCATATTGGGCAAGAATAAAACCACAAGCTTTTCCCTATCTGAATTAATGGCAGTAATAAAAGCTGTGTAATTTTCTTTTATTTTTTTAGAGCAAAAATCTGAATTTTTGGAAATGAATCAAAAAGAATAATATCATCTGTAGGGAAAATGAAAAGCTGCTTATCTCAGCTTAATAGAAGGTGCAGAAGTGGTTGGTTACCAGCCAAGAAGGAAAAAGCTTATTTTCCTAGCTGGACCCCACAATTACAAATCCAGGGTTGAAGTATCCTGTATGCCTAAGCTGTGTTACACAAACATTTGCTTTTAATGTGTCTAATAACCTGGTAGACTGTGTCTTTAAACTTGATTTTTGCAAGTCTTATGCATCATCTTTGCTGGAAAGTAATTTACGCAATTGATTCTTCTGCTGTTTGTGCAATTAAACAAATTGTCACTAAATCTTTGTGAACTCCTGCAATGGCAACCTGAATTTGTATCCTGATCATATGTCTGGTGATAATACAGAACATCATTTTAGTACTTTAAAAATAAATTTAAAAAATATATTAAAAAAATGCAGTTTGGCTTGAGTTTGTCTCTTTATGCTGTTTAAGTTTCTGCTGTTTTCACATATGTTTTGTTTTCTTTCCTTAGTCCTCGGATGCACTTTTGGTGGCTATTGACTCAGAAGTGGTGGGAGCTGTTGACATTCTACTTAATCACCGACCAAAACGATCCTCCAGACCAACCATTGTGGTTAAGCATTGTTACTCCTTGATTTTTGGTTGGGAAGGCTATTGCTTTTTGGGTATCTGTAATATTTAAAACAATATTCTTAAATTCTGCATCTGTAAAGTGATAGAATCTGGACACTAGGGATTATTTTTGTAGCCTCTTTTGTCTTGAAAGATGAAATACGTTATTTTGCTTTATCACCTAAGGAATCCAGTGGCTTTATACCTGACAAACACATGCCTAGTTCAGAAGAGAAAAAAACCTAGTGGTTATAAATCTTTTCTAGTAGTCTGTTTGCAGGGTGGTTAGCAGCCTTGACTTATAAAGGGTTTATTCATGTATTGAAGCTTCATAGATTTTTAGAGCAAATCTATAAACATCAGACCTTTACCTTGAAATGAATCAGTTGAAACTTACCTTGTCAATGATTAAGTACCAAAGAACTTTTGAAAGCACAAAGTAGAGGTAGAGGGAGGGAAGGAATAAAGTGTTGTGTAACAGAGTATGGCACTTTCAGGGTATTTTTTCTCCACTTCAATAGTAAATACAGTAATTTTTTTCACGGACTAGACCAGAATAACAGTTTTTAATATCATACATCTGTTGGAAAAATAGACAGTATTTCTATGTAAATTAACCAGAAACATATCTGGATCTGTTACTGTTTTTCAGTATTTGTCTGACAGGTTGTTACCTGACTGTTGTTACATATTTTTCCTTCTTTTCATATTATGAAACATTGGAAAGTATTTTGAAGGAGAAATTCTTGGTTGAACAGTCAAAAACCCCCTTACATACAGTAGAACTGTAGGTAATAAATTTAGATACTTCCTACATTTTGTTCCAGAAATTAATGGAACGCATTCAGAACCCAGAGTACTCAACAACCATGGATGTGGCACCAGTAATTTTAGCTGCTCATCGTAACAACTATGAAATTCTCACCATGCTGTTGAAGCAAGACATATCATTACCCAAACCTCATGCTGTGGGCTGTGAGTGCACACTGTGCACTGCCAAGAACAAAAAAGATAGTCTGCGACATTCCAGGTAAGACTTAGCAGTCATAGGCCATAATAAAAAGCTTCTTAATTCTCAGGTATTGCCTGGGTCAGATTCAGTATGTTTCCTGTTTCTTTTAAGGTAAAGTTTGTGAGTGGATTCCTTTAGTATATTGTAACTCTTTTTGTGAGAGATGGTGGTTCTTGGGGATGGGTTGTGCCTGAAAAGGCTGGTGGGAGGCAGTGGCTTTTTTTGTAATTTTGGTTTTATACTTTCAGTCATTGTGCATAGTCACTAAGTGCCTTTCCTTTCTACCAGTTGTATCTCAAACACTCTAGCTACCTTTGGCTTGAGGCCATAGGGACTACACAAATAAAATTTTTCTCAAGTTAGTTAATGCTTGGGGGTTTGTGAACTGGAATGAGGAGGTGGCTAATTCTGTATCCTGTTCCTAAAAGAGTTTATGTGGCATGGATTGATGAATGCAAACTAAAGACAATTTTTCTCTTTTATTCTTTGGTATTTTTGAAAGTAGAAAGCTTTTTAATAAAGATTCAAATGAGGAGAGGGATTTAGCAATCTGGGAAATATTTTGTGTGGTTAACTTGAGAACGTATTTGAGGGTTAAATAAATTTAATATGTGAGAGGATAAAAAATCACAGAATTTAAAGATTGTAACTGTACTGTAATTACAATACACTATTAATTATTGCATAATTACTCCAGTCTGTATCCAAAATACTAAAAAATAAGAGAAGTGAGAGTATTTGAGTTTTTGGTAGTGAGCTGGTACAGGCCACCTTCTGGTATCCATCCTATACACCACGCCATTAACTTGAGTATGAGTAAAGATGTCAGGGTATCCCAGGCAGACAAACAATAGAAATATTTGAGATAGCAGCTCTTATTTAATCTAGAACTTCTGCTGATGTGCTGATAACAGTGGAAGTACTGAGGAAAAGAAGAGGGAACCTGTTTGGCTGATTTTGGATACTTAGGGGTTCTAAATATATAATGTATCTTCCAGGACACACTGCGTTTGATGTTTGTAGTGTCTGATTTTAACAATCCAAATTGTTTCATCTTTCAGCTGACTATTTTAGGCAAACCTTTGGAACAGGTTCTGATTTGAAGTTGCTAATGAAATGAAACATCCTCATTTTGCTTGCTGTTCTTTTGTCACAGGTTTCGTCTGGACATTTATCGGTGTTTGGCCAGTCCTGCCTTAATAATGTTAACAGAGGAGGATCCAATCCTACGAGCTTTTGAACTCAGTGCAGACTTGAAAGAACTAAGCCTTGTTGAGGTTGAATTCAGGTAGGAATTGAAAACACAAATCAATTTGAATACTTTTATGAAATTACAGGTGTAGAAATACATATGCATTAGAAAATGTTTATTCCTAATTTTTTGTAAGTGAAGTGTTTAAACTGATAATTAGATGTAATAAGTTATATAATATAATTTATGCCTCATTAGTAGTCATTTTGACAGTTTAATTACTTTAAATCCTTTTAGGTATAGACATTTCAATGCATGTAGTTGCACCAACAGTTCAAATTTCAGCTCTACTCTGCAAAAACAAACAGAAATTATGCTAAATGCTGACTTATTTGGAAATCACACGCCTATTAATCATATCAATATCTCATTAGTACTCTGTACTTTTTTTCTGTATCAGGGTAGAAATATGCAATACCTTGTTTATACTGACCTGACTCATGTTGAGAGTTGTTTTGGGTTTTGTTTCTTAATTTTGCTCCTTATAATGTAAGACTTTGAAGAGGGTATGTGTGTATGTATGGTTACATATATATGTGTATATATTTAAAATATGCATATGTGTGTAGAAGACTTCATACTGAAAATGCTCTATATGATGAACAAATGCTCAATATAATTTCATGTTTAAACAATGCAGATTTCTACCATTTTGTAACTTACCGGCACAAAAGCTTTCCAAGAATGTGAAAGCAAGTGTTTATATACAGTAAAATTCTACTTTCCTAAACAACATTTGAATTTTCTGGATTTTAGCTGCTTATCTTTCTTATTAAGAGTTCAATTTTTGGATTTTTGTGATACAGCTTGGTATTAAAATGGACTGTGTGCAAGGTGAGATAAGGAAATCGTGTGGTTTCTTTTCATGTGTTTAATATATTAATACATAATATTTAGTGAATAGACTAGTTTTCAGATGACAGGAATAAAGCAAAACCTCAAACAATTTCCCATCCAGTAGGAAAGTCCAAGTGGTTACTTACCAGTGCCATATTTTGTGACTGCTACACTTTCTCATCTCCTGGAAATAACTCTAAGCTTTAACTCTGTGTATGGAAATCATGACATAAGAATTCGTATACTGTAAGTCTGTTTGTCAGATTTTCTCTAGTGATCTTGCAAACTAAACTGAAGTGTAATTGTCATGTTATGTGGAGAAAACTACTCAGAGTTGTCTTAGGAATGCTTGGACCTTGATATAGGACTTCTGGGGTGGTTTCTTTTAATTTGTCTTGACATATCATACAATCCCAACCAAAAATGTATCATTCATGATTTAATGGAAAATACAGAACCAGTGGAATAGTACATACTGCTTCTGTGTATTTCAGAAATGATTATGAGGAGCTCGCTCAACAGTGCAAAACCTTTGCTAAAGATTTACTTGCACAGGCGCGGAATTCCCGGGAGCTGGAAGTGATTCTGAATCACACCTCCAGTGATGAACATGTAGACAAGCGAGGATTGTTGGAAGAGAGGATGAACTTAAGCCGTTTAAAACTTGCAATCAAGTATAATCAAAAGGAGGTTTGTCTTTGCAGTAACTTGATAGACTTTCCATATCATATTTTGCTAGTAATTAATTACTTTGTTGTTCTGCCTCTGGACGCAGAAGTGGAAATAAATTTACAGGAGTTGTAGAAGAGATGTTAATATACAGGGTATCAGTATGTGAAACAGGGATGCTGCAAGATACTGAGTGTTTCTTCAGTGTTTATTGTGGAGATGAATGCAGTATTTTCTGTATTGAAGTATAGACTACTGCTTTTTTATGAACAGCTCTGGTAGTGGTAATTATTTATTCCGATTCTCATTAAATCCTTGCCTAGAGAGGCATGGATCCTTAGGTGCCAGACATGATTTATCATCTTCTCACTGGTCATTAACTGTTCAGCTTTGTCTCAGGCCTTGCCTGTGCTGTTCAGTAATTAGGTTGGACCTGTGCTGGTACAACTGAATAGCCCCTCTGTTCCAGAATAGCAGCACTTTTTATGCCGTCAATATGCAACTTCCTCCATGGAGAAGGTTATTGTCATTTTTGTCCCCTCATAAATTATAACTCTAGTTTTCTGTGCTGGAAGGCAAATGGGTATTTGTGGGATTCTAGTACAAGGATCAAGGACAGAGTGGAAGTTTCCTTTTCATGCAAAATCCGTTTTTAGTTAGCATTTGCAAAAGGAATTATATAATTTTGTCTGTTCTACATGTCTAGGCTTAAACTGTTTGTGAAACTGTTGAAATACATAGCATTTAAAAGTCATAAACTGTAGTTCTGGACTGCCCTACAACCAGCATTGCACATTTCTGGAACGCATTCATCAAGCACACTGAAGTATTTTGGTGTTCCTCTGGGTTTGAGCATAGCTTGTTTTTACTACAGGTCTTGGAAAATAACAACTTTTTTGTGCTGTATGAGGAAAGTATCTGCAGAACTTGTTTTAGTCCTGACAAGATTACTGTAGAGACAGTTTTTGTGATGCATTATAAAATGTGGTAACAGCAAGGTTCTTTTTGTTGGTATTTTTTCAACTAAATGACAAACGATTCTCTAATGAGATACATTCTTTTGTAACTCTGCGGTGTGATGTTATTGATATGCTAGATTCTAAATAATTAAAAATCAAAACTAATTCTTAAACTGAAAACCATTAGAAGTCTAGTGTGTATAATTTACGTTTAGTTGCTGGCTCTAGAAGGAAATTAAAATAACGGATGTTTATGTTCATCGTGGGTCCATAGCAATTAGGTCTCTTACAAGATAATTATTTCAAGTTGATGTTCTTGCCTTTTCCTGTTAAGTGGTAGCTACATATAGTTAGAAAATTAATTTTAATGATGTGACTTAGTAATGTGTATTAAGAAACCTGAGAGTGATTCCTTGTTTGTTTCTCCCCCTCCTTCCCCCCCAGTTTGTTGCCCAGTCCAACTGCCAGCAGTTTCTCAACACGGTGTGGTTTGGACAGATGGCCGGCTATCGGCGCAAGCACACCTGCAAGAAGATCCTGACTGTTCTGATGGTTGGCATTTTCTGGCCAGTTTTGTCCCTGTGTTACTTGTTAGCCCCTAAATCTCGAGTAGGTCGAATAATTCACACTCCTTTTATGAAGTTTATTATTCATGGAGCTTCGTATTTCACATTTCTGTTATTACTTAATTTGTATTCCCTTGTCTACAATGAGAATAAGAAGAATACCATGGGACCAGCCCTGGAGAGAATTGACTATCTTCTGATAATATGGCTTATTGGTAGGTATGATTTGAGTGATTGGATGACAACTACAGAATATATATAAAATTGCCAATTAAGTGGTACATCAGCAGTAAGTAATAACTCAGTCTTTCATTAGCAGTTCTGTAATGCTTGACTGGAGAAGTAGTTAATAATAAAACTTGGACTTGCTGCAGTGTTGGCACGTGGTTTAAAGATAAAAGTATATGTTGTGTATGTTTATGTATTCATGTTCCATCTTAGTCTAAGAGATTTAAGGTGTGCATTTACCTCATGCTTTTTTCGAAACACAAAAACAAGTATTTTTTCCCATGTTATGGTCTTCCATGTTTCTGTATGTCATGGTCACCGATTATCGTAACTGTACCAGAAAGGCTGCATGTCACTTCTGGTTGATGCAGCAGAGGGAGCACAATTATAATTTTTGTTGAGTTCTCAAGAACTTTTGGTTGAAAATTCATAGAACTTTTTACCTTGTTTTTGGTTGTCTGGCATGCAATTTTTTTTACATTAAAATTTGCCTTTCTTAATGTAAGGTAATTAGATATGTATCATTTGTATCATTGGACTTGTAAAAAGCAGTGATAGAGTGAAAAACAACACAGTTTTTTTCTAAGTAATTCTGTGGGTGATTTATTTCATATTTTAGGGTGAGGGGTTTTTTGTGTAATAGTGGTTCCTTTCACAATTGAGCTGTATTAAAACTGTTGAGCAGTTCTTGCAGATCTTGGAAATATTTAGTATCCCCCACACAAGTACAGGCAGGTCTTAAAAGAAACTTGAAAACTTCAAATTTTGAGTACAATTCAGATTCCTCCTTTGCTTTGAAATTAAATATTATAATTTTATAAATTCTTTTGTTCCATCAAGTCTGCTGTAGACAAAGTATGTCATTAGGTGGTCTTGGTAATTTTAATTAAAGGCTATAGACATGTATTTTTTTCTGCATGTAATATTCTAATGTGGATTTCAAGTAGGATTTAAAAATTATATCTAAGCAACATAATCATTAAAATCAGGTTATTTTTCACATTATTGAATCTCAAGTTTTTAAATAGTAATTGCATTTATAATTAAATGCTTATTTTATAATGACATTATACTGATTCCATAAAAATATTCTAAGTTGATAAAGACGGTATTTAGAAAATGTTCTACAAAATCAACTGGAATGAAAAGAATCAAGTATCAAGGATTCACTTACATTATTATATTCCATAGTCCCATTAAAATACTCCCTAAAAATCATTGTCAGAATGGCCACAGCAGAATTTCTAATGTTTCAGGCTAGTAGCAAGTTTTGTGTTGTTCTGGATAAACTTTCAAAATCATGAATAGAAATGTCTTCCATGCGAAAATGAAACAACAGAACTCCACTTCTTGTGTGTGTAAATACCATCTTCTCCATTTCCTTTTACTGATTCTGTAACAAGTTCAGTGTAAAATACATGGTGATCATATGTAAAATAATATCTGTTCAGTACAATGGCTTCACTTCCCTGTTTGGTTTTTTTTTTTGTTTTTTTTGCCTGCAGGAATGGTGTGGTCAGATGTCAAGAGGCTCTGGTACGATGGTTTAGAAGATTTTTTAGAAGAGTCCCGCAATCAGCTTAGTTTTGTCATGAATTCCTTGTATTTGGCAACTTTTGCCCTCAAAGTTGTTGCCCATAACAAGGTGAGCACCAATCTTCATAGATCCAAAGCTCCTCTGGGACTGGCTGAGCAAATATGATTTTAGTACATTGCTGCAAAATACGTTAAGGTACATTACATGGGGTATGTTAGTAGTAGGGTGTTGTGGTTAAGTGTAAACTTTAGTAATAGCCTAAAGTGTGGGTGCAGTGTAGGCTTTGGGCTTAAATGCTCTCTGTGGTATGGGCCATGGAGCTGTCAAGACCTTGGGTCTTGCTGCACCTTGGTCTTCAGAGAATAGTTGATGAGGCAAATAGCAGTTAGAAAACATATCAAGACATGTCTAAGTGCTTGGAAACCCCAAACAGAGCTAATGTCTTCCTTGTAAGAACTGGCTGGTCTTCCAAATGGCTTGAGTTTTGTTTAGGGAAATGCATCTCATCAGATTTGGCATTTGAGCTTGCCTGATTCCATAGGTCAGTACTTTGCAGAAAGCTAATAGTATTCTCTGTGTTTGGATTGCCTGATGCCTTTTTGTTGCGGAAAGTTTTATTTCGCTTTTGAGTACATATACTCGAATGTCATAAGTGGCGGTGGTGGATTTTTAATTGATTTTTGCTTGGTGGGGCTTTTTTGATTGGGGTTTTCTTTGGTAGTAAGGATAAAAGCCCTGAGACTATAGAGGAGCCTTGCCTTGTCTCTATAAAAAGCCATCTGGATTTGATTGAAAATACGAGTTTTGAAAATTATTATTGCCATTCTATTGCATGTGTTGTTAACCACACAGCACATGGCAAACTGCCAGGCCAATTGAATGTGTATATTTCAGCAAAATCCAAGCCAGTGCAGTAGCACCGTTATTGTGTCTTGAAAACTGTAAGTTGACAGCTGTCTGGCAGTTGGGAGGGAAATAAACTGGTTCAGTTCTACCCAACTTGGTGTTTGGCTCATTTCCCTATCCTAGCATTGATTCAGAGGCTGGTAATCATTTAGAAAGGAAGGCTCCATTTCTTGGAAAAAGACTAGAGGGAGAATGCCACATTGGGCTGCCTTCCCAGCCATTTGCTTTGCAACCAGCATGTCTCTAGTATTAGTTCCTTTGCTGAGATAAGAGCCCATTGTTGCCAATTTAAACTGTAACCTTTTTGAAGATGCATGACTCCTGTCCTATAGACTAGGCATATAATGAGGGTTTTGCCCCTTTTATATGGCAAAATTTATTTTAATAGTTTATAAATCATATAGAAAACCAAATAAAAATGTTCAGTTTGTATCTTAGGTCCATTGTAGGCACTGAAACTGTAAGAAATAAAGGAAGAGTCTCTGTAGCAGAAAGATTTGTACACATGAAATGCAGTGTATAAAAAAATACTTACCCCTATTTAGTGCCATCTTTGTGCAGCAGACTTTTGGGCAAGTTATTATAAAGCAGCTGTGAGTTCCTTAGTTTTCAAATGTCCATTTTGAGACAGCAGAAGCTGGTAATATAAATGCTGAATGTTTGAGCCAAACTGAAAGTTAGCAGTCTGTGGATATTCCCTGAGTAAGTTGAATAGTAGTACTTAGTGGATAATACTTCAATCAACAGTTTACTTGTGACTACCATTCTCTGCAGCCACTGATAAAATCCGTTGAAGGAACCCCGAGTCATAAGTCTTTCCAAAACTGGTTAAGATCAGCTGTCACCACACTGCAATTGCATGTGTACATCGGTTTTCTTTGTAGCATTTCAATCTTATTTTTGATTGAGGCCTATTGTAGTAGGCAATGTATGTGTTTATAAAGTGCCTAAGTCCCTGTTTCAATAGACCATGCAAAACAGAGTAGAAGTGAAAGCAGAACAGAGGAATAAATGGTTTGAACAAGTGAGTGGCAGAGTTAGGTGTTGAATTTAAATTGTCTGATTTCTGGCTCCCTCTGGAATGGCTTTTAAAATGCCTTTGTCTGAAAGAGGTATGACATCTATGAGTGATATATGTTCATTTCATTTATGCTCTTACCTGTTTTGGAAGCAGAAGTGGGGAGAGGTGTATGGGTGAATTTCTGTATTTATAATGTCAGTGATCTCAATTTGTCCTTTTTATGTTGCAGTTTCATGATTATGCTGAAAGGAAGGACTGGGATGCATTCCATCCTACCCTAGTGGCAGAAGGTCTTTTTGCCTTTGCAAATGTTCTTAGTTACCTGCGTCTCTTCTTCATGTACACAACCAGCTCCATTCTGGGACCACTCCAGGTGAATATAATTACTGCTTGAAAAAGTATTAAACCTAATTTGCTATCAAGAGTCTTACTGAAAATAGGAAAAGAAGATGTTAAAGAAAGAAAGTGAAAAATAGAAGGAAGTGATACTGCATTGAAGTTTGATTTTTTTTTTAATTAATCTGTTGTGTAAAACATACTGATTTAGATGGGCAAAGGTAAGAAAAAGAGTGAAAGACCTTGTGTAGTTCAGTTAAGGTATTCTTCCATGATAGCTGTACCTATACTGTCTTTTTGTTTTCATCTGTTTTAAGCTTAACATACCACCTAAGTTTTCACAGTTGAAAAGTGTAAGGATCAGGTTCTTCCTGTAAAGTTTTATGCAAATAATTGCCTTCTTATCTCTAAAGAGATAGATGAATGAAGTGTGTAGCAAGGAAGAGTAATCAAGAGCCTTTCTGTTTATGTCTGTGATCTCATTGAAGCTACACCTTGAGTTGTGCAAATTGCTTTTGTTTGAAAAATATAAATCTCTCGAGTATTGCAATAGTCACCCATTTATTGGCAGTTATAAGAAGGGAGAACAGGTTTCTTCTTACTCGGAATTTGTTGGAGCCTTCCAGTGAGTAGGGATGACAGTAAAACCTCCCACATTTTAATTACCTAATTTTCTGTTATACATTTTAAATGGAAATGTATTTGCACACTTCGAAAAAAATATTGAAGTCTTGGTGTTGCATTAAGCATTAGGGTTGTACAGATTGATTGAACACTGAAGTCACTCCACATTTTAAAGAGATTCACTGTTGAATGTGCATATTTATTTATGTACTAGATCTTTCACAAGTTTTTTATTAGAAGGCTGTGTTATGAAATTTTCCAAGTAAATAAAAACAGTCAACAGTCACCCCATTCAGAGGCACACAGGAGCTTATGTTATTACTGCTGGCCGAGGGCTGGTGCAACAACTCTTGCAGTATTTACTGAAAGTAGGTCACAAAGTTCAAATGGTGGTAATCAAATATGGCATGGAAACCCAACAGTGGGGGGCGGGGGAAGGCAGCTACCCTGTTCTGTTGGCTCTTAAGAGTTATTTTTAAGCATTCAGTTACTTGACTCATTGGTTAATAAAACCTGTTATAATCCAGATTTGTAAATTGGCTGTATGTGGTGCTTTTTATTGTTAACAGAAAGTAGAATAATACTCCCCTAGATTAGATAATTAGATTTCAAGTGCTTAGAAATTGTAAATACTTAGAGAGGGAAAGTGTAAACCTATGAAGAAAGCAACTGGCATTTGGGATGGGTTATTACACTCTCTGCCAAACAAAACAGTTTCAGGCAGTTTGCACTTTTTGTGCATTCCTGTTTCATCTACTTTGTCTCTCTCTTAGCTGGAGCCATGTGTGAATTAAAAGGTGAATGTTGTTGGGATTTGGGTTGGGGTTTTTTCCTTAAAGGGTTAGATGTGATGAAACAGTTCAATGGGGAGTACAGTCATCCTCTGACCAAACACGCACACAGTTGGTGCAGAGCTCTGCCCACAGCTGCAGAGTCTCCATGACCATTACAGACTGTACAAACTCTGAATGTGCTGTGCTGCAGGAGGTACTGGGTGAGTTTCCAGCAGCAAAGGAGGGAGCAGGAATTCATCTCCAGAAAAGCTGTACTTGCAAAACCTGCAATTGTGTTACAGTTCTGGACTATGATTTGGTACAAATTTTGATTCATATAAGACTAGGCTTTCCACACACCGATTTATATAGATTAGATTTACCCAATCCCTTTTTACATATATTTGCATTCTTTATAATGGTACATTGTTCTGAAGAAGTTTGTAGGAAGACTAATTAAATTATGTAAACACTTTATGCTGGGTCTGTGTAAAACATTGTGCTTATGTCAAAAGCAAATCAAAGTCTTTCCTTTGGAAAAAAATCACAAGCGTTTGTTTAGGTTTTTTTTAAAGGTGCTGTATTTCTAATGTTGCAAAGTTCTGTATAGGATATTTTGAATTAGAAACTAATGATCCAGCTTTACTGTCATGCCTTCTATGCTTTATTCTTCAATTACTGTGTGCCTACACACGTGTTTATTTGAAATCATATATAAAATGTACAGTGAACTAAGTCTGTATTCTGCAGATGGGCTTTGGTATACTGGCTGGTTTTTTATTAGTGATAAATTATGATTCCAAATGTTTTGATTAATTCAGTGTTCTTCTAAGTATTTTATTAACTTTCTATGATGGCATTTTATGTTCAAATGCGTTTACTGCTTTTGTCTGTTGACCTGTGAGTTCCTTATTACCATTCGTATTGCAAATAAATAACAAGGTGTACATAATATTGCTTATGGTTATTTGGAGGATACTGTTTTTCCAGGTGATGTTAAAGCTACTTACATTTTCTTTTTAATATCTAGAATTTTTCTCTGAAGAACAGTACAAGGGTATCTCCTGACCTCAAGGTCTGTTTAGCATATCAAAATTTAACTTAAATATGTAAAATGTAAATAGATTTTTTGTTGATCAAAGGCTGAAGGAGACAATACAAATAAAAATAACTACATGTTTAACTAAAATTAGAAATAAATCTATTTCACAGATTTCAATGGGGCAGATGCTACAAGATTTTGGAAAATTTCTGGGCATGTTTCTTCTTGTCTTGTTCTCATTCACAATTGGATTGACACAACTTTATGATAAAGGATTTACTGTAAATGAAGAAAAAGACTGTGCGGGCATTTTCTGTGAACAACAGAGCAATGACACATTCCATTCGTGAGTTTGATATCTGTAACATAACTGCATTGTTTGAGCCCTTAATCCCTAGTAATTAAACAAATTTGACTGGATTTTTTCACTGATCTTGAATTTACATTAAACACTTTTGGTGTTAGGTTTACCTAACCAGATTTTTTTTCTTGTTTTTGTAGGTTTATTGGTACATGTTTTGCTCTCTTTTGGTATATATTCTCCCTGGCACATGTTGCAATCTTTGTGACACGTTTTAGCTACGGTGAAGAATTACAGTCTTTCGTGGGTGCTGTTATTGTTGGGACCTACAATGTGGTGGTTGTGATAGTATTAACTAAACTCCTTGTGGCAATGCTTCACAAAAGTTTTCAGCTGATAGCAGTAAGTGGTTTCTGATTAATTACCAATTACCAGTATCTTTTGATTTTACACAAATTTCTTCCTGTGATGTGTAGACTTATTATCTACAGACCTCATGGATGAGCTCTGTCTGTGAGCTCATATTTTTCCTTCAAATAAGAGCTGCTTATTTACTTGGATAAAAAAAAAATTGTAATGTTCATGTTGAATGTGTGCAGGGCTTTGGCCCACTGAGAATTGATGACTTTCTAGATACAATGGCTGTTCAAATGCTGGTTTTGGTATGTGTGGTGCTTTGGCATTTG
Organism: Corvus hawaiiensis; assembly: GCF_020740725.1. Taxonomy (NCBI): domain Eukaryota; kingdom Metazoa; phylum Chordata; class Aves; order Passeriformes; family Corvidae; genus Corvus; species Corvus hawaiiensis. The sequence goes on from NC_063222.1 coordinate 13,655,359, forward strand.
ATCTGGGGTTATACCTTCTGAATTTTATACTAGAGTATATAGTGAATTGTAGAAAGATGTACTTATTTTAAGTATTTAATATTAGAATATTCAAACAAACCTATTAAAATACTCTGTAATCTATCTATTAAAATGCTGTATAACCAAAGTTAAATAATAGTCAGTTTTTCAGGTATGAGAAAATTAAACTTACAAAATAACCTGTTAATATTTCTGCTTCTTTTCTCTGTTAATGTTTCTGATGTATTAGAATCATGAAGATAAGGAGTGGAAGTTTGCTCGTGCCAAGCTTTGGCTTAGCTACTTTGATGATAAATGCACACTCCCTCCACCTTTCAACATTATACCCTCTCCCAAGACTATCTGTTACCTTTTCAACAGTCTCAGTAAATGGATCTGCTCTCATACATCAAGTGGCAAAGTGAAACGTCAGAACAGCCTAAAGGTGAGGAATGATTGGGAAAGCTCTAGGCTCTGCAGCTGGAAAGGTGCTGCTTGCTAAAATGAAGTAGCAGATTGCTGCATGAAGCTGCCTGTCATAAGATGAATGCTACTAAGATAAATAGGAGCTACAGAATAATGTGTGTCACATCCAAGATAAATAAGTGTTACCTATTTCTTCTTAAGTAAGGTTCTATTAACTTTCTGGTTTGGGAATTTCAACCCGCTTCCCTCCAACCCCCAATTCCCCCAGAAACAGTCAGGGAAAAATGCTTGGATTGAATGAAAATACGTAAAAACCTCAAGGAAGTATGTGCTAATCTCAAAAATGGTGAGGTTAGAATATTCTTTGGAGAAGGTAATTGATTTTAAACATATTACAGAAGTGTCAGAATAAATAACCAAAAAAGATCACTGAAGCCTCTCATTGTTGGGGAAGGGATTTTTTATTTGTTTATTTTATAAACATTTTTTTTGTACCCTGCAATTTTGCGTACTAACTTTGCATCTTCTTGCTGATGAAAATAGCATTAAATAAACAAATTTAAACACTTTATGGAATTTGCACTGAGAGACATTCAGGGTTATGGAACTCTTAATTGCTCACAGAACAATTACCAAGCCAGGTAGATAAAAATTCTCAGTTTTGTTGGTACAGCAGATTATAATTTAATTTGAATTTTCTGGACAATTTATAGGCATTGTATATATGTGCACATCAGGATGTGTTTATAAAATTGCTTTGTTATTTTGTTCACATTTCTTCTCTGTATAATTGTATACAGGCTTTAGGGCTCAAAAATCACTTGCATAGTAAATATCTTATATTTGTTTAAAGGAATGGAGAAATCTGAAACAGAAGAGAGATGAGAATTACCAGAAGGTGATGTGTTGCTTAGTCCACCGTTACTTGACTTCCATGAGACAGAAGATGCAAAGTACAGATCAGGCCACTGTGGAAAACCTCAATGAACTGCGGCAGGACTTGTCAAAATTCCGGAATGAAATGAGAGACCTGCTTGGCTTTCGGACTTCTAAATATGCTATGTTTTATCCAAGAAACTAAGGCCTAACTTTTAAACAAAAGGTGTGTGCTTTTAGATACCATAGGTGGAAGTGTTGACCTAATTCTTTTGCCAGATCGTATAGACGAGAAGATTATTGCACAAAAATACATTTGAAAATGCGTTTGCATGAGTTGCAGCTCGGTGCCCAAGATGTCAAAATGAATGCAAAAACAGATACACTAATTTTCTTAACCTCTTAATCTTGGTGTGTATATAAAAATTTGTATATAGGAGTTTTCTAAATGTTCCTCAGACTGTCTGTGGCTGTCAGGTGTCAGAGCTTCATAACTAGCACAACATGTTTCTTTCTTCTATTTTTGCTGTTTGTTCTTTTTTGATACTTATTTTTCAAGTTGTGGGAGAAGACAGACTTTTTAAAATAAAAATCCAGCCTGTTTATTTTTAATAGAAAAGTCAGATAAAGAATAATAGAAAATTTCCAGCACAGTTGGAAATTATGTATGACTGTAGGTTACAGTGCACATGAAGACTGTATGGCTCTGAAAGAGGCAGTTCTAGTTTTGTATGTTAACACTGACTGTAAACTAACATTTATAGAATACAGCAAATCAAATCATCAAGACTTTTCACTTTGGTGGGAACATTGACATTTTGAACACAAAACAGACCATTTCTTGAATGTTTATCATTATGTGTAAGACAATCAAACCCTGCTTGGATTTTTCAGCAGTGCCTCAATAGTACATTTTAATATACATATTAGGATTGAGAACAGAATTTTAAAACCAACCTGTGAACATTAAATGTTTAGTATCTTGGGTTTTTAAAATCTAGATAAATTATTTGAATTATTAAAATCTATGATTTCATGAAAATGCGGTGGAGCCACATGAGTGCTATTGGTTGCAGTGCTGAACAATTCCTGTGAACCGTTCTCCACTGCTTTCTCTGAGGTCATTGAGTCTTGTCATTGGAGAGATGTACTTTAGAAGGGTCTGCTTGACACAGATTTTACATATCCTATATTTAAATTTTTCTTCTTTCCTGTTTTTTAGCAGAATTGTTGCCAAGCTAGACATTTTTTTTTGTGTCAGGAAAACTGTGTTTTGTGAAAATAGTTTATTTGACTTTGCTTACAATGGACAGTAAGGGCTTTGTGGATTTTCTGTGCTAGAGGGTCCTATATGGCTTTATATGCTTGTATATAATTCAAGCTGACAAACTGTAATTGAGAAATGTGAAATTCCCCTATTTTTAATTACAAAGTAAGTATATTCATGACAGCTAAAGGATTGATTAACAGTTTTAGTATTATGATGGTGCTCTTCTGAAATGGTCGTATGTCCGGAAGGCGCAGGTAGCCATTGAGGTCTTTGATTGCAGTTGATTTTGGGAGATTGACAGAGTGGGTGCTTACGTGAATGTTTACTTTTTTGAAGGAATTCTTATAAAACTCTTTCTTGTAAAGGTGATATATTTTCCGTACTATGAAATTATGTATTTCTGAACTAGGTTTTAATACTCTGCTTCTAGAAGTGTTAAGAGTATAGAGGAATTCTGATATGTGTTGGCTTTTCATGGGAATAGGAAGTTAACGTCCTGGTTGAAAGCAAAGAGGATCAGTGAGTTTTGTATTTGGACTGAGATCTCGTGTTTGAATAATGCACCAACATAAAAACTATGTGCTGTGTATGTTGTGTATATTCAAGAAAGGAAGCAAATAAAAGCTCTTTGAAAAATATGGTTGTATGGTTGGTCATATTGCAAACACATTATATCAGTTACCACATCGAAAGTATTTTCTTTGTCATGCTGAGGTAGTAAGTTTAAGGAAGGTAGGTGTTGTTAATGTGTTACTGCCTTTTTTCTTCTGGACCCCTCCTGTTCGGTTCATTGAAATGGCTTCATGCAGTGCCATGAAGTGATGCTGGTTCCAGACCAGCTGGGTTAGATCCCAGATGCACTGTCAGCTGTTTGGCACTGGGATGGTTAGTTGTGGGAACCTGGGGGTGTTGAGAGTATGAATGAAGGAGCTAATGGAGCTATTTCTGAGTGCTTTTCATACATTGAGCAGAGTCACTCAGAGCTACTTTGCTCATTGTCTTGTGGCACTGCATTCTACTACAGTGTAGATGTCCTTAGGAAGAATTGTTGTACTTCAAGGCTCTCGGGGACCTTGGATTCGAACTGGGATTTCTGGAGTTTTTACTTGTCACTGAAACACAAACCTGTAGAATGAGAGAGACAGAAAGAGAGAAGTTTGTTCCCTGCCCTACCTTAGTTATATGACACTTTGCATCTCTGTTTTATTTGAAAGCCGTTGTAGTCTTCCTCTCTACTGGGCTACTAATCAGTACTGAGTGCTTTGTTCTCTGTACTCAATTTTGTCTCATCATCTAGATTTTCCTAGTTCACATATGTTAAACATGCTATTGCTTTCTCATTTGGCAGTTTAGTACTGGCTGTTCCAAGGTCTCCCTTACGCACATTCACAGAATAGTTCTGGACAGGCACAGAAACAAAATTTTACATATTAAAAAAAAAGTTTGGAGAAGCTGGAGTTGGCTATAGGATTCAGAGCTTCCTTGTACAAATTTTAGTGCAAGTCATTAAAGGACTGAGTAGAGTTTTTGAGACAACTGGAAAAGGTTGATTTTTCTTCCCTTTCATGTTAATGTCTGTTTTGTCTTAGACCTAACTTTGCCTTGATAAATGAAAAATTGCGATGAAAATTTTCATACCTGCATTTGGAGCAGGAAGGTCAAATCACTAATTACTGGAAATCAACTTACTTTATGCTCTTGCTAAACTATGGTCTTGATTGTTATTTCAATAGAAATTATTTCAGAAATCGTGTTGTTGGTTGTTTGGTTGCAAGTTGGATTTTAAATGTTTGAAGTTTACAGTCACTACAAACTGCATTTAAAAACTTGTAACAGTTGTTACCTGTGCTTTGTAACCAACTCTTACTTGAGAAAACTGGCACTGCTCCGTGTTCCTCTGTTCCCTGTTTCAGGCCTACTGCTACCAGTGCATTGATCTGGGAAAGGAACTGGGGAAAGGAACTGGTCTAAAGGGAGCATTGAGAAGAGCAGGCAGGAGCTTTCCCTACCTTCCATTTGGTAGACGATGAATAAGCTGCCAGACCTTTCTTGCCTCACTGAAAAAAACTGCGTGACAGATGGGCATGTCATCATAAATAAAAATAGATGGTTGTAGTTCAAGACAGCTCCAAGCATGATTTCCACATTGCTTTTCCCCAGGCTGCTGCCAAGAAATGCAGAGAGCACTGTGCATAAAATCCCTTAATCTGCATAGGAATTAATGCTGGAAAATTAAAATTCCGATTTAAAAGTTTTAAAATTACAAAACTACATCTGCTTTGCAAAAAAATGTTGCTGTTGGTTCCACAGAGAAATGCTGTTTGGTTTGGTCAGTCAGGCAATGCAATCTTTGAAGTGCGGTTGAAGCACTGAGCTGCTAGATGTGAGCTGCCAGCACAGCCTCTTTGAAGAGAGGCTGCTGTGCTGCCGAGCTGCACTGTGCAATGCCTCTTGGCATTGCATGTGAGAATCCATCAGTGAAGAGAACAGTAATCTGCATTCCACTGCTGGAATAAGTGATGGGTACTTCCAGTAGTATTCCAGTGACTGTACTTCCAGTACTTCCAGTGACTGTGTATTTCATTAGTTTCCTGCCCACGGCCAGAGATTATCCAAAGAGCTCTGGCCTGGTATTTATATACAAGGAAAACAAATACTTAAAGGGATCTTAGATTCTATATGCGCCTTACCACTTAATAAAACAGAACTTAGTAGGGACAATTACTAACTAGATAGTGATCAGTGGAGAAAAGCATGGTGCTGTTTTACAGTTGTCTAATTCTTCGAAGAGTTCCTTTTCAGATCAATGATTCACTGACTTCTGTGTAAGGAAAATCAGACCCTTAATCAGCAAGGAAGTGTAGTGTCAGTTCTAATGTGCAAGACCCAAACCATCAAAAGCATGTAAATGATAAAATACCAGTTTCTTTGTTTAGCTTCCCCACTTTATAAATAATGAATAACTAGTTGGTGTATGATTTAATCTTAAAATATTTTATTAAGCACTGATAATAATGCAGAAATCCATGTAATAAAACAACATTAGAAAAAGCTAAGTTAAACTGAGTTGCTATAAATATTGCACTTGGAATTCTTACTTTACGTACAAAACTCCTTTAAAAATTGGACAGTTATAAATTAACATCTTCCAAGTAACTGGAATTTGTATGTTTGAGATCAGATGACTGTGCTGCAGATCTTCAGCTTTCAGACTTAGGAGGGTCTGTTCTCATCTTGTACAGGTAATGGATTTCACTTTGTGCCAGGTGTGCTTAGGTGGATGGGAGGGAAGGAAGGGTCAGTGTGGTCTTACTGTTGGCAGTCAGTTGCACTTCCATGACTTATGCTAAGTTAAAATGATTTTTCATAACAGATGATAGAATGCAGCTGCAGAGTTCAATTTTGACATGTTTTATTTTTCAAGGCATTTAGGATCTTTGAGTTCTTGGTCTTAAAACTCATGACAAAGCTGTTGGGAAAGACTTTGCCTCTACCATCTTCTTCTACCTGGCCCATGATGATGTAGTTTAAACCTACAAGAGAGAGAAAAGGATTACGAGACAGAAATCTGGGGCATCGTAAGTATAGTTCTTTACCTGTGGTTTCTGTTCATTTGCACTGTTTGTTACCAATGCCTTCTAACATTTTTTCCTTCCAACCTGCAGAATGTACTTCCTACCCATCTTTGCCATGCTTGTTACACCACAAACTACAGTTACATAAAAATCAAGCAGATACACAGCTAAGTGTCTACTACATAATTAAATATATAGGGGATAGTTTTTAAATGTAGACTGTCAAGTGAGTCTGAAAGGCACTAGAAGTGTCTGTAAACACTGAGTAACCTAACCACTGTCACCCAGAGTGGAATGTGTCTTAATAATTTTGAATATTTTCACACTTGCTCAGTGTGAAAGCTTGTGGGTTAATGCCCCTAAGTGATAATGCACTTAAATCTTTTCATTCCCTTTCTCTCTCCAAAGATGTAAATATTGTCTAGATATATACAGAAGCATTCAGGCAAGGTGGACTTAATGAGTGGTAAGACCTGGCTTTGGAGAATTCAATTGGATCTGTGTATTTTTATGCCTTAGAAGGGTTGGGGATTTGCAAGTCTTGGGTTGGAAGGAATATAAAGGGATATAAACAGAAAAGTTCAGATATTAAGTAATAACTATTAAATAATTCATTGAGATTTAGGATGAGAAACGGAAGTGTGTGGTTTGGAGCCAGAAGTCTGCCTAAAAGGAGAGTTTGTTCCACCAAGGATATTACTATGTTTCCCAGTGTGTAGTTTTCAGATAACTAAAGGCAAAAGCTAATTTCTGATAATGATTTTTCACTTTGTTACTGCCCACTTTGAATTAATATGCTTAAGCACTGGTAGTATCTAGAATGATATCAGAGGTTTTTTGATGCTTATTAAATTGACTGTTTCCTGCTGTAGCTCCATTTATAGTCTCACGTTCTACCTGTTTACTTATGAGGCAGAGCTAAAAATGGTTTTATTTTTTACTTAGTTACTTCAATGAAAAATACTCGCAGTATTTCTTGTAACACCTTTGCCACAATTAACTGGAATTTATGTTGGTTGGTCTCTGTATAATACTATTTAAAGTAGCTTTTAGCAGTACTGGCTGTTTACAGATACAAAGTGGGCTTAATGCTTTCAGGAGATACACAACAGTGGAACTTGTTGATTTCTGCCATTTCCTGTGAGATACTGCTCTGCTAGGTTTAGCAGGCTGTTGTCTTTCCCTTCTAAATAACTGTGTATGAAAACTAGCTCCAAAATACACACATATAAAAACAAAGTCTATCTCAGCTTCATTTGAGAGACCCAAATCAGATTTTACCTTTCATCACATGGCTTTTAAAGAAAAAATGTTTTTCAAACTCCTTTGATCTAAGTGAGCCCAATTCTTTTTCAGTAAAACAGAAAAATGCAATAAAACCCTGGTTATTTTGAATTGATTGTAATACTAACTGCTGATTATAGAAAAAACTGCTGTAATTCTATTGATTTTTGTGGCTATATTTCAAATAGTAGTTTATATAACTGTTACCTTTTATAAACACACAAAGCAGTTATTACTGTGTACTTACCTCTTCTGATGAGAGGACACTGCTTACACACAACAAGAATCTTGGCACTCATATTCTTGCCAGCTTGCTGGATTGCTAAATTTCCCTCCTTATATACATTAATGATGGATATTGTTGCATGCAGACTGCCAGCCCGCGTTACTGCTGTGATTACCATTCCAGTTATTACTGGAAGAAAAGACATTTGATGTATTTGGTACATTTTTATTATTTTTACACATAAATTTTGAGGCATCATAAAAACTTATTAAGTATATTAGTCCCTAATAAGAAAACAAACAGTACTGGGAACATTTACTAAAAATATGAGTATCACTGCTAATAACTAACTCACTACTGTCAAATTTTGGTGGCACCAAATATGAAATTGTTCTACAATGTGTCAGTCTCTTGCAAGCCCAGTTCCCAGTTTGATTTCAGTTAAACAATACAATTTGATACTACTTTTAATGAGTCATTTTCAAATAGTGGAGAAGTTGATTTGAAACTCTTATAGCAAAAATCTGAATTCCCAGCTCTCTGACACTCCCAGGTGAGTAGCAGGGAATAGTTAACACCTTAAGAACTAGATTTTGATCTCTCTGAAGCCTGATACAAACTTGCTTTTTTAATCTGAATGTAGTTACCGATTAGACCATCCTATCTCCCAAAGACCTCTCAGTATGAAAATCAAGATACTTTCTTTTCCCTAGGATAACTAAATTAACTTGTAAGCCATCTTTATTTATCAAAAGGAAATAGTAATTGGTATTAACAATTTGGTTTCTTCTCAGGTCATCTTTTTAAACCAGATATTACATCCTAGGATAAATTAGATCTTCAATTACCAAGTATGTACAGCCAGATTTATTTTACAAAACTTCATAATTCACATTTTGGGATTTTGTAAATTTTTGCATTATCTTCCTTTAATGCAGACCTTTTAATTAAATAGAATGTTCAATCATGAGAGAATTGCGGATGTTAAAGTGCTGGGTTTTGCAGCTATATTTCTAGAAACAATAAAATGAAATGCATGATGAAAGAGGAATAGTTATTATTTTCTAAAATCACGAAGTCTGCAAATAAACTTAGAATAAATCATATTCTATGAATGACAGACTTCTTATTCTTACTTTAGGATATGCTTGCATTCACAGTAGCATATAAAATATTTTTACTTTCACTTCTGTCACGGAAAAGACTGAAAAATGTCAAGTATTTGACAGAAGGTGGGACAAGAGAATATTATTTATTACTGTGATGCTAGAGGAAAGAAACAAGCTTTATACAGTATCATTTACCATAAGCCACAAGAGCTGAGGTGTGGTCAGTAAGAGGAGATCATTTATGGTTTCGGTTTTTTCCCTGTTTCTTTTTGTGTTGGACCAGCCTGCACCAGTTGCAGATTAAAAGAGGCTGGTGGTCAAGGGTGGGAAGGGGCTGCCCTGAGTCCATCCTGACTCAGGGTACAGCCACAGCCCTCCACTGCTGCTTGGGCAACATCAGGCAAAGCTGCCCTCATATTCCTCAGACAGATTTCCTCAAATCTCATGGGATTAGCAGTGCAGTAACAGAGTCACATTAAAACAAACAAAGGGTGGTGGCAGGGAGTTTTCCCATCAAATTTCCAGGCATGTTATAGGGGATTAAAAAAAGCTTCCAGTATTAATATGGGAAAATACCCTGACACATAACTGAATAGATCAGCAGTGACAATGCCATCCTAATACACAGCAGACACCATTTTTCCTGATTGATTTATGTCTGTGTACAGATAGCAGTGCTTAAAAGCTTCATTCCTTCTAATTTCTTGTCAAATTATTTTGGAAATCTATACACTGAATTGTGGAACAGTCAGCAGGTGCAGCATAACATGTATTGGCTGGTTACAGAAAATGGACATGACAATACAGTAACTGAATTGATGAATCCTGCAGTTCTCTTACATTGCCATTTGCTTTTCAGATTGAGAAAGTATGTTTGTCTCAGATATCTGTGCAGTGCCTATTTCAGAGTATCACCAAGAATGTACTGAATGAAACACAGATAGTAATGTCAGATACATACATGAGGTGGTGTAAAAATGCAGCCTATATATTAATGTTAACTCAGAACTACATCTGGTAAAATTTCCTTGAGTCTAAAAACACAGTAGAAAATGAATTATTAAAAAGAAATTTTGCTCCCTTACCAAAGTTGCTTGAACAATAATTGCTTTCCAGAGTCCCACTCCTTTTACACTTCTGCTGGCACAGGGCAACTGTAGGTTTCACAACTTTTTGAAGAGCAAAAAGTAAATTGAAATTGAAATGAAGCATTTGATACAAATGCAAAGCACTATGTTTTAAAAACGACAAGAAGAAAGATGAATAATCCTGATGTATACATGAACTAGACCTGGCATTTCATGGGATGAACACAGTAGCAATATGCCTTTTCTCTGCTGTCACCTCCATTTCATCCCCTTTTCAGGTGTCTCAGCTGTGTCTGTTCTAGTGACCTGAGAGAATGGGATGTTACACAAGATTTGCATGGGATCTTAAATCTGTAACTCACTGCTGTTGCCATACAGCCCTAGTAGAACACTTGAAGTATCACAACATGATATTACAGTAACGCTTCCGAGGGAGGGGGTGGCCTTTTATTGGAAATTACTGCACTGTGGTGAAAGGGATCAGAGTTCAAATTCCTGACCTTTTTTCCCCAAATTTTTCACATAGCTTCATGTCAGGTAGTGCTGCATAGTTTTTCTTCATGACAATTTGAAACACAATGTTTGAAGTATGTATTTAACATTAGGGTTTGACATTTCCTTTCTGAAATGGAATGCTTTTTTTATAAACAACTGAATACACTTGGCATCTTTTTCCTGCTTGGGTGGATGTTCATCATCTCTGTGTGTCATTCTGTGTAACATGTTGGGATGCAGTACTTTAAGGCTTTTAAGTCCTTTTCAAATTTGTTTGGAATTGGTCAGTGACATATTTGTTGGAAACATGGAGGTGACACTGACAGATTTTTAAAAAACCCACAGATCCCTATATAGCCCTAATTTCCAAGAAAAACTGAATTAGTTATGACAAGTATTTTTGCAGTTTACTTTATTTTAGAACGGAGAATTTTGAGAATGTTTTATTCAGCCTATATTTTTTGAAAAAGAACTTCTGAGTAATTTTTAATCAGTAATTTATACTTTTATACTTGTACTTCTTTTTAATTGAATTGAGTCTTTATATAATTTTCCAAGTTTCTAAGAATGAACCAAATTATATCAAAATTACTTTGTTTTTAGTGCAATGACCATGACTGTTAGAAGATCTGCACTGTTCATCATTTTGCCTTTCAAATCCAAAGTTTAAAGGTTGGGCTTCATATTTTTTATTTATTTTGGGTTGGCTTGTTTCTTTTTAAAGAACAAGTTACTATGTCAATGGTACAGGTCCGACAAGTGCTTCCTATCTCAGTGCTACACAAAGCACACCAAAATTTAAGAATTTAATGTTCCTTGAGCGTTTCAAGTTAGTGTCCATAGTAGGAGGGTAGGAAATCCAGCAGGTAGATGAGTTCCAGGCACATGCCAGCATGGTAGCTGCTAAAAATTTATTGAGGTGCTCTGATTTTTCTAAATTTAAAATTGGGATTATGCATTACAAAATATTTGTTTGGTCCTTTTAGGGCACTTTTCTTTCTTTCTTCTGCTTTTTTTTAAATTTTTTTTTTTAGTTTAATAAATTTTGCTTGGTGACCAACTTTGCTATGGTTTTTCAGTAGAGGCTGTCTCTGTTTGTAAGGTACTTTAGCAAAACGTGAACTGGAGAAGAACTGAAATAGAAGTTCAGTTGACTACCACTTCTCATGTAGCCACACTGACAGGAAAATGCATGACTTGATCCAATGATATAAGGAAGTCAATTACCTCACCACAGGTATTGGATTAATCTTCATTACTTTTACAAATGTATTTATAGCATTTATTTATTTCTGCAAGTACTAATATTTTTATGTTACATAAAGATTGACGTAATTCTTGAAAGAGCCTACTAAAGTTTAATATTTTATTCATGCCTGGAGTTCTGTGCAAGTTTAAACAGATCTGATTTGCAAGATAATAAGCTGAGTTTATTTGAACTGGACACTTTGGAATGCCAATAATTGCTCAGAAATGTAACTAAACTGTAGAGGTTTGGTTTGCTTTGGTTTGTTTTGAAGATCAGAAATGCCTACCCTGTGCAAAACTGATCAGACCTTGAAAGGACTTCTTATTTCCGTCTGCCTGACAAGTCTTTTTGAACACCTTCCCTCTGTTGTCCTCTCTCAGATGAATCTGCATGTTTTTATTTTCTAACACTGATGTTGTCACGAAAATTGATTTGGAGTTAATTGGTACAGTTCACCTCTCTTGGCTGAACACAGCACAGGGTTATTGACAGCCTGGGTTACTTGAGACCAAGTGTTTGAACCAACAACTTCGTTAAGAAGTGCTTTAGAGTGAAAAAGAACTGAATTATTTAGAGTAAGAGTCACATAATAATGATTTACAGGTCATTATGGTTTCATTTTTATAATGTTTATTTTAATCTATTTTAAATACCTTCATTAGCAGTATTTAAGCACCACAGCTTCTTGGTTTCCTGCTGACAAGCCATCGCTGCCCTGACTTTTGATGTGTTTTAAGTACAAATCAGGTTATGTCTTGGAAAAACATCATAAATAATTTGGTTTTCTCCTATAATTGTGTCTGAAATCTCTCACATTCAGGTTATAGAAATTCTAAGAGTTTATCCCCTCAGTATCTCAGTAATGAGGTATTTTTGGTGATACCTTCAGAGAAATCCAACTCTGATCTTTCATACATGCTGTCTAGTCTTAAATATAAAAGGAGACTTATTTTTAGTGAGACATATTTCTCTGTAAGTTCCAATCCCTGAATATTTTCAAATAAAAATTATTCTTGGAGAGTGTCATATTGACAGGGTGTTGACAGAACCTGAAGAGGGTTCAGGTGGCTTCCATACCAATTTTGCTTGATCTTAATAACTATATGAAGAAAAATACAGTAAGATTTTTACATATCAACTTGTATAGGAGAAAGAGTTCCTTTAAATAAAACTATTTCCTGAAATATTCGGAACTTCTTATTCAAATGAAATTTGCTTATCCATTCTTCTACGGAATGTGTTAGTTAACTGTCCAAAATTGAGAAGAGACAGGAAAATTTTCTCAGATTGAGTAAGTTACTTTTACACTGAACTCTTGCCTGGATAGATTTCATTTCAATATGTTAAGTAGATTCTCCCTTGAGTATATTATGGTACTCCCTTGAGTATATTAATTTTAATTAATTCCTTCAACATTTGAAATACTAACAAACCATAAACATGTGATTTTTAGCATATTTTCTATTTTGTATTTCTGTAACTCTCTCCTGGAATAATTAATTTTTCTAAGAAATGAAATAAAGCCAGTAAGACTTACTTGAGGTAGCAGGGACTGTTGTGGTTGTAGGCGGAACTGTAGTTGTGGGTAACTTTTTTGGTCTAAATTTATAATGGCCAATAAAACCATCAGCTGTTAAGCTTAAATCAGATAAAAACTGAACAAGCAACTCATTTTTCTCAGACAGAATAGGCCTAAAATAGAAAAAGAAAATATTTCCATTCTTTTGGATGTCAAAGCCAAAAAGCATAAATAACATTCTTTAAAAATACAAAAAATACTCCAGACTACTACTGAAAGATATGTGGTTCTTTGCTGGCATGTCACACACTGGTGTTTTGAGGATGAAACTCATTTCCATGAATCACCTAAAACTCTGATTCCTGAAGTTTATGTCAATATGAGTATTGTTAAGTTCTTCTGTGTGAATTCACTGCAGACTTCACTTCCATAAAATGGAAGTGGTCAGATTAGGAAAGTAGGAAAATACATTGAAGAAATCCTCAGTACACAGGGGAAGTAAGTAAATGTTTGGTTTTTTAAAAAATTTGGTTTTGTTTAATAAAAAAGATACTGCACAGTTGGAAGGACCTATGAAAAATCATACAGTATTGGATTCTGCAACTCTTCGACAAACCCACCAAAAATAAAATGGTTTGGGTTATTATTTCTGTGGGCTCACTTTTTGTTAATGATTGGATTTGATTATTAAGGACTTCTTCAAAACACTTAATGAGGTCTTTGAAGTAAAAACTTGTCATCATTTCCCATTTTTTTGGCAGATTTTCAGAAATCAGTTTACTCTGATGGCAGAGTCTGACATAACCAAAAGTAAGGGGCTGGTTAACTGGAATTCTCTGGATTTACAGCTGCCATGGTGGTTGCCCAGACTAGACTTCCCTCGCTGCAGTATTGACACAGCCTGTGGACATAGGAGGGCACTGATATATCAGCTGCCAACAGCTTTGTTCTGCTTCCTGAACACCAGCACTATAAGGCCAAATCTGAAAAATCTGTCCCAGTCTGTGTATCCTGTCTTTTTAAAAAGTGGCTGAGAGGAAAATGAGTCAGATAAAGTGAGGAATGAGCCAAGGGGCTAGAGAGCTCAGCTGGATCCTTGTACTTCAGTATCTATAATGAAAACATACATATTATGTTAATGTTCAGCTACCATTACTATTGGTGCTTTATCAATAGCATTGGGATTAGCATTGGTGTTGTTAGACAGTGGTCTGATGAGGCTCATGGGACAGGAGACAACATGGGTTGGAGCCAGGGTTAGTCATGGAGAGAGAGAATAGAGAAAACGTAGAGAGAGACAAGATACTAAGCAATTTCTAGATGTTCAGTTGGAGGTAGAAAATGCCATGTTTAATTTAAATAATAAAATCTTTTAGAAGCTTAGTACAAAACTGTTGGGGAAGATGAAACAGGAAAGCCTTGGAAATATGATTGCCTGACAAAAGATTTTGGGAATATGAAAACTACAGGCAACATCGAAATGAAAGCCACTTTTGAAATACCAGGTCTTAGTTACTGAACAACTGGAAAACAATGGTATGGCCACTGAAGTAATCCCCTCTTGATGGAACAATACCCTCTGCTTGCAGGCAGGTCCAAGGGTCAGAGCAGACCCTACTAGCTCAGCAGAAGGGGTCCAAAGAGTAGTTTTTAGAAGTTAAGATGTAACACTCTATGGTAATATAAGAACTCTTATAGGCTGTATGTAAATGCTATAGGATTTGTATCTTGTATTAGATTGGTTAGTGACAATTAGAATATTCAGTGCAGAAGATGATTTATTGTATTGTAACCAGGACTTCAGACATTCTCATTCTCACTTCTATTCATTCTCTCTTCTATTCATTCCTCTCTTCCACTTCTACTCTTGCTCCTACTCTCTCTCTCTCTCTCTCTCACCCGTTCACTCTCTTGCTCTCTTGGGCCTGCTCAGAGCTGAGTCTACCAGCTCTGAGCAGTGCCCCAATACCCACGCCCTTTACAATAAACCGGCTGTGTCCCAAGACCTGCCTATAGAGATCTCTCGTCTCCATCCGTCACCGTCTACGTCCGGCCGTCCCGACTGGACCCCAGAACCCCCTTAACCTACACAAAACTGTTAGCAAAATGACACATAGTGGTAGTGAAGTTCACAATTAAAGGAAGTTACTTACGCTGGTGGACTGTCTCCACAGTACTTCCCAATTCTTTTAGCATCATTGATTTCCCCACCATTAAACACTGCAACATAGTCATATCTGCAGTAGTTGTCTCTCTCCACATCAAACTTCTCGAACTTCAACTCTATTAGCTAAAGGGAAAATGGAAATAACTCATTAAGGTTTTGACATGCAGAATTTATTAATACTTCTTGTAGTAAATGACATCTTCATATGAAGTACTATTTAATTTTTCTTTCTATAAAGGAAAATTCCTTAATCCACTTAATTGTAAAGTATTTTAATCCACATGGCCTCTCCAACTAATAGTTCAGCATATGACTCTAATATTCTGTAAAATGTTTTCTTAAATGTATGCAAGTAGCTTCTGATAGTTATTTTTCTGAGTGAATTATAGTAGGTGTTAGGTGTTACAATGCTCTTAAAATAACTACAGCCAAATGTAAATGACAGAAAAGGGGCTTTTAATGTCATTGCATCATTCAAGATATGCTAAAGAAAAAGCAAAGGCAACGTTGATACGAGCCATTTCACTGACTTCATTAACAGCACGGCCTGAATCACTGTGGTTGCCAATGCTGTGTATACGTGATGCAGAATTAAAAACATTAGAAATTAAAATGTTGATAAAAAGAAAATTAGCACATAGTAAGACTAAAATCAAGAGAAAGTAAGTACTTAAAAGAATTGTGTTTCCATGTCAGATTTCCATAATTGTTGAGGCTTTACAAGTCATAAATGAGAACTAGTATAACTCTGGTATTTCCAGTACTTATGCTTATCTCCAATGACTTTTATTTATGGAATTTTATACTTAAGGAAGAAAAACAATGTACAAGAAAACAGAAATGGAATCTGCTACTCTGAAATGAAGTCCTGCAGAATGACTCTGTCAGTCATATGTGGCAAGGAAGGGAAACACAGCCTAACTGCTGCATGGAAACCGAGGTAATATATGCATTTAGGTTGCTTCTTTAGATGAAGCACAACAGTATTTAAATCACCTTCCCATAAATAGCACAAATAAGTTGAATGACAACACTGATTTGTGTTGACTGTCGATCAACCTTTTTAAAGGTCTGACTCAAAGAAAGATGGTATTAAATCTTCTAAGACTGTACAAAGAAAAAGAAGTCATTTGTACATGGCATATACTTAATTTGATTTACTGACGTAGTAATGATAGCCTGTTATCACCTGATGTGTTAGTTTTGCTTGGATATAGTTTTCCACTATTAAGATGTTTAAGGCATAATTTTGTTTCCCATGAAGTATAAGTAACCCTGGGGGACTTGGTTTCAGAGATGACTAACAGGCTTGTTTCAAAACCCTCAGTATCATGATGAAAAAATGCACTTTAAATAGAATACCCATCTGAATAACATGCTTGTGATGAAAAAAGATGGTATAGAAAGAAGTAATGCAACTGGGAATGGAAATGCTGAATTTTTCCATAGCAGGCAAAAGAGCAGGCCATAATAACAACTTTACTGTTGTTCAATAAGTGCACTTTGCACTAATAAGTATTTCATGGTAGAATAGAAGCTCCTCATAATCAGGTGAAGCTCCTTCATCTTCTGTAATAAATGAAGCAATTGGTTTGTATTTGAAGCAACAAAATAAGAGTGCCTTGTTTTATTGCTCACGTGCTTATGAAAGGCAAATAGAGACAATGGCACCTAAATTCTGGCAAATGGAAGACTGGGGAGCTTGTTATGGGCACTTGAAGAGAGATGCTTATTCACTACTTCATGGAAAATGGCTTTTGTCACTGTCAAAATTCTGCCTTTTTTTCATGCAAACAACCATTGTTGCAGTACATGAATAATATATATTTGGGAACAGGTAGATTTATGGAATAGAATCATCAAAAGGCACAGGATATAATGCTCTTATTTTTATGCCTATATAGCCTTTCTTAAATCTTCACTATGAGCTTAGGAAAAGTTCTTAGGCTTATTGAGAGACATTTGGAAAGAACCAAAGTAATCTGCAGTTTACAGATACGGGTTTAAAAATCACTGCCTATCTATAGGATTGTTAAATGACCTGTATCTAGCAAACAAGGAATGTGGATTAAAAAGGACTACAGGAAAGACTAAGCTGACACACTGCTTCAGTTCAAGGGAGGAACTGTCTTGGTAAATGGAAAAGTAGGAAAGATCAGAAGAATATATTTATCTGGGGCAGCTTTTTTTATTTCAAGGATTAGTCATGAGCAGAAGAGGAAGAGGAAAGTTGTCTTTATATGTAAATGAATTTTAAAAGCTGGATGTGGCAAGAAAAGCAACCTACCAAACATGCTTGTCAACCAAAACATTCAATCATTGTAGACCTCCTGCTAGGATACAGAGCAGATGGCTCAGTGGCAACCAGAAAATGTGCAGCTAGGATTGAGATTAGCCCTACAGTGTAGGGAACACACTTGTGTTTGCAATGCATGGCACAAGAGCCCTCTCAGTCTGCTGTCACATCTCCTCAGGTCTTAATGAAGTGGTAACATATGCTCTCATAGCATCTGGCTAATTAAGCAAGCATGTTATGTGGAGCCTTCAAAAAACAAAAAAGAAACAAACTGCTTTTAATAAACTCATCAGCTCTACCTGGGTACCTCAATAATAAACTGCAGCAACACCAAAAATGCTCAAATGTTGTTAGACTTAAATGCAGCACTGATCATCATCATGTTTGGTGCTGAGATGATCACCTGCCCTAACTTAATTTGCATGGTATTTTTTAAATTAGCAAAAAAACTTTTAAACCCCCCTGGTTTAAAAGCGTCACCAATCACAGAAGCTTTAATGGGTTTCATTTAGGGGAGAATACTAGAGCGTGGCCCTGCTGAGGAAGCACAGGAGCCACGGGGACGAGACAGGAGAGGAAGGTGGGATGGTCGGAGCGTAGCTGTGCCCGTGCTCACTGCCCCTGCCCAGCCTGGTATCAGCCAGGTGGCATTGCAGTATCCCAGGGCAGCGCGGGCAGCCGGCTGCTCTGAGGTGTTGGTCCCTGCAGGCACTGGAAGCTGAGCTGTGCCAGTAGGGCGATGGCAGCGCCTTACCTGGTTCTTCGGGGCCACGATGTGCCAGGAACAGGTGACTCCCGCGGGGTAGTCCCGCTCTGGCCAGTTGGGCGTGTGAAAGGAGCCCGACGGCTTCTGCAGTCGTCCCCCGCAGTACTGGTCCCCTGCAATGCAGCACAGCGCGCTGCCCTGAGCACGGCGGGAGCGGGAGCTGGTGCCGCCCCGAGGTGCTGCAGGGCCTCGCTGAGGGAGCCCGGCCGCCGCTGCCACAGCCCCACCACAGACACGGCCGAGCCCTCCGGCTCAGCTGGGGGCACCTCTGGGAAAACACAGTTAATAAAGGGCAGCAAAACAAAGGGAGAGGAGCATTCCTGCAAATACTGGGGCTGGAGGAGGAGGAGAAGCTGGAGGTACTGGAGGAGCCATCCCCGCAGCCCATGGGGCAGCGGTGGTGGGGCTGACAGGCATTCCCAAAGGAACTGCAGCCTGTGGTGTTCCTGATGGAGAAGGGTCTTTTTCTTCCTCTCCTGCCCTCGGTTCCAAATTAAAGAACTCCATCAGGTATGTAATCCTTATTTACAATATTATTATGAACCTTCTTGATTAAATTAACTGTATTGGGTCACAGTTATTTAATATATCTTTCAAGAAATCATTGATACAAGGTTACAACTTGAAGGGCTGATAAATTACTCATCACCTGCACTGTGTCTGTCCAACAATCTGTCTAGTCTGATATTATCCAATAGCAAAAACCTTGAAAAAGAGTTACTAACTAGGGCAGTACCACCTCCTTCTGACCTCCCAGCCTCTCACTGGTCATACTCTTCCCAAGCACCAGGCAATGCCTTTATGTTTAATAATACCTGATGAATTTTGCTTTGATATGTTTTTTTAAGTGTTTTTAAACCAGGGTAGAAATGGGCAATCCACAATATCCCCTGGCACAGCATTCTACCTCTGGGCCACAGAGAAAAAGCTCCCTCTCCTTTCCTTCGCAGTCATTTGCTTGTCTGGTTTTTATATCGGAAGAGATGGACTGTGGTCCCCATTCACCTTCTCCATACCAGTCATGACTTTAAAGCCCTCTCCTACAGTCCCTTTGACCTTCTCTTTTCCAGCATGAAGAAGTTCATGCTGTGCAGTTGATCTTTGTGTATGTGATGTTCTTTTAACTCTATCATACTTGTTGTCTCTGATTCCTTCTGATAATTTTATCATATTCAGTTCTGAGATGGGAACATCAGAAAGGCACACTTTATTCAAGATGTACATGCATTATGGATTTATAACGGCATAATTTTTTGTTGTTATTGTTTGGTCTTTATTTTATTTTGTAAAAATTTTAAGTTTCTGTTTCTTTTTTGATACCTATTAAGCACTGGATTGATGCTCAGCTACTGTTTTCATAAATCATCTATTTTAAACCTAACATCTCATTCCAAAACAGTAACAGTCCAGAACCTGCTGTACTGTACACAAAGTTAGGGTGTTTTCCCCTTTTTTGCAACATTTATCTATATTGAATTTCATCTGCCCTTTTAATGACTAGCTATTGCCAGTTTACTACTAGGCACAGTTCTTCCACTACTCAGACTAGTCAGCCTTTCTCTTTACTGCTTGATTAACTACGATGGCTAAACAGTTACACTTTGCTAAGCAATGTAATTAATAAATACGTTGAATAGCACATCCTTAATATCTCTGGCACCATATCTTTTTAAGCAATAATGTGGCTCTGCATAGAGCTGTACAGTTATATTTGTCTTTAGCACATATAATGAATGGTTAATTACCTCTTTCATGTGGTTCTGCTGCAGAAAACTTTGCAATGAATCCACTTCCAGCAGTATTGGCATCTGAAGTCATCTGCACCAACATTTTATTGCTGCTGGATACAAGGGCACCTGGTTTCACAGTACCACAGAACCTGCCGATGCGCTGTCCATTGGCATGGCCATTGTATATATCCACAAAATCATATCGGCACAGATTGTCACTTTCCAGGTCTAAATATCGAAAAGAAAGAACCACCACTTTTCCCTCTGGGACCTGCAGAGAGAGGGAAGGATGGAGAGATGCATCTGGAAGTGTGACCACGTGTCTATTGCATCCTACTGTTTGCATGACTGTTTTCACACCCTTCACTTCCTCTCAGGTAAGCTCTGTCTGTCAACTATATTCCAGGCAAAGCAGTTTTTAAAGTAACTTGGACCAATCCTAAATACAAAGCTCTGGCCATCTCTTGCTATTATCTTATTTCTGATCCAGAGTATCCTCTAGGCTCATGCAGTTAATTATAAACCAGTTCAGCTTGCCGTGTTTCTCTTATTTTCTGCTGAAAGTATGGAATCAGCCATGCAGCTCCCTGTCACCAAGTAAGGTGAGGAGGATGAGATTAATATGAAAAAAGCATGGAACAAGCAATTTACCATTTTAAACAAACAAAATGGCATCTCTTTCTGATTTGTGTTACCAAGTTTCATAGTTTGAAGGATGTTTTTTATTTACTGACACACAGATTTATAAATAAAAATGGAAACTTTACAGCTAACTGTACAACCCTAATATTTAGTTACTGGAGTGGCTGCAGTGAAAGAATTATATTTGGGAAGACAACTATAAACAGAGAATTCAAAAGAACCATTAGTGGGTGTCTTCAATATAGAAGAGAGCTTTGTTTTCTGAAACATCTGAGGAAACATAAGACAGGGCAAATCTTACATGTCTGCATCTGTGGACATTGCAAAAGAGACGAGTACAGGGAAGGATGTAAATTAAGAGAACATAATAGTTTACAAAGAGGAGAACATTTCCTGGGATACAGTTACAAGCTTTTAAGAGAAAAAGCAGCATACTGAGAAGTGAAAACTATTCTAATAAAGCACTTAACGCTGTGTAGCAGAACCAGAAGAAGGGAAACTATTTTAAAGTATAGAGGGACCCTAGACAGGCAAGTGTAATTATCTTCGTTCAATCCATATCATGGTAGAGTGGTTAGCTATTAAAATAATTGCAGCTGTTCTGCTTTACTGAGACACTACTATAATTTTCTGCTTTAAACACACACTTAATATATCTGCATTAAGTTCATATTTAAGCCATGTTATTTAAGAGTTCATGAATTTTTTTCATTCCTTAACAGCGACTCATTTTAAAACACTGGTTTGAAATAAACTAAAACTAAACTGTTCCTATATGAAATTGTCAAACTTTTCTAACATTGAGTCTCAACAGTTAAAAATTGCTTGTCAAGTATAGATGGAAGTGCTATAAATGAAAGTGACTGCTTAACCCACAGAAGATACTAACAGAGGCAGCAGTTCTAGATGTACTGAAAAATGTGCTGTAGGTGTGTTCAGGTTACTCATTCCCTCATACTCATTCATAAAAGCAGCTGCTTTTATGTCCAGTGTTGATACTGATCCTGCAGCAGGACAGACTTCTGCTTGAGCTGTTCTCAGCTGCCCAGGTTCCATGTGCACACTGGCTGACCAGCTCCACTGCAGTTGCTGCTGCTGGTTTCAGAGTATTTTCCTTTTAAGTTCAAAGTTCTCTCAAAAATGCATTCAGGTCCCCTGTGCTGATACACATCGCTGCTACTACTACATCAAAACCACAACTCATCTAATCTTGAATTTATTCCTTGAATCACTGCTCTCATATCTAAATCTCTTACTGCATTCACTTGTCTTCTTGTCTGAATCACTAAGGACCATTGATGCATGGTCATTTTAACAGAAAATGAGCTAAAATGAATTTGGTATTCCTGCCAGAAGACCTGGATATTATTTATGGTTATGCTACAAACTCTGTGTGACTGGACAACTCAGTTCAGAAATGCTGACACTAAAATTAGTTAGAAAAAGTCAAATTTAGGGATTTAGATTACAGAAGCCTTTTTTCCAGAAGTATGTATGTAAAATAGCCTATGGTCTTTTGGGGTGGAACAGTCATTTTCCTAAGTTTGTACAACTGGTACAACATGACGCAAAGGGGGTGACCTTTAAAGGTCATCATGTTTTAAAGTAAACTATCATGCCTACAGTTA
Source organism: Corvus hawaiiensis (assembly GCF_020740725.1). Taxonomy (NCBI): domain Eukaryota; kingdom Metazoa; phylum Chordata; class Aves; order Passeriformes; family Corvidae; genus Corvus; species Corvus hawaiiensis. Next base: position 13,677,705 of record NC_063222.1, read on the forward strand.
AGTTTGTCTAACATATTCCACAACGGTGTCTTGCAGCTTTGTCTAAAACTTGCCCATCTTTAATATGTTTCCCCTTTTCCTTCCTGTTTTCGAAAGCTGAGCAGAATTTGCTCTAGCATATTAGATTAAACAGTTTTATCAATGCTTATGAGTTTTTTCCCTACTTTCTCAGCCTGAATTGCTTCTTTGAATATACCTGCTCTCTCCCAGAGTTTGAAGAAGGAAGTGGAAATGTGAGAGGTAGCTGGTTCTGGGGTAAGAAAAGGTCTTTTTGCTGTCCTTGTAGAGTTGCATTCAGATTTAGCCAAGTGGTTACCTCTCAGTAATGCTGATGGTTCTCACTGACAGCTCTGTTCCAGGAGTGCACTGACCCAGCACTGCTCTACTCACACCAGCCTCAAAGTGCTCACTCCTACCCCTGGATATTCTGCTCTCTCTGCTGCCCCACGGGGGACAGAGGGAACCAGGATGTGGAACAGACCCCTGCTCAGGAGGGAGAGGACACTGGCAAAGCTGCCAAACTCCTAACTGCAGACAGCCATTCACTCAAGTCTTAGGTTTTCTGGTTCATGGTATAAGTCATTCCGTGCAGTGTTGTGCTTCCTTCTCCTCTCTCCACCACTGGCTATACTATACTATACAACATTACACTTTCTAATTATATTTCATTGTAGTTTTTAATCTCTGCTTCTGTCAGTTTAGTCTATTTGAACTTGGTCAAGAGTGTTCCCCATAGATGTACTGACTTCTGTTTCATGAGTCTGTAAAAAAATGTGTAGGAAAAACTCAGCCACATGGTCATGAACATTTAACAAAGAGCCTACTGCAGGTTTTAGTTGTCAGAATAATCCTTGCTCACATTCAGCTGAATTTGGGGAGGTAAGTCATTTAAAGAAATGTGGCAGGCCCTTAATTACAGTCACTACTTACTGGTATTACTTTATTTAAAAAATATACTTGCTTATTAAAATATTTGTCATTCACAAAAATAACAAATTTGTTCCAGTATGTAAATCAGTTAATTGTGATGTGAGTAGATGACAATCAGAAGTGCAGAGGATGGTGGCTCCACATTCTAGCAGCAGCTGTTCAAGTTTCTAGCTACTGCCAAGAAATCTTGTGCTAAATAAACGCATCTTTGCAAAACTGTACTTTACTTTGATTTCTACCGTTTTGCTTTTTTAAATGTTGAAAACTAATGTGCTAAAATCTGCCAGTGTTTATCCCAGGACATTTAAAATATTGTTCCATGAGAAACACAGGGGAGCAAGAAAAGGCCCGCCTGACTCAGTATTGTTTACTCTGAGCCACATCTGAGCCGTGATGCAGTAAGAAGATGTGATACCTCAGAGGAAGAACTGGGAAGGAATTCAGCTCTTAAAAGAAAAGAAAAAAAGAAGAGGGAGGAGTGAAAGGAAGAATGATGTGATGCTTCATCTGCAGGGTGTGCCTTATTTTTGTTTTATCCATCCAGCTGGTATCTTTCAACAACAGAGGCACTTCATCCTCTCCTTGTCACGAAGAGGGCAACTGACCCATACTCACTCTCTGCTTCCCTTCTTATTTTAACTCTATCAACTTATTTAGGTTCAAAAATTATGATGCTAAACTCATGCAAAGGATGCCTTACTCCTATTAAAGGAGAAAGGAATTTTTAGAGGGAGTTTTTGTAGAGCTTAATTCCCTAAAATCATCTGTGTAGATTACTAACCTCTTCAAAAGGGCAGGATTACTCCATATATACAACACACCTCAAAATAAGGTCCTTAGCTTGTTTTTGGTTATCATTCATTCATTATCATTCATTGCAGATATTTCATATAATGTTAATCAAAGTTCAGTTACCTTTAAAGTAGTGAAGCTGTTTTTCTGTTGTTGTTCTGACAATACAAACCCCTCTTCATCAAAATTATGTGGTTTAGATTATTTACTTTGAAAATAATCTTTTTTGGGGAGAGAACCCCTTAAGTGCCAACTTTCATAAATATATTTTGCCTAACTTTTAAACCTGTGTTGGCTTGAATATATTTTGATATATGTTTAATACCAAAATGCTGATTGTATGTTTTGCTATAGCAGTCCTAGGTAGAGTTGAAAAACACATCAGCTACCTGCAAGACAAATGTATTATTTCTCTCTACTGAGAATCAATGTGGAAGTTATTTGGAGTTACAACCTGGGAAGAACCATGATTTCTGCCTAGCTGCTTGTTCTCTAGCTCCAATTTTAAAAATTTGTATTAGCTTGCTCTTCCTGACAAGGGCACTAGATTTTGTTCATCTCTTTCTTTTCTGGCAATACAACCATGTGTAAAGATCTATTTTCTACTGGAAGGGCAGTTTTACAATGATATAGGAAAATGAATGCTTAAAACATAGAAAAAATTATTTAAAATATTCTGCTCCCTCAGGGCAGATTCCCAACTGCCCTGATAAGTAAATTTTTCAAACCTTGCTTACTGTCAGCAAACCTGCTGGAACGCAGCTCCTGAACCTATAAAAACATAACCTTACATAACTCTGACAGTTTTCAGTATTATTGTAGCACATAAAGTTGTTGGAGTTTTATGGGAACTAAGCAGTCTGCCAGATAAACACAGGACAGCAGTCCAGATTCTTGGACTATGTGACACATTTATGTGAGGTAATGGCCAAGAAGGATTACAGAGTATTAAAAGTAAGTGTATATGACATATTTTAGATAAAGCTATATACATTACTATAGGAAAGGAAATAGCTCTGCAAATGACTTCTTAGCAAAGTCAGTGAAAAGCTGCTGGGTAGTCTGCCAGGGTAGTAATAGAACCACAAGCATGTGCTGAACACTTCTTAGAGCTCTTAGAATAGAGAAGCTGTTTTCTTTAGCCAGCTGAAAAAGTCCCAGTCTCTTGAAATAACAGAACTGAGTCAGAGAGACTCTTCCAGCTTTAGCAAACCAGTTGGAAAGATTTCAGATGATACCTGAATGCTACACTGCTTTATCTGTATTACCTGTAATGTTTTCTAAACCTATTTTCCTCTAAAGAATAAATTAGCTCTCATTCTGCCTCTCTGTGCATTTCTTGTGCAGATGATGAGATCCTATAATTGAGAAAACAACAGCTTCGTGCTTCTCGTGACCCAGACACAAAGTGAATCAACGTCTCTTTCAGTCTTGCAGACTTGTCAGATCCTGCATTAGCAGAGTGTTTTCAGGAAGGTGTTCACAGCCCTTGGCTAAAACGGACAGGCAAAAAGTCTTAGTCACTTTCTAAGAGCAGATGCTAAACAAAGAAGACTAACAGTAACTACAGAGTATTTCTTCATGGCAGTGTAACTGGCTTTCTTACTTGGGTGCTATTGCAAGCTATTCTGAGCCTCAGCAGAATTTGGTGAAAGGATTTTGTTGCTTAAATTCAGGCTAACCATACCCTTGAGTGTACTACTTTGCTGCAGTTTGGTAAACCATTGTCTTTTTTTTTAAGAGAGTACAGGCTTAGTCTTGAAAGTTTTGTAGTCCTTGCCTTCCCTGCATCCTTCCTGCACACCCAAAAGACACAGAGTGTTCTACAGTTGATGGGGGAAAATAAATCAGCTTGGCTTAGTGAACAATATTGTTTAATGAAACAGGGATTAAATGAGATGAGGGCACAAGCAAACCTGGACTACTCCAGTTGTGCAGCCCTTCTGTGGCTTTGAGCAAACTACAGAGGACAAGTAGGAGGCAGTCAAATGACAGCACAGCAGAAAACTGGGAGTCAGGGTGATCACGAAATGACAAAAGCCATCGAGTTCCTCCCATTGTCAAGAAAGCTCAAGTGCAGACACAGCTCTGCTACAGCTTTGGAGTAGTACTTCTCACCATGCCCAGACTAATCGGGATGCTGGCACCTTGTTAGCAACAGCCACATAAAGTCTGCAATGAAACCACTCTGTATGGACTTTCTAAGTACAATCATTTGTTCTTTTCCTCTATCCCCCATATGAAGGGCAGATACATGGCATGATTCAATAATTGTTTCTTTAGTGCTGCCTCCATTTGTTATCCAAGTTTTTTAATGGTAAAAACTTAATGCTGTTATAAGCAAAATTATTTTTTCCCCTCCAGATTCAATTTTAAACTTCTGAACATCTGAGTTATATAGGTAACCTAACTTTGGACATTTTTTCCCTTTTATTAAAGGCATGTGTGTATGATTCCAAATGCAACTTGCATCTGCTCTTCAGATTGTGAGGTGGGCCATGCTGATTGCTGTCACCTTAGCCCCTCGATAGCAAGAAAGCAAGTTTATGGGCATATACCATGTTTCACATCAGACTCTTCTGGATGAGGTCAGACATGGATCAAAGGTAACCTCTAACTAGGCCCCAATAATAACACAACAGAAAGGTGCAGAAAGCAACTCTGCAGCTTCACTGGGATCTTTCATATATAATGATTAAAATCACATCACTCATTTGGTACGAGAGTTGTTTTAAACTGAACATTGTAAACAGATCAATGTCTCCTGCTTTGCGTCAGCATCTCTATAGTAGCAGGAAACAATTACCCTGTGATATCCTATTCTCCTGCCAACACTTAGCCTGTGATGCAGTCTTTGAACTGAAGTTGTCTTTAATGATCCTGTCAACACAAAGACTTATTTTTTTATATACTTATATTTATTTTTTCTGTAGGCCCAAATGTCAGAAGACTTCTTGGTGAACCGTGCCTAAAAAAGAGAGGCAATTTGGTGGGCAGTTTCAGAGGGTTTAATTTGTGCAGATGTGAGGAACAGTAATCATTCACTCACATCCCTTTCTCTGAGTCTGTGTATAAGGACATCCAGAACAGGAGTATTTAGTCCTAGTTGTTTCATGGAATCTGTTGTCCGTGAATCTGATATCTCTGCCCTACAGTCTCATTTCAGCATCAAAACATTGATTGTACCACATGGTTCCATTTCACATAGTCATTTATAAATGTAACGACACTTCCCTACTGCTGTCGGCCTGCTGTATGACAGACTCCAGATGTCCTGGCTGGCAGAACACTGCTAACAGCACACTTCAAGCAAACCTTCCTGAATTTTTTGGGTTTGATTGAAACTTTTTACATGTCTTCTTGCCAAGAAATTTTGCTTTTCGTGATCTCCACCTCAAACCTTTTCTTTGATAGAATTCACTGTCGCTTTCTGCAGTGGCAGGAAAGGGAGATGTTTGCCTGTAAGTGGGTTAAGTTAAAACAATTAGAGGTGCATCAGGGAAATCAATGAAAATTTGCTTCCGACATGAGGCAAGGCCAGTTCTATTTCAGCCACTATTATCATATTACATCAACCCTAAAAAGCTCCAGACAGTTGAGCTACTTTGAGTTACTGTGTTCATTACTGCACATATGTTACCCTATGTAAAACACAGTTTAACAACAAATAGCTGTCCATTATCTTCAGCCCTGATTTTGTGGTATTAAAAATTCTTACTGTGATTTTCCAAGTACATTTGCTGTTTGGTGGGTAGACGCCAGGAAATCCTTCACTCCCAATAAACCCTGATTCTCCAGATACAACTCCTCCACATGTAAATGTAAGCCTGAGAATAACAGGAAAAACAGTACTTAATTTTTAAATATATTTCATTTATTCTTTCTATAGTAGTCAAGAGGCACGAACTGTCTCAACAGCTTAAATACTTAAAACCATTGCTAACATGAAACATTTAATTATTTACATAATATCACTATTGACATAGAATGTGCAATTTAATGTGTGAACTTAGGTGTAGAAAAAATTAACTACTTGGGCCTTAATTCTGGGTTGGCACAGACTGTTATCCCTCCCTCCTTTTTTACTTCATAAGAGCAAACGTGTGCCAGTGTGATACATCATTGCAAATCACTATTATAATGAAAATAATTATTAAAAAGTCATTAGCAATGACTTTTTATAGCACATATAACATTAGTTAAAATAGCACTGATATAAAAATTACTTCTCATTCCTTTCTATGCTTTGAATTTTTATGTTTTAATCAAGGAAGTCTCTGGTACTTTTTTGTAGTTCAGTAGCACAACCCACCCCACACTGAGCCCCGCTCCTGGTGCTGAGCCCTGTGGCCGAGCTGTGCTCGGGGCTCAGCTCAAGTGAGCTCAGGTGCCGGTGCCGGCTCCGGACACACTGCACGGACACGCCGCACGGACACGCGAGGAGCCCTGGAAAACCTGTGTGGAGCCACTGCTACTGCTAAGGACACGAGGGTGAGCGAACGCCCTGCCGAGCTTTAGAAACCGGGATGCCACACCGTATTATACCGTTATGTTAGAGAGGTTACAGATTACACGGCACCAGGCTGCTCTCGCAGGGTCCCAGGCTCCGTGGAAAACACTCCTGCCTTGATGCACTCACGGGCAGTGAAACACCCGTGCACCCCACGGAGGCACGGTGGGAACGCGACTGCGGGGGACAGAGGGAGGGGAGGGGAGGGAGCGCGGTACCTGTGCGGGGACAGCGGGACCTGGTACCTGTGCGGGGGGGCGGCGGGACGCGGTACCTGTGCAGTGTGCGCGGTACCTGTGCGGGGACAGAGGAGCGCGGTACCTGTGCGGGGGGGCGGCGGGACGAGCCGCCGGCAGCAGCAGCAGAGCCGGCAGCAGCAGCAGCGGGACGGTGGGAGGCATCTCAGGGCGGCAGCGGCGACTGGGGCAGGGCTAGGGCTGGGGCCGCGGAGCCGCTGCTCCGACAGCCGCCTGCTCCTCTGTGAATGCCGAGGCCGGGGGAGGAGGAAAAGGCTTCCGCGGCCCTCCGCCCCCAGGGCAGGGCAGGGGCCCGGGCAGGGCCGCCCTCTCTCCCTGCGCGGGGCGCGGGCGCTGCCCCGGGTGTGCCCGGCCCCGCCCCGATGGTTCCCGGCGGCTGCGGCTGCGGCCCCGGCCGGGGGCACCTCCGGCTCCGCGCATTTTGCGCCCGCGGGGGCTGCCCGAGCGCAGCGCCCCCCGTCAGCGGCCCCGCCCCGAGCCCGCGGCCCCCCGCGACGCCCCGCTGCCGTCCTCAGGTGGCACAGTGCGGGTGTTTGTCCCGGGCATGAATGAACTCAGTGTTACTGGCTGTGCAATCGTCTGCAGCTTCGCCAAAGCTTGAAAAATAGTAATGCTACTTTGAAATTTCTTCTTTATTTAAATTCTAAAGTAAACTTGAAATGCTTCGTTTTGTTTACCACTGGGTAATCCTGACCCATTTAGTAGCCTTTTCACTCTGGCTGTGAAAGATACTCTTTAAAAGGCTGTGGCAGAGCATACAGTGATGAACTCAATACTTGGGTGTTTTATAGGATTTGGGCCAAAGTTATTTGACTGAGAAAAGAAATGAAAAATTAAGTCAGTATTCTTATTTTGAGCACAGTATTCTTATTGAACATGGTATTTAAAAACCCTCACATTGTTAGTGCTATTGAACAATGACATACAGATTATCATGTCAATAAGTGGTAATTTATCTTCTGAGTATTGGTTTAAAAAAAGCCAGTTCCTCTTACTGTTTTTAAATACTTCTTCCCATATGTGCCTCTTGCAGGAGAAGGAGGTAAGTCTGTAGAAGTGTTCAGGCACAGCCAATTGAACAAAGACTAGAGAAACTAAGCGGAAATTCTCCTGCATATAAGGCAGAATATAAACCTATTCTCTTATTTTTAGCCCATTTATTAAGCACTTAACCTGCCTATTCTTGCAAAATACAAAGAAGGTCCCACTACCAAGATTTTGAAGAAGTGCTGTTGATTAGAGAGGATGCTCTGAGGATTAAACAGAAAGTGGATGCTGCAGTTTAGCAGATGTGATACCTGTACTCTCCTTTCCGCAGTGCTGGGTGAAGGAGGCAGTAGACTAACCGGGATCCATGCTTGCTCAATTCCCAAGAGGACTTTTGTGTGAGAAGAGGTGCATCTGCTGTTGGAATATCCCAGATCTTTGGAGACAGCCTGCAAGATGGTTGGTGAGTAAGAGGTGCCAACAGTGTTCTTGTTTGCACAGAGGCACTGGAAGACAAGAAAGAGCAGAGGCTGGGGAGTGTGTGGGTTTTGCAGAGGCCCAGGTTTTTTAGGAGTGTAGGTGTGTTGGCAGCCAGGTGAGAGGGCCTGGCCTGCAGCCCTGAGGAGAGGCTGTCCCAAGACCCCCCTAGTGGGACTGAAGGAAGGAGCAGGACACATCTAGGCAAGGCTTGGTGGAGTATTGGGGCAGGGAGTCCCGTTCACAAAAAGGGGGCTGTGGAAACAGAGATGATGAGATTGTCAGAGCAGAAATTATGTTTGCAGCTGTGTTTTGAACTGATTTTAAGTGACAGAAATGGGAAGTAAGAAAACTAAAAAGGAGACATTTACTTACACCATGACCAATAAGATGCTGGTTAGCAGCTAAAAGCTTAACTTATTTATTGGCATATTGGTATAGTCATGAAGGTAATATAATGATAATAAAAATTAGTAGATCTGGGAGTCAATGTGTATGACAGAAAGTTGTGTAATCTTCACAGCACAGACACGTATTCCCTGCTGCTGCTTTCTGTCAATCTTTTTTAGTCTAGAGAAGACAGTCTATTTTATAAAAAGAGTATTTCAGGCCTCATATCCACGGAAGAGCTGTGCTCCATGCAAAACCACTAACAAAAGCTGTTAGTTCCCATGCATTACATGTCCAAGGACTCCTTTTATATGGGGTTGCTGCAGACTTTTGCCTCATCTAAAGGTAGTTTTAAACTTCTGAACAGTTAACACCTTAACAGGTTCTGCATTGCCACCCAAGCATATCTACAGATCTGTGCAGCAATGAGGCATTTCAGGCTTGTTGAGCAAATTCAGGTGATGAACAGGCTGCTGGGAAAGCCCCCAGCCCGTGCACAGCCCGTGCAGCCAAGCTCCTGCACCTTTGCCAATCGGGAAAACAGCAGCATCACTCCCTGTCACTGCCTGTCTGGGAACACACCCTAAATGTGTGCTCCCTAAACACCCTAAATCTAATGTGCTCAAGTACTTCTTTAGTGCCCCACTATTAAATAGATTATGAATACCACAAGCAGTAAATGAGAGACTATAAACAAGGCTCTCAAATTAAACTGCATTTACCAAATGTAAATGATGTTGCTAGACGGAATTCACCCACGAGCTAACCCAGAGGCATCTGGCTGCTTTCCATCAATGGCTGCAGAAGGAACAGAAAAGTAAAAGGCCAGTAAGTAGTTACCCATAAATAAACATGTTAGCATTGACATTAATCTTCAGCTAAATCTGTTAGGAACACAGAAACAGGAGTGACCTTTCCTCTTCACCAAGCCCAGTCCTCTACTCTTGCAGGGAACCAAACCAAATAAACCCTTTCATATACTGATGATATTTCATTTTTGAAGTCAGGAAGCTACTCAATCAGCATCTGTTAGAGTCCCTGTCTTTTTGGGATGAAACCATGGAATGCACAGTCAGGAACTGTTTGTAGGCAGTGGATATAAATTCAGATAGAATTTTTGGCTCAAACCCAAAAGATGGCAGATTTACAGTCTCATGCAACCTTAATTATGCTGCCTTGTGTATGTCTTCTTTGCATAAATGATGCATAGGTTATGTGACAAAAATAGTATGGAGTTGCATAAGCAAAGTGTCTTTATTAATATGGACAAAAAAGGTCTAACGTTTGACAGTTGACATTGCAGCACAAGTTTTCTACAGTAGTTTCTTTTTGAAGGTAGAATAAAAACTATTTTCTATCACATGCCTTGAGGTGATGTATCTTCAGGCATGATGAATCTTTAGTGACAGATATTTAATATATGAACTATGGAGTAGTGCCATAGTAATTATAAAAAATGCCTGCTGTCCCAGTGTGTCATTGCCTCCTGCAGCAGTCTGGCAGAAATGGGCAGCCCGAGTGACCCCTCTTCCCCCACCAGCTGCTGCCAGCAATCCTGGGCTCAGCTAGTGATGCTGGTGATCCAGGGCTGAGGGCTTCTCCCTATCAGTCACTGAAGAAAGATATTTTGTACACAAAGCTAACAAGAGACAAATCTCCTAATGAATGTCTGGCAAATGAGACCTTGTCTGCCTGAAAATGAGATAACTACTGAAGTGGAAAGTGGAAGCTTCTTCCTGAAATGCAACCCTGAGATGTTCTTTGAAAAGACTCTGTAAATGTTGATGCAAACCGCCTGTGGCTCCATGTATCCCTGACATCTTTCCTGTGATTAAGTTAATCATGATATTGCTGTGCAGCAGCCAAAGTGGCCTGATGACCTGACTGAAAATGAAGTTTAGTTTATGCTTCAGCTTTCAGGCTTGTCACCAAATCTTCTTTTCTCTGTGGAGAGTGGCTGGCACAAAATACCTTGTACCATAGCAAAAGACCTCTTAGTGCTCTCTTGGTGTTTCTGTACTGGTCCTTGTTCAGCTGACACTGTGAAATTAATTTAAATTGGAATAAATACTATCAACAACTGCCCGTTATTTCATATGAAACATAGAATGGTTTGAGTTGGCAGGGACCTTTAAAGTTCATCTAGTCCAACACTCCCGCAATGATCAGGTTGTTCAGGGCCCCATCCAATCTGACCTTGAATATTTCCAGGGATGGGACATCCACCACCTCTCTTGGTGTTGCCACTGTCATAATAAAAATTTTCTTCCTCATGTCTTATCTGAGTTTACACTCTTTTAGTTTAAAACCATTACTCCTTGTCCTGTTGCTACAGGTACTATTAAAAAGCTTTCCCCTATCTTTCTTTTAAGTCTCCTTTACTTACTGAAAGGCTGCAATAAGGCTGCTCTCGAGCCTTCTCCAGGCTAAACAACCCCAACTCTCTCAGTGCAGTCTTAAGTGCCAAGATCTTGATATTTTCACTTCCAAAAGAACTTCGGTATTTCCTGAAATTTCAAGTTGTCCCTTTTCATAATAGCATTGGACAATGTGCAATAGAGACGATTTATCCTTATTTTCTTGATAATCCAAGCACCTAAAATGACTCTTTCAAACTGATATGCCCAGCCAGTTCCTAGGATTCCCAAATTTGCTTAGATCTGTAAGACAGAGTTATCCATGTTATGCCTTTAACTGAATCTGCTACTTTATAGAAATAAAAAACCACACAAGAATTGTCACTGGAAAACTTGCAGAGCCTCCACCCTTCCTCAGACTGGAATTCCCACTCTTCTCTCTTTTTCTCTGTAAAGCTTTGCTCTTGGCTCATTTATCAAATGACAATGTGGTTTCTGGCTTTATACAAAAAATGGCTGTGATGAGTCATAGACCTCTCCTCCCCTGTTTCTTTTGATACTGAGGTACCAAATGTAAATGTAGTATTGACAGTATTCCCACACCTTAGGAATTTAGGAACTTATTAGGAACTAAGTTTACATTCCTTAATTAACTTTTTTTTTTTGTCTCTTTGCTAGTTTTACCTCAAGTGATGACATATTTAATACAGTTGCAAAACTTCATATTTCATTTTAGCACTTAGCAGAGACCGGACATGATGCATTAATCATAAAAGCAGTACAGAAATTACCTTCTGGTGTTTCCATTTGTCAGTTTGGGTAATACTAATATCAGTTTCTACTTGCCTCTTGTTATAGGAATACAAACTGCTATCCAGTAACTCTTTTTAAAAAATGTTTTATCTTCTATTGTTCAAAGTTATTTGCCAGCATAAGAAAATATTAAGGAGAATGCTGCTGATTTATATTACTTGAACTGTTTTACATCATAATATAAAAATTATAAATATAAATATATAAAAATATATTTTAAATATATTTTTATATAAATATATTAAAAACTATAAATATAAAATTATTTAAAAACTACTGCTAAATTGTAAGCATTCCTGTAACCAAAGAGATGTAATAATGATTAACCAGAGTGCCTGCTGTCAAGCAGGATGCTGGAAACATTCATAATGTTGTGAACAGATACTTCTTCATAGTACAAGACTCCTAAAAGATTGTTTCAACACTTCCAATGAAGCATCCCAGGGTCCATTGACCAAGAGCAGGCACTTACAATGACCATATCACACAGCAGGTGTAGAAATTGCTAAAGTACAAGTCAGAAGAATGGACTCTAAAACCAATATTTTTAAGCAAGTGCTATGTCCCTGATAGTGTGTTTGAAACACAATAGTCTGAGGAAAATACTCAATACATAAAAGGAGAAGGAGCATAAAGTATGGAGTGGAAGGCCCTAAAATAAAAAAAGGCAGAGCCCCTGAATTGCCAACAGGTACCTGTGAATCAGGCAGTCCTATGGGCAAATCTTCCAGCAGCAGACAGAGAAGAGAGGAGAGGAAAGGAGCAAAGCACCTCAGTCTCTGCAGGACAACTCCCGAGCTCCAGCACGGGGCAGGGCATCATCAAGGGTCATGGGATGCTATTCTTATCTAGAGAGCTGTAAAAGCTAAGACAGATCAGCTAGCCAGTCTTGATGTAATCTAAATCAGCAAATCTTCAAGTAGATAATATTATAAAACAAAACTACAAAACAGATTCCCTTAGCTTTGGTGGATGTGGGAAAGAAACATGAGACCATTAATTGTATTGTGCTTGAAGAAAGAAGAGAGCAGCTAGAAAATCGTGTCACTAAAATGGAAAAAACAGACTTTCTGTTTCTTGGTACAAAATAGAATTATTTTTATGAGGGATATATATATATATATATATATAAATCATCATTGGAGCCATTGTTCTCATTTAATGACAAGACTCACTTATATCTGTATATGAATAAATTTCTGAAGACTTAGATCAGAGTCTGTTTTATAGACTGAGAAATGAAAAGAGCTGATATTTTGAACAATCTACTGTACAAGAGCATCCTTTCCCCTCCAAAAGCACCACCTCCACTAGACACTGTTAAACTCAACTCAGACCTGAATGAAGAAAGTGAGTGTGAAGCCACTACTGTGTTACATGGCACAACTGGTGCTAGCAAACTGGTGGTGGTCACAGCCACCTTCCCTTCGAGCTGGCTGCAAGTGACACTAGAGGCATAAAGGCACATGGGAATGCACTCAGGAGTGTGTGCAGTGAGAGGCTGTCAGGTAGTCTCCGTGCAGAAGTAGGGAAAGAAAAGTTGCAAAAGGCATCAAGGATGCTCCAGAGAAGTCTATTTCAGGATGAGAGTGTGCTTTCAGCAAGAATGCTGTCAAAAATAAAACTGGAACCTCAAGCAAAGAAGGTACCTATTTTTTGTGTGTCTGCTTTAATTCAAGAAAGAGTTTTACATAGACTATAAATAAGTAGGTTTGTATTAAGGCATCTAGTTTCTGTTCCCTCCCCCACCCTTTTTTTTTTATTTTCTGTCTTTTGAATGATGTAGTTGCAGGATAGAGATATTTCTAAGGAGAATCAAATGTGTTATGCTGTCATACTCTATTGCACAGGTGATACTTGGGACCTGAGTCTCATGGTGCAATTTCACATGTAATTAGTTTGCTGTTACTAGCAACAGAGATTTGAAATCAGAACTAAGCCCTGTGAGAAACTGTTCCCTGCCAATGCTCTCATTGCTTTTCCTGAATTCCCTCTACCATTATTTATAAGGCTATACATAAAAAGGAGAGCAATTGGATCTAATTTATTTACTACAAATGCTCTTAGGAAGAAAAGTGTTGTGAGCAATTTTAGTTCAGCCAACTAAAATACTCTTTTTCCACTTTTACTGATAGGAAAAATTCACTATCTGCTTCCAAATTACCATAAAGGGGACAATGAGGAAAAAACATTTTACCAAATATGCAAATGATATGACAGCCTGTGCAACAAGAGGTGGGAGAATACAATCAAATTTCCATCAGCTGTAATAATTCTTGCACTTGTTCTCTTAGCTTGAAAAGGACTCCCTAACTTAACTAAGCAGCTCAACAGCTACATCTGAATGATAAACTGGGGGAGCCTACATCTGAAGGACTTCCTTCCTCAAAGATGAAAATTCAGAACAGGGAAAATACCCTTTTTTTAACAGGTAGATTAGGCCAAGACAAGAGAGCTGAGTAATTGTGAGGGAATATCTTGATACAATCATTCTCTGCCAGGTACAGCATCATATTGATGGTACAGAAAGACTTCCTGGATTCCTCCTGTTGTTCATGCTATGCCCTCAGTTGTCCTTATTTAGCCAAGTTGTCCTTATTCAACGTAGTGTCCCTGGCAAGAAGGTGGGTGTTGCATCACTGATGTTCCTGTGCAACAATAAATTGTACCAGTGCTGGGCAGTTCTGACTACAGGAATTACAGTCAGTCCCTATGGCCTACTTCCCATCAGAGTACAGGGGTCATGGAATGCAAAATTGGGGCCAAATTATTTCACTGGTGGCTGGAACTCAGCTATTTGCCATGTGCATTACAATAGTGAGTTTACTTTTTCTAAGTGCTGAATTACTGCCCTGGGAGATGAACACATGCGTTCCAGACCAGAATTCAGAGTTTAACCTAATGTTATGCTTTTTAAGCACATCTGTGATCTATTATGTTGCTGGGTAATGATTTTCACAGAATCATTGTTATTTAATATGTAAAGAAATGTCACTGTCAATATCAATCTCAGCATGGTATTGCAGAGAACACATCTGAGTACTATATAAGTGCTTCTTCCTATGGGCAAAATATTACAGGTCATTAAAATGTTAATGTATTAAGGGGAAAAGTTATAAAAAATTGAAGGAACATACATGGAAATTTCAGGAGCCGGGACCAGAGACTTCTAGATAGTAGTGTTTTTGGTTACCAAATGTATGACAAAAGTAAGCTAAACAGTGGAAAAGCATTAGAGAAACATGCCTAAATTAGATATATATTTGGTATAAAAATGCTTGGAACCTGTATTCAGTTCTAACTCAACAACAGTCCTTTAGTACATTAGGAATCAAAAGTGCAGTGCCAGAATTAAGCAGCAGTTTATCCTTTTTGTATTCCAGGAGTTACTTGTTTTACTTTCAAGAGCTTCAGAGTATTTTTGTTTTAACAGTCTCTGAGGAAATTTTTCATATCCACCAAACAAAATAAAGGCCAGACTGAGCAAGTAATACTGCAATTTAATTTCACTGTTCCTAAACTATACTTGACTTTAGTTTGGACATGGACACTTGAACACAGGCAACTGTTTTGAGAGAGTCTCTATGTTTAAATCCTTCAACTCACTTACTGAAAGGATATTTCGGGATGAGAAATTTTTCTAGAATCTAAGCCTGATCTTTGGGCTTATTCTTGAGATAACAGCCAAGTTTCATTTTAATCCCAGCAGGAAAGGAATGAAGACTGCTTGCCTCTACCACATAATATTTCTGGTGGATGGGTAGCATCTTTGAATAAGGAATCAGAGAAATTTCAAGGATTGGTAAGTATTTATTTAAATTTCTGTTGTTCCCTCTTCTACAGTTGGAGAGCTGTACTGCTGTAACTGTTCCACTTCAAAGCAATTATGCCTGGCTTTTGGCGTGCATGAAAGACAGATGCAGCTCTTGTGCTCCTGTTTTATGTAAGCCATCCTTCTTTAAGAGGTGCAGTGCTTTGCCCAAGGTATGCTGAGCCAGCATTCCTTCATCTTTCCAGATGTACTGCAGTGCAGTGATAATAATTATCCTGCGCAGTGTCAAATAGCAAGAAATTCCTGCTGTAAATAGGTGCAGATGTAGATATGTGATGCAAGGTGTATAGATTCTTGAAAGGGAATGAGAGGAACTGATTCATATGGAGCTTGAGTTGTAAGTGCAACCAATAGATCATGACTATTACACTGTCTATCCAGTATAACATCTCTGTATTCAGCTTTCCAGCTAAGTTTTAAAAGCTCTGGGTTCTTAGGACCTTAAACACTGCTGACACTTCTCTCTGCCTTGACACCACCCTAAAACCCCTCTCATGGTTACAGGCTTTACCCAGGTAAAAGTGGGCCTGTGTGGATTCTTTAAGAATTTTCTGGCATTATTAACACCAGAGTCTCCTATTAAGTACCCTTATTAAATTATCTCCTTTAAATGTAAGTGAAAGTCCAGTACATCTAATTCAACTAAGCAGATTCTAAACTCAGTGTACTGTGTCTCTGATCTGCCCTGGATTGTTATTTTCCGAATTTATACCTGTTGTGTCACTTCTGCATTTTCTGTAATGCAGAAGAAGACTCCAGCATATATTTCCAGTCAAAGTCTAATGCAAGTCTTAGACCCAAAAGGTTTTAATTGTAAAAAAGTGATCAGAGGTCTGATCCAAACACAACAGGACTTTCGATTTTCCCACATCCTTGTGTTCAAAGGTTATTGTGACAATTTTCCCTCCATTTCCAAATTCTTCAGCTACTTTGTATTAATAAAAGAATCAGGGGTTAAATCTGCTGTTCAGTTTTGGATAGTTTAGCAGTCTGTTCCACTCCTAATCCCTGTTTGTCTGTTTTGGTTTAGTTTGGTGTTTGAACTACCCTTAAAATACAAGTCTGTTTGTTAAACTGAATGTTTTTCAGTTGGGGAAAATGAAGTTTTTCCAGGCTGTGGATTCCCAAGTTACCCTGCCTTTCACAGAAACCCTTCACTCTATGACAACAAGGTATGATTCATAAAATTCACAGTTTTTAAAGTAGAAAGCAGAAATTACCTACCTTTGATTAGACTAAGATAAAAGGCATAAAATTTGTGGAGCCCATACCGGTAAACAAGATATTATTTGGGAAGACTTTCTAATTTAGTATGGGCTAATAATTGACTGAATACTTGGACAGGAGAGAAAATTTCAGTACCCAGGAACTGAATATGATTTTTTTTATTTCTAAATGAAATCAAGTTTCCAAACTCAATTTCATTTGGTGCAAACTATTCCATTTAATGCTAAAAGTGCTTTTTTAATGGAAGTGGTTGTCAAAATAATGACACAAATTGATGTGTAAATCCCACAGAGAAGGTGAGAATCGCATTAGTGCTCCTGAAGAAGTTAGTGCATGCCTCACAAAATCTAACTCTTACCAGTGTTTGAGAGGAATTCTCCTCTCCTCTGCAAATCTGGGTTTCTTCCTCACCGCAGTGACCTGACCATCAGCCCCTCTGACTGGAACAGTCCCACTCTGTAAAGTATACTTAAATATTCATGGAGCCAGCTGGTGAGAGAAAAAACAATGCTCTAGTCTGATGGTTCAGTAACCCTCCTGGGGAGGGTGGAGGTGTTAGTCCCAGTCCCAGTGAATGTGTAATTATTTATACAAAGAAGAACAGTGTCAACAGGAGAAGTGACAAGTCCCGTCTCCCAAAAAGTTTCCTTGCAGGAATGGAGAAGTCTAAAGAAACAATAATGCATTTGCCAGAAATCTGCCAGGTATAGTTAACAACAGTTTAAACAAACTCTTAAAATAATTTACAGATTATTCCTGAAATAGCTAAGATTTTGGATGAATAGATGTTCTTCCACATATCTGAGACAGACCTTGTTCCTCATATTAAGTGAACAGACCTTTCATCCTCCAAAGCAAAACAGCTCTTAAAAATAGAAATCATTCAGAACATATTTTAAGAACTTAGCATCTCATAACATCATACCAGCATCCTTGCTCCTATTGACATCAATGGAAGGAAAACCAGTATTTATATGTCCCACAAGCAGATCTGTCTCTTGGAGAATGCTGGTCTATAATGGTTTGTGTCTGACAGGAATAAAGAACTCTTGAGACCTGCCTGCCACTTGAATAGCCACGGCTGTATGGAGCTCCAGCAGTAATGTTTTTGCAGAGTCTTGCTGAAGGCATCATGTAAGGCACGGTTCTTCGGCACAAATGAGTTTTCACTAGACCAGCTAAAACACAGACTATGTTTCAGGCAACAAATTCTCATTCAGGACTAAGGCAGAAGGAGAAAGCTTCAAGCTATGTGCAGGCTGAGGAGAGCTGCTCTCACTTTATCTCAATTTGTGAATTAGACAGTGTGTCACAATTTTCTAACATCTTCTTAGAGTTTGTATGAGTTTCCATTAGAGAACTCAAAAAAGCATAGATAGTTCCAGTGCATATGCCTGACCTACAGACACCTATGCCCAGCCTGACAAAAAATGGCATCAGGAATTAAAAATTCACCACCTCTGGATTTAAAAAAAGAGTAAAAAAACCCTGAGAGGTTTAAAGCTTTAGTCATCAAAACCAGAGCTGCCTGAAAATTGTTTTTAAAGCTCAGCTGTAAACAGTGTTGTAGTAATCCATATTACGGTAAGCATAGAGTCATATCCCTTTCATTAGTCATATGTTTTGCCAATAAAAGACTTTCATAAAACAAAAAAAATTCATTGTGTGGCAGGCCTTTCAGAAGACTGTATAATTAAAGCACAGTAGTTTCTGACATCTGGAAAGAAATTCTTGACTGCAGAGCAATAAGTGACCTGTGACCTTTAAAACATATTTTCAGATAAAAGATTTCCAAAGAAAATTTTGAAGGAAAGCTGCTGCAAAAGGAGAGGAGTCTCTGTCTTAAAACTCAGTGATGGATGGGACACAGCAGATTTCTGCATCTATGCATCTTATGTAAAAGCTATAAAGAACAGGCAGCTGTCAGCAAGAGGTAAGAATCCACCAAGTGATATTGTGATGAATACTCAAAAGTTAAGGACTTAAATATTACATAGGCTCTGGCTGATGAAAAGAGAATGACCAAGCAGCAAGCACTGCATCAAATCTAGTATATGTAGCTGATGCTTGTGAAGTACAGCAATATGTCCATCTGGATTTTGAGTTAAAGATGAACAAAACTTAGATTATTATAACTAATGAAAAAGTTTTAGTACTTCTAAAGCCATAGCAAGGAAACGCAGAATTTTTGAATCTGCTGGCATTTTCCCCATGTGGTGCAGGTCAGCATTTCAGGCCTTTTTCTTTAGGAAGAAATTCTGTCAAAGAGGGACTGAGGCAGTGGCAGTGGTCATAAAGCTGGATGCTAACACCACATTCCTATTGAAATTCAGTGTGAAACTGGTACACAACTCTAACTGGATCTTTCAAATATGGTCCAATGCCTCTCCACTCAATGCCTTGAGGCAGGAGCACAAAATTTACCCAGTGTTACCGGGAAGAAAGGGAGGCACAATTGTGTACATGTATTCTGAATATAGTGCACAGTTGGCATGTGGACAAAACTAAGTTCAGACATTACAATATGTACAGGAACACTGTGAGCAAGTGCCATGGATCCATGCATTTTTGTAGGACGCAGCATTTCTCTGTTCTGGTCACTGCTCTGCTGCGTTCACCACAGCATCTTCCACAAAACCCAGCCCAGCCCAGGAACCAGACTGGGCTAATGGGATGAGTGCCCCAGCCTTGGGGAATGAATGCAGTGAGCCACTGCCTAGCTGAGGCTGAGGTGTCCTTCAGACCGGGGTGTCCTTCAGGCTGTCACCGGCCAAGACCTCACAGGAAACAATCTGCTCTCCTGGCCAAGGATGTGGAGGCAGTGCAGATGTAACGCTCTCTGCAGTTCTGCAAGTTTAGTTTATAGCTGCCTGTCTTTGGGTGTGTGATCTAGGTTTTCATTCATGACTTCATAACTCTGTCCAGCTCTGCTCCTGCCTATGGGCTGTGGCATGCTGGGTGTAACCTGTCTCCTTGCCTCAGCATGCTCTCCTGGTGGTGGAGGGTGTAAGGCTGAGATGGTAGCAATGCACAGCAGGAAGCATGAGGCTGGGATCCCTTGGGAGCTGTGGCTGTGCAGCTGCAGGATATGGGTTGATGAGGGTTTTGCATGTAGCTCAGAGACCCATGAAGGCTGGCACTTGTGCTTAATTTTTGTCCTTCCCATTAAATCTGTGGGTGTCACATGAATTCTCTGCAGGCTTAAGATAACTCTTAACTGAGCATTAGTGAGAATACTGCACTGTAACACCAGCTGGACCAGAGAATTACTGCCCCCAGTAGTCCAAGCTGAGCAACAGCTTAAAACTGTGTTACTTTATTTTGTTGTCCCAAAGCCGCCGATACTTCTACAACTTGATTTCTTCATGGAATTAATTAAGGGAATATGAGAATTTTCAAGAAAATTCTTTGAGTTAAGGGACAATGTGCAAAGTTTTATTTCCCCCATTACATTCCTATTTCTTCTATTATGTTCCCATCATAAAAAAATCTTTGAATATACCATTATAAGTCAGGTCTGAAATTAAAGATTTAGCATCTGTATACCCTGGAGATGGGTGTCCTTCCTACTTATAAAGAGCCATATTAAACCGCCAGAGTTCTGTTGGAATTTGTGTAAGAGGAATTGTAAATATATCACTGAAACTCGCCCTGCTAAATCCTTCTGAAGACTGTTGTAGATGAGAAAACTCCCCATCACGTGAAGCCTTTCTGTTTTTACCATGTCACTAGGAAGGGTCACTGTTTACTGTACTAGCTATAACCTAACAAGATGTGTCCTGTGGCAAATCCAGGACTGGAATTGCTGGACAGGTTGTGGTGGTTCTATTATTAGAAACCTGTTATATTTGACATTGAGCATAAAAGATGTGACTCGTACTGCAGAACATTTCTTATACTCCTGAGAGTAAATCCCAGCAGTTGTTATCAGAAAAGATGCTGAAGCCTCTGAGTTCTCATTGATTGCACTTGCAAGTCAATCAGTCATGTTGAGATATGCAAAATCTGTTGACAAAGAAATGATGATTGATATCCTAAGAACATAATCTAATGACAAAACCAGTAAATCTTGCTATTGCCAGAGCAAATTCCTGAGAGACCAGAATTTCACTCTCAAGGGTATTTTGTATCTAGACAGGTTGTGTGTTGACTTAGTTTACATAATGTATTTGAAACATCTAGAAAAGCTTTACCTATAGCTGGACTGTCTGAGGAAATAAATGCATTCAGTTTTCAATGGCATGTCAGAATAAAATATGTTATTACTGGATTTAACTGAATGTACAAGCATGATTGCATGTTGCCACATTTTGACGGTATTTCAGGTGGGATGTAGAGTTATTTACTCTTTATTGCTAATACAACCAACAGTGTAAGACAGGACTGAAAGGCCACAGGCAGTTAGGAAGTCAGTTTTGTGTCCTGCCTGTGTGGCAGCAGTACCTGGAGCTACATAGCGCTACACAAGTGTCAGGCAGGGCACGTGTGTGTCACTGACACAGGGAGCAGTGCCCTGTGTGCAGCATGGGCACGCAGGGCTGCTCACCTTGCTTTCTCTCAGAGAGCTTCCACTCACATTTGAGGCAGTTGTCAGGGCTCAGCTTGCATAGGAGTCAGATCTGAAGAAATTTGGATTCAGGCTTGAAATTTGTAAAGGGAAATGGATGAGATAGTGAAGTTGGGTCAGAAAGTGGGAAGAAATAAATGAAACTAAGAAAGTAGTAAAGAGAGTCGGAAACACTTTGATGAGATGCTACTTCTGCATCCATACATGGAGGCTGCTGGCTTTCACAGCTTGTGCTGGCACAGGATGTAGGGATCACTGGACAACTTGCACAGGAAGTCATAATACTGTAAAATTTTTTTCCATAAGTTGGTGTTAAATAAGAAAGGAGTGGACCAGGCTTGCTTATATCCCAACTTTGACAAGGGCTGTGGAGATCATCTGACAGCCTCAGGGCTGGATTGTGGCTGTGCCCAGAAGAGGCTTATTCAAAGGATGAACAGTGGACAGGAAAGCATGGCTGTCTCGGGGGTGCTGTGTGATCTTTGGCTGCAGGTTGGGAGTGAAGTGTCACTGGCCAAAAGGAATCAAAGCTCCCCGGGAGAGCTGGAAGGTCATGGCAAGCCAAGAGCTGGTGTCTGTGTCTGTCACTGAGAGGATGAATGTCAACTCTGCCCTACAAACAGCATAGCCAGTCCAACAGCTCTTGCTGTAAACTAGCAAGCAGGGATTGAATCGTAGCACTGTTACAATACTCCAATTAACATTGCAATGTTAGAGCCAAAAAGGGGACTGCAATATTTCAGAAAGTACATTTTAATGCTTTAGGTGTTGAAAACTGTAGCATGAAATATATGTGCATTGTTTGACATCAGCTGGGATATATGGTAGGCAGGTTCTATGAACACGGGTCAGTCTGAAAACTGAGTAGCAGAGTAAAAAAGTTGTTCACATCCAATAAGCAACATGTTGGCTGTGGCACGGTGGCCATGGCATTGTGCCAGCCAGGTGTGTGCCTCATGGCTAACTCAGGCTTTACTAGGGCTTGTCCATCGCACTTGCCATGAATTTACCCTAAGAAATCCTCACAGAATGTTTTCGGCCAGGAAGGAGCCACTTCTGAACTGATGATTTTCAACTGCTCAAATTTGAAATGTGAAATCCTGCATAGGAAAATACTTTCAGATTTTTTTTTACTTGCCTGTTTTGTTTCTTTGCTTGCTTGTCACATTGGTCTTAAACTGATATGTAAGTCTAATAGGTATGTTAATCTGCATCTGCTGTGGTATGCACATGATGAAGGAAACAGATCAAATGAACTTATTTTAGTCAATATGGTTAAATAAAAAGTCAACATGGCAAGACGCATACTCTCACTCTGACTGAGTCATGTTCAGTTTAAGTTCCAGGAATGTCTAAGAGGGTGGCGTCATCCCCTTCAAAACAGTTTTTTTTCCCTATTGGATTGTATCAGCAAGCAGCTGCCTCTAAGGCATTATTTCTGTCAGACGGTCAGGCTCTCTGGGCCAGCTTCTCCCTAAAAGTGTTGCATGGATGGGGCATGCCTCCCAAATAAGCCCAGGGGACAGTAGCGATGCCCAGTCGAGATGCCGCAAAGGGCAGCACTTTCACCGGCTGTGCCAGGGCAAGCGGGGCGCTGGGCGGAGGCGCCTGCCGGGGGCTCCCGTGCTCCCCGCTCTGCGCTGCAGATGAGAAATGCAGCGCCAGCTGCCGTGGAGAAATCGTGTCCGTGCCGGAGCTGTCGGGCCGCTCAGCGGCCTCGACCCCGGCCGTGCCCGCGCCGGCAGCGCTTCTGCGGCTCCTCCTGGCGGCCCGGAGCGCCGGCCCGGCGCCGGCCCCGCCACACCGGGTCCAGCCCCGCCACACCGGGCCCGGCTCCGGCCCCGCCACACCGGGTCCAGCCTCGCCACACCGGGCCCGCCCCAGCCCCGCCACACCGGGCCCGGCCCCAGCCCCGCCACACCGGGTCCAGCCTCGCCACACCGGGCCCGGCCCCAGCCCCGCCACACCGGGTCCGGCCCCGCCACACCGGGCCCGGCCCCAGCCCCGCCACACCGGGTCCAGCCCCGCCACACCGGGCCCGGCCCCAGCCCCGCCACACCGGGCCCGGCCCCAGCCCCGCCGCCGGCCGGTGGCTCCCGGAGCTCCTGCAGCCTCCCTGCAGTAACTGCCCCGCACTTCATCCCCGCACACACCGCTCTGCTCCTGTTCACTCCTGTGCATGTGCTGGGACACATTAAAACAATTAATTACCCGATATTTTTGAACATATGTGAATAATTTGTTTTGCCTTGTTCATTTCAAGCTGTTGAAATTGAGGATTCAATCAAACTCAGACCTCTGATCACTGAAGATACTGAAATCGGCCGGAATAAACTTTATAACGCAATTCGAAGCATTAGAAAGCAGGCATTCTTTATCTGTGCAGGACTCACAGAGGATATTTCTTTTGTTCTGTGTGTGTTGTGAGACTTTACAAAAAGGTATTGATACACCGTAAACATACATATTCATTAAAACGTGGTTCTTATTTAATACATAAACATTACTTTCCTAGAGCTAATTTGTATGTATCCACCTCCCACTGGAAGTCCTTTTATGGTCCTGGAGAGTAATAAAAGGGATCTGGTGGTTGTATTCATTGAATGCTTTGATATTAAAGGTGACTTTTACTTGAACTTTTTCTTTGGGCATGTGCTGTTGCTTCTTTGTTACATGACTTGCACTGTAGTCCTTTTTACCTGTTTCTCCACTGGGTCCAGCCATGTTTATCCTCCTGGGTTCATATTTTTACATCCATTTATCTTTTTTTGCCGTTTAGTCTTTAAGCTCTATCCAGCAATTTCAAGGAAACTGAAAATTTCTCTTCTCTATATAATTTATCATTGATGGCTGAGTCAGAAAATGGAGGCTTGTTTTCCGAAAACTGAGTAAGACCAAATCTTGTCTAGGAAACTCCTGCTGGTTGACCTCAGTGTCCTTCACACGTCTGCTGGGCACAGACTAATGTTGCAAAACTTTCTTCTGAACAGCAGGCCTGAATCTCTTTATTCTGAGGTTCACTTGGCACGGCAGGCAGGGGTGTCACTGCCTGTTTCTCAGGCTGCTTTGACTTGTGTGTGGGAGCAGCCCTGGTGGGATCATATGGCTGTGTGCCACGGACGGACTGGTGCAGCACAGAGATGTGCTGTGCCACACTGCATTCCTGCTGCATCCTCTGTGCCAGTACTGCACACAGGGATGTGATAAGGGAATAGGAGGGTAAAAGAGCTTTTTACAAGTCAGAATTATTCTGCAGCCTGTTTGAGCCTTCTGGGCAAAATGCCAAGGGAAGAGAATTGAGTCTGGTGCTTGTTTGTGAATTTAGCTCAGGAATCACTTGTGAAGGGAACCGCCCTACTGCTGACCTATTACAGTGCAGATGGGAAATTGTCACCTTAGAGACTTCATTTACCAGCCTGTTTGTTGCAGATTCTTTCATTCATGCACTAGTGGGGAACTGAAATGGCTTTTGAAACAAAGAATGTTGAGTAGTAAGTTGGAAGTCACTCATGTCTGGGACATACCTGGCAGTGTTGCCTTGACACTGAAACTAGAAATCATGACAATTCCAGAGCCTGAAAATCATAATTATTTGTTAGCTGTATGTGCATATTTGGCTAATGAATAACATTCATTGGGGTTATTTAAAAGCAGCAATGAAGTGTGTTGGAGACTGCTAGGTGAACATCTAGTACTTTCCACAGAGGACTTGCACTCCAAGCCACAAGTGCTCTAAAGGGGAGAGGGCCAGATTCACTGTGGGTCTTCAGTAACTCTGCTTGGAGAAAGTCACTGTGACTTTCAGAAGAGAAAGCAGTGATTACTTCACTTGGTAATATTTGTAAGTCCACCAGTTCATTTGCTTTGTGCAAACCCATGTAAGAGTCTGCCAGCAAGGTCAAAATCAATACATCTTTTAAACTCTGTGAGGTTAATTTTATCTTTTTTTTATTTTCTTTGATAAGGAAGACTTACAAAATGTCTTTTTGGTAACAGCTAGAGACCTCAACCAAAGTATGTAGGGCACCACCAACTTTTTTATAAATGTTGATGTCTGAACATATTTACCATGTATGTAATTCAGCCTTATGTCTGAATACAAGAATGTACTCACCACAGATTAACTGTAATGGAGGTATGTACTGTTTTCCATTCATTATATCAATTCACTGTATTCTTTGGAATAATGATCATCTCAGTAGAAGCAGATCTGAAGATACACTGGCTGTATATTCCCTCTGAGGTGATAGGGCTGCCGAGTGCTAAGCTAGCTGGGATTTTAAGTAATATTAATTTAACAGCCTGAATATTGCATTTTGAGCAGGTTTGCCACTCATGTATACCCTTAGTTCTCTGTGTTTTACTGAACACAGTTAAGTCAAATTAATTTTTAATTGTCAAAAAAAATCTGAACTTTAAAATAAAGGAGATGGCATGCTTCTGTTGGGGCAGAATAGTTGTAGTTTGAAGGAATGTGCTCTACTGCTAGCTAGGGACAAAGGTACTCTTCACAAATACTTGGCTTCTCTATTTTGAGTCTCTATTATACAGAAATAAATACTCTTTTTAACTATGTTGGCTAGTGAATATATTTTTTAGTGCTCAGTGATTCTTGTTACTTACTGTTCCAAACTATCTCTTCAAGCTATGATTTTCTACTACACTGCAAGAAACAATGTTTTGATATTGTAATTGGTACAAATGGAAAGTCTGCAGCTTTATTTCATGACTAAGTTCGTGCATTTCTAGCTATACATATGTATTTTGCTCTTTGTTTTGATTAAAATCTCTCAGACAATGCCCTGAGACTGCTTTTGAGAGTAGTGCTATGGCTGAGGAGGGAAAGTGAGTCTTGGGTGTTGGAGAGTAGGACACTGCCTTAGGGCTGAATGGCAGCATCTGCTGTGCCAGACTCTTGCTGGCAGCGTTTCCCTGGCACTGTCTGCTCATTAGGGTTCTGCTTCTATAGCACACTTAAACACAAGGGAAAGTTCACCCCTGTCAATGAACAAAGATAAACATAATCCTATTAAAGTTAAGCATGTGCCTATGAGCTTCACTAAATTTTGGATAATCAGAGATGCTGCCTATGTGTACAAAGGTATCAGAGAAGCTGCCCCAGGGACCTGTTTACCTTTTGCTCATTATTTTTATTATTTCTGAGGGCTGCAGATACTGCTGCTTGTTATCCACCCCACTGACATTTCATAGTTGTCTTTCCAAGTGCTGCTAAAAAGAAAAGCTGAGATTTTGGAACACTAGTGAGTGCCAGTGATTGAATGCCATAGCCCCAGGACTGTGGATGTGGAGAGCCCAGCATATAAAGAGGGGAAAAAAAAAATCAAGGTTTTTTTTCTTGTGCATGTGGCATTGCCCAGTTTCTCAGGACAGCAGAGTGAGAGAAAACAGACATTTTCTAGCAAACAGAGGATAATAATGAAAAGTACGCTTAACACCAAAAATGAAGGAAAACTATATTTTCATGTTTCATCAGTCAGGAGGGACATGAAAGGATTAGATCTTGGAGGCAGGAGAGACTCAAATTAGAAAAGTCTATAAAATTGCTTACTCTCCAAAAAGATTGTGCGACATGGTTGTTTTGCTTCAGTAAAGCATGCATCATGTACCCAAAGGCTGTGCTCCCTGGCAAGAGAAGTATTTCCAGCTCCCAACTAACAGAAGCATACTGCCACTCTTGATATCTGCCTTGTAGTAGAGGGTTTCTGATGCAGAAAGTGCATCTGTAGCGTCTGCCCCAAAGGCTCTCATCACTGCAACCAAGATTTAGCCTTAGCATTAATACTGATTTGCTCTACATTTTGACCA
This sequence comes from Corvus hawaiiensis, assembly GCF_020740725.1. Lineage (NCBI taxonomy): Eukaryota > Metazoa > Chordata > Aves > Passeriformes > Corvidae > Corvus > Corvus hawaiiensis. Next base: position 13,704,670 of record NC_063222.1, read on the forward strand.
GCTTTTAATTTTTAATGAGTTTCATCTCCACTTGCAGATCCTGCTAACCTTACATGATCCTATGGTGAGAGAATAAAATCTGAAGGTAATTGTTGTGTGTCACATGTTCCTTTGCTCCTCCTCAAATACAGTCCTGACTTTTAGGGTCATTTGTCAGAGAAGTAATGTCATGGTAACAAAATGTAGATTGCCTTCAGATTTCCACTAGATTATCAGAATAACTATGGATCCACCACAGCTGAAGGCTGAGGTACTGACCTCAATAAACTACCTGTCCCAGCAGCTGTAACTTTTGTTGCCTACCATTCTGCTCAGTGTTTTGCCATCTTCACTGGCTTCATCAGTTTTGTGAGGTTTTCCTCCAGCATGTTCACACCCAGCAGTCAGATCCAGAGCTTACTGATAACATTATGAAAACCCTTAGGTGTTAACAGGGGGATGCAGTCTGGTGAAGCATTTGTTTATTTGCAGGATGTAGTCCGTTGAAGCATCTGCTTGCAAGAGGGCAATGGATGTTTTTGCTGGAATCATCAAATCCTTGAAGTCATCACCACATTTCAAAGAGTATGTACAAAGTCTGCAAATAAGAATCTCAATAATTTTAGAACTTTTGAAGGAATTCTGCAGCCATCAACTAGAAGATCCTACAGTTTTCCATTGTGTTCAGTCTTCTAACAGTTTCAGGGGGTACCCGCAATTATGTTGGGATACATCCTGTCCTGCTGAATTTTGACAGAAAAGGCTTAAGGCAGATACTTCATGTAATTGCAGTTCACTGAGTGCTTTTTGGTGCCTGACTTGAACTGAAAACAGTATTTTGCCATCCTACTCTGCCAAATGGGAAACTTTACTTGATGCCAAATAGACCTCTTCATTTTGCAGTCAGTATTTTGCTGTGATTCTTGACACTGCTATTGCTACTAATTTAATGATTTTTCAGTGAGCACTGTAGACTGAACACTAACCTTCTTATACATATTAATGATCTTAATGTAACAGGGAGGGCTATCATTAATTAGCATAGATATTGGAGAACTAAAGTGGCAAAGAATGCTATTTTATTGCTTTAAACTATAAAAGACAGAATGGCAACGATACTTTTGCTAGTATAGTGTTTTCAGAAATACCAACACCCCTGTACAAGAATTGAAAGTTCTTGTACTCGTGCTATCATCATCTATGTTTGAAGATAACTACATTCAACACATTTCTGATCCTGCAGGTGTCACAGCAACTTACACTAAGAAATGAAAAAAACCTCCATAAATGCATTTCTGCAAAAATGAACTCAGAATCAACTTTATTTATAGATCACACCCTTTTTTTTGCTAAAAATGCATAGTCATTACATACACAGTAGTCAGCATCCAAAAGTGTAAAAAGTAAATTTTCAAACCCTCCCAGCAGAACCACACAAAATTCACACTTTTTGTTCATTGCATGCACAGCCCCTTAAACGTGATACCTCCTACTAAAGCGTGCTTGAACCTCTAGCAGGCAGAATTGACTTGCTATAAACTGTTTCTCTGTACTACTAACCCCCAGCTACAACCACAAATCCTAAGGCATTCCCATGAAATAGTGAAGCCCTACTTCAGAATCCTCCATGTTCTGAGTGTGGCCCAGGAAGCAATTGCCCTGAAAGCAGAAGTCTGCTGGTGGTGTTTCCTTATAGGCAACTTCAAGCAAAAGCCTGCTTCCTCTAGTCATTAATTTATTACTGAATTCAGTGGAATGAAGCAGCATCTCTCTAAACAAGATGTGAAAATGATTTAACTTTATTCCACACCCAGTTCCAAGACACTAAATGTCTTGAATGGAGGTCTGTGTCTTTCAGTGCATGTGACCATCTTGCATCTCATCTGAGGAGAGAACAGTAAAGTCTCAGCTGTAACTTGGGTGTGGGTTATAGAGCCCTGACTCAGAGGTGTCTAACAGAAGCTAGGAATATACTTGGATATTGAGAGAATTTCTAAACGTACAGGCTTTGACTAACAAACCACTCAAACCCTTTGATGTCTTCTTTTTTTTTTTCCCCTCGGCTACTGCTGCCAGTTAGAAAAACTCTTGAAAACATGGTCCTCTTCTCAGTGGTGCTTTTTATATCAGCCCTTCCAGTTGATGGGCAAAGTGGGTTAGCAGGATGATTATTCAGGGCTCCTTGGCAGAGTACATATATGTGGTCAAAAGATCCAAGTTCAGATTTCACCATAGGATTAACTCAATGTTTTTGGTTTTGGGGAACAGAAGGGGAAAAGAGAAAGTTGTTTGGTCAATATAGTTTTATATTCTCAAATGATTACGTATTTTTACTTAAAAGCTTCATTTATGTCAGGTCTTTTTACTCTGATAAGAAGCAGCTTGACATAGTTCAAAATTTCCAATGGCAACAGAGACATAATCATAGTCTTACAGACACTGATGGGAAATCCTGCTCCATTTTTTCATAGTAACTGGAATACAATCCATGGCTAAATGAACAAGGAGGCCCCATGTGAGTGTTAAAATGCTCCTTAATACAAGTTACCAGTGAGAATTTCTGAAGAAGAGTATGTAAGTCATGTATGTCTTCTCTTTACTCCTGACCTGTAAGCATTTAGTCAGCCTGTTTAATACTGCCTAGGTTTTAACTGCCCCCCACTTGAAGCCAGTGGAAATTTTGCCATCAGCTCCAAAAGACACAGGATATGAACATCCTAGGAGTATGGCAGTGACAAGGGTTTGTCCCAAGAGTTCATGATCTGGAAACGTTCATGTTCCTCTCCCTGTGAGATGAGGAAAAATATAACATTCTCTCTACTGGAGTTCAGTAATATTTCTTCTTAGCACCTGGGAGGGTCTTTGCATTTTTAAGTGCTTTACAAACATTTGCTAGTCTTCAGAGCAACCCTGCGAGGTAGGTAAGGTATATTCTCCCCATCTTACAGATGTGGAAACTGAGACACAAAGGGTCAAATTCAACCCTGGTACAATTCCAGTGTTTCACATGAATTAAAATTCATTCAGAATGGACACAGTTTAAACAACTTGCCCTAGATTACAGAACAGATAGTGGCAAAGCAAGGATAAGAACCCAGGAGTGCCCGACTCCTCAGCTTGTTACTGGCCACTTGGTCATTTTTACTCTCATAGGCAATGAAAAACAGTTTAATCTGGGCAATTACTACAGGTATGACTTGCTTCTGTAAGGCATGTAGATGGTAATCAACTGAGTTTAGTGCAATAATGCTCTATGAATGTGCTGCCTCAGAGAGTTTACTTGAATATGAAGTAAAACTTTCATACTGCCATTTTCTGCAGGTGCACTGTTGACAAAAAGCTCACAAAGTAGCTGGATTCAGCAAATAAATAATAAGCATTAACACTTGGACAACTAAGCAGAACTATAATTTTAGCAAAAAAACCCCAACATATTTCTACTTTTAACTGCTAAATTTCTACAAGTGCAGCATGCAGATGAAACCTTTCCCTTTGTTTCCAGACTGTAGATTCCAGTCCTGCTAATAAAGCTGCTCAGAGCTTCATGGATATACTGGATAGTGACATTCAAATGAATACACTGCAGAAGAAATACTGTATCACCACAGAAAACAGGGTAATGATTACAGATCAGGTTTATCAATCCTACACGAAGGTGAGCTTGAAGCTGACAGGCTACTCAGAAGTGCCCAGAAGCCAGGCTTACTGAATATATGCCAGCATGTAGATTGCAGTTCTAGGCACGTGCTGAATGCAAGGCGGGGTGTCTGTGCCATCAACACTCTGGGAAGTGGCCCCAGCAACAGTCACTTCACATCAGCACAGGTGTGTCAGTCTGGGGGGCAGTGCTGGCCAAACACAGAAAGATACCCAGGCATTTCCAGGCCACCCTCCTGTGCTCCAGTCCCCACCTTGGCTCCCATCCCCATACAGATTCTACTGCAAAAGGCCTGAAAAGCCTTTTTGGTTTTAAACATGAGCTGTGGAGTCCACAGTGTAGACCTTATGGCAGGTTATAAAAACATTATGACAGGTACTTCTGCAAAATGTTAGTTTTCTAGGATTTCTTATGCATCTAGTCTGCAGGTTAGACCTCTTGTCTGAGCTCTGGACATGCTTACACATGTTCTTCAGTCATGTGCTTTCACACCAGAAAGTTATCCTGCACCCTTACAAGTCACACAAATGCTGACTCACTTCTATGTGAGCAAATTCAACCACTATAATTATAGATATCTTGTTCCAATTTTAATCTTTTTATCTCAGATTTGTTCTGTCCATCAGACACAGCAAATGGAACAATTATCTACATACATGTCCTTCACTGAATAAACACAGACACTCAGGTAACATTTCCCTAGATAGTCTCCATACTTACGGTACCTTTTTAATTTGTAACCACATTTTTTTAAACAAAAACCAGACAAACAAAAACCCATTAATTAGAACTCTTAAATTCTAATCACATCTCCTTGTAGCCATTCAATTTGGATTCAGCAGCCTGCTTACAGTGGCTCAGAGAGCAGTGCTTGCAACCAGCTTTTACAAATAATTCCATGAGGTGCTCAGGCCCATACACGTGCCTCAACAATCTGCCAACAGAAACTTCTGAATGAAGCAATATTCTTAATATCAGAGCCAGGTACCGAATCTCCAGTGTGACTGGGGCTCACAGGCAACTCTTGTAACAGCAGCAAGATTCCAGTAAAATTGCAGCTGGTTGCAATCCAAACTTTATACTGTTATCTGTCGTTGAGATATATATAGATGACCCTGTGTGGCCTAACTCCAAATATCAAATGTATTTTTACAAGTTAGCAACAGCCATTTTTGACATTGCCTCTTGAGATGTCCTCTACACTGTGACTGACAAGCACAAACATAATTCATTATACAGTATGCTCTAAAAGCCTGGTCTTTACATTTGGCTTTTACTGTTGCTTGTTTCTGAGCTGTCTTCTAGTGCTGAGGTTTGCTGTCCCTGGCCTCTCTGATTTATTTCTTAGTTTTTAATTGCTGGTTGGATGTGCTAGTGGCATCTCCCAGGCAAACCCTTTCTACATAATTAGTTTTGAAACTTGGATGAGTCATTGGGCCCTAACTACTATACCTCTATTATTTTAACTTGAATACAGCCCATCTCAAAGATTTTTGGCCTCTTTTTGCAGTAGTGGAAATTCATAGGATGTTGCAGGTCTTGATCCACTGGCTTTCTATTGTGAGTTTTCAGGGTTTTCACAACACTAAAGCACATTTCAAAGAATAACAGTATTGTGAACCAGCCTCCTCGCCCAGTGGTCCAGATCATTTTCTGCTTTGTTGGCAGCTGAAGAAAGCAATGCTATGCTTATGACAAAAGTTAATGAAAATACATAAAATTTAAAATACTTCATGTAGTTTCCATTTTCTTTTAATGCAGGTTGGCAAATGAAAACTGAACACAGCCACCCATAAAGGGCCATGCAGTTTTTTATGGCTCAACAATGATAACTCAAGAGGCCACAGTTTGGGAACTGCTATTTCAGATAATTCTAGTCAATCTCCTTGAAAGACCACATCTGACCCTTCCAGAAATGACAAAACAGCAGAATTGTGGCTGGCAAAGAGTACATATTTTTGTTAGGCCATTTTCATTGTTGACTGAGAATCTAAAAGATTCAAACCATTATACTTAAAATGGGTTGAGATAAAAGATAAAATTAAGTGAGTGTAATTTTCTTTTAGCTTATGCACTTCCATTGAGAAATTTTCACAAAGCTGGTACATTGGTACAGAGTATATCAGTTATTGGTTTCTGTGATGATGCTGACCTGTGTTAAGGATTTGACTTCATAATCCCTAGCTACAGTCCTTCCTGTATTCCTATTTTAAACAAAGGGGACTTTGTTTTACAGAAGACTAGGACTGGACTCAAATGCCATGTCCATGAAAATGGGAAAGACCAAAGCAGAAATACACTTCAACAGTAGGAGCTGAGTAAAACAGCTTCTACACTATTGTGCAGTCTGACTCAAGGGTTTCCTAAGGAAGTACCACCCTTCTTTAGACAATGGTTTACATAAGTAGTTTCTCACCTGAACTTCAATTTGTAAGCCCCTTGTGTAGTATTATTGCACTTGTTCTGTCAGTCAAAATCAAAATGCATCTGCTTAAAATCTGCACATGGTTTACAAAAATGTATCTAGAGAGTGAATTCAATCTATACTTAGCTCTTTGTCATGTGACAAGGGTAATACCTGGGTTGCTCTGAAAAGATACTGCTTTGGAAAATACCTCCTAATTCTTGTCTTTGAACTCCCCCAGAGCTTCTGAAAGGGGACTTCAACACAGCCAGCTGCAGCCACAACTAATCAGAATAGGAAAAAGTGGGGAATGATGAAAAAGTGCCACATCCAGTACTTGTAGAGACAGATTTTAGGTCCTGAACTCAGATTCAGCAGTACCTTATTCTGCAACTAATTTTAGGATGGTAAATCTGACAGTGGTCTAACTAAAGAGCAGTAGAAACTAGTTCCATGCAGTTCTTGAAAAGATCCAGAATGAGATCTCATGCATCAGTTACTCTCTTTACATCCACAGAACTCCCACCGAGCTTGGCAGGGATTTACAGAAAGTCTGGCATCTGACTTTGACTCTAGAGGACTGATTTGGGGGTGATTTACCCGGGAAGATAAAGGGGCCCCTTAGCACTACAGATGCTCCTGACGTGCTGAGGGAAGAGCCATTCCATTATGCAGTGTCCTTCCTCTTCCCCTGCCCCCATTCCAAACTAGTTTGACCCCTTTCTGGTTCAGTTATTTTACATATCCTTCTATTTTATTTTAGTATCCGAGTGGCTACACCAACCACTCACTGTCTGTCTAATTAAAGTCTCTCCATCAACTGGTAATTGTGTAGTAATTCACAGCTGTTTTTCCTCTCGCTCTTAAATCTATTGTTCCCTGGCTGAAAAGGCTGCAAGACCTTAGAAACTATAGATAGCTATTGATTTGTTTGCATTTAAAATCCAGTATGTGGCTGCAAAGGCCTGTTACAATATCAGAGAGGAAGATAAGTGTCAGTGCATAATCTGCTAGGAAATTTCACATAGGAGTTGATTAAAATCTATGAGTAATCATTGCACAAATGTCTTCAGGTGTATACATATATATACATATATGTAGCTAATAAATGTATAGCTATATATATATATATATATATATATATATACAGAGCTAGATTAAACCTAATTGTTATGAAATAAGTAAGTGGCATTCACCATTCATGCATTCTTCCTAGTAGCAGAGCTAAATTATTTCAGCTTATACTCTAAGCAGCAACATACCAGTAAGCATTTGCTTGCTTCCCCTGGTAACCTAGTAGTTTAAAGAGCACGAGCAGTTCTGCCATGGTAATTTTCTCCAGCAAACCTCCATGAAAGGGACCTGGCTCTTCCACAGGTGTGTTTTCCCCAGGTTTCACAGCTTCTCCAGGACATGGTGGGTCTGGTCTGAGGGTCACCAGTCTGAAGGTCATCGGCCCAAGGGTCTCCAGACCAAGGGTCACTGGCATGGTGCTCGCTGTCTCGAGAGTCATCGGCCTGGTCAGTCCTGCTTACAGAGGTCTGCTACGTTGAGGAACCTCCTGACGACCACAGCAAGGCAAACGGTCAGGAGCAGCATATACCCCACGGTGCCTAGGTAGGTGGGGACAGCCAGGGGTGCCTTGAGGAACTCAGCAAGCCCGTCCTCCACGTAGTGTACCTGGTCATAGATGCTGAGGAAGGTGAAGATGTGGAAAAGCTGGTGGCTATGCCCCACGATGTCGAAGAGCCCCGGCTGGATCCGCTCGGGGATTTTGCTGACGTTGAAGAAGGCAGCCACCAGCAGCCAGAAGTAGCGGCGGTAGAAGTAGACGAAGAGCGTGGGGTTGCGTGCGCGGAGGTCGAAGAGGAGGCTCTCCAGCATGATGGGGCAGGCCATGCTGAGCGGCATGGCGAACACGAAGGTGCGCACGGCGAAGGGGTAGGCGCAGCACGCGGCGCGGCTGCGGCAACAAGCGGCCGTGCAGCCCACGGCCAGCGCCAGCGCCACGGGCAGCACGAGCACGCGGTAGGCCGCGATGGGCAGGCTGCAGTCCAGCTGCCAGCCCAGCCGCTGCTGCACGTAGCGGCTCATGGCGCCGGCGTCCAGCAGGCTCAGCCCTGGCAGCAAGTAGTAGGAGTAGGCCACGGTGCTGGCGAAGCCATAGTAGCTGATGGAGGCGTAGTCCAGGTAGAAGAAGGTGGCACGGAGGCGCGGGGAGAGGCAGCTGAAGAGATGGGCCGTGCAGCTCATGGCGAAGGTGAGCAGCACCCCCGAGGCGTAGCACCAGAGGGGCAGCAGCGCCGGGTGGTGGAAGGGCAGGTCCCCGGCGCCTCGCAGCAGCAGCAGCCGTCCGAAGCGGCTGAGGAAGAGCAGCAGTGGGATGAAGTGGGTCCAGAAGTTGAGGGTCTCGTTGGTGGGCTGCAGCACCGAGGCCAAGCACTCCTGCGCCGAGCAGTGCAGCCGCCGGTAGCCCGAGAGGATGAAGCACTCCACGAAGTCCTCGGGCACCTCGTCCCACCGCAGCAAGGCGGCAGGGCGAGGCGGTGGCGGCGGCGGCGCCGCCTCCTCCTTGTCCCCCTCGCCCGCCCGCATGCTGCTGCTGCCCCGGCCGGCCCCGGGCCCGCCGCCTCGCCGCCGACCGGGCGAGGCAGAGCCGCTGCACCCGCAGCCGCCGGCGGAGGATCCGCGGTAGCTCTGCGCCTCTCCGCCTCCGCCGCCGCCCCCGGCAGCATCACTCATTGCAGCAGGGGCAGTGGCGGCACTGCCGCGGCTCCTCCCGCCCCGCCGCCCGGCATCGCGGTAACTGGAAACCGGTGCATCCAGCGCTCCCGAGGAGCGGGAAGAGACGCCCCGGGTCGGGTTTCCCGGGGTGGGAGGCGCTGGACACCCGAGCCGCCGTTAATGATTGATGCGGCCGCAGCGGGGGGGCGGGCTCGTGAGAGCCCCCGCAGCGAGGCGTGCGGCCGGGCCGGACCCGCGGAACCCTTTCCCGGGCGCAGGGTCAGCTGGCACTGGCATCGCTCGGTGCGGGGCCCTGCCCGCGGGGGCGTTCTGGTGTAAAAAGCACAAAGGGGGCACCGGGGCGCCCGCCCAGCCCCGAGCGCGGCTGTGTCCTCCCGTGCGGCAGGAGCCGAGCGGGAGCCCCGGGAAAAGGGAGATGACCCCGCGGGGCTGGGGGATCCCCGGCGGCGGGACAGACCAGGGAACTACCCCCAGGCAGGGGACAGGGTAGCAGGTGGGTGGCTGTCTGTCGTGTGTGCTTCGGTAAGGCCGCTGAGACCTGATTTCTTTGGTGACACTATCTCATGCAGTGAATACAAACGTTATTTTAGGCTAAACGTTCCCGGCCAGGCTGCCCGGGGTGAGCGTCACTGACACACACGGCACCCACCTTATCTGCGCGCTCCGAGCGGGGCGGCGAGGAGGGAGACTCGGGAATGGGCTGGCAGGTGCTGCTGTGTGTTGATCCTTACACAAATCCTACACTTATTGTCGTTGCGGTTATGCAAGCACCACAGTTACATAACCAGAATATAAAAATACGGGGGAAAGCGCTGTACGGGTGTTACTGTTCCTTAAGGCGTCTGAAGGAAATAGAAGGTAAGTCACTAATGCAGGTGCAAGTAGGAACTAGAGTAAGGGATTGCTCTTTGCTGCTTCGATGTGTTTTCTTTCTGTTTGTTTTCAGATGGTCTTAAACATCGAATAACTCTCGGTTTCCAAAAGTACATTTTATATGGTGATATTCAGAGATACACACGTGGTCAAATGGTATAAACTGAGGTCAAGTGTAATTAGGACATCCTGGCCTAATTACAAATCTTCTATTTGATAGTGAATCATGACTATGTGAAAAATCTTCTGAAAAAGGAGGCAATCAGAAATAAGTTTTTTTAAGTTAGCAGAAAAAAGTCTCAAAAGTGTGTTGCTGAAAGTGATTTTCAATGCATTTTTCATTCAAAAGTAGGGCAGACTGGTGACACTGCTTATAATCTTCATTAAAATTACACAGGAGACCTGCTAAGAAAATAAATATAACTGAACAGTGCAGAACATGAAAAGCCAACATGAGGAGCAAAATACTGAACAAAAGGCATTTTTCAGATAGCAGGCCCAATATGCTCTGATATCCATGTGTTTTAGAGGGGGTGCCTGCTGGAGTGCAGGGACACATCAAGCGGACACGCCTTGGGGAGTGCTCTGCCTGCAGTGAGCCTCAGGAGTGAGTAGGGGCCCTGCTCCCCATGGGCTCTGCAGCATGGGATTTAGGGAGAGGAAAAGCTCTTGGGGATCACTGGAAGCTGCTCAGTCCCTGGTAGAGGTCAGGCTTCTCATGGTGCTGCTCTCAGGTGCTGCTCATGAGGCCACTCAGAGGAAGAGACAGGCCAGATGCTGGACTGTTTGCTGCATCCCTGGAGATGCAAACGGTGGGGAGGGAGTTTCTTAGCTAGAGAATACCTGCCCCTGCCCTGCTCCCACCACACCACACATGCAGGCACTCCCAGTAGGGCTCTGGTGAACCTGTCTCCCAGTCCCTAAGTGGCACTGCCATTTGTGGTGGCATGCCCTATGGTAGAGGGCCAAAGTGACCATGATCTTCAGTCTCTCTCATCTGTGTTAGATAAGAAGGGGTGGTTGACTGAGAGCAATCAGGTTTTAGACCTGGGCTAAAGAGGCTGTTGGAAAGCCACCAGCAGCTGTTGCAACAGATGGTGTTTAGAGAACAACAGCATCCACTCCTGGCTGGGAATTGCTGGCCTTGCAGCAGCAGCAGCAGGGCTCATTTGACACGTTCTGACTTTCCTGCAGTCTCCTGACGTTCAGGGATGTGGAAGGCTTTCAGCCCTCTTGCCTCAGGGAGTTCTGGGGTATGGCCTGGCTTCCTGGGAGAGACACCCACTGGGTTTATGGCCCACTGTGGCAGCCCAGGCTGGGAGGAGCAGGCAGGGTTTGCTTGTGGTTCAAGATGGACAGTTCTGGTGGGCACTGGACTGTCTGGGTGTTGGTGGAGGCACACATTAATGCTTTAGCAGCTACATTTATGGAACTCATTGCTAATGATCTGAGTATTTTGCTTTTTTCCAAGGCAGACTCTTCTCAGGGAGAATGATCTCCGAGGACAGCCCGGGCTTTCACAAAGGCTACTGCATACATATTACATTGAGTTAAGTATTCTCCTCCCAAGCCAGCTGTGGGATAGTGTGCAGGGAACCTTACAATTTGAAGCACTTACAACCTCAAAATAGCCTCTTATTCATATCTAGTCCATCAAGGTTAGTATTACATGACTATTATGTGGTAAGCCAGGGAGAATCAGGACATCTGGAGGTCACAGAGAGGAGTCCACGTAATGTAGTGCATGAAGAAGCCTCTGCATTTCTCTAACCAAAGTTTATATTTAGAAGGGCATGGTCAGCATATACCAGGGTTTCTCTTAGCGTGTGTAGAATTTTCTGCAGGCTTTCTCTCCAAATAACCTTTTAGAAGACTGTTAAAACACTGATGAAGGTACTGCCTAATGAGGTAAGTAATGGAAGATAATGTTAATCAGTGCTGGATGAAGACTCAAAGGAAAAGATGTGATGAAATACCAAATGTGAATTTGTTTCTACATTATACTTCTGTTTCATTCTACACTGAAGTCCTTTCTGAGGTGTTATTTTGTCTGGAATATCAAAAGCCGTAAAAAATATTCTAAATGACTTTAACCCTACCCAGTAAAATTATGCCTTTTGGTTAGGGGGGGGAAAAAAAGCTAAATGCATGCTTTGCTTTCAACATACTCAGCACACTGGGGAAGAGGTTGTACTTGGCCCTCCTATTATATATAGCTGTTTTGTATAAGTAAAAAAACTAACTTAAAAAACTTTAAAAAGAGAGGAAGTCCTAATGGGAATAAGCAGTAGTGGTGTTTGGAAGATTTAAGATACTTTTGAAGATAAACCTTTAGCCTCACCCAATTCAACTCACTCACACTGGCAAATACCAGCCTTACGAGCTCTTGCTTGACATAATCCTCTACCGTACAACTCTACCTGTATAATTTCTTTTTTCTTTTTAAATCTTCACTTCTAAAACAGATTTTGATTATTTCTTTCTCAGTAAGAAGTTTTATCTAAGTAAAAACACTTACTTTCCTCTAGATTTTTCTCTTTCACTGAAATCTTTGTAGTAAATCCGACTCTGTTGTGACATCTTCCATCGAATCTCACTGGACAAGAGAGAGGATACAATTTGGCTCCATTTAAGAAGAGTAGCTACTAAAGAAAGAGAAGCTTTAGCCTCATCTGACTTTGTTTGCTGTACCTCATGGTTGCAGTTTCTCTGGGAGAACATCTGAAGAGATACACAGACATACAAAAATGCTCCTTTTGTTCTGTGGGGTTTTTTTATCCTTTCTTGAATGTGTATCAATCTCTTGCAAATAATGGCTTGATGGGTAACTTTTTACTGCAGTGATTACAATACTTTGTAATAATTGAGTAGGCACAGTACTTTGATCTAATACTGAAGAGATTAACCTGTCTTTGGAGAATCCACTCCACCATCTTTTTAAAACTGGATAAACAGGAATCCTTGGGTCACTTTCTTCTTCTTGAGTAACTAATTAGGGTCACTTACACTTTATAAACCTAATTCTTTAATGGATAAAGAAAAGTGGAAGTGATACCTATATTTTAAAGCCTCACCTGGAGGAGAGAAAAGGTAGATGTTGTTAAAGGGAATAACAGTAACCAACACCATCATGGTTGCACAGCAATGTTCATTTTAATGTCTCGGTGACCAGGAGCTTCTAATTTTCTGCCCTCTTTACCTTGAAGTTGAATATCTTCAGGTTTGTACCCTTTATGCTTTAAAAACCAGCAATAAAACCCATCTGAAAAGAACCTAAACACAGCAAACTGGGAAAAATACTTCGCATTTTAAGAAAATTTCTCTGAAAGTTTGGTTGTTGTCTTTTGAAAGTTCCTGGTTTTGAAAGATTTGAGGTAAAACTTGTCTTTTTATTGACAGCAGCAAATCTGAATGTAAGTATTGCAGTGAAATTAGTTTCACCATGATGAAGAATAACATATTGGATGGATGCCTATTTCATGTTTTCCATGGTCAAAATCCACCACTGTCCCAGTTCCAGGGGCTCATGGTAAGAGCAAAGTACAACTTATCCTTTGCAAGGGTTGCAGGACTGAACCCTCCCTTACAAAGTGCATGACTAAGAAATTGTTTTGTTTGTATGTGCTGAGTGGGAGTGTTTTGCAGAGCACAAATTGCTACTTGCTGTTACTAACCTGACAGGAGGGACTCTGAGTATGGCAAAGGAATGATTGGCATTGCACTCATCTTGGACTTCCATGCTTTCAAACAGCTGATAGATGCGCACATCTGGATTCCAGTCACATAAGCTAATTCTCTCTGACAAGAAGCTGCAGGAGAACTTTTGGAATTAAGCCTTCATTTGATACTTGCACTAATGCCTGGAAACTACACTGCAAATTACTGACCCTTCTCAGCCACACAGTGCAAGTCAGGTGTTGCCCCTGTGACTGGTTTGTATAATGTGCCTCACTGCTTGAGGAATCCCAGGGGGAGAAAAAACCCAGGTTCCCTGGTAAGACGTGTCCCAGGAGAGCAGTGGGGTCCTGGAAGGGAAAGCAGCTGCTGAATGGCAGAACAGGACTCACAAGTGAGGGAAGGTAAAGCACTGGCACTGAGAGATGGAGTAACACAGAAATGGCTCCTGCCAGGAGACAGACAGCAGACGGAGCACTGGCAGCAAGTCCAGACTGCTGGGAACCTGAGAGCCAAATTTCCCTCTCCCAGACAGCCCCTCTGGCTCTTTTCCGTTATTCTGGTGGCCCCTGCTAAAGCATCTCAATGCTCTCTGTGCTCCAGCTGTGCGTGCTGCCCACCTCTCGGCTCGGCGCTGCGCCTCCAGAGCTCCCTAGCAACCCGCGAGTGCACGGGGGAGCTGCAGCTGCCTATTTTGAGAATCCTAGCTGGCGGTTTTCAGTGTCAGGAATCGGAAGAGATGGAGGGTGGAATAAGGGAAGAAGCTGTAAGACTACCCTGAAGGACTGGGGAACACACACACAGCCGGTGGCTTTAGTGATCCATGAGCCACTTTATGAAACTAACAGGAAAGTATGAAACTACTGACTTACAAACCTGTACACCCAGCAGCTACACTTCTGTCCTACTCATAATCTGCCTGCCCCATGTCCTCAAACATGCTTCCTTTGCCACAGTGTAGGAAACTTCCACAGCACCCTAAATCCTCCCTCTCCCATTCCCTCACACCCACCTTTGCAAAAGAATTGCAGCAGTTCTGTGCTCTGGCCTGGAGTGAGAGCAGTAGAGATCTTTTGTCTGAAAGTTGGGAAAAAAACAGCCAGAAAGACAAGTGTAATACACTGCAGCATGTGGTTTACTTAATGTAGCTTAGTGTTAATTATTTATGATAATTCATGATTTTCCCAAGTATATTGCCTAATGATACTTGTCATTGTAACAACAGTTAATAAACAATCCCCAGGTCTGCAGGCAACCAGACCAACTGCATTATAATGAAAAATGTCTACAATTTACTTTTAAATATTATTGTCAGTAGCCTACACTTTCCAGCATTAATTCTCCTTGGATTTCTGCATGTCACTGCTTCCTTTCCTTCCTGCTCTCCTTCCTGTCCTTGCTCTCCCATTAAGCCCAAAACAGTGACATGTGTTCTCATTCACTAACTGTACACGAGTGCTACTGTACTATTGCAATGTGTTATAAATAGCACAGATTGAGGAATACAGTTCATTCTGAAAAACTATCTTTAGAGATGACCTTTGCAACTCTAACTATATCTTTCCTGTTTTTCACAGCATGTTCTGGATTGTGATGCTCTTCATTTGGTGCAGTTTATTAATTACAAAAGAGCTTAGAGGCTAAGCAGTAAACAGAGGATTTGAACAATGAGGTGGATAATTAAAAAGGATTAATGAGGTGGATAAAATAAAGGGATTGAGGCCAAATGGAGCACAAATTTTCTAAACATTATTGGCCCCAAAACTCTATCATCCAAGGGCATGTTCCTCTTTCCAGCTAGATGTCTGTTTTTTATCCAGAAGTGTCAGTCATTCTTTCATGACAGGTTTATTAATACAGTCCCAGGAGAGTTGAGCATCATCTAGTGTCTTCTCCTGTGGCCCTAAATGCCTTTTCTAGCCAGTACAAGTTCCCCAGCCGGTTTGCTTTTGACTCATTGCTGCACCCGTTTGCGTTACTATGTTAAAATCCACCCCAAAAGCAGGTAGGTCACAGATGATACTTATCCTATGTCTCTGCAACCTAGTGAAATGGTTCTCAAGTAAACAGGGAGAAAGATGGGGAAGAGAAGGGCTTGGCTTGGATTCTGAAGCAGTAAATCCTGCTTAATCCATCCCTAAAGCTGCTTGGCCAACGCCACCCCTTCATGTGGAAGGGTTCCTCTGTGGGAAACTTTGGGGCTCAAAATATCCTAAAAAGACTGGTAGAATTGTGCCTGTCAATGCGTTTTTTCAAGGGTTTTCTTTCCCCCTCCTTTCTTCCAAGCCTCAGTGATTCCGCCTCAAATTTGTCCAAGGGAGCCGTGCAGGCTCCTCCAGGGTGGAGGTGCGACCCAGCACCGTGCCAGCCGTGGGAACAGCACGCGCTTATCGCCGTCATTGCTGAGGTGTATTAGATACACGTCCACTCTCTCTGGAGCCTCAGCTGCCACTCCGTTACCAGAATATTCCACGTTATTTTGCGGAGGGCGGCAGGAGGGTCCAACTGCCGGAGAAACGCGAGTTGCCGCGTGGCCCGTCTCCCCGCCTCGCCTTTGCCGCAGCAGCACCGCCTGGGGATCGTAATTTTGTATTTTGCCTTTTTTCGTGTAATTTCGGGTGGAGTGGCGTTACGTAGCACGGGCCGTCTCAGGCGGGTACGCGCCGCGGGCCGTGCCTGCCCCCTGTCGGCGCCTGCGCGTCTCGCCGGGCTGCTGCGCAGCTGAAGGGATCGGAAATCCTGGTAGCTCTTCCTTTTGCCCGCCCTGCTGTTCTTGCACATTGAGCAGCGTCCTCCGCCTTTGAGGGAGATTTCCCGGCCGTTCTCCAGCCCGCCGTGGGCGCTCGCTCCCGTGCCGCTGTGCCGTCCCCGGCCTGACCGCCAGCTCGGTGCTGGTGACACGCGGTGACAGCTGCCATGGAAGCGCTCGCAGCTGAGCCCTCACCCTGACACAGCTGCGGGCAGAGCAGCAGCACTCACCAGACCATGTCCCTGCACAGCTGGACGCACATCTGCAGCCGGTGAGAGTTTTGCCCTCCTTTATAAACTTTCAGCACTCTGTAGTTGCCCCTGCCCTTCTCACCCTTCTCAGCCTCTCCTTTTGCTTTTTTTTTTTTTTTTTTTCCCTCTTCTGGAACCTTCATTCTCCGCTGCCCCAAGTGGTTGTTAGCACAGGCCCTGCTCCCTCCTGCCGCTCACAGGGCAGTGGGAGTCGGCAGGTGGTGGATTAAAGTTTTTATTAATTTCTGTGTATCTTCGTGTCTTTTCCTTAAGTATTGTTTCAGCCCCTGCATACTCCACTCTGAAAATACATGAAAGCATGGGAATGCAAGACTCATGATAAATGTGACCGCTGGTTGTAATCCCCAGTTAAACAGTGTTCAGTAAAGTTGCAGTTGTAGTGTGATATCAAACCCAGTAACGGAGGATTTGCTGTGCTAGCCTCGTCACTATTTATTCAAGGACTTTGCTCACTTAGATGTAAGGTTTCACGTTGTTCCAAACGGTATCCTTTCCATTTCACATTGTTACATGTCCAGGGCAAGCGCTGCTTCCGGATGGTGCGGCCCTGCCGCGCCGGGGGGGTGGGGGCCATCGGCGGCTCGGCTATCGGCTTCGCGCCCTCCGCTCGCGGGCTCGGTGGGATCGGCGCTCGCTTGGCCGCCGCCGGGGCTGGGCGAAGGGAGAGGCAAGATGGCGGACAAAGCGCCCGGCGGCTCGCAGAAACCCGCCGGGAAGGTGAGGCCGCTCCGCCCTGGGGCACGGTCCGCGGATCGCTCCGTTCGGCTCGGGAAGCGTGGCCAGTGGCCCACTCCATTCCGCTCGGGGACCACGGCCTGCGGCCCCCTGCCGCGGCGGCGGGGCCCGGTAGCGGCGGGGCGGCGAGGCGCGGGCGGCGCGGCCTGCTCCTGCTCTGAGCCCGGGGTGACCGCGGGCCCCGGGACGGGGTGGGAGGCGGGAAGGGGGCTCGGAGTCCCGCGCCTGTTGCGGGGCACCTCGCTCCCCGAGACCGCCCCGGGCACGTCTCTGTTCCCGTGGTGTCCCCGTGCCCCGGTGGAGGAAGGCGCGGGGCCCGGCGGAGGCGCTGTGCCGGCCCGCGAGTCCCTGGTTTGGGGTGCTAGCCCCGGGCTGTTCCGTAATGACCGAGCCCCAGCCGTGTCCACCGACGGGTTTCATTTCACTGCTCTCTCCCCACCACCCCCGGCTCCCCGGTGGGCTGAAGCCCGCGCAGGGTTAGTTTCCAACTTGCGAGTGCGAAGGAAAACGGCGAATTGAGATGGCGTGGGTTCTTTTGAATTGCGATGAAGTTACAAGTTTCGTAGAATTGCCGTGGCGTTCCCCGCGCTTTTCACTGTGCCCGCTCTACTTCCTGTAGCTCTTGCTGGGTGGATTTCCAGCCCAGGAGCACAGGTAGTGCAGCAGTTCTGGCAGACTTGGCCCAGACCTGTGCTCTGAAACCAGCGGGTGGTCACAGCCCAGAGCTGCCTGCGCTCGCAGCATCCCTCCTGCTGGGAGGGTAGAAGGCAAGATATTTTGGGGATGCACTGGCAGCCGATGGTTTGAGGATTACTCCCTTTCATTCACTTTCGTGTCAGGTTTTAGGTCAGAACTATATAAATCCTCCAGGTTTTGGTGTGTGAGTGTGTAAATCATTCAAGGTGGAAGCCGTGTTTCGGCTCAGGAACTTCCAGTGCTATAAATGAATAATTTTTGCCCATCTTTTTATTAAGCAAAGCCAGGATTATTTAAAATTTTTTATATTTTATTTTGCTGCTAAGAAACTGTAGTTATCAATGTAGTTGATAATGAAATGTAGTTACTTAAAGTCTTTGCATGTTTACTCAGTTATTAGAGTAGGAGAGTTTTATTTTTGTTTCCCTTTTATGATCTGTTCCAAATATTGCCAAGAAACGTTTTTTTTTATCTTGCTTTTGGCTTGGAATGGCAAATAAGAGCTGAACATAAAACCTGAGTAGTAAAATAGGTCTTAATTTGTGGGCAGTGCCTTTCAGGGAATAAGACATTTTGGGATTTCAAATACAATTAGAAATAGAATAATTAATTATTGATTAATGCAGCTGATAACGTGGTTCAGAAAACCAACCCAGATTTGATTCCTTTCTTTTCACAGTTACATTATAGACTATTTTTGTTTTGTAATTTACTGTTTCTGTACTGATGATACTCTTTTTTTTTTAATATACAGTAATAATTAATTTATGGGAATTGTTTTCTGTCCTGGATGTCAGTTCTGCAGAAGTATGTGCAGATACTTAACTCTTCACACTCCCTCATCCATCCTATGGAAATCAGTAGGACAGCTAGGGAATGTAAAGTCAGATGTGTGTTTATCTGTGAGGGCCTGTTAAGAAGGTCCTGTAGCTGCGTTGCCACCACCTTGCACCTGTACCACCTTGCACTTCCTCTTCATCCCTTAGTTTCCCACTCCTCCAGACATCCATGCTGTGTTCCACCACTATTTTTCCCATGCTTTACATTCTAGATCTTGCTTGTTTCTTCTTGTCAATATTATTTTATGTGCCAGAGAAAGTGGGATAGTACATACTTGGATCCATGAGAATGTTTCTGTTGAAAAGTGAAATAAAATAAGGCATGCCTATCTCTTGGGATTTATTTCCAAAAAAGTAAATCTTGGGAAATCTTGAGGGGCTGAACAGTGTATGGTACCTTTGGTACCTTTTGTTTTGTTATTCTATGAATGCTTGTGATATGTTAAAACATAGAGATACTTTTCAGATGTCTGCAGAAAGAAATGGTACTGAAATTAGTAATATGTTTCTTGTTTTAATTAGTTTATTCACACAGGGATTAAATTGTGTATTTTTAGTTGAGCCTGTATGAAAATGTTTATGGTTTAACAATTGAGCAGATAATAATTTTGCTCAATTTCTTGAAGTAATTATTTATGGGACATTTTGATTATTTCAAAGCATTTTAGTATTCATTTACTTACATAATTAAAATTGAAGTTGTAGGCATCTTCTGGTGCATTGTATTTGCAAGCTATATTTGTTTTGCAGGTAGAATTATTTTTATATCTCATAGACTCCATAGGATATGTTTCAGTGGCAATTCCAAGATGTGCCTTTGCTGGCTTCTAGATACCTGCTGGGAAGACACAGTAACCTTTTATTTTCTGTGCTCTGTGAAGAACTGTGACCTAGTGCCTGAAATAAAATGGTTTCTCCCCTTCAGAATGGTTGGTGTTTTTTTCTTCAGTCTCAGTGTCCAAGTACTGAATTTGACCCACTTATTTCGATTATATATATATATTTATACTGTAAAATCAGATCTTTTCAGCTAGGCATTATCTGTTTGATGCACTGATTGGAAAGCGCTGCTGGAGATGGTACAGGTTCAGGGAGCCCTCTGTGCCTGCATCGCTGTGGTGGCAGCTGCTTTGTGTGATACTGGCAGCTGCTAAATAACTTTGAGAGTCTCCCATGTGAAATGTGTTGCAAAAGCGTTAACTATTCCTTTGGCACTTTGAGATTAGAATAGCAAGATTTGTGCTTGAGATTTCCAGAAATCCAAGTAGGAAAGAAGGATAATTAAAGAAAATAGAGATTGCTGAAGACTGCACAGGACATTGGCATAGGACATGATTCTGAAATGACAGATAGAGATGTTCACTTATTATCTTTACGTAATGAAATTTTAGCTGCTCAGTGGCTCTTCCATTTTGTTATTGTATCTTCTGAGAATAGTGAGTGTCTGGCATGGCCACTGCTCTTACATAGACTGCTGTTCAGATTGTGTACCATAATGGAGAAGAAATAATCCACTTGGACCAAGCTGTACTTTTCCTTTTTTCATTCCAAAAGCTGTACCTGTTCATCTGAGTTTAAGGTTCTAATCTGGAGAAAGCCGCTGTCTATTTAGTGTCTGCAAGTTATGACTACTCACATAGGGACTAGTAGTAATCTGCATTATTTCAGCAACTGTAAAGACTAAATACATTAGCCATAACATAATTTGCAGGTGTTTTCAAGCACTTGCTTTCTAGAGAGAAAGGAAGAATAAAAAGGATAAGGCAAGCTGGAAACCTCTTTTTGCTGGCTTTTGACATCTTAATTTATTATGTGTTCCCATTTGTTTTTCCTTGCTGTTAGTGTTGACATAAACCAGTGCTAGCCTTAACTACTTTTTCCCTACCAAACACTGTCCTCTTTGGTTGATTTGGCATGATTCGGGCAACAGGGTGATGCTATGAGTTGGGAAATAGTTTGGCTGAACCTCCCCATGTCTCCCTTTCATGGGTGATCAGGTAGATCAGGAACACTGCTGTAGTTTAGCCTGAGCAGCTGCTCAGTATGGGGGCAGGATCAATGGAAGGTGTTGAAACAGGGCAGGAGTGTCTTTCATCAGAGTTTCTTTTAAACATTTCACCCTGAAGCTATTGGTTCTTTCAAGGACAGGGCTTTCATTTATGTTTTAAGTTGTAGCCATTACAGTTGGAAAAATACCGTTCACCATTTAGAAGGCCCCAGATTGTCTCCTGGGTTTTATTGGCAGCTTTTGTGTTTTTGTTGCTGTTTGTTGTTTCACTAAATGACATCAGTATTAATTAAAATATTTATTGCATACTATTGTATATATATTATTGTATACTGAATTGTAAAATATAGCATATTTTAAATACTTGTGAAATAACATGATCATGCCAGTTTTACAAAGATTTTTAAGTCTGGAGAAACCATGAAGAGCTGGATTTGTGGCCATGTGAACTGTGGGCAGGAAGGAAGATTTTGAGGAGACGTTCTCTTTTGTTTTGCTTGGAAGCTTCCATGAAGCTGCCAGAAATGTAAACATCAGAATCTCAGAGATGACTTTGCTTTGGCATTTTCATGGAAGTTTGTCATAAATCTCATTTGTATGGTCCTTTGAAGTTTTGTTTTTTTTTCTCTTGGAGGTTGAGTGAAGTTGGCTGGACTCAGTAGTGAAGCTTTGGGTGACCTGACCTCCAGGACTGAGATTTGACAGGGCTGTATTTTACTGCAGGCTGCTGAAATGGCACTTCAGCTGTGCTGGCACATGCTTTGAGAAATGTGCAGAGTGAAAGTGACGGAAAAAGTGATCCAGCTGTAAAATAGTCTGGTTGAGGAAAAAGAAAATAAAGGTAGTTTTCAGGCAGAGTGGTAAATGCAATGAATTGGGAGTAAGAAGGCATCTGTCAGATGTTTATGCTGGCAGTGGCTGAAAGATGGATTCACTGCATTTTTTCTGTCGGCATTTTGAACACGAGGGAGCTGTCCTCACATCTCATCACGTGTAGGGCAGAGCTTTGTGTGTCTTTCTTTCAGCAGTTAAGTTCAGTTGAGCTGCTTGACATGATGGGAGCAGAAAAAAATAATCCTGCTCCAGATTTGAACACAGGTGGGCAACATCTTACAAAATGTTTCTCTCTGCGTTAGAAAGACTCCGATTCCGCTGAGTCAGTGCAGCTGGTCTGACACTTAAGGAAACAAAATGGCCCCTTTTGTCAAGGCAGTGCAGATGGATGCAAAGTGCAGTGTTGTGAGAATTTGCGATTTTTCTTTTAATAACTGCTATTTAGAAACTGACAGATAGCAATGTGTAATTCTGTCAAGAACCTTTTCGTCTTGTGCTTTGTCAGAACAGTTGCTTGGATGGTCAGGAGTAGTAGCAAAGGTAGAACTAAATTTATGCATAGGAAGGGAAGACCTGAAAAACAAGAATTGTTGAAGGAAGAAGATAATGTGGCTGTCCAAAGGTGTTAGTTACTGTGGGGTAAAGTTGGTCTGAAAGCTAAAACTGCTTTTACAAGTTTTCTGAGTGCACCTTAATAGAAATTGTGCTGCTCGTATGATGTTCAGAGTGGCTGCACAGTGCCATGGTCCCTGTAGGTGGACTGGGGAGTGCCGCTGTACTCCCACAGAGTCTCTGTGTGCTACTGTGGACTGAAGCCTTTCTGAGCAGTATCCTCTGCTTGCTGCTGGAGAAGCAGATTTAGTGTCTTACTTTTTTTATGTTCTTCCTCAGGATAATGTGTCATTGTACTGAGCATTCTTACTGTTTGTTGCTCTGTGTAATGCCTTGGGTTTTGTCCTCCCAATAAGCAGCTTCAGCACCACCCCTGTTGGGAGGAGTTGCTTTCTGAAACTTCCATAAATGAAGCAGCTGTAGAGAATCAGGAAATGGTCATTCCATTCTGCTGTTGCCAGACAAGCTCCTTTCCTGGGGCAGTGCTCAATCTGTGTCAGTACACTAAGGCAGACACCACTGTATCACTCCATCTTTGATCTTTTTAACTGCAGGTCTGAAATTGTTTTTTTGGAAGGCTGGAATTGTAGCTGCTGTGTTGGTTGCTGCAGGGTGGCAGCTGGCAGCAGGAAGAATGCTGTTTCCATGCTCTGGAATTCTTTTGCACAGTGTCTTTCTTTTATCTGTGTGATGTTGGGCTATACATTCATAAACTCTTGAGGAGAGGACAACTTTCCTTAAGCTACATTTGTGCAGAATGTAGAACTGTGCATAACAGATTACTGATCTGAGTGCCATAGGCAGTTGTGAATCACAAAAAAATCCGGCACCAAGTACACAAGAAGAGAAGTTTGCGGGAAGTGGCATTAGTAAAAGATGCTTGTGATCCTTGCTTCCATGCGTGTTCTAATAAACGGCTACTGGTGCATGGTACTAAACTTGTTACTAGCTTCTGTGCAAAGATGTGCTTGTGAGTCATGTACAGTGCTGCAAGTAAGGCGATTTGGGAGGTCTTTGAGAGGAAGACATTATTATTTTTCTGGTTTTTCCCTCCCCCGTTTCTCTTTGTAAAAAAAACCTCCAAACATACTGCTAGAAGCCTTTTGCTTCTTCCTTGGAAGGGCTGTATCTTTGTGTTGCTCTTTACTTTTGCGCATTTAATTCTGGTTGTTGAACTGCTTTTGGTTGAAGACCATTTTTTTCTAAGTTGATTTTACTGTATAACATAGGAGTATACTTGTTGAAAGAGAAATGTCTCTGTCTTAGCTGATGAAAAGCAGGATGCACAATGAAAATGAGGTCTAGTAAATTATCTTCTAGAGTAGCATTTGGTGCTTGTTTGTTTTGAAAAGCTGGAGATGAGCATCATGTATTACTATTTCTGGTATAAACTATAAACTCCTGCTAATAAGGAGAAATGCTAATGTTCTGTAACTAATGAACAGATTTCAGCTAATGGAAATGTTTTATTTTGACTTAAATGTCAGTTTGATGCCAGAACCGTTGAAGTTGAGGTAAGAATTGTGTATCAGGCAATAATATCTTAATAGTAGGTGTTATGTCAGGTTTTCTGGAATTTGGGCATTACGTTATTTAAAACCTGATTTTGTATGTATGCTGGTTTACATGTTAAAGTTCAGTTAGAGTTTAAAGTAATACTGTCAATTAGTACCTAGTCACAAATTGGGGTTCTTGAGGTGGCCAGCTTCTATCTATGCACAATATAGTAAGAGCAGTTTTGGAAATTATTTTATAGTAAGCCAAATGTAATCAAGCACTTTATGTAATCTTTAACGGCCTTTAATGACAACTCTTGAAGATGCAAAAACCTTATTTTTTTTTCCTAGTGGTGCCATTAGTGACATAAAATCCAGCTGTGGAAATTCAGATGTTTTTAATGGTCTGTCTTTAATCCCTTATTTGCCTTATACTGACATGTTCCTGAGGTGACCTGGTCAGATATATCATTAAAATACATGATGTGTATCTTTGTTCTTGTGTATTTGGATGTTAAAATAGAAATGAAAATCACATTCCAAGAACTGAAAAAAGCCCCCAGAGATTGTTTGTCTGTTTCTTGTTGTGTGCCTCACTTCCTCCTCATTCTCTCCTCAGGTCAGAGGGCCAGATGCAGTACATACCACTGGATCTGCTGATTCACATGTAAGTCCAAAACACTTAAACAAATAAAAACCCCCAAAAATTCCAGCCAAACCCACAAACTCAAAATAGGCCTGTTTTTAAAGAAAACTACTTGCTACAGGCAGAGTCTGGTGCATTGGGTATGTAACCTGTAGGTGTTTGCAAATGAGCCATTGATTTCATGTTTAAAAATACTCCTTGAAACTTTCAAAACAAGCACCAGTGTAGGAAGCTTTGCTGCATGGTACTGCATTCATAATAGGTACTGGAACAGAAAGAAGCTGCAAGGACTCTGTATAGGTTTGTCTCTTAAACTGAGGAATGCTTGAGAATAACGGGTGATCAATCCTAAGAGTCATGGGATATTGAAGTGCTTTTTCATACACAGTTGGCTTCTCGAAGCTGAGACAGTATGGCCCTAATTCCATCCTTTATTTTTCTTTCTAATAGAATATGTTAAAGGAAAAGGTAAGAGTAATAACCTGGTCTTGCTGGCCACCCCACTCCTTGTTCCCTCAGTGAAGAGACCTTTGCCTGATTGTGAGGTTGGTATGTTGCATGAAGACTTACCTATTTCTGAGCTAAAATGAAAACGGACAGCAAGAGCCAAACTGGGAGTTAATACCAGACAATTCATTCTGTGATTTGGATTTTCTTCAAGATTTCAAATGCAAAAGTCAATTGCCAACTGTTAAATTGCTTGTAAGATACCATTATTCTAGTTGTGATAGCAGAAACTTTTCATAAAGAAGTAGCTTGTTTTATTGAGAGCTTTTACTTGCTACAATTTGGAAAATTTCTCTTAAATCTCTTCTGAGAATTTTGTGCTGATGGAACTGGGACTTCAGTGCTTTGTGCCACCTTACAGTCAATGCAGTGTTCTGTTTAAAAAGAAGTTGGCTTTCATACAGAGATTTGATTACTCAGCTGCAAGTTTCTCTTTGCTTCTATCATTTGCTTTACACTTTTCACAGTATTTTGCATTTTTTGAAGGAGGAAGACCTTCAAGTTTTGTATAGTTCTGTTGTTAGGAATTCTGTGAAGCTGCATATGGTTAATGATATGTTATAATTGCTCACTGGAATCTTAACTAGCAGACATAAATTAGTTCAATCTTCTTTATATTGCTCCTACCACTTAGAAGGTGTTTTTTTCCCCAAAACCACTTCTAAACTGAGCAGATCTTAGTGCCAGAACTCTTTTATCTTGCAGCTGCTTCCCTTATGTCACTGGAACAAATATTTATTTGGCTGATCTACAGGCATCCTATAACATTACTGTGAGAGATTATTTTCTGATGACAGGATAAGCCTTGGGTAGGAGTGTGGTATTTGTTCTGCCTGCAATGTTGTGCCGTAGCTGTGTGCTCGTGTTTTGCCAAGGTTGTATATTGTTTGTCGTACTGAAACTGCTGTTTTTCAGACTACTGGAAGACTGGATTTTATTAAATTTAAAAACAGGGAGATGAATTAAAAGCTCCTGATAAACCTGTCACAGCAGCTCATGTTGACAAACACAGTGTCATAAACCAGATAACTTCACAGACAACACTGCGTAAATTTGTGACTGATAGCTTTACTTTCAGTGATGAAGCAGGGAACACTTTCAAAGAAATAGCAGCTCCTTGGTCATATGCTTGGCACAGATCCAAGAGGTGTTTGTGATGCTGAGCTGGAATTATAAACTGAAGATATTTCAAACAGTTTGTTTTTCGTGGTGCTTTTTTATGTAAATTTCTTTCGAATAGGAAGCTGATACTAGAAATAAAACTCTTTACAAAGAAAATTATTCCTGGAGGAAACTCTCTCCAGTTGCTATCGGAATTTTTTTCGTAATACAGTGTTTAAGTGTTTCATCTTATTTGTCTTGATGTTTTATTGAGCTGATTTTTTTTAAGAACTGTCATTGCAAAAATCATAGTTTTAAGCATCACTGTGTGCTCTATGTAAGAGCATCATAAATATTTTGAAGACAAGGCTCATACCTTAGGTTTTGTTCTTCTGGGGCTTTGTTGTTGTGCTGACTATTCATGAATTATTGTGTTAAGGTAGGAATTTCCAGAGAAATATCTTTTCTCTCATTTAACTTCCCACTGCCCATGTCTTTGGAACATGCTCTCCATCCTGTTTCTTTCTTCTCGTGATGTTTTACTGCCTGTTAACTACCAGAATAGAGCCTTAAGAATTCTAATTCCATA
Organism: Corvus hawaiiensis; assembly: GCF_020740725.1. Classification (NCBI taxonomy): domain Eukaryota; kingdom Metazoa; phylum Chordata; class Aves; order Passeriformes; family Corvidae; genus Corvus; species Corvus hawaiiensis. The sequence continues at coordinate 13,731,088 of NC_063222.1, forward strand.
CTCCAGAAATTACTGTTATGTGGAGTGCTTCCTTTGTCAGGGTTTTGGAAAGAAATTTGGAAGAATATAGGAGCTGAATGTGAGGTTTTTTGTTTCATTTAACTAATAGATGAAAACCTCTAGAATGCATTTTGTTGTTCAGCAAAGCTATTAATTTTTACCTTGAAGTACAACTGAAATTTAGCATCCATTTGATTGTTCCATTACCTGTCCAACCTTGCACAAACATTATTCTGGCCAAAATAGAATAGTCACTTTTTTTGAGGGGGCAGGGAGGGAAGGGAGAAGAACTGTAGTGCAAATCATGTATTTCTGAAGGTTTAGAAACTGCAGCACTGCACAGTGATAAATGTCCAGGCTCTTACAGCAAGTGTCCTTCAGATTTTAGCTGTGTTTGAATGGTGTATTAAAAGGTCTCTCATTAAACCAAGGATGATTTGTTTAAAAAAACCATACCGATTTAATTTTTTTTTAGTTGTATTAAATAATGACATCTTCAGAGATAAGTACAGGGAGGCTTTTCTTTGTTTTATTTGAGTTACTGGTCTAGGCCAAGGTCAAAAGTAGCATTGTTTTGTAAACAGTTTGATGTCTGTCTTCTTACTCCCTTTGCAGCCTCTAATGGAAAGTAAACTTAAAGCATTCAGTATTGGCAAAATGAGTGCTGCCAAACGGACTCTGAGCAAGAAGGAGCAAGAAGAATTAAAAAAGAAGGTAAGGGTATATAATGAAAATTTCATGTTGTATGCGGAGCTGAAATAAGTTTGCTTTTAGATTGCAACCAGCTTTCACACCAGATATCTTAATTTTGATAATTGTAGTTCTCTAAAAGCAAAAGTAAATTGTATTTTACATGTATAATTTATTTTTGACATCCATGGCATTGAGATAGAGACAGGCTTCCTCTTTGCTTCTCTGTGAGAAATCAAGTTCTCTGGCTTATTGAAATAGGGAATTACAATAATCCATTGATGTATTGCTCAGGATGGAGACAGCCATCACCTTAGGTAATTTTCTGTTTTTCATTTGCTCTCTATCATTGGATTTCAGTAATTACGAAGAGTACCTGTTGTTTCTGAAATTGTTTCAGTGCACATCCTTGTTAGTTCTGTAACATTTTTTTGTCCAATGACTGTATTGGGAACTAAGAAAAACCTTAAAATTTGATACTGCATTTTAGATTACTCAGGGGTGTCCAAATTCAGGAAGTACGTATCTCGTAGTTGGTAAGGTGGAAGTTTTGAAAATTTTGGGGTTTGAACTTTATATGCACAACTTGTACTGTATTCTAGTGGCTTATCTTCTGCTGAGTTGTTGGAAATACTGGCCTGAAGATCATGATAGTGCTAAATTTAGTGTCTCAGCTTAAGTCATTGAATTAATTTATTCTCGGGGAAATACAGAAAGGTGATCCTGTTGTTGATCTCGTTCAGCCATGTGGGTTGATTGTAAAGGCTGAGATGGAATGGGCACTGTTCTGTCATGCTGAGGCCAGCAAAGCTGCAGGCTCATAAGCCTTTGATTTGAGCTATTCTGTTTGGCATCTTTTGAATGTTAAATGGCCATGTAAACTCTTGGAAAGGAACAGGCATAGTGGAGCACACAGCCTCACTGGCTTAGCGTATTATGTGCTGTGTTCTGCCCACATTTCTCAAAAATTTGAATTGTCTAAATTTGAAACTCCTTTGATGCAGTTTGTAGCTTGAACTCTAGAAAATAAAAAGGAATGTCACATAGCTAATTTAAGAGTAACTGTCTATTGAAGGTTGTTCTGTGATGATAGTAAATAGATTAACATTTGCTATGTAGGAGGATGAGAAGGCTGCTGCAGAAATCTATGAAGAATTCCTTGCTGCCTTTGAAGGAGGTGATGGTAATAAAGTGAAAACATTTGTAAGAGGAGGAATCGTTAATGCATCTAAAGGTATAACTAATCTTTTTTTGGAGGTGGTGGGTCATTTGGCTTTGAGTAAAGATGAAGATTGGCTTTGAATTGCATTTTAAAATTAATACGTTACATTGGAAGCAGAAAAGAAAACTTGATGCTAAAATCTACCTCATGCTTTGACTGAGATAGGCAGTGGCGTGATTTGTGTTTTAACCATAACAGGAAAAAGTGCTTTGGTTGAGAATACCTGATCTTAAGTTCTTTTTCTTCATAGTAAAAGATGTTAAATTATGTAAAATTCGTATTATCAGCTTTTTAAAAATTAAATAATATATTGAATTGAATGACCAAAACTAAAGAACAGCATTCTTTCTAATGAACAGTGTTGTGCAGCATTAGTTAATAAAATTTGCTTTTAACTTGCCTTTAATTTCAGAGGAGCATGAAACAGATGAAAAACGGGGTAAAATCTATAAACCTTCGTCCCGATTCTCAGATCAAAAAAATCAACCAAGTCAGCCATCTAATGAGAAACCTCCATCCCTCCTAATGATAGAAACCAAAAAGCCTGTAAGTTTCTTACTTGAATCTTAACTTCATCCTGATGTATTTAGAAGTGCTTAGGAAAAGGGCCATGTGATCTTTGCAGAGTAGTTCTATCTGCATGTGTCACATACTGAGAGAAGGTGGACAATTTGAGTTGCCTGAACCTATAGCAGATATGAAGGTGATGAAATGCAGAGGCCCAGGAGCCCTGTATGTGGCACAGTACACCTGGTACTGCACTGCCCTTTTACTGTGTTCCTGCTAATTTGGACAAACTTCTCATGGATATGGATTTCATGACTGTTGCAAAGTAACAGCTTCTTTAGTCCTGAGAATTTCTGAGGTTTTAGAAGCAATTCTTCTCAATTCCTCTTGCTACCATCTGTTTTTGATTTTTTTTTTTTAAAGCAAAAAATAAATTGACCTTTGTGTTGATCCAAGTTTTTCTTGGTAGGGTTCTTTGATTTTTTGTTTGTTTGTTGGTTTGGTTTGGCTTGGGTTTTTTTTGGGGGGGGGGGGTGAAGTTTGAGAAGTCCCTTTAGAAGTTCCTCTTTGAGTTCTAGAACTTGCACAGTTTTGAAGCTGAACACCTTGCTTTATTTAGTTTATTTTGTCTTCTGTATGGTTTGATGGGGTGTTTTTTTGGTTTTGTTTTTGGGGTGGCTTTTCGTTTTTTTCTTTTTTTTGTAAACCAAGGCTCATCATAAAAAGCAATGAAAATATTAGAACTATGAACAAACAGAGTCTTCAAGTCAAGTGATAATTGCATATGATTACTGTTACTGCTGTGTATGTGTAATGAATGTCTTTGATGTCTTAAAAGTCTTTTAATAGAGCTTACTACAATTTTAAAGCTTAAGTGAAACATGTATGATGCTGCCTGTTAGGGTGGGAAATGAATGTAATGTGATAATTGTGGGCAGTTCCATCATAACCTCCCTCCAGATTTAAAACAATGTCAGTTTTAGACTAGTGGGGTACTACTGGATGGCAGTTTTGATCTTCATTGTGTGTAAAGCTCTACAGTTACAGAAATGAATTGTAGCATTTTTTTATTTTTCTGAGCTCTGTTCTGTCTTAAGCAAGTGTTTGTACTGTAAGAATATTACTGCTTTTCAAATTTTTCATAAATACTTGTGAAGTAATGCAATCAGTTTACTCACTTGCCCTGTCCAATGGTGATTGAAGATAATGAGGTAAAAATGATTTTATTTATTTGGCAGACCCTCCCCAAAAACAAAAACAAACAAACAACTTTGCCTGGGGTGAGTAGGAAGTCCAGTTTTTCCAAAGCTGTAGTGTGTAACACAAATATTTTGTATGTCTGCCTATTGGAAACGTTTTCATTTAAATTTGATTATATAAAAACAATGTTGTTGAAGATAAGATTTCACATGAGTTAGTTAAGGAACATATATTACTGTTAAAAGAAAAAAAAAGTAGTGTTGCAGTATCCATATTCTTTGTCATTCAAGAGTGTTTTTCCTGAGGATCTTGAACTGTTTATAAGTAACAGTTTTTTCAGACTGTATTTACATCCAAAAGGAAGCAAGAGAAGGAAATTCTTTTCAAGTAGAATGTTTGTGGATAAAATAATTGAATATATATATGTAAAATAATTTACATATATATGTAAACACATCTGTCAAATTCATTAGAGCATGATGGTTTGCTAGGGGTGTAGTCAGCATCCTGGTTTCCAAATGGAATAAATGACAAAATGCCTTGGTTATTTTAAATGTGTATGTAGTAGAGAGAGTGTTTGATCACATGTGCTGCATTGTAAGAATGACAAGTAACAAAGTTTATTTTCAACTATCCTTAATTTTATATTTTCTAGCTTTGTGTTTGATAGCGCTCAGTCTGAATGTTTCAAGTCTGTCTGGTTGTTGTTTCGGGTTTTTTTTTTTGTTTTCTTTTCCTCCTGTAGTTTACTTGGTTTGAAAGCTGTGGGTAAAATATGCATGGAAATTATCTAAAGTTTTGTTACATGATTTTTAATTTTGTTGATTTTGTCTTCTGAAGTGTTGTTTTATATATCTTTAATTTTAGCCTTTGAAGAAAGGAGAGAAGGAAAAGAAAAAGAGTAATTTGGAACTTTTTAAAGAAGAATTAAAGCAGTAAGTTTGCTAGTTTTTACTGTAAATAAACAAAATCCAAGGTTTTTGCCTTGTTTTACAGACAGTATTTAGGATCGTTTTTGTTAAGCTGTTTCCCAAGGAAGGTTTTTATTTTTCTTCTCCCCTAAATGCTTGGGAAATTATTACAGCTGGGGATGGGGGTCCGAGGCTCTGACCCAGGAAGAGGTGACCGGTCCGGGGAGATGGTCCCGAAAGGAATCGCCTTCCCAGGGTCCGGTGTCTTCCCTCAGCTGCTGGCAGGAGGGCCCTTGCAGAGACTGTCAGCTCTTCAGTGATTATCAGCTCGTGATTCCAGCTCAGCTCTGCAGGGCAGCCTCCAGGCCAAGCCAGACCAGAGAGAGAGACGAGAGGCCCGTGTGGCTGGTTCCACACAGAGGCAGCTTTATTATGGGTCCCCTCTGGCGAAGGGGAGAGCCAGGGACGGGAACCCTCTCTCTGCGCCACAGGGGCCCATAGGGCTTGCTTTTATAGGGATACAGGGGATCAATAAAGGCCAATGGATTACAGAGGATCTGGGATGGGTGCAGGCCAATGGGTTACGATGAAATCTGCATAGTGTCTCCCAAAGGATTGTAGGTCTGTCTTTCCTCGCCGTGACCAAAGTGGTTGCCTTTCCAGGGAGTCCTGCTGGGCGATTGCGAAATCTCTTATCTCAGCAGAGATCCCTCCAGGGCAAGGGCTGGGCATACCCCACAACAAATTATATAACTAATTAGCTTAAAATAACTTAGTTAAGCTTAATTACTACCATTGCTGATGGGCTTGGCCTTGGCTGTTGTTGGGTCCGACTTGGAGCTGGCTGGTACTGGCTTCGTCGGACATGGGGGAAGCTTCTGGCAGCTTCTCACAGAGGCCACCCCTGTAGCCCCCCACTACCAAAACCTGCCCAGAAAACCCGGTACGGGGTGTAGCAGAGAGATTGGTGGCAATTGAAATGTCTGTCACACTTGAAAAGAATAAGCTTTGTCAGTGTTTCTAAACTATATCCAGAGGAATTTGTAGGAGGAGCTTGATCTTTTGTATAATGCAAAAATAAGAGTTGTAATTCAAGTCTAGAGACTTATTTCAACTTGCTTAGTATTAAAAGCAAGATGGATAATGCTTGAAAAAGCAGATTCTTTCACTTTCAAATGTATTGTAATACAACAAAGAGCAGCACATATATTGAGTGCAGTTGAGTGTCATATATTTATCCTGATGTTAGAGATGGAAAACAAATGAATCCGTGTGCATTAGAAAGCAGTAGGTACAACATTGTAAATCTGTATGTGGCTTTTGTGGGGAGTGCCTGAGCTTCACTGCTGCGTGTTCCTTAGTTGGTGTAAATGAATTGAGCTGCCAGCCTTGTATTCCTGGGATACAGTATCTTCATATCAGGATTTAAGGCCAGACTGCAGGGAGCCAAATAGATCCTTGTGTGAGTACTGTCCTCAGAGTGAAAAACTGAGATGAAATCCAGTATATTCTGGAAATAGTCATGTGGGTGTGCCTGTGAGTAAGGCTTAGAAAAGATAGAAGCATAAATAGACACTAAGGAGTTGTGTGCCTCTTGAAAAGCCACCTGAGTGGTCAGCGGACCTCTGGCAGTTGGATGTTGCGTTGGAGTCACTTTTTCAGAGCACAGTTCTTACTTCTGCTCTTGTAAGCTGCTTCTCAAACCAAGTCAATTTTGTTTGAGAATGAAATACCCTGACAGTATGAATGAGGAATAATTCTGATAGATACATTCCAGTTGATGAAACAAATTCAGACATACTAGAAATTTGGAAGTTTTAACAAACTCATTGTTTCGTATTAAAAATTCTCGTAATTGCGAAGTTCATTCAGAATTTTAGAATAAAAACTTCAGAATGATTTTAAGTTGTTGCTTACTTTAAACTTGCTTTGTAGAATCCAAGAGGAGCGTGATGAAAGGCACAAAACAAAAGGTAGATTGAGTCGTTTTGAACCACCCCAGTCTGATTCAGATGGGCAGCGTCGTTCAAGTAAGTAGATGTTATTTTTTATGTTAGTTTGGGCTACAAGATTTGTAGACTAAATTGTACATATTTTTCTTCTCTATATTCAGTGGATGCTCCTTCAAGAAGAAACAGATCATCTGGTGGTAATACAGATTCTTTTCTTACTCAATTTAATGTTGTCATTTAAATGCATAGCAGGGATTATGACTTCCTTGTTTTGCTTGTTTTTTTCCATTATTTTAGTACTGGATGATTATGCACCAGGATCACATGATGTTGGAGATCCAAGCACAACAAATCTGTATCTGGGAAACATCAATCCTCAGGTAAGTTTGGAGCCAAGGAGGCAGTGTTGGCATGTTTGGGCCCAGATGAATTTTTTTGCAATATTCATTAGAATAAATACTCTGTACATAATGCTGAAAAGTTAAGGTTTAGACTACAAATCACCAGCTCAGTTAAAATTCTTTTTCCATTGATATCTCTAAGCAAAGTGGATCATATCTTAAAAATTTGAGTGTGCTCAGTTAAAAGTGCAGTTTTATAGATTCTTGTTTTTGTAGTAGATTGCATTAGGCGAGTATCAATGAAGCATTGTTTTTCAAGAAACTGAAAAAATTAAAATTTTGACACTTGGACAATAACATGAACAACTGTCACAGAAATGCAGTGGCAAAATGTTAACTTTTACCTCTTTTTCATGTAGATGAATGAAGAGATGTTATGTCAAGAATTTGGCCGCTTTGGACCATTAGCAAGTGTTAAAATTATGTGGCCAAGAACCGATGAAGAAAGAGCAAGAGAAAGGAATTGTGGCTTTGTTGCCTTTATGAACAGGAGAGATGCTGAAAGAGCATTGAAGAATTTAAATGGTAAACTGATTTCTCAGTTCAGGGCTGTAATTCTCTTTGCAGACATTTTCAGGTTGTTTTATCAGACAAATGACATGTATTCTGTGGCTCCAGTACATACCTGTCTGACAGTGATTTTAGTTTACACTTGACTGTTCTACTGGCAACTGAATGTTGCCAAACTATAACAGTTGTGTACTGTAGTGTCCTGAA